>NC_141547.1:3197500-3797500 GCF_021556685.1 Rattus norvegicus
CCTACAAGTCTCTCCTGAGTCCCCGGTGGCCTAATGCTCTACGCTCAGAGTGTCAGCGGCCATCCCTGGACATCTGACCGAAGCTGTGAAGGAGCAGAAAGAGATCGGCGGGAGGCGCAGACAGCCTTGCAGAGGGAGGGGAGGAAAAGCGTATTTATTGGACTGGCATTTCTCTTAACAGAGCTCTTTCCTAATGATATTTACTTAACTGTATTTGACAGCAGTTACGAGCACGTCTCCGGTAAACAGGATCTATACTCCTTGTGCCTACAACTGCCTGTCAGTTCCTAAGCCAATCGCAGTAATAACCGCTGGATCATTCTAAATGTGGCTAAACAGACGTTGGAAAAATCAGTCTGCCACGCGCTGGCTCTGAAGGAAATCTCTTGCACAGTTTGACGAATTGTTTCCAGTCCCTCCAGCAATTCATAACTCGCTCTCTTTCGTCCTCTTCTCAAACCCCCCTCTCCCGGTTTCTCCCCTTTTCTCCCTCTTCCACAGAGCGCAGCCCCCGGCGTTTTACCCTTTCTAAGAGGACTCCAGGTAATCCGAAATGGCACTGACCCTTCTCATCCTCCGATTACCTCTCTGAAGCATGAACTTGGGACAAAAATCACACATCAGAAAATTCGCCGTGATTATGTTTGCAGTGCTATCAGCACCGATCAATCACGCGCGCGGCCTAATGCTGGAATGCCCGATTCAGCCCGGGACGCAGGCTGCATCTCGCCTGACTGACAGTTTTGGTAATTAAGTGATTGTATAGACCTCTCCGACTGTTCTAACAACCTTGTCAGGGCCGTCTGTGGACAGAACAAGCTGAAATCAATGTGCTTCCTGCTCTCTTGAGCAGTTCTGATCGTGTACTCAGACCGAATGGGGAGCGGGAATCTGACCAAAGGAAAACTGCTATTCTAAATGATCCGGATTAATGGAGGGGGTTGGGTGGAGAAAGTTTACTTCTCGGAGGGAGGAAGGAACCGGAGGCAAGGACCAGGCACCCCTTCTTCGCTGAGCCAGGCTGTGTACCAGAGTGGGGCTTGAAGCCCAGCGAGTTTTACTCAGGGTTCCCAGGCAAGACTGGTGAGCCAGTCCCTCCGTGGGAAGGGCCTTGGAGCTGTACGGTAGTCCCTGAGCCCGGAAGCGATCAGCTGTGGCCCGCACGCAGCAGCCAGAACTCGGTGGTACATAGGTTTTCGTCTGGATTAGAGGCAGAGGGGCTGGTGGCTCCGTGTAAATGTCATACAGTAGCTTTTAATAAAGGGATGTTCAGATTGTTAGATTTCAGAACCTGAGTTCTGTGTTCCCCGTTTCCCAAGCCGGATTCGCTCCCCCCCCCCCATTCAGGCACACACATCACACCTCCTCTGCGCTTGTTACAAATATGTTACAGATTCAGAGTGATGTGCGCGTGGCGCCAGCAGGAGGGGCATAGGTCTGAGCCTCACTTCCACTCGCCCAGGCCAGCGTCAGGGTGGACCGCCGACCCCCAAGACTAGGCAAAAATACCCAAACCTGCCCCCACGGGAGCTTTCTTTACATGTCACCATCTAATCTCAGAATAAAGTACCATTCAAAACGGGGGTGGGGTGGGGGAGGGGTTTTATGAGTTTCAGGTTAGGAAGATGTAGGATCCCCAACTCTCAGCCGAGGGAGTCGGTGTAAGAGTATTTTAATTCTTACACTCAGGCACTCCCAAACATTAAAATCCCAACCAATTGAAAATACACACACAAATGGAGGAAGGGAAACAAAAATCAATGAGGAGAGTTCAAAGCTTTAGGCGGAGGAGGAGGCTGCCTGGTGCTGTGCTCAGGGCCCAGCGTGAGGTTTGGGTCGGATCGACTGCGAGGAGAGGTTGGTGCCACCCGGCAGACGCCCAGCCGCGCGCGCGCGCGCGCGTGCGCGTGTGTATATGCGTGCTGTGTGTGTGTGTGTGTGTGTGTGTGTGTGTGTGTATGTGTATGTGTATTGGGAGCGGGGGCTTCACACCCGAATTCAGCCCGGCTCCTTGCGGATCTCCCCTCCCCTGCCTGCCAGCCGCCCATCCTCAGAGAGAAAAATGTGAGTGTGGGCACATTACGCACCATTAGGGAGACACTGCGGTTTTAATGTGGCCTAATTAGTGCCGCTAACCGAGCAAATATTATTATATTGAATAATGGTAATACGATGAAAATATTAATGCTTTTGAACTTTGCACAGGGGAGCGGTTCTTCCCTCCCGGGACACCCGGAGCAAGCTCAGATCCAACAGCAGATGCGATCAGGCGCACCTCCGGGAGAAAGGCAAACCCAAGGCCAGCTCAGACATCCATGTGTCATTTCAAGCACGTAAGCCAATCCTTGGGCCAAGCTACACACCACCCACCACTCCAAAAACCCTCTTCCAAATGTGCTCCCCACCCCCTTCCTCAAATGAAGCTAACAAGAAGCAAATCAGGCCGAAGTCCACTCAGGTCTCTTTTGACTTGTGCCCATTTCTGTAATTCTGGAATGTTATACTGGGCGCGCCCCACGTTCAGTCTGAACACAAACTACCAGGCAGGTGGAGTTGGGGATGACTGGGGGCGGGGATGCAGGGGGAGCGGAGACTGCTTAATTAGCATTTAAATTCACAGTCTCCCCTCTTATTACTAAAGATTTTCTCTTGGGATTATGGTGAAAAACGGGCAATAAACAATTAGAAAATGAGGAAGGCTCCTCAAAATAAGTATTGTAAGTCTTAATTCTTACAAGATTGTGGGGCCTGACCACGGAGAAGCTAGATGAGAGGCACGCACAGGCAGGCTGGGGTGTGTGTGTGTGTGTGTGTGTGTGTGTGTGTGTGTGTGTGTGTGTGTGTGTCAGCGGTCCAGACCATCACTGTCCCTCACTCTTCCCTCCCAGAACACTCATCCTCTCCTATGGAGCTCCTAGGAGGTGGCTGTGTCTTGTTCTTAAAATGGGTCCTCTTTTTCCTATTTTTGGGTCACACCAGGGGAAGGTCCCGGGAATTTTCATCATAGGGTGGTGGGTCGGCTGGGGGAATGGGACCGCGGGATCCTGGGCCGAGAGCGCCCCCTCTCAGGCTGAACTGCCTCATTCCACTGCTGGCGGCCCCCGCTGCGTGTTGCTGTCAGGTCGGAGATGAGCTCTTTCCCAGACAAACTTGGTGTTTCTGCAGCGGAAACGCTGCTTTTCTATGCAACGAATCCCTTACTCCCAAGAGAGAGCGATTGTACTACAAACGGCCCTCTAGACTTGTCCAGTCCCTACCCTCCTGGGGGCACGGGCAGGAGGTTCCACAGGCGTTAAGCCCAGACCAGGAGAGCTTTGCTGTCCGCTGTCTGGTGAGAGAGCAGTTTCCCACCCGCAGTGCCAGATCTGGGAGCCCAGCCCCGCCTGCGCCATGGCTGGGGACTGGGCGGGGAGCTTCCAATTTGTTCCAGTGATGACTCTTACTTAATAAGGCGATTGATTAGCGCTCAAAGTGCCGTTTTAATTAGCCGTTTGTTAATTAACGTCGTAAATGAATTTCTCCTCTGATTGGCATCCCCTCGCCCCCAGGATTCCTTCGTCGCAGCCTCTCCAATGTCTTTAACCTCAGGAATTGATATCAGAAGCATTTCATAGATGGCAGGGTTCCTTTATTTTTGTGCCTCACGGTGACTTTTTAAACGTCTCCAGGAGCTGCTCTCAGTGGACAATGGTTCAGTTTAGAGTGAAATTACTTTTCCTCCCTGCGACCCCCTAGTTTCTTCCCCCACTGTTTCCCGTTGTCACCCCTTCTTTCGCCGTTGAATTTGAAGCGGAGTTTTCTTGGACCTGCTAAGATCATCTAGTTTTCCAAAATTTGGCAATCTAAAAGAAAAAAAAAGCTGGAGTGAGAGTGGGGAAAGGGGGTATGACTCTGTTCTTCTGGAAGGGTTGCTGGACTATACGTCCTGGACGTAAACTGAAAAATGTGTGCCCTGCTATACTTTCTGAGGTGCAGGTATGGGGGTTGCATGCGATTGCACCTCCTCTGTCTCCTGCCATTCAAGAGCCAGCATCTCTTGAGCCAGCATATACCTGCTGGTTGTAGCCCAGTCCTGGTCGATTCATGGATGGCTTTGCACCACCTTACCTTTAGCTATCGTATAAATCTTCCTGGGTCCCACTACTCCAGATACATCCCAGGGTCCTGTTCCTGCTTCTTGTATAGAAAATCTTCCTACTGTACCCCCCCCCCCCAGGTGAGACTTCCCGCCTTCTGTTGAACTCCCACTGTACCAAATTCATTGTGACAATTCCCAAAACACACAAGCACCTGTCCTAGAATGCACATCCGGTAATGTTTATTAACCAATACACGAATGGGATGGATGAGGAGAAAGAGTATGGTGGCCACTGCCCCTGGCTGAAAATGCTGGGCCTCGGTGGAAGGGGGTGTTAAAGGCCTTACCAGGAAGCTGGCAGAAGAGACCCAACTCTCTTTCTCCTCTAGTGTTTCCTCTGAGTGCCTCATGACCACACAGCTACTTCTCCAGTACATACATAAGTTTCTTTCCCAACTTGCCAGCTTTAATGTTTTGGTAAAGTGATAACTTCTGTAAATATTAGGATGTCAGAATTACCTCTCAAAACTATCAACTCTCACAGATTACCGTTTCAGCTCCTTTCTGTTAGAATAACTTTGTTGCTTTTGTTTTTTAACCTTTGACCCTTTGCTCCCAGTCTCCACTCTTCCGGTTTCAGTCTAAGGACCAGAGTGAAGAAAAGACTCCGTTTCCTTATTTTCATCTCTCTCTCTTTAATAGGTCATTTTTCTAAGCAAATATACATCGGCACCTAAAGAAGTTGGAAATGTATTAATAGGCTGTAAAAAGAGAAAGGAAAGTTCCACAAGAGCCCAACCATGAGACTGCAAGGTCATGCCACCGGTTCGGAATCAGCATTGGATTGTGGAGAGCCTATTTGTGTATCTTGCGTCTTTTATAAAAAGAAACAATAGGAGGGTACCTCAGATTGGGGTTCTTGGCGCCGCCCAGTGGAGAGAGGAGCCTTTGCATCCATGTCTGTCAGCGGGCCCTGTTACAGAGATTCTTTAAGTGCTCAAGTGGATATAAGACAAGAAACAACAGTTTCAAGTTCATCATAATTTGTTGGTGAATTTCATCAAAATTAAAATGTATTAAAAACCCGAGGTTCCAGTTTAAAAGAATCTCAAAGTTAAGACAGTAAGAGTGGGTGGTGGAGGATGTCCTGCACACAAAACTCATGGTTTGTGTTTGGATCATTCTTGGGGGACGGTGTGTGTGTGTGTGTGTGTGTGTGTGTGTGTGTGTGTGTGTGTGTAACTTCGCTGTTCATTGATGTGTTCTGAAGAAACAGGAATGAAATTGGTTCTCTGTTATTCACAGTTAGCAAATAAACTGCTTTCTGAGCAAAAAAAAAAAAAAACCTCCCCCTATTTAGGTATTTTTCTTTCAAAGGAAGACAAAGACAATGAGCATGTGGAGGTAGAAGATTATTCGTACATTTATGTTAGTTTAGCACGTGATTTTCCTGTGTTTAAAACTCAGCTAACGCATCATATCTATTTCCTTGAAAACAAGAGAAATAAATCTGTGTCCCCACCAGACAGGGTCTCTCTAAATAGCCCCGGGGTGTCCTGGAACTCACTGTGTGGATCGGGCTGGCCTAGAACTTAGAGGTCTGCCTCTGCCTCCAGAGTACTAGGATTAAAGGCGTGCATCACCACACCCCGATGGATTTTGATTTTTGGGGGGAATGAAAAGTGAGTTTTTTTTTCTTTGCCACAAAATGCTCTTTTGGGTATACATTACATATACTCTCTTTTTTAAAAAAATGATAACAAAACAGATATGTATCTGGGGGTGGGGGAAGCACTGAGGAAAGTTAACCCTAGCTCTGGGGGATTTGTTCATTAAGATTGTCCCCTTTGATTTTTGAGGACATTCCTCGAATTCCCTGGGACCCCAATCACATATTCTCCTCACCACAATTGCTTTGGGAGACTAAGAGCTAACCTCTCCAGCCCTAGAATATTTGATGTTGACTTTTCTTTCAAAATATAATCGGAACCATTATAGCTGGGACCTACTGAATTTGCTTTGGAGTTTCATGAAACATGGAACCCCCAACCCCTACACACACACACACACACACACACACACACACACACACACACACACACACGCCCTCCTCTTCATCTTTTCGTAGGTCATATCCCCATCGCCTCCCTGCCAATGTTGCGAATTATTCCAAGAAAAACACCCTGCCGACCTGCCCCGCGCAAGCTGTGCCGTCAGCCTTTGGGCTCTTGAGTCATTGTCGGTGTCGGAACAAAACAAAAACAGGCTTAAATGAATTATTTATCAAGGTCGAGAATAATTGATTTGTGCAGGGCCGTCAGTGCTGGATTTTTAAATGCTTCCTCCCCTTCCTCGCTTTCGAAAGCTGGCTGTGAATTGGGGCCCCCAGCGCGAGAAGGAGCGCTTCTTTTGGATTGTTGTTGGGTGATGTCAGAAAGGAAACTCTAATCAATAACCAACCAGGAAGCAAGAGTATCATTTGCCCGCACTCTCCTGCAGCCCAGGCACCCTTGCACTGTCAACTGTGCTAGAGGCTCAGGGTGCCAAGGCCGTCCATCCCATCCGGCCCTTGGAGTCTGAGATCAGTTGCCTCAGTGAGATCAGACCCCAGCTCGTGGTCACAACCTTTGAAGGGAAGGCCAAGGCCTAACTTGGGAGGGTCTGCAGGGCCAGCACCTAGTTCTGGCACCAAAGGCTAAAGAGTCTGAGTCTCCAGGGTAGACAGCCGGTCACCACCCACGGGGGCGAGCCACGTGGCTATAGAGGGGTTCCCGGATCCCTCAGGCAACCAGCTTCTTGGTTGGCTTCAGCTCGCCAACCCCAGTTCCCAGATAAGTAAATGTCTGCTCGCATCCTGAGAAAGGAGAGAGCGGTCTGGATGTGTACGCCTTGGTAGCCTCCATTCTTTTTCAGAGACAGCAGGACGATAAATGACACCACGATGGTAGGAAACAGCTCAACATTCTCTCGAAATAACGGCACCCCCACCCCCTCCACCGGATCAAAGACCTAGATGTCCTTAGGAGGAATCACCACCCACCTCCATTTTCCAGATCTGGGACTCACAACCGGAGGAAGCAAGATCTCAGGAGGTCATTTGCCTCCGGGATACCTCTCAAGAGGGTCCTCAGCAAGGAGAAAAGGGAAGAAAGAAAGAAAGAAAGAAAGAAAGAAAGAAAGAAAGGAAGGAAGAAAGGAAGGAAGGAAGAGAAAGAAAGAAGAGAAAAGGAAAGAAAAAGAAAAGGAAAAAAGAAAATAAGAAAAGAAAGCGATGTCCATTATCGTGACTAAACCCCGTCCTTTACTGACATCATTCTACACAAGCACGGAAATGATGCCAACCACTCAGATTCATAAGGTTCTTAAAAATGGTAATTTGGAGTAAAATGTAACTCAAAGAACTTTGAATCATTCATTAGCACCTTATAATTACTCTGCTAATTAGGTTGACACGGCACTTAATCAGGAGTAATACGCCGTCTTGTCACTGGCGCTTCCCATTACTCTGACATTCAACAAGAGACAGGTTGGAGACATCCTGGAAAAAAGAACGCAAGTTGATACCCTCCAACAAGGCGGCGGCGTCACAGTCGCGCTCCAGGTCCCAAATGGATCCGCGGTGACTGTTTCCTTTCCCAAAACGCGGCCTGCCACAGTGGGGAGGGCACGGAAGCACGGAGGGAGGAGCGGCGGGGGCGCAGGCTGGACTGGCCACCGGGTTCCCGGGGTCCCACAGCAGCCGGACACCGCGGGGAACCGCAGCTGCTCGCAGCTGGAGAAGGCCTCGGCCGGGGTTTATCCCGGCTCGTGAGAAAGTGCTTGGCCCGGCATTTCTGCCAGCACAGGCTCTGGCTGGAGACAAAGCGAGATTCGGAGCCAAAGGCCCGGTCCTCCCCGACAGGGGGTCAAGGATGTAGCCCCGGTTCTGCGCCTCTGCAGGATCTGCTACCTGGCTGGACCGAGCTGGAGTGCACCGGCTCCTGCAGGGAGAGCGGAGCTCAGGGGCTGCAGGCGCATGCGGAGCTCTGGTCCTGGGTGTCAAACACTTCCCCGTGGGGTCCCCTAGCACCCCCTTCCCCTGCTCCTCGTGTTTCCGCTCTGCTCAAGCGTGCTTGGGAACCGTGCGAGCGTGGCCGCGCTGCAGGCCACTGGGAGCCGCGGGATCTTTTTGCCCTTCGCGGCCTCTCCACTCACCCTCCAACACTTAGCACGGGCACATCTAAGGTTGGGGTACTGCGTCCCCGCGTCCCGCCCAGGGGTTCCCTTCTCCAGGGCCCCCTCTGGCCTCTCCCCATCTCCCTGGCCCGGCACTGGTTACAGTGGGTACCATTTGGACCCCTGGAGTAGGCGTTGGGCTCAGGGCTGCGGGCACACCGAGGTTCGGGTTCTCAAAAGAGCAGCGGGGTTCGAGGCGCGCTGCTGACGGGCTGGCCAGGCGCGCGCCCATTGGCTCCCGGCACGCCGGCGTCGCTCGCTGGCACGCAGCGGCCAATGGGGCGCGGGGCCCGGGCGGCGGGGGCGCGGGCGGGGAGCGGCGGCGGGGGCCGTGACGTCACGGGAGGGGGTCGGCGCCGCCCGCGAGCCCGCGGATGACAAGCCAACGCGCGGGGCAGCGGCTGGAGTCGCCGGGCGCCGCCTGTCCGCGGTCTCCTGCGCCCGCGCTTGCTCCTTCGCTGCTTCACCTCCTCCCGGGGCGGTGGCGGCCGCGTTCGCTCCGCAACTTTCCAACAAAGTTCAGAAACTCGACTCCCGGACGGCCGGGTCACGCACGGCGGTCACCTCCGGGGCCGCCCGGGCTTAGCGGTCGCTGCACCTGCCCGGGCCGCCGCCGCCGCCGCCCGGGACCGGGCTGTGGGCAGACCCAGGCGGCGGCGGTGGCGGTGCAGGTGGCGGCGGCGGGGTCGCTCCCGCGGCCAGCATCTTAGCCTTGGTGCGGGCCGCCGCCGCCGCCGCCCACGTGCGCGGTGGTCCAGCGGAGCGCACCCTCCTTCTTGTGGCATTTGGGGGCTTTCCCCTCTCATTTTTTTTCCTTTTTCCTTTTCGTATAAGGGGGAAAAGTTGAATCGAAAGTGCCCACCAATTGCCACCTCCCCATTATCCTTCATTCCCGCCCCACTTTTCTTTTTTTTAAAGCAGTGTCAAGGTTTTTTAGTGTCTATTTTGTTTTACGATCGATAGTTTCCCTTGTTTGGTCCCGGAGGCGGCTGATCCGCGGAGTGGCGTGGACCTCATGTAGAAATGACAGCAATGGAAGGGGCCAGCGGGTCGAGTTTTGGAATAGACACGATTTTGTCCGGTGCCGGTTCCGGCAGTCCGGGCATGATGAACGGAGATTTCCGATCGCTCGGTGAAGCGAGGACCACGGATTTTAGGAGCCAGGCCACCCCGTCACCCTGTTCGGAGATTGATACCGTGGGAACGGCGCCCTCTTCACCGATCTCGGTCACCCTGGAGCCCCCGGAGCCGCATCTTGTGACAGACGGACCCCAGCATCACCATCACCTCCACCACGGCCAACAGCCACCGCCACCGTCCGCGCCCCCCGCGCAAAGTTTGCAGCCTTCTCCCCAACAGCAACCGCCGCCGCAGCCGCAGTCTGCAGCCCAGCAACTGGGCTCGGCCGCCGCGGCCCCCAGGACTTCCACCTCTTCCTTTTTAATTAAGGACATCTTGGGAGACAGCAAACCCCTGGCGGCTTGTGCACCCTACAGCACCAGCGTTTCTTCTCCTCATCACACCCCGAAGCAGGAGTGCAACGCGGCGCACGAGAGCTTCAGGCCAAAGCTGGAGCAGGAGGACAGCAAAACCAAGCTGGACAAGAGGGAAGACTCTCAGAGCGACATCAAATGCCACGGTGAGTTGCTCCGGAGCTGCCCGCCGAAGGAGAGGGGCCTAGGCTTGCGATTCAGCAACGCACCTTAAGTTCTGTGGGTTACATTTCTGCCCCGCGACCTTCACCGCCATCCAGCTCTGTTCTTTGTTTTCTTAATTTTAAATGTGCTGGGAAGAGGGTGGCAGCTGGAAGAGATCGGATGGGAGACACTTTTCGTTGAAAACAGGGGCGGACTTGGGATTTTTTTTTTTTTTCTTTTAGCTGAGACCTTGGGAATGGGGAGTGGGAGGGGGTGGAGAGAAGCTGATAGCTAGCTGTGGTTGTCTAGGTCTGTGACCACAACTTGATGTTTATTTTTGAATGCAAATACCACCCTAATATTTTCCAAATGCCATCCCCCCCCCATTATTTTCTAAATGCCACCACAGGAATTGTCTGATTTAACGTTGGAAATTTTTCCAACATTATTACAGGAGCAATTTATTTTTACTGGCTGGCGATTAATACAGAAAACAAACCATAGTCCGTTTTTAAGAACACCTTTCTCACCAGTACCCTTCTTCTGGCCCTCTCCAATAACAAAATATTTACGAAAAACTAAATTTCATGGAACTGAATGGTTTTGTAAAATCAAGAAACAGTGGAAATTATCTTTTAGTAATCTGTTTTCTTTTTGGACAATTTCAATTTCATAAGTAGCTGTTCTGGTCTTTGCATTGCAAAAGATTTTAAAACACAGGGAGGTCCCCCTCTTTACTGGTATAATAATAATAATAATAATAATAATAATAATAATAATAAGTTATTAATGCTTAATTCTCTGGTAAAGATTGCTGTCTAGAAGGTAGGATGCGGGCTCTTCACTTTACTGCTTATAGCATTAGCATAATAGTGCCCCAAACAGATGTACAGTCTGGTCTGGCTATTTCTCGTTCACCAACCTCCCCAGTGGGTCAATTAGAGAGATTACTGTTCTTCCTGCAGGGAAGATCAAGGAGGACTGCACAAACCGGTACAAACAGAGGGGGATTGACATATCGATTTCCCAGCATTTCAGCAGAAAACCAAAGTTGACAAACAGGACCCGGAAATTTCTGCGCTGTCACCTGGATGGGCTCAAGTGTTTTCTGAGCTCAGTTCAGTGTCTGGGTGACACTGGGTGACACATTCTCTCTGAGGTTTGCAAAGGACCTGATACAGAGGAGGTCTGCAGAAAGCTTGAGTCCAATATTTTCCAAATGCATCTCGAAAAGAGACAAAGGCATCTAAGTTCCAGCTAGCGGGAGGAAAAACATTAGAGCAGCGTGACAGCGTCTGCCTGTCTTGAGAACAGGGCAGACAGGCTTTGGAGAGTACCTAATAAAGAGCGTCCCTCTGAAAACAATAAAGAGGGGGCATGCAACCTCCTCTCAGATCTCAGACCAGAGAAAACTAGAAACAGGAGATCAAACACACTCTAAACTCTCTTGGGCCTCTCTGCTCTCCAAGGCCCAATAAAGGGTGTGGGGTGTGTGTGGAGGTGTATGCCAGGTGGGCACTCCTCTCTTCTTCGGTTCAGGCTGACTTACAGAGCCCTGTCGCTGTTTCTACCCTAGGAACAAAGGAGGAAGGAGACCGGGAGATTACAAGTAGCCGAGAGAGTCCCCCTGTGAGAGCCAAGAAACCTCGAAAGGCCAGGACAGCTTTCTCGGACCACCAGCTCAATCAACTGGAACGTAGCTTTGAGCGGCAGAAGTACCTCAGTGTACAGGACCGCATGGACCTGGCAGCTGCACTCAACCTCACTGATACCCAAGTCAAGACCTGGTACCAGAACCGCAGGTGAGGAGAGCTGCTGAGTCCCTGCCAGCCAGATCCTTAATGCCTTCTCTCCCGCCCTCTGGAAACAGAGTCAAAGGGTCTGTAGTGGGCGCTTTCAGGCAGAGGTCAGGCACACTTCCAAATGGGAGCGGCTAAGGGCACAGGGGTTTGAATACTTTTGTGCTCTAAATGTCTTAACATTCGGTTCTTTTCCTTCCGAAACTCGTGGTGCCACAGTTTCCCCCCATTTTGTCCTCAAACAGACCAAGCTACACTCAGATTGAAATATCTGTGTAGCTGACACCCAGGATAAGTCTGTGTGCACAGAGTACCCTTAGAACTGCCACAGGCGGGCTCCAAATGTCTGCACCAGGCCACAGGACCTAGGTATTGAAGTCTCCACAGAGCTGCCCCACCAGCCTTGGCTTAAATGTTAGGCAGTTGGGAAAGCCCAGGTCCAAGCCTTGGTTGTCACGACTTAGAAGACCAGGGAAGCCCATCTGGGTTCAAATTGGACTGGAGGCCTTGGGCTGGAGATTCAGGCAGCTGGTTGAGCATCCACGAGTGTACGCGGGGGAAGGGGAGGGAGATGTCTGTCCCCTGTCCTGGCTGTTTCTGAAGTCTCATAAAGAGAAAGGGTGGGGAGGAGGGCACAAACTCTATCCCACACGACTGATTAAAAGAAGACATTAAGAAAGTGTCTGGCCTCACCCTGGAGGCTAGGGACAGACTTGGGCAATAGGAGTTGAGGTTAAGTCCCGTTTCCACACCTGGTGATAAACTCTCTGGGCTCAATTCTCTGCCCCCTCTGTCGTTTGTGTCCTAATCGTTCATAAGTGGGGTTGGAAATGCCCGTCCAGTTGTCATCTTACCATAATTTTCTGTCTCATTACATACGGTTTCAGCCACCCTAATTCTGTCGGAGAACATTAGTGTCATCTGTAGCCAATTTAAAACCAGCGACATGTTTATTAATTTGGCTGGAACTGCTGGGTATAGATGCCCCACCAAGCCTGTCTGCCTTCCTAGGGCGTTTTAGTAAAAACCTCTCTCCTAGCTTGGTGCAGTGGGGAGAGGGGAGGCCCAAAAAAGTGGATCATAGGGTTTAAGCACTATTTTCTCTTTAAGGAGAAAATATCTTGAGATCCATTTCCTTTCACCTAGAGTGGTCAGGAGGCACCGCTCCCTAGGGAGAGCTCACTCTCAAACAAATTCCAGTTTTGAACCTTGTCGCCCTGCTGCCCTAAGCCTGTACTGCCTGGCCAGACTTAAGGAAGAATTGTCCCGGCAGCCTTGGAGAGTGCAAACCCGGAGTACCAGCCGCCCTTTGTTTCTGGTTTTGGTTTCCTTGGGTGCGATGGGGGAGGGGCCGAGAGCCAACCTTTGAGAGATCGCCGGTCGGAGAACATTGGAGGAGAATTGGAGGAACCAAAGGAAAGCGGCTGGTGGAGAGATGGGATCTCATTTGGCCTCCAGGAAAGTTGCAGGACGTAATTAAATCGTGGGGGCAGAGAGTAGGGCAGAGGGCCAGAGAAGGCAGCGAAGCTTGTATGATTCCACCTCCACATGGAAGATGTAGTTTGGAGAACTGATTGCGGGTTTAGGCCGTCCTAAGAGCGTGTGGATGAAGCGGGGGAAGGAGACCTGCATTTGGGGTTCCCCAGGCCTTCCTTGAGTAGGGAGGGTAGGAGAGAGAGAGGAGCTGCGGGGACGGTGCCGGGATCGTCCTCCGCAGCCGCCGCCCGCGCCCACCCGATTTCTTTCAGAACCAAGTGGAAGCGGCAGACTGCAGTGGGCCTGGAGTTGCTTGCCGAGGCGGGGAACTACTCCGCGCTGCAGAGGATGTTTCCGTCGCCTTATTTCTACCACCCAAGCCTGCTGGGGAGCATGGACAGCACGACGGCGGCCGCGGCGGCCGCGGCAATGTACAGCAGCATGTACCGAACTCCTCCTGCACCCCATCCGCAGCTGCAGCGGCCACTGGTGCCCCGCGTGCTCATCCACGGCCTGGGGCCTGGGGGACAGCCGGCCCTCAACCCTTTGTCCAACCCCATCCCAGGCACCCCGCATCCCCGGTGAGGAAGGAGGGACAGTGCAGCCCGAGCAGCCCTCCAGGTTTCCACCCGGCCGCCGACAGCTGCCCCACCTCTCCCCGCACCAAACCAACAGGAATAGAGGCAGACGAGTAAAGGGGGGGAGCTCACCGGTGGGCTGGGTCCCCAAGGACCGGCCAGCCCTCTGTTCTCCATCTGCCCCCTCAGAGGCAGGGCCGCAAAGCTCCCCAACAGTGTGACTGGAGAAAATACTGACCCCACTGAAAGTGCAACCAGTAAGTGAAAACACCCACCCACCCACCCACCCACACACACACACACACACAAAATGAACCCTCGAGTTCTTTCTTTCTTTTTTTTTTTTTTTTAAAAAAAAAAATGACTTTAGGGACAAGCAGCAGGGAGGGAGGGGGAGGGCTAATAGGGGATGAGAGAAGGAATGGAGAGGAGCCTTCGGGCAGAGAAAATTGTTGCTGGACAGAAGCCTGAAGTCCACCCCCCAGGCAGAAAATGGTACCCTGGACATCCGGTCTGCCTCAGAGCAGAGGAGGGTGACGGAGAACTTTGCACTGATTTCTCATGAGCTTTTTTTTTCTTTTTGAAAGTGGCATGCTACATAATATGAAAAAAATGTACATTTGAAAGACTGAGCGATAAGTGATATATCATATTTATTATATGTTGTCCAAAAAAGAGTCACTTATATACGTCAGTAATAACATGAGTTTTCTTTTCATGTCTTTTTGATTCAGTAAAATAAATGCTTAGACAAAAGTATAGATTTTTTGTGATTGAAAATTACAAAAATAAAGTTTATCTTTTTTTAACAAGCGATGAAATTCCAGGGAGCTGATTTTACTTTTAAAAAAATGCACCGATTATGAAACGAGTGACCTGGGCGCATAAAATATCCCTCCAGTAGTAGTGTACAGAATCTGTCCAGACTTAGGTCTGGCTGGTAGACAGCCTGCTCCGTTCCAGGTGCCCGCCTCTTCTGAGCCATGTAGACTACTGTGTGGTGTCTGCCTTTTTCGAAGAATGGTTTAAAGAACGAACGCTTGTTTGTGGTCTGTTAGGGCTAACTAAGTAGGCAGCTGACTTTCCCTGCTGTTCCCGCTTAGATGTGTCGATTTTGCGGTGTGTGTGGATTCGTCAGTGTTCCCCTCCCTTTCTAGAGCTCTTCCTGGGGCTGAGAGTGTCCCCGAGCACTGGCCAGCGAAGCCAGCAGGAGCTGGGCGGCAGGCGGACACTAGGCCGGCCTTGCAGCTGTTCAGCCGCCTGCGGCTGGGCGCCCGCACTGCCGGACAGCCTGCGAGCGGGAGACTGTGGGCCGAGCAATTAGGAATCCCCGGGGGACGCCGAGTGCCCCGCTAACAAACCCTTGTCGCCGCTTTGATCCTTGCCTTCTTAGTCCCCCAACGGCGACCTTCTAGCCTCCCCAGCCCCTCACCTAGTCTCTCGCCCTAATGAGTTGTGCTTGGATCTGCGAAGCGGGAACACGACGTCAAACTCTAGTTGAGACAAGCTTGCCAAGCCTTTTATCTGTGCTTCTGGAAGGGCTGGCACCCAAAATGAAAGACCCTGCCCAGCTTGTAGAGAGGAGGCCCTTGAGGGCCTCGCGCGCGCGCGCGCGCGGGTGTGTGTGTGTGTGTGTGTGTGTGTGTGCGCGCGCGCGCGCCCCCGCGTGTACCAGAGCCACAGCTTGATTTGGGGCTGCAGGTGCCCAAGGCCAGGCGGACTCTACCAAATCCAGCATTAAGGATTGCTTTAAGAAAAACTGTGGGGCTGAGAGACAGACTGAACTACACAGCTACAGAGCTATTCATGTTCCAACTTAGTGTCAGGTCCCTTCCTCAGCAGTGGGGTTGGGGGTGTGGGGGTGTGAGGGTGTGGGGGGTGTGGGGGCGTGCGGGTGTGGGGGTGTGGGGGTGGAGAACCTGATCCTTCCTATGTGAGCACTCTCCATTCTCAGCGCTCTGACAAAGAGGCCAGAGAAGCAGCTAATCCACGTCCAGACCTGGCCTCCAACTTAGCTTGGGGCTTTAAACTTCGGTTTAAAAAAAAAAAGTTTAAAAAAATGTAGTGATGTGGAAATGTAAACTGAAGAGGGGTGGGAAGGAAAACGGGAGGAGAGAGGAGAGACGAGAGAGGAGTGATGAGAGAGAACAAGGAGGAAATGGCCTCGGGCGCCTGCATCAGACCAAGGCTAATTAGGGAGTGGCTTGCAGATTTCACCCCAGCTCATCAGTTGAATCAAAACGGTCTTGGTCTTTTTATAATTCTAACTAGAGTCTGGGTTGGCCCTTCTAAATTCTATTTTTATTTTTATTTTTTTCTGCTGAGCGGGGACAAACTCAAGACAGCTGGACGTGGTGGGAAATAGGATGTCACCCTGTTCCGTGGAACGGTCCAAAGCCCGGTACGCAACGGACATCCCTGGTGCATCCTAGCATTGGTTGGATTTTGCAAAAATTAAGTTTCAATAGTTTGTGATGATTTGCCTAGGCCTATAAAATCATTTTCTTAGGTGTGAGGACGCTAAATATCTTCTGTTCACACTGGACCCGTGTCTGGTAAATTCAGGGCCAAAGAAGTTTGCCCAGGAGAGCACAGGTCTCCGTGGAGTTATCCAGTGTCTGGTGGGAGAATGTAAGAGCAAACTTTCCGAGGCAAGGCCTTGGCCAGTGGCCCATCCGCCCCCCTGCTGGGGAGTCAGCCCTGGTCATTCCCCGTCAAGCTTGAACTTGGCTCTGTGGGTGGTCAGTGCCTGGGTAGCTCTTTCCACTGATGGTTGGAACTGTTTTGCCTACATCGAAATTTCTGCAGGTTCACCTTTCTCTATAATTTAGTTTTCTCGCATCTCCTAAACCACGTGTTTGAAAATGTCCACCCTTCTTTTCTCCACTTGTTTTGGTCTTGGCTACTTGCTGTTCAACACAGATCCTGAGGTTAGGTGTTGTAAGAGGAGTTGTTCTGGGGAGAAAGTTGGGTACCAAGTTCCTTTCTCTCCTTCAACCTGGCTGCAAAAGACACCTTTCCAGGTACCCTAAAATCACAAGTCTGGAAAATACTGCTTACAAGTCAAGAACAAAACTAGTTCATTCCTTTACAAGGGTGAGTGTGTGTGGGTCCCTTCGTGCTTTTGTGCTTTCCCAGTTAAAATTAGGGGGCTGTGAGGTAAGAACAGAAGGGCAAGGGAATATGTCTTTCCACAGGAGACTTAGCTAGCCAAGGACTTGCCTGAGTGGCTGTCATTGGGGGGTAGCTGCACTTTTTGTCTTTCAGCTGTCTGAAGGGCAAACCGTGGCTGGTCTCTGGACTAAGTCTAGACAAACAGCAACTCCTGGTGAATTCTTTGCCTACCACCAGAACACAGGAAAATGGACCTGTTTCAGAGAGATGCTTAAACACCTCAAAAGCTCCATCCTCGAGGCTTGCTGGCCCGGGATCAGCCAGGGGAGTCTGGCAAGTGCAGGATAAATAATCAGTAATCTACTTGTTAAGGAAGAGGTTAAACTCTCTGGCCAGCAGCCAGTCACTGCAGCCCAACCAAGCTATTTTCAATAATTTGCAAAGTAACACTTGCTGCTTGGCTCCAGCCCCAGAAAATATATTTACCACCCTGTATCAATTTATTTTTGCTTCCCCCCCTCTTGAAAGGAAAAGCCCACACAGTGCAAATTAGACAGCCAATTTCCTGTGTTGCTGAAAAAAAAAAGCCAACCCAGTTTATCCTTAAACAAAGTCTATCTCTTCCTCCCACCCAAAATCTGCCTCTGCCTAGGCAACCCATGAGGAGAGTAAGTTCGACTCCCACCCCTTAAACAAGGTGGCTTGGGACTAGTTTGGTTTGTTATATTTTTAACTTTCTAAAGACATTGGGAAAAGCCCTCCCCAGGGCTAGGGAAACTTCAGTGCTTGTTAAACCATGAGGTTACAAAGAATACACTGGAAGAAAAAGCCAGGCAGGGCTTGAAGTCAGCAAGCTTGGAGAACAAGCCCTGACTTTTCACCACTCACAAACAGTTCTGGAGAAGATGAACCAGGCTTTCCTGGGCAGCTTTGAACCCTTGTTGGGGGAAGCTGGCCCACCCTGTGTCCTGGTGGCTGACCACAGGCAGTTGTGGGCGAATGGGGTCATCTCCAGGTCTGACCCTGGATGAACTTCTTTAGGAGTCTTCTCTCACTTTGTTCGAGAATACTTTCTGGGGGGTCTTTAGTCTTCTCTGTCACTTGAGTATTTTTTTTTTTTTGAGTTGGGTCCCAGTGCCCAGCACTCTTCCATATCGCCTGTAGAAGACAACTTGCTTCTGTCTGAACGGGAGTAGGTGTGGAAACCCAGACTGGGTGTTGGTGGGCTCCAGGGCTGTCTGAGAAAGGGAGATGTCACTGGCCGTTTGCTGTTGGAAAACTAGCCCCACTTTCTTAAGGGGGGATGGGAAGACTCACAGGACATCTTTTCCTCGCTTCGAATGTGAAAGGCCTCAGCCATTTTGAGCCTTTTTGGGTGAGCTGCCATTCTGTTTCTTCCTCTTTACCTCTTCAAGCCTGTCCCTCCTCCGGGCGATCTCCCAGGTTCTCTTTCCTAGCACCACAGACAGCTCCCGGTCGCGCAGTGGGGCGGGTTCCAAGGGCTGGCGGTTCCAGGCACGGCCCAGGCTGCTATTAAGGGTGGGGTGGGGAGTGTGCCCGCGGTGGGGGAGGTCCGGGGGTGATGACAAGGAACCCTCCCCGGCAGCGCTTCCTGATTAACTCGAAGTCCGACGGGGTCACATTCCAAAGAACACAGTCTACAGATCAATAAAAGTAATTCAAAAATCTCAAAGATCTGGGGTAAGTAGCGCTCTGCGACAGATCAACTCTTAACCACCTCCCACTTAATAAGTTCTTTTTTTTTCTTTCTTTCTTTTTTTCGGAGCTGGGGGCAGAACCCAGGGCCTTGAGCTTGCTAGGCAAGCGCTCTACCACTGGGCTAAATCCCCAACCCCCTTAATAAGTTCTTAACGGAAGGCTCCAGAGCTCTGCAGCTCCGACAGCCTGTGCGCCCCGGCCGGCTCGAGGTCTCCGGTGGAACCTGCTCCCGAGGCTTTTCTGCTTCTGTCGCGCGTGGTCTCCGCCGCTGCAAGCCAAGGACAAGCTCTGCGGAGGAGGTCGAGCCAAGCGGGGTCCAGGGTCTGCAGAGCTTCTCCCTCCCCGTGTGCTCATGACTCTTCGCGACCGTCTGATCAGCGACAGAGGGTTTCCCGGATGGAAAGCCTTGAAAGGAAAACAGAGTCGCAAACGTGAGGCTGAACGGGCCTTGGCCCTGGATGCTGCCCGTGGGAGGGCATGGCCCTGAGCCACTCCCGGCCGGGCCGCGCAGAACGCACCAGGCTCTGGCGCCTCCAAGTCCCCGTAGCTAGGCGCGGGGTCCCTGTGCTTGCTTGGCCTCGGGGCAGACTGGCGGCCTGTAAGTTCGGGTGCTGGTGGTGACAAAGGTGACAGATGAGTATCAGGATGATTGTCTGGGAAAGGCACCTATAGATAGACCTGGGTCAAAAATCCAGACTTTTTTTTTTTTTTCTTTCAGCAACAGTCCTCAGGATGGCCTCCAGAGCAGTGTTGTGAGTTGCAGAAGGAATAAAAAGTCGGTCTCCGTCTCCCGGGAAGATAATAAAAATAAGCTCTGTAGCTCCTGCATCAGAACCCACCTCCTGCTTCACTCTCTCTGAGAGCTCGGAACCACATGACGGTTAAAACCTTTCTACAGTCGTCTTCAACCTTCTGGCTCCCTTCTCTCTCTTCCTAGCTGGGTCGGAGGGATGGAAAGGTTAATGGAAATTAGGAACTGACCGGGGGTTTTTAGGAGTTTGAATTATCCACGATTGTGGGTTCAGGCACCATTGGGGATCAGGATTTTCCCCAAAGCCTGTGAAGACTGGAGGAAGAGGCACTCAAAGGCCTCAATTAGGCCTTGTCTCCGGGAAAGAGGAGGCATGCTTTCTAGAGAGCAATTGGAATTTATAATACCGCTGGTGGTGCACTCCTAAGCCACAAAAGTAGAGGGCCCTGATGGAAGGCAAACTCCTGTAAGCACCGTTGGCTGGGTGTTAGGAAACAGCTTGCGAGACTTCGCTTCCCACAGTATCACGGAGAAGCCAAGCTGTGTGGGACGGTGTTCAAATACGAGAGTCTCAGGGCAGGTCTCTTTCAGACAGGGCGCGTTTCCTGCTGAGTGAATAGGCTTTTTAATGATTTAGTTTTAAATGGACTTGCTAGTAGGCCCAATTTGATTAAAAATTGTCCTAATATTACCCACAAGATGAAAATAATATTTGGTAAAACCACTAAACCTACCTCTCAGCTTCTTGAACGAACGGTTGCCCTCCTGAAGGCTGGGTATTTGTAGATCTAAGGCGAAAGAAAGGGTCGAGTCCCAGTATCAGCCGTTTCTCATTGAGATTCAGGACCATTTAACACAAGACTTTATCTGTCCTGTTTTCTGTAAATAGTTTATTAGTAGAAGTTGCAAATAGAGTGTCATTAAATTAAGATTTTAAAAGGGACATACATAGGTGTCCCCACTGGCCTCGAGTGAAGACACTGCTTCATATAGGTGATTAAAGAGTGTCACATCTTTCCTTGCTATGCAGAGATCGATTGGACCAAAAACTCACACACAACACAAATTGACGGACCCACGCACTTTTGTCTTTTTTTCTTTGCCTTTGAAATTTCTGGCAGTCCACGTTTTCAGACGTTCCCATGAATCTCTAGGTTTACGTCAGAGCTAACTACCAAAAGGCAGTTCTTTCCACCTCCGCCTGCTGTGTCGCCTGGTGCTGGTGGCTGTGCTAGTCCCGCCTACCGTAGTCCCGTCCAATCAGAGCACAGCAACCTCAGCGGTTTGTGCCAGTTGCTGGATTCCTTTCTTCGCTTCCGTTTGTTTGAGTGGGGAAGAGGCTACCCAGACTGCAGAGCTAGACTGCAGAATCGAGGCCCAAACTTCCCTTTCCTGTTTTCCTCTCTCTTTTACTCCCTCTTACTTTGTTTAAAATTCTTTGCCCCCTCCAGTGCCCGAGGATACCATCACACAAGTGGGCAGTGCCATCTGCCTTCTCTGGGGTCTCATCATCCCTGTAAAAGGCCCAATTATTTTCACATACCGAAAGCACACCCACAAAGACACTTATTAGGGTAGAATTGGCCTTCCCGCCCCGTTTACGACAGCAATAATAGTTGCTTTCATCCCTGGGATGGGAGGCAGATATGGTGGCTGCTGTGGAGGAAAACCTCTGGCCGGTTTACTGGGGGGTGAAGGCCAGCCAGAATGAAGTTGAGACCCAGGGGGTCTGTTTTGCTTTCTTTTTCTGCTTGATTTTTGTCCCGATGTTAACTTTGCTTTTGCAGATGTGTTGGGGTGTTTTAAGGAAAGCAAAGGTGACAGGTTAAACATCCATACAGAGGGAATGTTAATGAAAGGGGCGGGGCACGGGGAGGACTAAGCTTAAAAGTGCACTGGCTATTATTAATTAATTTTTTGGGTCAAGGCTTTGAAACTTGCAAACTATTCAAAACACAACACCCCCAAACCAGCACCCGGGGAAGGAGCCCTTTCCTTGGCAAGATGTTTTACAGGGATCAGGTGCCTCATCCCTCAGGGTTCACAGTTTTTACTTGATTCTGCTCGGAAATTTGGCAGAAGGACGCATCCAACAGATGGTTTGTAAGCCGAACCGATCTTGACCCAAACTCAGACCTGGAAAGAATCTCAAGTTGTCTGGTTGGACACCAGCTGGATGCTTCAGGTCTTTCTACAGTGTATTTGCTTAGTAGCTTCCTCTTTTTTAATCCGCGTGGCCTCCTCCACCTCAGCCCCCAAGGAGAGATAAGAAAAACCGGAAGAAGAAACTGTAGGATTACAGATGACCAAGAGATAACTCTACGCGGCCGACACCTATCTGAGGCAGAGGAAATGGAAGTTTTGTGTAAAAAAATTAAAACTAAGTTCATCTTGTGAAAGTAATGCCTCCTGAAGAGCAGGCATGAGACTGGGAGAGTCACTGCCAGCCTGTGGCTTACTATTTCTAGGTTTTGTTTGTAGTGTGTTGTGTACAGTTGTGCAGGTCTAAACTTTTGGTTTTTCCATATTCAAGTACTTCTCCAGAGTCTTTGAAACTCTAGGGGCTGGAGAGATGGCTCCGTGGTTAAGAGCACTGACTGCTCTTCCAGAGGTCCCGAGTTCAAATCCCAGCAACCACATGGTGGCTCACAACCATCTGTAAAGAGATTTGATGCCCTCTTCTGGTGTGTCTGCAGACAGCTACAGTGTATTCACATATACTAAATAAATAAATCTTAAAAAAATCCTCGGTTTGTACCAGAGACATAATATCCCTCCCCCCATGCATGGTGTTATCCATTCTTCTTAGCACATGAGAAGTAGGTGCTCTACCACTAAGCTGCGCCTCCAACTTCATCTATCTACCTCTCTGTCATCTACGTCATCTACCTATCAATCATCTATGTCATCTACCTATCTATCATCTACATCATCTACCTATCTATCATCTACATCATCTACCTATCTATCATCTATATCATCTACCTATCATCTACGTCATCTACCTATCAATCATCTATGTCATCTACCTATCTATCATCTACATCATCTACCTATCTATCATCTATATCATCTACCTATCATCTACATCATCTACCATCATCTACGTCATCTACCTATCAATCATCTATGTCATCTACCTATCTATCATCTATATCATCTACCTATCATCTACATCATCTACCTATCTGTCATCTATATCATCTATCTATCATCTACATCATCTACTTATCTATCATCTATGTCATCTACCTACCTATCATCTACATCATCTACCTATCATCTATATCATCTATCTATCATCTATATCATCTACCTATCTATAATCCATCTATCAACCATCCATCTGTCTATCACCTGTCCGTCTGTCTGTCTATCTGTCTATGGTTTGTGTGTGTGCACACATGTGCTACTACACACATGCAGAGACCAGAGATTAATTTGTTGGAACTGGTTGGCCATCTCTTCCCTCCACAGGTTAGAAACTGAACCTTTTTCCTGCTCCTGATTGCTAGCTTGGTTCCCTTCCCATCCCCCTTCCCTTTTCCCTTCCCTTCCCTTTTCCCTTCCCTTCCCTTCCCTTCCCCCTTCCCTTCCCTTCCCTTCCCTTCCCTTCCCTTCCCTTCCCTTCCCTTCCCTTCCCTTCCCTTCCCTTCCCTTCCCTTCTCCCTTCCCTTCCCTTCCCTTCTCCCTTCCCTTTTCCCTTCCCTTCCCTTCCCTTCCCTTTTCCCTTCCCTTCCCCTCCCTTCCCTTCCCTTCCCTTCCCTTCCCTTTTCCCTTCCCTTCCCCTCCCTCTCTCCCTCCCTCCCTCCGTCCCTCCCTCCCCCTCTCTTTCTTTCTTTGTTTCTCCCTTCCTTCCTTCCTTCCTTCCTTCCTTCCTTCCTTCCTTCCTTCCTTCCTTTGTTTTTATTTTGTACAGGGGTTCTCTGTGTAGCCCTGGCTGTCCTGAAATCACTGTAAAACAGGCTGGCCTCAAACTCAGAGATCTGCCTGTCTCTGCCTCCCAAGTGCTGGGATTAAAGGCCTGGGCCACTACCACTGGCTGAATTGCTTTCTTACTTGGAGAAACATCATAGTTTAGCAAGTATAAAAATACAATTCTGGCTTTTAAATGGTTCTGGGGATGGACCCCAGCTCTCATGTGCGCTAGGCAGGTTCTAGCACTGACTCTATCCCCATCCCTGAGAGCAAGCACTTTGGTCTGGGTTTTCTGTCTTGGTTGGTGTGTCAGCTTTTGTATTGGTCTTGACTAGGGCAGGGGAAGAGAGGAGAAGGCCCCTGGAAGAGGAGCAGCTCCAGAAGGGAGGAGAGAACTCACTGGGGATGAGTTTCAGGGAGGAATGTGAATTTAGCTTGCTTTTGCATCAGCTGGGGTTGGCTGTGAGGGGCAACAAAACACCACTTATAACTTTTATCAAACATATTTTAAACCTTCCTAACTCTGGCCTTAAATCTGTCAGTTTCTTCAGCAAAGCAGGCATCTACAGAGAGGAAAAGGTGATCAGCTACCTTCTGACAGAGGGAGTGCCTCACCAGTGTGTCTAGTGTGTGTGTATGTATGTGCTTGTGTGTGTGCATGTGTGTGCATGAGTATGTCTGTGTGTTCATGTGTGTGTCTGTGTGTGTTAGTGTGTGTGAGCATGCAAGCATGTGTTTGCTTGTGTGTGTACATGTGTGTTCATGTGTGCATGTACCTGCATGTGTGTTAGTGTGTGTGTGCATGTGTGTGTTCATGTACCTGCATATGTATTAGTGTGTGCGTGCATGTGTATCCATGCCTGCTTGTACATGCATGTATGTTAGTTTGTCTGTGCATGCATGTGTGTGAATGCGAGCTTGTGTGTGTGTGTGTGTGTTTTCTGAGTTTTAAACCTTCCTAACTCTGGCCTTAAATCTGTCAGTTTCCTCAGCAGAACAGGAATCTACAGAGAGGAAAAGGTGATCAGCTACCTTCTGACAGAGGGAGTACCTCACCAGTGTGCCTTATACACAGTGTGTGTGTATGTATGTGCTTGTGTGTGTGCATGTGTGTGCATGAGAATGTCTGTAAGGTTTTTTTTACCTAACAATTGATAAGAATTAAATTCAGGTTAAGGAGAAAAAAAATAAAGAACCATAGCCTACAAAGAAATTTGAGTGCGGGGGTGGGGGACTGAGTAAAAGAATTAAACAGCAGTAGTCTAGCCTTTCATTTACGTGACACACATTAACCGCACATAGAAGTTCCAGGCGAACTGTCTTGTTCTCTTGTCTCCAGGAGCCCATGTAGGGTACTTTAATTGCCACATTTTCAAACCGATATAATGGTGGGGATGTCTTAGTAATTACCTTAATGAGATAACACCTTTCCTTCCCTCAACCTACTCATTATCACGCCTCTCGTTCAAATTTCAGCTACAAAGAACTACGCTTGTAAAAAAAAAAAAAAAAGAGTCTGAGATGTATTGTTCCAGGTCTCATCCCTGTAAAACAGTTCACATTGCCCGTATCTTAAAATAGGAAAGACACGGTACACACCAGCAAATCAAGTATGGTAAAGGAAAGGCCCGAGATAAGTAAACTAAACATCTGGGCGCCCTTTAATTATTCTTGGTTGGAGTCCCTGTCTTGACCCACAGTGATGTGAAGGTGCCAAAATGATGAATTTTAAGATGTTGGGCTGTGAAGACGCACAGCTGCAACACTGATGGATTTAGGGAGGGATGGCAACAAGGTTAGCTGCATGTGAAGTGTGAATTGAGATTTTTGCAAAGAGACTGTGATTGCAGATGGGCATAATGTTGTACCCTTGCATGAAATCTTGCTATTACTGTGCAGTGGTCAGACAGAGTGTGAAATGACTTATTATTTTTCTTTTATTCTTTAATGAAGTTGGTTAGAGCGGCAGTAACGCTGCTAGTCAATATTAGTAATGCACACACACACGGGAACCTATATGACAGGTGCTGAAATATTAAATATTTATTTAGTTTTGACTCTTTCCCCTAATTTTCATGAATATCCATATGCAAACAGAAGCGCCTCTCCCTCCATATAGACAAGTTTGTACTGATTCGTGTGTCTGCACTTACCCTTATTACCCTGTATAAATATCCTACAAGGCCCCGATGAAGAGAAAGGCTTTCGGTGGCCAAGAAATTTCCACAGCTCTCAGATGTCTTTAAAAAATGCTACAATGCTTCTTCTCAGAATTCTGATGCGAAAATCCTGTTGGATGATTTTGAAGTAATTAGTTCTTTGCTGCGGTGACTGGAACAAAACGGTGAAAGCCCAGAAAGAGTCAGCACCTAGCACGGTTGGGAGAACTTGGACGATGAAGTTGTGATTTTCACTGTTATAGTGTGGACTATGTACCTCTAAACTATCTTGCGGTAAACATTTATGTCGTGAACCTGTAATGATAAGGTTTCACTACTTTCCCACGTCAGAAGAACAGGAAGAAACCAGCTTTGGAAATGCTGCTATGATATCGAGAACGACACACGGACCAGTTTCCTCCCAGTGTTGGGCTTTTGCCTCTAGATGTTTCTTTTGGGGCAGCATGGTTCATGGCTTTTATGAAGCTTAGGTTTTGGAGTTGGGGGTTCTGTTGCATACAGGATTTGATGTGTCGTGCCGGGTTTATAACAACACTTTCCATGCATTGACTTTGTACAAATAGTGAACGTAGAAAGCCAAAGGAGTCTTTAACATAGGTGGGTTGTTTTTTTTTTTAAGTGAAAACTTAACATTTTCCAAGAAAGATTCATTTGAATTTGTTTACATTTTCCATAGTTCTAGAGTTTCATCTGGATCAAAATTTATTACATCATAGTTTGGAATAGCTACAGAGTCACGCAATGTTCTTCAGAACAACACAGTCAGTCCTTCGAAACATAGGGACCGTTGACCTAAACATGGTGTTCAGTCTTTTCCCCGGCACCATATTTACTGGCCTATTCCCGTACCTTCTTTTGCCATAGTTTGCTCAATAGAAAGAATTCCACAACTGGGCCATTCCTCACCAGCCATAACATGGGGTCATTTACACTTATTTAGGTGAAATACGGAAATAAACATACCATCTCTTCCATTTCTCTCTCTCTCTCTCTCTCTCTCTCTCTCTCTCTCTCTCTCTCTCTCTCTCTCTTAGCTGACAATGTTACCTTTTACTAGAAGCATTTTGGTATGACAGTGGAGGAGATGTTTAAGCTTTTCTTCAAGATTTTGCTATGGACAGTATTATGGGATATTATGTAGAAAGAACACTTTCGAAAGAATAGAATTTGTGGGCTATCTTAACTTTGTGTGTTTGTCACACCAGTTTCAGGAACGATAACTTCTTAATCTGCATACAGGGCGACTTTGCCCACGTCTGTAGGAACATGATCATTCCTACAGTCTTTAGCGACGTCTTCCCCGGCTTATTCCACACCCCAGCATTCAGTGCTGTGATTGGCTCCCACAAAAGTAAGATTAGCGCGTTTATAGGTGTATGAAAGAGAGCATGCGTGGGAATCTGGCCCTGACATTGTGTGAGAACTTGATTCAATGCTCAGGACTCTCAGGTTTTAAAATCCTGACTCGGTGTCTTTGTGTTTAAGTGTTCCAGCGTCTTAGGGATGCTGTGCACCCTGCATGCGTTCGGTGTAAAGCTTCGGGTACTTCCTCACCAGGGAAAGCCTTCTGCATTCCATGAATACCGTACGCACATCACGGACTTTTCCAGTCGATGGTTTTACCCTTCCTATCTCAGTGTAGGATGAGAGAGATCAGTCTTCACATCGAAAGTACTTCATGGTGTTTTCCTTAGTGAGACCGGACATCTTCCTTATGGACTGGCCCAGGAACCATGTGACAAACCATTGGCCCTGTAGTCGAAATGAAACACCTTCCTCTCTCTTCCTCTCATGCTAGTTTCTACTTCTAGATTTATGTCAAGAGCGTTATTCTATACTCTCTTTGGGTCACAACTGGTGGATTAGTACCTAAAAGCACCTTTTCTATGTGATGTTTGTAAGTGCATTATTCACACACTAACATGTAAGTTACATGCACATGTTTTTTTTTTTTTTTTTTTTTTGTCCCTAATATTTAGGTCAGTTACGCAAAAACAGGCTGGTACTCAAAACGCTCATAGAATCGAACACGGAGTCACAGGCGAGTGAAAAAACGAAATCTGCTGCTTTCGATGCAGAGAAATTCATGGAATGATGATCTAAGTTCTGTACTTTCTAACACCGTGCTTCCTTAGTGAAGAGTGAGCCAAGGGCCCAGTCTCTTTTCCGTGGGAGACGATATTCTAAATTGTACTGGTAAGTACATCTGGGCAGCCCTATAGACCTAGAAAAGAAGTAGCAAGACCATCAGCTTATTAGGGATAATTCTAATGACAACTGGGGAGAGCGGCCGAGTTAGTAACTTAATAGGGATAATTCATAGAGTAAACAGACACGCCAAGACTTTGTGGTTAACAGTACTGCACGAACAAACTGGTCAGAAGACACCGCTGAGGAAAACAACCTTTAAAACGAAGCTGCACTTAGCAACCACCTTTTGCTTGAAGTATTTGGCGTTAGCGTTCTGCATTGCTTGATGTAAGGTGAACTGGGACCCGCGACGTGCGCAGCAGAACAGAGCACGGACGCTTTCCGGTGCAGAGCGCTCAATGCTCAGCCTCTGTGTGTTTTACGACACCCGTCCGTGCTTGACGGTTCTTGTAGAAAGGAAGCACACCAGCGGCGGGAAGTCTGCAGCAGCGTCTTGTCAAATATTATTTACGTGCTACTATTTTGTTGAAAAGATGTGAGAATACGAGGAATTAGAAAACAGAACAGCGAAAATAAGTTACTAATGAGTCGCATCCCAAACACACACGTGGAGTCTAAGAATGTAATGACAACGCGTTTTCATTATTCCCTAACAAATTCTGTCTGATGGTTAAAAACCTAGTAATTGGATATTTTAGCTACTCGCCAAAGGGATCTGGCTATAATAAGTCGACTTTTCTCCCAGGGCGTAAACTAATGCGATTCTATCGGATGAATCTAGCTTTCTATACTCCATAATTTGTGGATATAGGAAGCATTGAGAGTGTTTTGAAAAACTGTGTTGAGATATTTTATAGGGGAGACTTCAAATTTCCTAAGTAGTTTGGGCATCAAGATATTTGAGGGGAAGACTGCAGACCAACAAAGCAGGAATCTCAGAAACACGACTCTCTCCAGAGAACCTGCGTGGTTCATAACTCACAGGGGAATGGGGCTCAAGTGGCTGGTACTTTTTATGATCCAAATGGGATTAATACTGCACTCCGCAGATACAACATGCCCACAGCAAAGAGGCCACATTTCAGCTCCCCGCTACATTAAGGCATAGAGGAAAAGGGCATTAGAATATCTTTAAACTTCCAGAATGAAAAACGGTCAGAGGTGCAATGATCTGTCCAAAGGTTGAGATAATTTTAGAATTATTGCAGTTTTTTTCTTAGGACGTCTGGGGTCTATTCACAGTAAGTATGGCTAGGGCTCACATTTACTGCTTTTAAAACAGTGAAATGTGCAAACACTTTTTTTCAGCCTAGACACTGCATTGCTGGCACCTACACTCTCAGGCCATCAGTCCTGTCTCTAAACTGTGAGAACTCCGGTAATGAAGTGAGTCCTGGGCTTGTTTTTGTGAACGTACCTTTTTAGTACCAGCGGAGTCACTCACTTCCAATGCCATTGTGAGACCATTGACTGTAGGCAGTAAGCATTGTTGGCGGATGGACAGATGGACCGATGGACAGACAGCTAGTATTATTTTGCAAGCCATTTTGCGGGGAACTATCTGCGCTATTCTTGAGAGCGTTTTTTTTTTCCACCCACCCTTGGTACCTGCAAACATAACTTTAAGTGTCTAATGCATTTAAGGCTGCTTGGTTTTGTGTAGAGTGATGGGCCGGGTCACCAGCTCAAACTTTACATAGAACGTGTTGCATTTGGCGGTTTAGCGCCCTCCTGTCCAGCTTCTTCTTCTTTTTTTTTTCTTTTCTTTTTTTTCTTTTTTTTTCTGGAGCCGGGACCGAACCCAGGGCCTTGCGCTTGCTAGGCAAGCGCTCTACCACTGAGCTAAATCCCCACCCCCCTGTTTAGCTTCTTACTCAGCACACGCATCCTGTCATCGGCAATGACTTCCAAACGCAAGGCTAGAAACTGACTCCATCTTTTCTGAAACAGAGGAGGAAAACCGAACACACACTGTCTTTGAAAGGAAAATCAGAGGGTTGGGGATATAGCTCAGCGGTAGAGCGCTTGCCTAGCGAGCGCAAGGCCCTGGGTTCGGTCCCCAGCTCCGAAAAGAAAAAAAAAAAAAAAAAAAAAAGGAAAATCAGAGCGACGAACCGGATCCCTAAAGCCAACAACAACAACAACAGCAGCAGCAGCAGCAGCAAGGGGAGGGCTAGGGCGGAAGTGAGAGATGGCCACAGCACCGCTGCCTGGGAAAGTTAACCTTACTGGGAAAGGCCTTAAATACAGGAAGGAGCATCCAACGACCATTTTGATTCTATATTCTATGACGACGTAATGTTCGATAGTTCTGAAATGCACTCTTGGCTTCCGGCTTGCAGCTGCCTCACACGATCCGAGAGGATAAGTTCAGGGCTTCCGTGGGGGACTATTAAAGAGTGTCTTGTTTCTTTCTTCGTAGCTGCCGCTCAGGATTTATCCAGCATTTCTCGGCAACGGTGAATAACCCTGCAGTCCTGGCAAGGAGAGCCTTGAGGAGTTGGCAGAGGAGAAAGGGCCTACCCTGTTTCTCAACTACCCAAATATTTTGTGACTTTAAATCCCAGCGGGCGTCTTCTCCTCCATAGCAACAGTGGGTGCATTGGGGGATTACTGTGTTTCCCCCCTCCCACCTCCCGTGGGAGAGTACCACGCTAAGCTGGGATGAATCAGGTCACTAGCTGAATTCAGCACGGCTCGGTCAGACTCTATTCCTAGACAGTTGGTGCAATAAGGCAAGGTGGGCCTTTGGAGGGACCCTGAAAGAACCATAACCAAACAGAACGTGATTACAAGTTTTAGCGTTGCATTTTTTCTTTGCGGCTGTAGGGCATGTTAAGAACGATATCTTGCCTATAAGAGCTAAACACACATATTCATAATATGTTAAAAAACTAATCCTCCGTCTTAAAGCCATTTCCACAGAGGGACTCTCATTAAACCCAAAAACCGACAGTGGATAATGACCAAATACCCACGTGGTGGATAAGCTCGGCGTTCAAGGTCTTTACGGAAACGGTTTGTGCGACACTGATTGTTGTGCCGTGAACATTCCCAGTGATGGGAACAAACCTTTGCCAGTGAATGACAAATTTACATATGCGTCGTGTCAGCCAGCAATGCTTTACAGCCTTATTTGCACTAGCTTCAGGCACTCCACGAAGGAATGGAGTGTTTAATGTCCTGCAAGTTACTTTGTTTCTTTGCATCGTTAAATTATTCTGTAATTTGCCTGCTTCCCTTCTACTGCATTGTGCATTAAGTCATTTAATAATTTACAGCATAAAAGGCACGGTGAGGTTTTAAGTAGAGCGTCCAGCTCCCTTTCCAGAAGGTTCTGGACATTTAGAAAACCTGAAACCCTGAGATGCATAATGCGTTTATCTCTATCTTATATTTCACGAGAAAAAGACTTGTTGCTAAGACTTTAATGCGCCCTGCCTTGTGTGCATTCATGTGTGCACGTGTGTAGCTTTGTGAGTTTTTGTTGTTGTTTGTTTGTTTGTTTTTGACAGGGTATATATCCTGGTCTACTCACTTTGTAGACCAGGCTGGCCTCGAAGTCACAGAGACCTGCTTGCCTCTGCCTCTCAGTGCAGGGATTAAAGGTGTGTAACACCACGCCTGGCTGCTAATATTTAATTTTAGGTAAAATAGAAAGTTACAAAGATCTCCAGGTGAACGGTATGTTGCTTTGTTATTTCTTGGAGTCAAGCTCTCACTGTGTAGCCCTGGCTGTCCTGGAATTCACTCTGGGAGCCAGGCTGGCCTCAGACTCTTAGAGATCTGCCTGCCTCTGCCTACCGGGTGCTGAGATTAAAAGCGTGCACCACTAACTGGCTCAGGGTTTTGCTTGTGTCATTTTATAAGTGTTTCGACTGCATGTATGCATGTGCTGGAATTAAAGGCATACACTCCAAGCCCCACTCCGTCTGGTAGTCTGGTACCTTTAACCACAGAGTAGATTCTCTCTCTCTTTTTTTTTTTTCTTTTTTCTTTTTTTTCGGAGCTGGGGACCGAACCCAGGGTCTTGCACTCGCTAGGCAAGCGCTCTTCTGCTGAGCTAAATCCCCAACCCCCAGAGTAGTTTCTCTTATTTGGCAACATCTAACATAAAGCATGAAATCTAAAAAGCCACCTGTGCTGGGTTAAGCCAGTTTTAACAGAGATCTATCAACACAGAGGAAACTCATTCTTCTGACTATGGCTGCTATAGGTCTGAAATAAACTGAATTTTTTTTTTATCATTTTTCAAGTGTACATTGCTATTTGAGTTATATAATTTTTACCAGTCGGAGGTTGACCTTGGGTCCACTGGTGAAGAATACCCACTATATCACCGTTTCCGACTTCAATGCTGCCAGGCACACTAAGAAGTAGCAAAGTTTACCCACGTCTGTGAGGCCAACGGCACCTGAAATGCTTGTCTCTCCTAAATACGCTGTGTACAAAGAGTTCCTTGTCTTTAGTTACAGAGTTATCAAAAATACTATTCTAAAGAGCAGTTTTAATAATGTATTCCTAGAAACTTTATTTTCAAAATTCCATGAATAAAATAAACGTATGTTCTTTTTGGATGCCTGTATCTGAAGAGATAGAAGATTTTATTTAAAACGTAGAAAAGAAAATGCACATGTTCTTATATTAGTTATACCTTTTATTCCCTTTAATTGTTGTATTTATCTGTCGAGTTTCCCGACTGCCTTTCGACAACTTTAAAGTTTGGTTACCGAGTCTTCGAGATGCTTAAGAACAGGGCAAAGCTCGGCATTGTCTGTCTGAATTACAGGGAGGGGTGTCGAGGCTAAGGCGTCCTCCACCAGTGTTCGAGAGTGTTTATTTAGTTGTTTACTTATTTGTTCGTGCTCTTAAAGACAGGGTCTCTTTGCACAGCCTGGATGTCCTAGAACTCACTATGTAGACCAGGCTGGCCTCAGTCTCATGGACCTGCCAGCCTCTAACTCTCAAGGGCTGGGATTAAAGGCATGAATCAGTACACCCAGCCCAGGTTTTTATTTATTTCATTTTGTGGGCGTAAGTGCTTTGACTGCATGTGTATGTGTGCACGGTGTGCACGCCTGGTGCCGGCAGAAGTCAGAAGGTGTCAGATCTCCTGGAACTGGAGTTGAAAGATGGTTGTGAGCCACCACTTAGGCTGGGAACTGACCTCAGGTCCTCTGGAAGATCGACAGGTGCTCTTAAGTGCTGAGCCATCTCTACAGAACCTACCCGAGACTTTTTTATACCTCTAAACCCACAGAGAAAATTGAGTTGCATAGATATTGAACCCATGGCTGATATGACATGATCGTTTCCCTCTCATTTGGAAGAACATGTCACACTCTGTTAATCAACTGTATTACTTATGATGAAATTTAAAACTAGTGTACAGGCTGGCGAGACGGGTCAGTGAGTGAGGGTGATGGCTACCCTGGGTATGGTCCTGGGAATGACACAGTAGGAGCGAACCTCCTCTCACAGTAATCTCACTCATCTCCACAGGCTTGCTCTGCCACTGGAGCTTTCCCCACAAATAAATAAATAAAAGAAACCTACTCTAATGTTTGATGAAACCATATCTGAAAGATTGGATCACCTGGGGAAGTTTTCTGAATATTTTTCCCTGTAACATTTTTTTCTCTCTTCTCTCTCTCTCTCTCTCTCTCTCTCTGTGTGTGTTTTGAGGGGTGGGCATCTTGTACGAAAGGTTGTTGAAAGTCATTTTGAGACAGCAAGACTTTGCTGCCACCATAAATTTAGTTGGCTGCTCATTAATGAAACGCATCATCCTTTAGATGACAAGGGTTGACAGAGAACACGGGTAGGAACCGGTTGCAGAGCTCAAGACCCAGTGCTGACCCAGCACCAGATTCTATTCTGTGACTTAGAATGTGAAGCCCGGAAGCTGTATTTACTCGAAAGCCTGTATTAAGTGCTGCTTTTCAGTGTTTCCAGCCTTATCATGTGTTCTCTACCGCCCAGATGCAGTTCAGCAGAGACAGAAGAGAGGCCCGGGATGGTCAAGAATGGCTTCCCCGCTCGAATGTTTACGTTGTCGAGCAGACTGAAATTATTTGCAGTAGCAGGTAGGTTCTTTTATTTCTTTGTCTATTGAATTAATATGGACACCATGGCCAGGATTTTGTCTGAAGCAATGTTGGCCTCATAATTCTTACAGGAAGCTCCCACTGTCCACAATTTCCAGAACACACGGTAATTACAGTGTTCCTCCACTAAGAAAGAGAATGGCATGTAAGGAAAAATTGATTCTTCTGTTTGCGTCCTCAGGTCTAAGCCTTTTCTTCTTGCCGTGTCTTTGAAATCATGAGGAATAACTTGATACTCCAGCACATGCGTGGGGTGGTGAGGGCACAGGTAGGGCGAGGGAGGGTGCTTGTGGCTACATTTCTGTATTGAATTTAATTTTTCATTGATAATTAGACTCTTGGAGCCACCTGATATTTTTGACCAGCAGGAAACAAAAGCCCACTGATTGACTCAGGGGATACGCTGGAGAGGCCCCCACTGTGTTCACACAGCAGTGCCACAAAGACTACAAACAGGAGCTGTGGCAAATTGGATCACCATGCAAGTTCCAACTGGCCCATTGTGTACAAGCAGCAAATTGGGAGCTGGTATTTCTGAGAACTATTTATTAGTGAAGCTGTGTGTTTTTCTCCCCCGCCCCGAAGTTTTCTTCAGCAAACAGCTTTCGCCAAGTTAGATGAGCAATCTAAAACACTTACCAACAATACAGCTCATTATCCAAAGAGTCACCCGAATCAGAAATGTACTGGTCACGTATGTCAAGCAGCTTAATTTGTTTTCGGTGATCCTAACAGGTGTTTAGATGTGTGGAGTCGTACGAAGGGCAGATGGACGGTATGCGATAGTTTGCCAAAATGCAAAATAATGTTTTAAATTTCAATTGCATCGCTACTCGTCTTATTGTGAGTTTTAAATGAGGATGCCTCACTGACAGCTTCTGGTAGAGCGATCGGTTCTAACCATTTAGTACAAAGAAAGGTGTGAAAGTACCAGGCGGCGGCCAGTTAGCAGAAATCATAGTTATACAAGCCTAGACCTGCATGTCTTGCAGGAGAATTGATAACTCTGAATTTTGTTTTCCATATGAGTAAGGCAGAGAGAGAGAGAGAGAGAGAGAGAGAGAGAGAGAGAGAGAGAGAGAGAGAGAGGTGCTGATTGTTTCATTAGTGGCTTATTTGTGTACTGTGTCTGAGAGTTTGAGCTTTGGGTGACTTGGGATATGGTATGCCTAATTCTATCAATATGATAGGGACAAGCTTGTGCAACTGCGACAATAGTTTCAACTCATTTTTATAATAAGGCTTTTGTGGTGATGTCAGCTCAGTTTTGGGCATTGTTCTTTTGGTGTTTTAAAGACACCATCCTGTTCTTTTGTTTTTTGTGTCTATCCACTCCTACGGTGTATAAACTGATCCTGTGGGTCATGAGATGATGCGGAGAGAGGGACTCAGAGTAACATAGCTAATAGTGGTGTTCCAGCCAGGGACACAATGGGGACCATTACGGAGAGGGTACACGCTCTGCTCATCGTCTTGCTTCCACGTGTACTAGGGATCGGTCATCAAATAGTAACAGGTGCCTACGGTGTCCACATCTGTTACATGCTGTAGCTGAAGAGAAGGATGTGGCACTTGCTTTCTGCATCCAGAGCCTGTCACTTGGCAAACAGACAAAAGTTATGGCACAAGGCAACTGTCAGACCCTTGTATTGCAGAGGCTGTCAGGTCAACATTCCAGAGCTGCAGTCGTCGCAAGTTTTAAATAAATCTTCTTTTAGAAAGAATGGAGTGTCCATTTCCTTAACCGGGAAGCTTGTGTGGAGTCGCTGGGGTTGTTGTACCCCAGAAAAGAATACATAATTTAGGGCACCCTCATTTGACCACTGGGGAGGAAAACAGGCGGTAGAGACTCATGATCAGAAGACACCGACAATCTGAAAAGCCTGGAGAATACAAGGAATAGAATGTGTTGACGAAAACTGATTTTGTCTTACTTTTTTTTTTTTAATGCAAGACATTGAAGAAGGATAAATGGCTTCTTTGTTAAGGCTGCTCATTAGGCTACAATGTAGATTAGATGGGGGTGAATATGTAAGATATTTGACACATACTTACTTTTCTTGAAAACAAAGCTAGTTGTTAAAAAGGAAGCTGTGAGGGAAGGTTGAAGAGTTTCTGGTGCCTGGGAATCAAGACTAGATTGGACGTGACAATTCAGTGTCCTGCCTTGGCTCTCAGAGGGTCAGATGGGTAGGTGCTAACTGGGATTGGGCCCCCAGCTTTCTTTACAGACTGAGCATTTACTTCTAAAACTACCCGTTTGCTATCTCCATGGGAAATAGACCCAATTTCTGGGTCCTGTGGACTCCTCTCTGAGGCATTTGACATTTTCAACCTTCCTCTGGTCTTCTGAAAATGTCCTTTCTTTGACTTCTGGGAAAACCATTATTTACTCTTTCCACTTTTCCCAATGTTCACTTTGCCTCTTTTGACAGATTTCCATTTCCTTTGTATGAATACTCCTCTCTTGACGGAGTCCCTTCTCCTCTGTGTGAACAACCCCCCCTTTGACTTTTTGTTTTGTTTTACCCCAGTTTGATTCTCAGCACTTACTTTGGAGTTTGAATGGGCTCCCTTGGAGGCACTCACCACTCTCACCAAGCCCGCTGTCCTATGGTCACCTCAGCTCTCCACATCCAGCCCCTGCCTCTCTGTAGGGCTCAAAGATGCACTGCCAACTAATTTCTCTTGCATCTCCCAGAGTTACCTTAAATCCAACCTTTCAGGTTGGAATTCATTTGCACAGCAGGCACAGTTCATCTCCTACATCCCCTTAAAAAAGGAAAAAGAGCTTCTCATGTAGTGCTCAAATGGACAGATTGCCTGGGGCTGGATGCTTCCGGAAACTCTGGTCATTCAGTTCATAAAATAGAGAAGGTCCCAGTCACCTCTGTGATCTACAAAATTTCCCCAACTAGAGACCTGTCGGTACTTACCACATTCATCTCTTACCAGAAGTGAGTCACTGAATCCCAAATACTGTATCTCAAAAGTCTTGCTCAAAACTCCCTCCCGTTCTGTCAGTGTGACTGTCCGTGTTCGGTATTTATTATTGTACTTATTCCTAACACATCTGCTGGCAAAGCAGCCCACTTGGTGCCCTCTGCTTTCACTTATTCATTTAATACACAGTCTGAGCAGTTCACATTCCTCCCACTCTCACGGTCAGGGTGAACTTAGCCATTCAGCTAAACGTTAGAAAGGTGCGAATCATTGTACTCTGCCATACGCCCCTTGGCTCTCCCACTCCACCAGAACCTCTGAAAGGGGCTGTTTATACCTCCAGGCAGCATCTTGATGGATGCTCCCCTTCGCTGCCCTCTCCTGGGCAGGAGAGCATTCCTGGGCATTCCTATCTAAACCCCTGCATCCCAACCTTCCTAATGCTGGGACCCTTTAATGCAGTTCCTCGTGCTCTGATGACCACCAACCATACAATTATTTTATTGCCACTTCATAACTAATTTTGTTACTGTTATGAATTATGAGGTAAATATCTGATATGCACAAAATATGTTGAGAACTGCCGATCTCATCACAGTGAGACAGAAACAGCCTCACTTTTTTTTTTTTTTTTATAGTGCTCTGCTCTAGGTGAAGCCAGCTTGCACGTCGTGAGGAACACATGACCTTAGGGAGAGATCTTTGTGGTAGGGAATTGAGGCTTGCTAACCCCCAAAAATTCTGCTCCTGGTGTGAGAGAGCAGGACCAGTTTGGAAGCATCCAGTTCTAGGAAGCCACGGGCTGACATTAGCCACCAGTACCCAGACTTTTGGAAGACCCTGAGCCGGAACAGCTCCCATGAGCTGTTTGAGCTGTTCCTAGACTGCCCACTCTCCTCCATCCTACCTCAAGCTGCAGTCACACCCACTGTCAGTTAATTTGCTTGTTTATTTACTCCACAAAAACCTCTGAGCTCCCATTTTAACTGTGTGTGTGTGTGTGTGTGTTTGTGTGTGTGCAGGTGTGTGTGGTGTTTGTGTAGGTGACCTGTGAAGGGAAGAGGCCAACCGCAAGTGTTGTTTCTCAGGAGCCACAAATTTTTAAAAAATTATTTATTTTTCTTTATGTATGCATGTGTGTGTGTGCACATATACATGTGTGTGTGTGTGTGTGTGTGTGTGTGTGTGTGCACCTGTGTGTACATGCTCCATGTACAATGCAATGGCCACAGAAGCCAGACGGGCATTACATGCCTTGGAACCAGAGTTTGAAATGATGCAGAGCTCCCAGGGACTAAACCACCAACCAAAGAGGACACATGGAGGGACCCATGGCTCCAGCTTCATATGTAGCAGAGGATGGCCTTATTTGGCATCAATGGGAGGGGAGGCCCTTGGTCCTATGAAAGCTTAATGCTCCAGTGTAGGAGAATGCCAGGGCAGAGAGGCTGGAGGGAGTGGGAGCAAACACAAAGAAGCAGGGGGTGGGGGGATGGGATGGGAGTTTTTGGGGTGGAAAATGGGAAAGGGGATAACATTTGAAATGTAAATAAAGAAAATATCCAATAGGGAAGGAAGGAAGGAAGAAGGAAGGAAGGAAGGAAGAAAAAAGAAAGGAAGGAAGGAAGGAAAAAAGAAACGATTGTAAGCTTCTCACTGTTCTTGCTGGGACTCGAACCTGTGTTGAGTGAAAAAGCAGCAAGTGCTAGCTAGCGCTCTTAGCCACTGAGCCATCTCATCAGTCCCATCACCTTCTTCTGTTTTGTTTTTTGTGTTGTGTGCGAGACAGGGTTTTTCCATGTAGCTCTAGTTGGTCTAGCTCCCTGTGTAGAGCACGTAGCGGAGTCTCAAACTCAAATCTGCCTGTCTCAGCCTTCGGAGTGCTGAGGTTAAAGGCCGATGTTACTACAATTGACCATCATCTTGTTTTCTGAGACAGGATCTCTCATTGTCCCAAAGCGTAGGGATTAGGTATGAGACAGGATCTTTCATTGGCCCAAAGCGTAGGGATTAGGCACGGCTGACTGGCCATCAGGCCCCAGGGCTCATCGCATCTCTGCCTCGGCAGTGCTGGGATTAAACGTTTGTGCCACCATTTCAGTTTTTGTGCACAGGTGTTTTGCCTGCCCTTGTGCCTGTGCACCACGTGGGTATCTGATCCTCCGGAACTCGGGTCCTCTGCAAGAGCGGTTGGTGGTCTTGTCCAGACATCTCTCCAACCCCGTGCCCAGCTCTCTAGCTGCAATATTTGAGGGGTTGCAACGCAGCAAACATTTCAGTAAAATCTCATCCGAAGCGGTCTTCTCAGGCCTTCCTTAGAACTCTACAGAGAGACCACAGGTCTGTCTGTAACATCTTCATATTCTTCCCCTCAGAATCACAATGCCGTCTACTTTTACATTTGATGTATAAAACGTAACCTCTTCTAGGCAATACTTGCCCACTGTTCATTTTCTGCCGGGAATCATCCCGTTTCATCTTTGTTTTCTCCTATTTTCCTCACGTACCCAGAATTTGCCACTAGTTGACAAGATGATAAGCATCAACCTATCATTTAAAAATCATGTTTTTTAAAATTATATTTATTCATTTAATATATATATTTATATTTATATAAACGCACGGAAAGCAAGGATGAGCTTTCGTTTTATTTTGTCTTTCCAGTGGTACACATAGATCTAGGCAGGGTATGCTTTGGATTGCGGTCGTTTAACTGGTTTTAGTAGATGCAAATGTTTTGTTTTGTTTTGTCTTGTTTTTGTTTAAGCCAGACCTCATCTGGTGACATCGCCTTGTTTTGAACATTAAGCTTAGGAACCCAGGAAGCAGATGGCAGCCGTTGAAACAGCCTCTGGCTGCCTCTGCAGAGCCGTTCTCTTTGCTAGCCCAGGTCTTTCCTTCGGTCTTAGCCTTTATCCCAGACTTTCTTTCCCTCAGGCTTCCATAGTTTAAGTCATAGTCCCCCCCAAAAAATCCTGCCAACATGTTTCAGTCTTTGGTCCACTGACCAGCTCTTCAGGTCTCTTTCTTAGCTCTTTAATGTTTTCTCTCTGGCTTGACTCCTGGCTTCACATCTTACTCTCTGTGGGAAAGCATTAAGAACTCCACTAAACAAAAAGTTTCTGTGCACTTCTGATGTTTAATCTGTTCTCTGAGTTCAGAAGTTTCATTAATCTGGCCCTTACTCTGCCTCAGTCCTGGAAGTTCAGGCCTTGTGGGCAGAATTTTTATTTTTTGACATTTTTTTTTTTTCCTGTACAGCTTTTTAGCGATCATCAACCTTTGGAGAACCCAATGGGCTGCAGGCTCATGAGCTGAAATCAACTCTTGTGAGTGTATGCTCGTCAGAATAAAGAAAACGATTGTCTTACCATGCATGTCGCTGCTGTCTAGAGTCGAATTAGGAATCCAGGGTGAGCTGAAGGTGGATCTGGTTCTAGAAATTGGAGAGTTGCTTCAGCCATGACAGCTGATTTAACTGGTCCAATGGAGAGAGCCCATGATTTTGGATTTCCTGGGCCAATCACTGCATGTAGGTTTTCTCTAGGAAACAGGTGTAACCTTGGGTAAAACTTCTGCTGAGTTCCGTGATTAGCCTTGGGTCAGCTTTCTTCTGCTGAGTTCCATGGTTAAAAACAAGACTCTCTGTACATTTCTGTGTAGGTTTCTCAATGAACATAGTTTTTCTTTTCTCCGAGATGAATATCTAGACACAGGAAGCTGGGCACTATGGTCATCCTAGGTTTCATTTTATAAGAAACAGTATGGTGACTTGTGCCTTTGGTCCCAGCACTCAGGAGGCAGAAGCAGGTAGATCTGTTTACTCTGTAGGTCAGGCTGATCTACATATCCAGTTCCATGACAGCAAGGGCTACACAGAGAGACCCTGTCTCAAAAAGGAAAAAGAAAAGAAGAAAGCCAAAGTCTCCAGAGCAGCCATACCATATTGGTTTGCTTTGCCCTCTCCCCTATCCCTCCCTTGCTCCCTCCGCCCCTCCCCTTATATGGGCATACATGTGTGCACAGCTATGCATGTTGGACGTCAGTGTCTTATATCTGATATCATTGTCCTTTTGTTTTGAGACCGAGTCCCACAGTGAACCTGGAGTTCAGCAGTTTGAGCAGAAGGCTGGTCAGAGGGCATGCAGGATCTGCCTGCCTACCTCCCCAGCACTGAGGTTACAGGCACCGACAGACTGTAGCCAGCTTTTCATGAGGGTGCTGACTATGAACCAGCCCCACTCGCTGCATTTCCCTCAGCAATGCACGGATACCAGCTGCTCTGGGATTGCCGCTCCACATCGCGTGTCCTTGGGTTTTCTGTTTCTTTGTCTACACTGGGAGCTGAACCCGGGGCTTTACTCGCATGATGCAATCACGGCGACTGAGACATGTTCCTGGCCTCCTCTTTTATATTTTATTTGCTTGTAATATTTTAGATATATTATTTTATGTGCACGAGTGCTTTGTTTGTAAGTATGCCTGTGGACCAGTTGTGTACCCAGTGCCTTCAGAGGTCAGAAGATGGTGCCAGATCCCCCAGAACTGGAGTTACAGATGCTTGTGAGACGCCATGTGGTGCTGGGAACTCCACCCAACCTCCGTAAGAGAATCAAGTACGATTGACTGCCCAGCCATCTCTTCAGCCCTTACGGTTTTGCTGGTCTTTGTTCTGTCTTGGGAAACAGCTCTGTCCAGTCACCTCGTGAGATCTGGATTTCAAACTTAGGCGTCAAGCCTTGCCTCTTGCAATGGCTACTACTCCCTGGGCAGTCTAGCTAGTTTCTCTTACCCAGGCTTTGTTTTGCTTCATGTTATCTGGAGACAGGTCTTGCAGAGGCTGGCCTCAGGTCCATCGTCCCTGGCTTGTGCTTGGGTCTCTCTAGGACCTGTGATAGCAGATGACTGCTTCCCTGTCGCTGTGGCTGGAATTTGTTTCCAAAATGTTCAATGCTAGTTTACATGTGTACATTTGGTATTCATATACTCTTCATTGATGAAGTGCTTGGTCCCTGTGTGTGTGCATGTGTGTGTGCGCGCGTGCATATGTGTGTACATGTGTTGTATGTGTATGTGGTGTGGTGTGTATGTGTTTGTGTGTGTGTGTATATATGTGGTGTGGTGTGTGTGTATGTGTATGTGTGTGTGCATGTGTGTGTGCATGTGTGTGTGCATGTGTGTGCATGTGTGTATGTGTGTGTGCATGTGTGTGTGTGCATGTGTGTGTATGTGTGTGTGGTGTGGTGTGTGTGTATGTGTATGTGTTTGTGTGTGTGTGCATGTGTGTGTGTGCATGTGTGTGCATGTGTGTGTATGTGTGCATGTTGTGTATGTGTGTGTATGCATGTGTGTGTGTGGTGTGGTGTGTGTGTATGTGTATGTGTGTGTATGTGTGTGTGTGTGGTGTGTGTGTTTGTGTATGTGTGTGTGAGTGTACGTGTGGTGTGTGTCCCACACTGGCCTTGAACCTTCTATGTAACCAAGGACAACCTTGAACTTCTGCTCCTCCTGTCTTTCCTGTCTTACCACCTTCCAAGTACCAAGATCATTTAGGTGTGTGATTCAGGCCCAGTCGTGAAATACTGGATATCCATGCCTGGGCTTTGTGATACCAGACAATGACTTTACCAACAGAGTTACAGTTCTTAGTTCCGTACTGTTTACACTTAAAAAAAAAATTACGTTTCCAAGTAACACAGAAAAAAAGTAATATCAGGTAATTGTTTTTCTTGTTTTTGTTTTCACTTTGCTTCTTTGCTGATTTTTTTTCAAGTTTTTCAGATATTCTGTGGACAATTGCTTTGCTATGTATGTGATTTAGATTCTGGTGCTGTTCCCTAGTTTATGATGTGTCTCCTTACTCTCTTTATCAAAACTGAAATCAAAACAGTGTTCTATGATGGTCATTATAAAGCCCAGCTTATAAGCTTTTAAAATGAACTGTTCTACCAAAGGCATAAAGAGTCTCCCCAGGTTTCCTCTGACTTTTACATGTAGGCTGCTGGCTAATTTGGGGACCGATGTTTACAGATGTGCAGGTGGAAAGTGGAGTTTTGACTGTGGAGACCCCGTCATTGTGTGTCCATCTGCTGGCAAAGGCTGTCCTTTCTATGCTAAGTTGGCCTTGTACATTCCTCAAGAACCAATCAACTAGGTTTATGTTGCTTTACTTCTGAAGAGTCTATGTGTCTAGCCTTTCATGTGTTACCAGTGTCTTGGTTGCTAAGGAATAAAACCATAGCTTAATATGGGTAACACGAATTCCTACATTTAGTTCTTTAATATATATTTAGTTTTTTGAGACAATAACTCATCACGAAGTTTGGGCTAGTCTCAAATTCTCAATCTCTCTTGCCACAGCCTCCCGCACAGGAGGGCACAGACATGTGCCATCGTGCCTGGGGAACTTTTCCTCACACCAGGGAAAGTAGTTTTTATTTTTATGTTGTTGAGGAGTTTCCTCCTTTTATTAAAAAAACCACAAATGGGGGTTGTGGATTTAGCTCAGTGGTAGAGCGCTCGCCTAGCAAGCGCAAGGCCCTGGGTTCGGTCCCCAGCTCTGAAAAAAAGAAAAAAGAAAAAAAAATCACAAATGGATGTTGTTTTTTTTTTTCTGCATTATGTGGTACAGTCACACAGCTTTTCCTGTTTGCTCTGCAATATGGTAGGCTGTGCTGATTGCTCCTCACATGGGATAACACCTTTCTTTTCTAAGACAAGCCCTACTGAGTTGGGCCGAATTAGTGCACATATAACAAAGTTTGGTTTGTGAAAGCTTGGCAGAGCTTTTTAGATCTGTGGTCATGAGGAATTTTGGTCAGTAATTTTCTTGTCTGATTGGCTTCTTAAGTAGATTAGCAATAAGATTTTCTCATTCTATTAGCTCTTGATAGCAGCTGTGGTTGCCCCATGCAAGACCTGAAAAAGATCAAGCCAGTCAGAGTTCAGGAGCCTTGAGGGTTGAATGTTGCCACTCAAGGAGAGTTGGTTTTCTTCAGTCAGTTTGCTTAGGCTCATTGGATTACATGAACACACAGACAGCACAGAGTGAACAGAGTGGGCCATGAAGAGAGGACACTACGTTGCAGATGATGTGATAGGAAAGAGGGGGTAACTGCAGGGACAGAGAAGGGTGAGCACAAGAAAAACAAAGTGTCCGCATGTATGACAGTCTCCCGGACTAACAATTTTTCAAGCCTGCCATCTGATTTTGGAGTTTGTTTTACTGGAAGTCTTTCAGTTGTTCTTCTATTTAACAGATGTTTATTTGCTTAAGAGGACAGTTATCTCTCTTGATTGAATTTTGCTACTTAGTGATACTTAGTATCTTTTGAAGAATTTCTTCATTTAGTTCATCAAATTGATACTCAGTGAACTTTTTGTAGTGTTTTCTCATGGTCTTTTATTGTCTATAAGTTTTATGGTGATTCCTCTTTTCACTGTTGATTCTCATCGTCTTCTTCCTCTCTCTGCCCTCCCCCATCCCACCCCACCCCCACTTCTGACTTGGTTTTTCTGGTCTTGGTTCAAAGATTGGTATAGTTTTTGGTATAGATCCAAACCTCCATTCAACAAAGACAAGACAGCTATCCATACCCTGGAAACACAAAGATGAGTTCTGGAGCCAGAATCATTTTTCCTCCTCTTCTTCTTACATGTACATGTTTGTATGGATGTACACGTTTATATGATGGTACATGTAAAAGCCAGAGGTCAACATTGGCTGTCTCCTCAGCCTCTCTCCATCTTGTCTTTTTGAGACACAGTCTCTCACTGAGTTGTACTGATTTCACCATTCTGACTAGTTAGAGAGCCTCAAAGTGTCCCCATTCTCCGCCTTCACAGAGATGGGAATACACATGCCTGTGTCTGCTCTTTACCTGGGTCCTGGTATTGAACATGTCCTCATGATTGTGTCATAGTACTTTACAGACTGAGCATCTTTAATCAAGATGATCAACAACTGGAGACACCTCCAGGAAGTTCCTAAAACTGATCAGGTTCACTAGGCCCCTCCCTTCCATGGTGAGCAATAAAGAGTCCTTCTCAGACAAGCCAAGCTGCAAAGAAGACACTGAGATCAGACCAGCTATCTGGAAGAAGTTTAGAACAACCAAGTCACTTGGAAAGAACACTGTCCAACCTGTTAAACTTTTTGCCGGCTGTGCAGTGTCCTCCAGGTTCCCAGGAGCTGGTTTACAGGTTCAGAGGTTTAGTTCTTTATTGTTATTGTGGGAATCACGGCAATGCGTAGACCAACATGGTGCTGGAGAAGACGCCTAGAGTTTCATATCTGCACTGGCAGGTAGAGAGAATCTCTGGGCCTGGCTTCAAGTTCTGAAATCTCAAAGCCCCCCTCCCCCCTCAGTAACACAACTTCTTCCAACAAGGCCGTACCTATGTCAACAAGACCACACCTCCTAATGCCACTCCTTAAGCATTCAGATATTTGGGCGTACGTGGGGATTCTCATTCAAACCACCAGGAGTGGTTTCCATCCTTTGATCTATCATGGATTCCCTGTCTGGGATGAGTAGATAGATACATGTGTGTACTGTGTTTATTCAAAGAAAGTTTTGTCTCACAATATACTATTATTAAGTAATGAAATTAGTGGCCACAGTTAGTAATAATGTGTATTATTCAGGGTTCTCTAGAGGAACAGAGAGGACACTATTAAAAGGGGGTCTATTATGTTGGCTTACGTGATATGGTCTAGGTTGTTCACGATAGGTGTCTGAGAGAGGGTAAGAACTCGAAGTCCGCATGGCTCAGCATTCCAATACTGTTGTGAAGGCCTTAAGGACTGTGGCGAGCCATCGGTCTTTGGTCCAGTTTGGAAGTCTGAAGCTGGATCCTGGCCTCAGTGGGGAGATTGGCAGTGTTAACAACAGAGCCAAGGAACTTAAAAGTCAGATGGAAGGCAAGCAGGACCTCTTCTCTCTGGGCAGCCACCAGAAGGTGCCATCCACCCTGTCTTAGGGTTTGATTGATGTGAAGAGACACCATGACACGGCAATTCTTACAAAGGAAACTATTTAATTGGGGCTGGCTTACAGTTTCAGAGGTTTAGTCTGTTATCATCAGGACAGGAAGCATGGCAACCGGGAGATGAGAGTTCTACATCTTGATCTGAAAGCAGCTAGGAAAAGACTGGGAATTCCACACTAGGCAGAGCTTAAACATAGGAGAGCTCAAAGTCCCTGTAGTGACACACTTTCTCCAACAAGGTTATGTCTTCACCAACAAGGCCACGTCCACTCCTACAAGACCATGCCCGCTCCAACAAGGCCACGCCCACTCCAACAAGACCACGCCCACTCCAACAAGGCCACATCCACTCCTAGAAGGCCACGCCCGCTCCAACAAGGCCACGCCCACTCCAACACGGCCACGCCCACTCCAACTCGGCCACGCTTCTAATACTGCTATCCCCTGTGGGCCAAGAGTCCATGTGAGCCAAACCACCACACAGATTTAGAGTGGGTTTTCTTGTTTTAAATACTCTGATCAAGAAAAATCCTTCCCACAAGCATCCAGTGGCCCATCTTTTAGTTGTTTCCAGATCCGGTCAAGTTGATACCACAGTATTAGCCATCCCTATAAGTCACCTCCTCCGAGCCCTGAAATGCTACCCTTCTTTGCTCATCTGCCCTGACCTCCTTGCTCTTACCTGTCCCCTAGGGCTCAGCAAGCCTCTCATCATTTCTCACTTTGTCTGCCCTCCAAAACTTTACCCCAGAACGCTTTTACCGTCTCTCTATGACCTCACATCATCTCTGTGTCTGATTGTGGGGAAAGGTCATATGTCGATCTGCAAGCGAAGGAAAGCTGGTGAATATCTGTGCAATGGATTTGTTGACTTGGAATACCGATAGACCTTCTTGAAGCCCCAGAGCCAGTTGGATGCTTTCTTGTTATTAGTGCCTCACTGGTGGCCAGCCCAATTCAGAACAGACAACATAAAGAGGTCGCGTGCAGAACACAGTTTTCAGTTGTTCTTGCTGGAAATGTGGGAGCCTCTGTCTTTCACTGGAATCCCAGTGCTGGGAAGAGGAGGTGGCAGGAATCTTGAGTAGGCTGAGCGTGTAGTCATGCTATCTGTGAGCAAGACTCCAGCAGGTCCTGGAGGTGCCGTGATATCTAGGTACTTAAAATTATTTGGAGGGACCTTTTCAAGTTCGATTTATAACATTTTAACATACAGGAGACATGCCTTTCGGTTAGAAGAAATCATTTTCTTTGAGCCTTGCATTTCAGAGCTTGGCAAACACTGATTTCCTATTTGGATACTGGGGCCTCAGGTGCTTCCTCTGAAGATGTTTACAGGGAGACTCTGCTTTCTCTCAGCACCCAGAGCACAGGAATGGATACTATGTAAAATAGTTGTCACAGCCTATGAATGGTGCACTCCTGTTTACCCCAGAACACTTGTTTTATTTTTCTCTTGTAGAACGCAAGACAGGTATAGCTATAATTATCATGTTGCCTAGCCGGTTAGATACTCTGTGAGACTATAATTATGCAGAGTGTAGAAAGAACTTTATTTATAAACTTAGTTTCCAGGAAAACAAAAATCAGAGGCAGAAAGCTAAGCCAGCACACCATCTAATTCTCAATGTAAAATCATGCAGGAGTGCGGAAGATGAACATCTGATTTGTCACATCTGATACACTAATGTTTTATCCAAAAGGAAGAACACATTGTAACGTGCTCAGTCATCTGCATAAACACCACCTGGCCCTTTCCAGGCACCCACTCAAGTAACGAGTCAACAAGGCATGGCGGCAAACGGCAAGCCTGTCTCTTCTTTAAACACAAAGATTTTATTTACAGAACCAGCAGAATCTGGTACACGCTTTTTCGACAGCATAATATCTATGTGATTAAAGTGAAGTGGACGGAGCTCGCCACATTAGGAAATGCATGATCACAAATTCCCTAGATTTTTCAACAGCTGAAAAAAAAAACCAATCATTATCCTTTAAAAAGACGGTAGTTCAAACCAGATCCTGGGTGATGAGGTATTTATTACAACACGAAACCACTTCCCTTGGGTATATAAGCAGGCCGTACATTGGAAATAGGTATGGTTATGTGTAAAATATCTTGCTAGAGAAGGAAAATTATTTTCATCTCCAAACTGACACATTCTGGTCGTATGCCTCAGTGAGCATGCCGCCGTGCTACATTACACAGAGAGAGGCAGCATGGTATCCCCCAGTTGTCCTGATATAAAAACGAGAAGCGTCCATCACTGGGGCATGCTGTACCAGCCCTGAATATTTCAGAGGGTGTTCACTAGGAGCGTGACCAGGAGTGATGAGTCACCATATTTACACCTCAGAGTCGAGACACGCTACGTAATCCAAAACATACTTTGTGGTTAGCTGCTGGGCTGTCTTTCTGACTCTTGTTCTCCCCATTGAGAAAATATCACGAAGGCTCAAATAAGTTGGATATAATAGGTGGTTATCATTTTCATAATCAGCTATTGTTTTGCAATTTCGTAGGTATGAGAGAATTTACTTATACATTATATAAACATATAAGTGCTCTGCTCCTGACCATCCCTTAGGTTTTCTTGTTTTCTCCTGAAGCTGCCAAATGCTTCCTTGCCAAGTTTCCTTCTTCATCACATCTCCTCTCTCTCTCTCTCTCTCTCTCTCTCTCTCTCTCTCTCTCCCCTCCCTCTCTCTCTCTTACAGATAATGTTGGAGGACCACTGAACTCAGTTACTTGCTCATGTTTTTACTGACTCTCTGTGAGTCATCTCTAGCTTCTAGAAGTCTCTGCCTTGCAATAAGTCTTCCAGTTATTCATGACTCCCAGGGGCCACTTGAGAAGTGAGTTCATAGCTCTCCTGTGTAAGGGTTCCAGACATGTGTCCTCAGCCAAGTCTTCTATTCACAGATTTTTAATGTATCTCCCTGGTGATGAGGGTGACTTGGCCCTCCCCACTTTTGGATACAATCCACTGTGGTATTCTGCAGTTTAATTGCCCAGGGCATCTATGTCAACTTAAGGTAAGGGCTCCACCTCAACAGGCTCAACAGGCATCCCCCTACTGCCTTTGACACAGATTACCTGGTTCATGGGGGGAAAAAGACGCTGGCATTAAATAAAGAAAAGGAATTTTCTCTTTTTCCATGTTCCTAGAGAAGTCCAGAAAGCATTTATTCATCTATTATTCTACTGCTAAAAGTCCCTACTATACTCCACTGCTAAGCAGAAACACACACAGGACAGACAGACCTAGGTCTGCGTCGTGCCACTTTTATTCTAATAACTTTGAACAAATGCTGACCATGTTTTTGCTTCAGTGTCAGAGAAACTCTTAGTCATTTTGGGAATAAATAAGAAATCACTCCTCCCTCCCACCCCACCCCCCAGTTACCGTGTCGGTACAGCAAGCAGCATGCTACACACCATCTAATTTAATCTCCACCACAAACGTAATAATTTTATGAATAAGCAAATTGATACATAGATAGGTAGGTCTTACCGCTTTCTCAACAAGATGGCTACTCAGGTCCATCTGACTGTGAGGTTTAATTGCTGTGGGTCTCTGTTGGCCTCAACTTCTGAGAAGTGTGTTATATACTTTAGTGAGTCAGCTAGAGGGAACGTTTCCTTTGATGTTGACACCCGACTTGTACACTCTGTTTGGAGAGAGGTGGGGCGTGTGAGTTGTAAATGTGCAGTTTCTTGATTTTTATACTTTGTTGGTGAGTTACATTCTTTAAAAATTTTGCCAGAATCCAAATTAATTATCATTGAGTGTAAGTTTTAGAACATTCCTCCCCTCATTTTCATCATATGTTTTCTTTTTTTCTTCTTTTTCTTTTTTAAAGATTTATTTATTTATTTTACGTATGCGAGCACACTGTCGCTGTCTTCAGACACACCACAAGAGGGCATCGGATCCCACTACAGATGGTTGTGAGCCACCATGTGGTTGCTGGGAATTGAACTCAGGACCTCTGGAAGAGCAGTCAGTTGGAGCCATCTCTCCAACTCTGTTTTCCCCTTCATAACGACAGCTTATTTTCAAGCTATTTAAGCAAAACCAAACCTAAAAAATAAAAATGAAATCCTCAGCGTAAGGCCGACTGTGGTGTAGACCTTTTAACTCCAGGCTGAGTCAAGGGGATTGAGAGTTTGAGGCCAACCTGTGCTACATATCGAGGCTGGGTCTAACAACTGATAAAGTAACCTCTTCCTGGGTACAGTGCCATCCAGGGTGTAGGTCTGGGTTTGTATTCTCTGCCGATTAAAGAAAAGGCAGAGAAACAGTGTTAGCAGAAATCCGGGGGCACCCTCGTGGAGTCACTGTGCAATCTGAGGAAAACTGAGGCCCTGGCGTTCTTAGTTACATTAGTAAAAGAATTTGAGAATGGACTCAAATGAAAGCTCAAGACTGGCGGTTTCTGTGAGTTCAAAATGAAAACCCAAGCCAAGCGAACTATGAACCTTGAGCTGCTTAGAGGAGGAGTAAGGGGAAGGAAAGAAAATGCCAGGCGGTTTGGGATGGCAGGCTCGGAGGTCAGTCCTGGGAACCTCGGAGTTCTGGGAGGGAAAAGTCACAAGGTGAACTTACCGTCTAGGGTGACCCCCAAGCCAGGCCCCTGATCTGCTCCACTGGATTAATTCTTAAGGGAGGAGACCCCGGCACAGCGCCACCTAGAGGTAGATTTCATTCTCTCCTGTAATAACGTTAAAGAAAACTCAGCGAGCTATGCATTGGGTTTGGCATGATGGCCGAGAGGATTATATCTGAGGCGACAAGAAGCCGTGATTTATTTGGTTGGCATGCCCTACAAAAATCTGGAGACGAAATGCTCAACTTTGATTATCAAGGTAAGAAGTAAGTGGTGTTGTTATACTAGCCACCACAGAGTCTCGGTGGGGGTCTGACATCTGAAACCAGAGTTAGAAGCCTATTAGGCTAATGAGTAAATGTGAAGCGAGATTTGTATACATTTTAAGTGGGGTTTGTACAAATCTTAAATTACCATGCATAGTATGACTTCGAATGGTGTTGAAATACTATTTGATGGCGTGGACCCAATGAGCTAAGAATGCTGCCGGGAGAAGAAGCTCTTCTTGTCTCTAAGAAAATCATCTTAACAGGTGTAGCCAGTGGCAGAGTGTACTCTTCACATTCGCGAATTTGCCTTCTGGGTTTAGAGAGTTAGATTGTTTCAAGTGTTTTCCAGAGCCCTAGTTAATTATTAACTTTCAGTCTAGTGCAGTCTTTGTAATGACTAATTCTTTTTAATGCTACTTTATTTAGGCAAACCAAATGAAACTAAACCATGTGCTACCTGGGTCAAGGGATCTATGGAAAATATGTATGCAACATCAGGGCTAGGTAGCAAAGACACGCCTCACACGGTGGTGCTTTCTAAGCTGGCACTTTAAGGAACTCTTGTCTTGAGGAATTGTAGGAGCCAGGAGAAAGAGAGAGGGAGAGGGAGAGGGAGAGGGAGAGGGAGAGGGAGAGGGAGAGGGAGAGGGAGAGGGAGAGGGAGAGGGAGAGGGAGAGGGAGAGGGAGAGGGAGAGGGAGAGGGAGAGGGAGAGGGAGAGGGAGAGGGAGAGGGAGAGGGAGAGGGAGAGGGAGAGGGAGAGGGAGGAGGAGAGGGAGAGGGAGAGGGAGGAGAGGGAGGAGGAGAGGGAGAGGGAGAGGGAGGAGAGGGAGGAGGAGAGGGAGAGGGAGAGGGAGAGAGGGAGAGGGAGAGGGAGAGGGAGGAGGAGAGGGAGAGGGAGAGGGAGAGAGGGAGAGGGAGGAGAGGGAGAGGGAGAGGGAGAGGGAGGGAGAGAGAGAACAAACCGATGTTTTATAGAGATGAGGAGAAAATACTGGGTCAGTATGAGTGATTGCTAAGGGGTTGGTTGATGAAACATTGTTCTTTCCGGAGTCTGGGAGTTTCTGGGAACCCATGTGGTCATTACTTTTGTGAGATTCTTTTTCATCTTCAGAGAAAAGAGGCCAGGGGTCAGTGGGAACACGATTTTTCCTCTACAGAGGCATAGAGCTTTGTGCCTAAACTCTTAATGAAGTCAAACTGTAAAACTGCACAGACCTAGATATAAGAGCAAGCATAGCTTGTTTCACTCTAGATCGTTCTAGGGAATGGGGCCCTTTTATCTGTTGCTGCTGTTCAGAGAGAAGCCTAGAGCCAATCTTGGTTGGCTTCCCAGGACCTGGCAATGACGTGAGGAGAGTTGGAGCTGTGAACAGTTACAGTTAATGTCATCCCCCAACCCCTCAACCCACTGAATCTTCAGTGACTTGGGCTGGTCAAATGACTCAATGGGTTGCCAAGCCCGATGACTCAGGTTGGAGTTACAGGAACAACACGGTGGGCGGAGAGGACTGACTCCAGCGTGCTGTCTGCTCTCTGAGCGACACACACTGTGTCATGTCCCCACCCTACGTGCACATAGATAAATGAAAAAAAAAAAAAGTAAAGTAAAAGAAAGAATTGGGTAAACATAAACAACATAAACATAAATATTTATGGACAGGTGCCAAGGGGACTTGGCCTTGGATGCTTATGGAATTTGAAACAGTGAGGAGGAGCTAGTGTAGTTCCAAACTCTTGGTCCTGGAGGACTAGGTGAAGAGCTGAGCTTCAATCTACTGAACCATGAGTCTAGGAGAGAAAATGAGTCCTTTTTGTGGTCAGGTGGAGTGGGATTGAGTTAGAGCAGGAACTCATGTTGGAGTTAGGGAGAGCCTACTTGGAGACACAGATGTCCTGTTGATGTCTCTTGTTTTACAAATGAAGGTATCACCATTCTGAGAGTTACTTATAGTCCACAGAAACGAAATGATCGGACCATAACAGAAATCTAGGTGTGTTGGAGCAAAACCTTGCATATTAGATAATGCCATATGCCGTTTATAAACGTTTGTGGGTCTGAGGAAAGACTTCACATAGATGATACTAAACTATGAGCTAAGTGTATGGTGTAGTTCCAGGGCTGGATATGCTAAATGCTTAACAAAATACTTAAGCTTTCTCTTGATGACTACTTCTTCTTCTTCTTCTTCTTCTTCTTCTTCTTCTTCTTCTTCTTCTTCTTCTTCTTCTTCTTCTTCTTCCTCTTCCTCCTCTTCTTCCTCTTCCTCCTCCTCCTCCTCCTCTTCTTCCTCCTCTTCTTCTTCCCAAAGATGTAGATATTTAATTAGCTAGCTATTATTACTGGCTTGCTTCCTTTCTTCCTCCTTTCCTCCCTTTCTTTCTATTTTTATTTTTATTTTAATTTTATTTTTAAATTTTTTTTTAGTATTGAGGATGAATCTGGGCCCTACTGTATGCTAGGCGTGTGTTCTACCGCTGGCTTACAGCCTCTGCCCTGCTTCCTCATTTTTATGGATAAGAGAACTGAACTTTTTAGGTCGAACAATTGTTCTTTTCTCCAGGTCCTATGATTTGTGAAGCCAGTCCAAAAAGCAAACCAACCAACCAACCAACCAACCAACCAACCAACCAACCAAACAAACAAACAAAAAAAAACAAACCAAAAAACCCAGGGAGCTCAACCTCTTATTCAATACCCTTTCCTCCTATGGTAGAAAACAGACAACTGGAGAGATAGCTAATCTGTAACTTCAACTAAAGGGGCTCAGAAGACTCAGGCCTTTGCAGTCTGCACTCTGAGCACCTATGCACCCCCACTCACATAAACAACTAAAAATACTGGAAAGAAAGTCTTAAAAACATAACTTTCATGGGTGCCAAGCAAGGGTGCTAGAAGGTGACTTTAAACCTCCACACACCTGCACATGCACATACATGCACATGGACACACATGCATATGGACACACATGTACATGCACACACAGGCACACACAACTCATACACACCCATATGCACCTACACAATCATGTGCCTATATACACACACGCAGAGAGGAGATAAACATTCAGAGTGTTCTGTTCTACGGAGCTCCTTTGATTCTGTCCTAGGGTTATTATCGGTCTGCAGATCTGACGTCTGCTTTTCCAAGCTCTCACTTCTCCCTTTAGATTTTCAGCTCAATTGAGGCCACTTCCATCCTGTTCAATTTAGGGACATTACCCGTGCTTACTTACACAGGCAGCTTTTTCCAAAGCCCTAGAATATGCCTCTTTAGGATGTATTGCTGGCTTCGTAAGCTCTAGTAGCTTTCCCTGCTACCTTCTTAGAACAAAGGTGTAATTAGAGATCATTTGTAATAAAAGCCACTTACTTCCCTGTCTCTGAGAGAAGAGCCTTTGTGCCTTTGCTGACCTCTTTGAAAATTACAGAGAAATATAAAAATCATTCTGTCGAAAAAAATCCACAAAACTCAACACCTCATCCAAATAACTTCCCCATCCCAGACTGAGTGCCCTCAGAAGGAAGCTTCCTTGGTCTTTCATCTAAGGCCAGTGTGAAAGCCTAGGTAGTCCTTGGGGCCACTTTAATCAATTTAATGGGATTTGTGGACTTTGGGATGGTACAAAGAGACACTCAGATGTGAGCATTGAGCCAATGCTCTCCCGACACGTTGGGCTGAAAAGAGCTGTGTGTGACAAGAGGAGAGGTCAGAGAGAAGTCAATGATGGTCCACTCAGGCTGGATTGATACCATCTGAAATGCGCTGTGGCTTCCTGAAGGTGTGACACAGCCAGTTGGACCCTCTAGGCAGCATCATTTCCTGTACGAGGTACTTGTGAGAAAAGATGTGTACGGTGACGGACCTTTGTTAGTTCAAAGGTTTTTCTTCTTTATCCTAAAGCTCCATTGTGAATTCACAGGGCTTAAAATATGTATTACTGTCCCTTTCATTTTATCTTTCTGAAGGAAATCAAAGATAGAGAAGTTTCCTTTCCTTCCCAATGAGCTTGTGTGGTGTTTGTACATTTTTTTTTCTTTTAAACATCTCAGCTGATCTCAGCTGGTTCAGCGGGAGCTGCTGAAACATTGCTCTTCTTCTCTTTCAAGCCTCTTTTGCAAAAACCTGGACTGACTCTCTTCTCTTCAGCAACTTCAGTTTAGCTTATTGTAAAATGCTGCAAAGAAGAAAGCCCTCAAGTGCATTCAAATTATTTTATGTGTATTCATGTTTTTTTTCTGCGTGATTATTTTTGCACCACTTGGGTGCCTGGTCTCACAGAGGCCAGAAGAGGGGTTCCTCTAGTGCTGGAATTACAGATGGTGTGAGCCACCTCGTGGATGGTGGGAATTGAACCAAGTCCTCAGGAAAGAGCAGCCACTGCTCTGAACTGTTGATCCGAGAGTGTTAATTCCCCTTTCATTTACTCTTAAAGCTGAGGAGTTTGTCTTTCTGTAGTCCCTAACAGAATTGAGAATGGTTTTGGGGATCACACGGGGGCTTTGGACATGTTAGTGTTGGAAGATATTAGTGCTGAGGAACCCCACCCCCACCTCACCCGCCACCCTGAACTCAGCTGGTTTTGAACTCACAAATTTCCCATCTTGGTCTTCGGAGTATTGAAACTGTAGTTGAGCATTTCCATTTTTTGTTTCCAATCGTTGAGTATTTTTATTCATGACTTTTGCTTCAACAGAACCCAGATAAATAGAGTAGGCTTTGGGCATAACCACTGTGTTCTACATAGGGTGATAGTTAAAAAAAAAAGTAAGTTCTTGTCTGTATGACCAAAATCACGGTCTCACGAGTATTACTAATTGCTGTTTATTTCTGTCAGCCTGAGGAATTTTCCTGTAGGCACTTATTTCTTATTGAGAATTCCTTGCCCCCTGGAGTCTCCATGTATTATGTTGTTGTTTTTTTTTTTTTTTATCTGACATACGATCCATACTTTAAAGCCTATCTTTTATCCATTCGATACAGTTTAAAGTTTTGTTGACTGACAGTTTATGAAAACAAGACATGTTCACTTTTTCAAAACCAAGAGAAAACAGAGTAATCTCTTAGCAGCACAAAAAAGCCCCCACCAGTGACACCATCCAGTTTCCTAAAGAAACACACTGTTCACTAGCTCCTAAAATGTGATTCAAAACACTCGAGACAGGTGAAGGAAAGGGGGAAAATTAAGATACGGCACAAACAAAGCAGCATTAATAATTCAGGTAAATACAATCTGCGTACAAAAGAAACTGTCAGGGTAACAGACTGATTCTGCAGGACAGGACATTCAGGCAGTGGGAAACAAGCTGAGGTTTGAACGTTCTGTACTCTGCGCAAAGGCTCTACAGAGTTTGAATTCTCTCTAGATCTCCTTCTGATACATGTGTTCATGTGGTGTGTGTGCACATGCACATGTGTGTCCCCTGCACGCACATACATGTGTGTGCACATGGAGGTCAGAGGCTGGCATTGGGTGTCTTCCCTGCTCACCCTTATTCATTGAGAGGAGGTCTCTCTCTCCCTCTCTCTTCAACTCAGACTTTGCTGATTCAGCCAGTACAGCTAGCTAGCTTGCTGGGGAACCGCTCTGTCTCCCTTCCCTGCATGCTGGGCTTACATTCGTCTGCATTTATCAGGGCATTCATGTGGGTGCTGGGGATCCAAACTCTAACCCTTAATGCTTGTGTACCAAGTGCTGTTTTGCACACTGAGACGTAACTCCAACCTTGAATTTCCTCTTTCAAGTCCATTGTTCTGGTAAGAATCTAGCCTTTCTGAGGCAATGGGGGCTGGAGTTTTTCCTCTGTGGTACACATTGTTGTGAGCTTTAAGAGACTGGCAGTGGGGACTCCCTGCTGTTCTTTGGTGATATGTAGCTTATTGTCACTAACTGTAACTGACCGGAAGCGTTTACTTTTTTGGTTAAGCCATCTACTGTCACATGTGTCAAATTCCATTGATGGTGGCTCTGAGAGGGATTTGAATCTAAATGATTCAATCTTTCAGTCACAATGTAAAAACATGACTGTGGAAGATGCCTGAGAGGGCTAGGATCACAGGTTGCATTGACAAGGGTTTAAAATGAGAGGGTGCGTGCTCAAGATAATTTAATTAATGCATCAATAGTTAATTAGCTGAAAGTGTATTAAGGTTTCTCTGTGTAGCTTTGGCTGTCCCTGAGCTCAGAGATCTGCCTGCCTCTGCCTTCTGAGTGCTGGAATTAAAGTCATGTGCCACTATAGCTTGGTAAGATCCATTATTTTTAAGGAGAAATTTACTGAGTTTGGAAGTGTTACATTTAATTAGAATACAAACTGGTTTAATAGTTTTGATCTGCAGTGACCCTCAAAGGATCCTGTACTAAAGGTGTGATTGCCAACTCGTGGCATGATTGGGAGCTGTGAAATCAATCAATGGTGGGGTCTAGTGGAAAGAAATCGAGACGTTAAGGGCTGGCCTATGAGGGGATCTTAGGGCCCCGCTCCTTCCTCACCTGCTTCCTCACCAGCAAGGGAATAGTCCACCGCTCCCACAGGTTCCCACATGAGTAATGAATTATTACACTCTGGAAACAACCAGGGACCGAAATTATGAGCACAAAGACCTTCCATCCTCTGAGTTCATTTACTCAGCTACTGTGTGTGTGTCTGTGCGTGGGTGTCTGCGTGCGCATGGGTATTTATGTGCGGGTGTCCGCGTGTGGGTTTCTATGCAGGGGATTCTTGCGTGGGCATCTGTGCATCGATGTCTATGTGTGGTTGTGTTTGTGGAAGCCTGAAATCAATGTCAGTTGCCTTCTTCAATCGTTCCCCACCTGTTCATTTTTGTCTTTTTGAGATTAAAAAAGTCCTTTAACTTAGAGCTTGCCGACTTGGCTACGCTGGCTATGGAGTGACACCAGGAACCCCACTGTCTCTACCTCCACTGTCTCTATTCTACTCTGGAGTTACAGACACAGAACTCTTACTTTTATGAGAGTGCTGGGAACTGACTTCAATTCCCCATGCTTCCTGTTGTTCTGAAGGACCAGTTGCTTTGTCTAACATGTCCCATCTTTTGGGACAATGGCTGAACCAGCAAAGTCCCTTAAGATTGTTCGAGTGATGGTCATGGGGCAAAAGACTTTGCTCTCCTGGGTTTCTGGTGTCAGAAGCAGAGTTGTCTTTTGTTGATTTTTTTTTTCTCCTCTACGATTTCAGGCTCCAGGCTTTTCTACTTTGTGAAATCAAGGACGTTTGCTCGTGTTCACCTGCGATGGCCACCTCTTTCTCTCTTACTCCGTGTTGGCTGCTTGTCTGTTCCTTTTGCCCTCGTGGGCTTATAGCTTCTTCTTTTTTTTTTTTTTGGTTCTTTTTTTCGGAGCTGGGGACCGAACCCCGGGCCTTGCGCTTCCTAGGTAAGCGCTCTACCACTGAGCTAAATCCCCAGCCCCGGGCTTATAGCTTCTAATGCCCGCTTCGTCGCTGTAGTAATGTATAAGAGGGAGAGATAAACACACAGGGTCAAGGTGCCGTATTTTCCTAAGTCAACTTAGGTGATCGCACAGCACCTGGAAACATTCACAACTATAAAATCCTACAGAAGAAAACCAACCGTTTTACACACAAGGAGCAGATGGTGAGAAAACCTTTCTACTCTCGCCCTGTCATGATAAAGCCTGTATATAATAACAACACTCATCTATTTGTCTGTCTGCCTGACTTTCTTTTTGTTGTTGTAGTTGTTGGGTTTTGTTCGTTTGTTTGTTTGTTTGGAGACAGGATTTCTCGGTGTAACAGAGCCCTGAGTATCCAGGAACTCATTTTGTAGACCTGACTGGCCTCAAACTCACAGAAATCCTCCTGCTCCTGTCTCCTGAGTGCTGGGATTAAAGGCCTGTGCATATATATATATATATATATATATATATATGTATGTATATATATGTATGTTTCTGTCTATCATCTATACATATATAGTATAATATATTAGTATACCTAATATCTATAAGGGATATAGCTGGGTTACTGTAGTACCTTAAAAATTTATATATTACTGTCTGTCATCTCTCAACCCTATGTTAGTCATGTTTATGGGCATATATACTTTCTAGATGCTAGACATTCATGTAGTCCAGAATTTTCTATGTATGTATAAACACAACGAATCCTTGGTTTTCTTCTCTCTACAAAACTAGTCATTATACTTAGAGTCACATTCTTGTTCGTCCATGGTGCTATTTGTAGTGCTTTCTCTTTCTTGTTTTCAGTGATGGTGGGACAGTGTCTTAGTCAGGGTTTCTGTTCCTGCACAAACATCCTGACCAAGAAGCAAGTTGGGGAGGAAAGGGTTTATTCAGCTTACACTTCCACACTGCTGTTCATCACCAAAGGAAGTCAGGACAGGAACTCAAGCAGGTCAGGAAGCAGGAGCTGATGCAGAGGTCATGGAGGGATGTGTCTTATTGGCTTGCTTCCCCTGGCTTGCTCAGCCTGCTCTCTTATAGAACCCAGGACCACCAGCCCAGGGATGGCACCACCCACAATGGGCTGGGCCCTCCCACCCTTGATCACTAATTGAGAAGATGCCTTACAGCTGGGTCTCATGGAGGCATTTCCTCAAGGGAGGCTTCTTTCTCTGTGGTAACTCCAGCTTGTGTCAAGTTGATACACAAAAGCAGCCAGTACAGACAGTTTGTGAGTGCAGTTTATGTACCACCCCTCCACTGGGCACTGGGATCTGGGTCATCACCAATCTTCTGTTCTTACACATGTCGCTGACCTCTCTGTAACCTCACATGCATGCCGACCGGCTTTCCAAAGTGGGATCGCCAGGTTGAAGGGCACACGAATTTGTAGATCTTGCTAATAGTTTGTCATAAGAATTAAATAAATTTACACTTCTGCCAGCAATGGTGAGAAGGGTGAACTGACCCTGGGCTTCTAGACTACAGCCAACAGAGTTCCTGAATTTTTCTCCTCCTGATTTTGTTCTTCCAGATTTCTTGGAACTCTATACATTATGCAGATTCACTCATCGAAAGGACCTCCATACGGGATCCCCACTGTGCCCATGGATGAAGGAGAACCTGAGAGTGTCGTTGAGCCAAGAGATTTTGAGAAAACTGGCAAGGTCAGGAATAAGGAAGATCCTTAAAGTTTGTTTCCACAAAGAGATGATCCTGGGCCACCATGGCTCAACCAGGCGGGCAGCAGGAGAGGGTCGAGGCAGTGGAGGAGCGGAGGGTACTGTCACTGCTGCCAAAGACGCAGTGGCCTTCACTGACACATGACAGAGTTTGGAAACAGATCTCACTTTAGTAAACTCTCAAGGTGAGATCACAATTAGTATGTGTGCAGGTGGGCCTGCCTATTTCTCTCTCTCTCTCTCTCTCTCTCTCTCTCTCTCTCTCTCTCTCTCTCTCTGTCTCTGTCTCTCTGTGTCTTCTCTCTCTCTCTTTCTCTCTCTCTCCTTTATGTGTGTGGAATCTCTCTTCTCTCTGTGTGGAATCTCTCTCTCTCTCTCTCTCTCTCTCTCTCTCTCTGCCTTTCCTCACTCTCTGTGTAATCTCCCTATCTCTCTCTTTCTATCTCTCTCTGTCTCTGTCTCTCTGCTCCACCCCCCCTGCCCCCGTGTGGAATCATCTGTCTGTGGAATTTCTCCTGTCAACCAGAAGGTCTTAACATGTTGTATTCTGGTTCAATTCTGAGTGTTTAAGGATTTTGTTTTTAATTATGTATATATGAGCGTCTGTGCATGGATTTGAGCATGCAAAGGACAGAAGACAGCATTGGAGTCTCGAGAGCCAGAATTGCAGACTGTCCCGAGCCACCCTGTGGGGTGCTGAGAACCAAATTCTGGTTCTTTGCAAGAGCAGTGTTTGCTTTTGTCTCTGTGCCCAACTCTGAGTGTCAAATGGTGATGGCCAAGCTCTCTCACCAGTGTCCTGGTGCGGCATCTCTACATCCGTAGAAGGAGGCACACACTTTGTGCACAGGTTCATTCAGTATTTCCAGAGAAAGAGCAGAGCTTGTGAAATTCATTAAATATTACCACAATAAGAAAAAGGGACAAACCACAAGAGAAAAACAATCTGTGCACAAGGCTCCATTGCAAACTAGACTGTTTCAGTGTTTATAAATACTCGTCTGTGGAGAGAAGTGCGTGTATTACAGTAATTATGCATTAGTGCCTCATTAGTGGGGGTTACAGCCATGCTGCTGCTGTTTTCTCTGGTGTATTTCTGATAAGTTAGCATTTTTAAAGTCTTATTTAAAATGTAATAAAAACAGAGGAGAGAGTGTGTGTTCAAGAGCGCATGATTTGTAATTCCTTCTGCTGTCTGAAGAAAGTAGACCGTGGCTTTCTGCGCCTCCAGAGAGAATCAGGAAGTGCCTTCCCCTCAGAATCACAGTCCAATTAAATGCAAACTGCCAGTCACAGCAGAATCTAGATACCACTCTACCGTTATTTACATTTAAATTCTAGGTGTCCCAAATACATCGTGAGTGTAGACCAGAAGGTCCAGCATGGCCTTCATGATCCAACTTAGTTCACATATTCTTAATTCAAAATCTTGGGCATCCTCACTAGATCGCCTGAAAGCCAGTGCAAATATTGATATTCACAGGTGTAAAGAGATATAGTTTATATTTATTTTATACAACCTTTATTTCTTATTAATCTCTTTTTTCTCTCTGTCTCTGCCATCCCGTGTGTGTGTGTGTGTGTGTGTGTGTGAATGTGTGTGTTAGTATGTGTATGTGTGTTAGTGTGTGTGAAAGTGTGTGTATGAGTGTGAGTGTGTGAGTGAATGTGTGAGTTGTATGAGAGTGTGTCAATGTGTGTGATTGTGTCTGAGTCTGAGTGTGTATGAGTGTGAGTGAGAGTGAGTGTCTTAGTGTGTGAGAGTGTGTGAATGTGCATGTGAATGTATATGAGTCTGAGTGTATGTGTGAGTGTGTGAGTGTGTGAGTGTGTGAGTGTGTGTGTGTGTGTGTGTGTGTGTGTGTGACACATGTGCAGGTGCTTGAGGAAGCCAGAAGGGTTCATCAGCTTCCTAGACCTGGAGCTACAGGTAGTTTCAAAGTCACCCTCTGTGGCTGCTGAGAACCAAATTTAGGTTCTACGGAAGAGCAGCAAGAGCTCATAACTGCAGATCTGTCTTTCCAAACCCATACTTTACATTTCTACGAATATCTTTGTGTCTCTATTAAATCTGTGGATGCAAAGCAGCCATTTGCAACTGCTTGTTGGATATATAGATATCTTGTAGGCCTTCAGAGCCAAACAAGACCAAGCAGGAGTCTTGTGTCTTGGACCCTTCTTGGTTCCATCTCAGGCAATGGGCTGGCCATCGCTCAGTCACTAGAACAAGAAACATCGACATTGCCTTTGGCCAATTCTGTCACGTCCCTGCCCGTGTCTACCGTCTTGCATTCTTCCAGACTTTCACCTACAGATTTGCAATTATATTCTTATGTTTGTGTGTGTGTATTTGAACACTCAACCCTTTTTCAGTTTACAGTACATGAGACCGGAAGGGTAGAAATCTCTTGGCTTTTATAACTCGCCCTCGGAGATGGCTATAGGCAGCTGACTGTAGAGGGCAATCAGAAGCACGGACTTAGGTCCACTGAGCTCTCACCACCTTCCTGCTCTGTTTTTGGTTTGTCCCAATCCTTTGGCTACACTCCCTTCAAGACCACAAGTACCTCCTCTGCCCACATCCAGGCCTCTGCTCTCTTCACTCTGTGATCAAAGAGAAAACGAAACAGCTGTGTGCGGACAACCAGAGAAACACTCTCAGGAAGAAACTAAGAGTTAGGCTGATTTGAGCCATCCATTATGTTGGAAGGAGGGGTCGTCAGGGCACATAAACTTTCTTAGAAAGAGCACAGGTTTGAGATTGATGGGGAGAAGATTTTTCTAAAACTTGAGGGAACATTTGACAGTTTTAATGTACTTTGCATGTAATTAACTCTCGCTGTATGCTAAATTTTCCTTTAAATAAAAAAAAAAGTCTGTTTGAAAAATGGTAATAAGCAGAAGTGTTAGGAACTGATTTTTACAGCCGTGGAGATCAGCGGTGTGTTAGCTTGGGGTGCCAGGTTAAGTCAGGCAATTTCTTGGAATAAAACTCCAATGATCTTTTAACTTCAGGGCACCCCTTACTATTTGCAACTGCTTATCTGTGTGAAGCAATTCTCTGCAGCAAGAATAAGATACACACATGCAAAGGAATTTCCTCCAATAGTGACCAGGGTGCTGCTTAGACAACTGCCATCACCTGACACCATGCTCTTCTGATCCTCTCACAACCGGAAGGAGTCCCATTCTCCTTTATGGACTTCATGTTAAGTATACGGAGGGGGATTTGATTCAGAGACTTATTGCTTACTGATAAAATAGTAGTTTCAGAGGCTTTCTTCAGGAGATGTGCTGGTTGTTGTCAACCTGACACAAATCTAGAGGTAGCTGGGGAGAGGGAACCTTAAGAAACTGCCTCCATATGATTGTCCTGTAAGCAAGTCTGTGCCCATTATCCTGATTCATACTCTCTCTCTCTCTCTCTCTCTCTCTCTCTCTCTCTCTCTCTCTGTGTGTGTGTGTGTGTGTGTGTGTGCATGCGCTTGCGCACAATTCACTGTGGGCTGTGCCACCCCTATGCATGTGGTTCTGCACTGTGTAAGAAAGCAGGTTGAACAAGTCATGAGGGGCAAGCTGATATTCCTCCAAGCACTCCTCCATGATCCTAACCTAGTTCAAACTGATACTAGGTCCTCTCTTCTCACAAGAGCTGGATCTCTAGTTTTCTTGTATTCGTCTGAAAATAAAATGTATCAGTCCCTGCCTCCAGGTTCCTGCCCTGCTTGAGTTCCTGCTCTAAGCTCCTCCTGGATGAACTGTGAACCTGGGAGTACGAACAAAACAAACCCTTTCCTCCCCAAGTTGCTTTTGGTCAGTGTTTTATCATAGCAACAGATGTGCTAATTAAGGCAGCAGCCTTTCATGTAGAGCTCAGTGTGTGAGCTCCTTTTCCTTTATATGGAGGTGGCCTTCATTTTTTTTTTTGTGCATTTTTGATAATTCCAACTGGGATCTAATAGTTGATGATTTTTTCATAGTTTTTTTTTTATTGTTTTCATTTTGAAGACAGGATTTTGCATGTTTCCTAGGCTGGCCTTGAGCTTCAGATTTAAACAATCACCCTGCTCCGACCTCACAAGTAACAAGAGCTCCGGGATGCACCACTACACCGGTTCTGTGTCTGTGCTTCAGGCTGGGTCACACTGTGTAGCCCAGGCTTGCCTTCCACTTGCTCTTTAGCCTGGCCTTTGTTGCTACACCTGGCTTTCATGGTAGTTTTGAGTATTTCCCCCCAAAATTGGTGATATTTAGTCCTTCCATGCACCTGTTGGCAGTCTGTTTCATGCTATAATATATAGCGGATTGTTTACATGAGTACACGACTGTGCATACCTTGTACACAGACATTATATGTCTTGGAGTGTTTTTCCTTACGTTTTCTTCTAGAAATGTCCACTTGGGCATCCTAGTTTTGGAATTTGATTCATTTTGAGCTGAACTCTGTATATGATAAGAATCCTGCTCCTAAAGAGGTATCTGTAAGCAGATGTCTAATCTTCCTTTACTGAAGATATGTCCTTTTTCAGCATTTTTGTCTGTGTGTCTGTGTATTTTTTGTTTGTTTTGTTTTGTGTGTCATCACTGAGAATTTACTATCAGATGATTATATTAGGCCACCCAAATGAGTTACTTAGGCCTCTAAAAGAGCCTGGTTCTATCCTAACGGCCATTCTCACCACACGGGTATCTAACTTGACACTAAATATCGAGTCAGGTTGTTTTCGAAACCTACAAACTTTAAATTAGCTCAAACATGCGGCTTTTTAGAATGCTCCTAAACAGACCCGTGGTTGCTGATGGCTTTCCTTATGTGCAGACGCTCGACAGTGTTAACTAACCCTTGCTTCTGATTCCTGTGCTGGATGAGTGAGAGGTTTAAACTAGGCATCCTAACCTAGTACAAACTGATACTATGATTCTCTTCTCACAAGAGCTGGATCTCTAGTTTTCTTGTATTGGCCTGAAAATAAAATGTAGCCGAAAAACTTGATTAAAGATGAATTGAAACACAAAATAATCCAGTCTGGGTCCACCTAGTGAAGAGATAATTTGACACTGAAGACAAGGGGTGGAGTACCACTCAGCATCCCACTGTCTTTAGAAAGCCAACCATTAGAATGCTTCTGCAGCCTCATTCCCGTCAATGCAATGTCTTTCTAGCAATAAAGGGTTTGCTCTGAAGTGAATATACTTCCCTTAAACACCGAAGGAGATTTGTCTCAGCCCCCACGAAGGTTGGCGTTCTAGGTTGAGAGGAATTTACGGTGGAGTTGGAAGCTCTCAGGGGACACATGCATTTAGGGCACTGGTAATTTCTTTCTGCAACCTGATTGTGGGCCTGGAAGCCGAAAGCAAGTGCTTCTGGTTTTCTTTCTGGAAGGAGATTAAAATGGACAGTTACACACCCCAAGATGTAAACAGTGCACCAAATTGTAGAAGAGTTAGTTTGAATTCATTGCTTCTTGACATGAGCCTGTTAGTTGAGAGAGATTTTTGGCAAAGTCAGAAGAATGTTGCCAGGGAATTAATTTCCTTCGTGTGATTGATACTTAAAGGCGGTGAGAGTCATATATTTATGAGGTTCACGTGTCATGTGGACTCTCTAACACTTCCCCTGAGCAGACTCTCTCATGATGAGAGGAAAGAACGGCAAACACTTCGCTCCTAACTTAGTCTAATGATGCTTTCTGGACTTGGTGTTTACTGTGCTCGAGATGTTAGATTTGATGTTTAAAGAGTTCTGTGTTGGGTTAAATTTCAAATGCTAGACTTGAAGACTTCTTTTTCCCTCCCAAACAGCGAAGCCATTTCATTAATAGTTCATGGAAACTTACCTCTTGAAAAGCTGTTCTGATGTGTTTTAGAACCTACTGTGGGTTATTCAATGCTGTGCCGCTTAGGCTCTGACAGATTGTTGAAATCTGTTTTTTTTTTTTTTTGTTTTTTTTTTTTGTTTTTTTTTTTTTTTTTTGGTTTGGGGCAGGGAGGGGCCTTGGCAAAATGTCTCCTGAATGAAATGTATGTATGACTTGCATAGGTGTGAATGGCTAGCATTTCGGATGTAGCATGCAGTCCTCCTGGGGTTGAGAGAGCTTTGTTGGATTCCAGAGAACATTAAACTTGAGTAAGAAGATTGAGTGACAGCCAAAGATAGGTTTCGCTGGTTCCACAGTTCTCGAAGGCTTAACCTCACCAGTGACACAGGGCAGTAATTAAAGAAAAAGCAGCATCCCTTAGGTGCCCTTCTTGGGGTCCGCCCTCATGTGCAGCTCATGGTTCAGTTCTCTCTTCACGAGGCAGGAGGCCTTGGAGGCTTTCTAGAACAGAGTCCCTAACCAAATGGTCAACAGTATCCTTGACTCTGATTTAGAAGGTGTGAAGCACACACATTCAGAATTTATCCTGTGGACCGGAAACCCTTGCTTTCTGATGAGATGAGCCCAGGAGCCAGGACTGCTGCACCCCAGTCTTTCCACCGACAAGTGGGGAACCTGTCACCTTGGGCAAACTCCCTGATCTTTCAGAGACTGGAGAAGTACAGATTCGTGGCTCAGAGAGAGAGAGTGGGCAATGTGAGAGACCCACACGAGGAGAATACATTAATATTTTAATAATGTTCAGAGCAGAGCATGAACAGTTGCAGAAAATGTGTCCTCAAGGGAAAGACGAGTTTAAGATGAGAATGAATTTTTGCAGTGTAAGACGATCTGCTAAGGATTGTGGTCTGACCTTCAGTCCATCCATCTATTTCCTGGTTTTTAAGAGCAAAACCATCTTCTCTATCCCTTTCCCGTTGTGCTTTTTCCCGATTTCAGAAGAAAGATACTTTTTTTTTTTGGTAGAATATCTGGAAAATACAGAATATTGCAAGGAGATAAAAATAATTTTATTACTCACTGAATAAAAACAAATTATAGATTAATATGACTGTGTGGTCTTCAAACCCCTGTGAATGTTTATGTGGTAATTTTGTGTATTATAGTGTACACAACTCCTTGTTTTATATTATAATATTATATGATGTTCTATGACTTTTTTTTTCATAAACTAGATGTTCTTCTAAAACGTAATTTAAAGTGCTGTGGTTTCAGAGCGGGAAGTTTGTTTTCTTTCCCAATATGAAGTATTCATTGCTAATGATTGTAGAAATCATAAAGAGAAGAAATATAAAATCAGTGATAATTTTATTATAAAAATTCCATGTTCCCATTATTTCTGTAGGTATCTCAAACATCTCTATGATATATAATCTATCTATCCAATGTGTGTGTGTGTGTTGTGTGTGTGTGTGTGTTGTGTGTGTGTGTTATGCATGTATGTGAATGATCATGCGTGGTAGTTTGAATAGAAATGGCCCTCATAGGCTCACATATTTGAATGCTTAGTCATCAGGGAGTGGTACTATTTGAGAAGGATTAGGAGGTGTGGCCTTGTGGGAAGAAAGGAGCCATTGGGAGCTAGCTCTGAGGTTTCAGAAGCCCCACCAGGCTGAGCATATCTCATTCTCCTTGTGGTTCAGGATGTAGCTCTTAGCTACTTCTCTAGCACCATGCCTACTGCCATGCTCCCTGCTCTGATGATAATGGGCTAAGTCTCTGAAACTGTAAACTAGCCCCCAACTAAAGGCTTTCTTTTGAACAGTTACTAAAATACTCATGTATGCAGGAGCACATGCATGTATTTGTATGTGTGTGAAGCTAGAGGACAGCCTCCATTAGCAATCCTCCTCAGGTGTCATCCACTATTGATTTTCAGACAGAGTGTCTTGTTGACTAGGAGCTAGCCAAGACTGGCTCCTTAGTGTTCCCTAGTGATCCACCTATCTCCCTAACTAAGATTACAAGCTTGTACCTCTATACATTGTGCACTGGCTTATTTTGTTTTTAATGTGGGTTGAACTCAGGCCCTTGAGTATAGCAATATCTTTATCTACTGTGCTATCTCCCTAGCCCCATATTCTATGTATTTTATTAACTAGCATGACATAAAAAGTTTATTGTATACGTTAACATTAGAATTCATTGTTTAATTTGTGGAGTTTGTGTTTACAGTTAACTTTTAGTGTGATTACATAAGTAAATAATTGTACTTCACAGTTCATACACTTACCATACGTATGGAGACATTTCATGTGTTAGATGACTGGCATATTCATAAGAAAGGAACAAGGCACACACTCAATGATAATCCAGCATTACCTAGTCTTTTGTTCTCATTACCAGCCTGTGTTTACATACAAGCTGATGTGTTTTGATGTTTCTTTATCAACAGCCACATTGCAATCTGTTTTCTTCATCATTCCTTTGTAACTCATTCAGTGAATCGCTGCTGTACCCTGAGACCACTGCCATCCTCTCTTGAGATTCCTGTGAGAAGATCCTTACATAACCCTCTTTTGCACATTTTAAGTTACTTGTCTGTGACAATTTCCTAGAATGTAGTCCTGGCACTTAAAAGTCTGAGGGCAGCTCTCAGCCCTCTACCCAGAAGCAGAGACCATTGCAGAAAGTCACAGCTGCTCAAAATGCAGAGATCAGCTGACTGCAGGGGGCCCAGCCGCCCCTGATACATGTATCACACAAGCCATTCACTGAAGCTTCAGGGATCTCCACCCAGGAGTGTGCTGGAGGTGGAAGCACTGACAGCCCAGGACCAGGAGGCTTCTTGCAACGTAGTATCTTCTAAAAGACATGGAACTGTATCTCTGAATTCCTCACAAGGTGGTTGCCTAATCAAGACCTGTACAAGGACAGATGGGGGAAATCTTACAAGGCTCCACTCCTACATGAAAGAGTGAATGTAAGGGTTGGGGATTTAGCTCAGTGGTAGAGCGCTTGCCTAGCAAGCGCAAGGCCCTGGGTTTGGTCCCCAGCTCCAGGAAAAAAAAAAAAAAGAGTGAATGTAGGTTAGAGGGGAAGAGATAGCGTTCTCCAGAGACAGGTGATAGGTCACCCGATGCCAAGTGGCCAGCCATATAAACACTAAGTAGACTCTGCAAGTTGAATTTAGGCATTCATATATGTGTGTGCACATACTGTGCAAACTGTGTTTCGGCTGCATACAGAAAACACACATACACTCAGAGAGAGAGAGAGAGAGAGAGAGAGAGAGAGAGAGAGAGAGAGAGAAAAGAGGCCATGAATTCTGAGGGAGTGAGGGACATAGAAAAAAATTGGAGGAGGTAAAGTGGGGTGCAAATGAAGTTAACATAGTACACATATATGAGATTCTAAAAAAAAGTGTAAAAAATATGTAGGGGCTGGAGGGTGGAGAGGTGGTTCAGTGGTTACGAACATGTACTGTTCTTGCAGAAGACCCAAATTAGTGGCTCACAGCCTCCTATTTCTCCAGCTCCAGTGGTGTTGCTGTCCTCATCTGGTCTCCATGGGCATAACTACTCATGTGCACTGATATACATTGCACCCCTCCCGCAAGGGAAACCAAATTAAACAAACTGCATTCATACTTTTCAGTTTACTTGTACAATAACAATTTTCAGGTACTGATAGCAACATAAGTGCCATTTCTTAACATGACACAAAGGGGTATCACTGCCATTTTAATTTGGCATGCTCCCTAAATGTTTTGCTGGTAACTTATTTTTGTTTATTGGTATTGAGTCCTGTGGACTTTTACAATATTGAAGACACTAACTGTGTTTCTGCTTGATAAAGTTTCTTAGACTCTGGTTTTAATTTAATTTTTTAATTTTAAATTTTTATTTAATTCATTTTATTAATTCATTAAATTTAAACTTTAAAAAATTAATTTTGTTTAAATTTCCACATTCAGAAGTTATACGTTTTAATTTATACAGATTCACCAGTCTTATATTGTAGCCTTAGGTTTTATGTCAGAAAACACATTCTGTCCTATTATGTCTAAATTCTATGTACTTACATTTTACATGATTTCATTTTACATTTTATGTTGTTAGTGTAAGAAACATCGTTTAGCTCAGCTGGAATTTTGTATTGAGTCACAGAGCCTCTCTATATGGACCTGGGAGCCATGTTTGGGTCGTGGAGCTCCGAGAAGACACTGAGCGCTTTGCTTGCAACATGGGTATAGTTCATTTCAACACAGGCGACCACGAGCTCTCCACGGACGACCACCCGCACCTGCTCTCCATGGACGACCACTGCCTCTGCTTTCTGTTCTGTTTCTTGGTGTTTCCTTAGGATTCCTTCCTTCCCCCTTTAGTTACAATCTTACTTTACATACTCATTTAGAATTTGGTATTCCAGAGATGTTTTTCTTTTAAATTACCAAGGAGAATCTTTTCTTGTTTTCAATTTTCTCCCTGAATTGTTCAGGATCAAATCCAGGTCTTTGCGCAGTCAAGCAAGTGCCACACTGCTGAGCACTGCCCCCACCCACCCACTATGGCCCTGCCCCTGCACTGCTAGCACCGCCCCCAACCCCCAGCCACAATAGCCTTCCCTTTCTTTCTTTCTTTCTTTTCTTTTCTTTTTTTTTTTTTTTTATTAACTTGAGTATTTCTTATATACATTTCGAGTGTTATTCCCTTTCCCGGTTTCCGGCAAACATCCCCCTCCCCCTCCCCTTCCTTATGGGTGTTCCCCTCCCAACCCTCCCCACATTGCCGCCCTCCCCCCAACAGTCTAGTTCACTGGGGGTTCAGTCTTAGCAGGACCCAGGGCTTCCAGCCTTCCCTTTCTAATTTTGGATGCTATGTTAGAATTCTAGTGCTTATATTTTAAATGTGAAGATTTCTTTGAGGTCTTGATGTACCATCGACTTTTATATGTATTTCACTTTTTGAAAAGATGTGGTAACTCGTGGTTCTATGGTTTCTGTCACCTAACTTTCCCCTCAGTTATGTTTAAGTCTTTCATTATTGGATAGCCGCCTGCCATTTTCCTTTCATGAAAGAGAGTTTCTGTTCAGAGCTAATTTAACCATTCTCCCATTTCCTGTATTAAAGCCTCCTTGAGGGCTTCCCCTCTCTGTTGCCCCCCCCCCCCATTTCCTTCTTCCTCCAACCCCCTCCCCCTGGTTTCCTCTCTAGGTAAGACTGAGACTTTTATTTTTAAATTTTTAAAGTTATTTGTGTATTTCATGTGGGCGTTTTACCTGCCTATGTGGGTATCAGCAGGTGTGCAGTGCTCCCAGGTCTGGAAGAGCTGAAGTTTTTGGATCCCTTAGGACTGAAGTTACAGACAGCTGTGAGCCACTGTGCGGGTGGGTTAAGGGTGCTCATTTCTCCTCACCTGTGAGCCACTCTCTCTCTCCAACCTTTACTTAAACATGTGACTATTTTTTCTTTTCTTAAGATGGGGTCTGGCTGTGTACCCCAAACTAATCTCAAACTCACAATCAAATCTCTTATTTACCCTCCCAAGTGCCAAGTGCTGAGATTTTTTTTTTTTAAAGATTGATTTATTACATATAAGTACACTGTAGCTGTTCAGACACACCAGAAGAGGGCATCGGATCTCATTACAGATGGTTGTGAGCCACCATGTGGTTGATGGGATTTGAACTCAGGACCTCTGGAAGAGCAGTCAGTGCTCTTAACCACTGAATCATCTCTCCAGCCCCAAGTGCTAAAATTTTTAAGTGTGTACCATTACACCAGGCTGTCTCTCTCAATGTCCTCAGGTAAGTCAAAGACGGTTTGGATTTAGAACCAGAGAAGATCCTGTTTTAACTATATAACTGTGCCGGTCAGTTTTTTTCTTTTGTTTTTGTTTCTGTTTGTTCTTTCATCAACTTGACACAGACTAGAGTCATCTGGAAAGAGGGAACCTCACTTGAGGAGGTGCAGAAGTGCCCCATCAGATTAGCCTGTAGGTAAGTCAGTGGGGACATTTCTTTTGATTAATGACCGCACTCTGGAGGGTCTAGTTCACTAGGATTCTCACCCCATGGCAGGTTATGCTGGGAGGTCTAAGAAAGGTAGTTGATAATGAACTGAGAGACAAGTCAGTAGACAGCAACCCTCCACACCTCTGTGTCAGCTCCTGCAGGTTGCTGCCTTGAGTTTCTGCCCTGCCTTTGGCTCACGACCCTCCTTTCTGTTCAGAGTCAGAAATAGCTTTGTGGGTGCCTGCTTCCTTCTCTACTCTACACTAGCTGGCTCCCTGCTTTCCTTTCCTGCTGAAGACCAGATTATCCATGCAATGCCTTTTACGAACTCCCCCTTTCCTTGTGCGGAATGTGTCCTCAGGTTCTGAGGATTAGATTGTGCCTTTGGAGGCTGCTTCTTTTGTCTGGTTCTCACTGGCGAGGGTGAGGACAGGTCATTTCTCTTTTCTTGGGCTCCTTAAGGTAGATGAAATATTCCACCACTCTGAGGAGCTCTCACCTGTGTATCTCTCCTGTTGGAACTGACATTTTCATGTCTTCATGTGCTCTCTTCTGGGGAAGAAGCACAGGTGATTTTTTTTTAGGTGTGGGCTGCTCTCGAATGGGGCCGCCTGCTGCTCCAGACCTTCGTTTTCTTCTGGACATCTGTACTTTTAATTTTTACAAGGTCTATTTCTTGAGCTAGACAGGATATCATGGGGAGTGTTCTACAATTCACTGTCAAACTGCAGCTGTGTGTGCATGTAAGACCTCGGATCTCCCATCCTCCTCATACTGATAATGTGGGAGGATGGGCTGGGTTGATGATGGCTCAGGAAGATGGGGCCTGGAAGATGGATCGAGCAGTTAAGTCCTTGTTTTGCAAGTATGAGGATGTGACTTCAGTCCCATTCCCCATGAGAAAGAGCTGAATGTAGTAGCTTGGTGGCTTGCTTGTCATCCGGGTGCTGGGGAGCCTGGCACAGGAAGGTCTCTGGAGTTCACTGCCCAGCCTAGTTTACTCGTCTAGTTTAAGGCCAGTGGGAGATTCTGTCTCAAAAACTACATGGACAACACAGAAATGATGTCTGAGATTGACTTCTGGCCTCCACAGGCCCAGGAGGGCACATGTGTGTACCAGCAGACAGACAGGCACACACACACACACACACACACACAGACATACAGACACACCCACAGGTACTCACATGTACACGCACATACACACATATGTACTCACACACAATGCACACACATGCATAAATACATATTACACACACATGCATACATACCCACTCATGCACACGCACATACATATACATGCACAGGCACCCACATACATACAGGCACACATCACACACAGAGAGAGAGAGAGAGAGAGAGAGAGAGAGACAGAGACAGAGACAGAGACAGAGAGACAGAGAGAGACAGAGACAGAGAGAGAGAGAGAACGGAAGAGCACAACACCATCTCTTAGTAAGCAGTCAGTGTGGCTTCGTGTGTGAGGAAGAAGAAAATAATTTGTATCTTACAGTGATCTTTCTGTATTCAGGTCACAGCCTTCGCTACCACATTTGGCAGGAGTCAGGTGTTTAGTCATACAGACTCCACTCTAAGGGAGTCTACGGGACCTGAAAATACATGTCTTAGGGGTTGCAGACTCTTCGTGTCTGTTAGAGTTCTGTCAACAACAGCTACCACAAAGAGAGAAGTGATGGGCTCATTACTGCAGTTGCTAAAGCTGGGGGCTTCTGTCTGCTTGAGACTTCACACGGCATTTCTCTGCTTTTGGAGTGTGGCAAGGTGGCCGCGTGCAGCCCTTGACTCATAAGACAGCAAAAGCCAAGTCAAATAGTGGGACAGAGATGACACCACTGTCTTCACTGCCTTTAGATTCCCAGAGGTCCCTTCTTTTGGTCGGCAGGAACCACCTCTGCATCCAGTGCTGTAGCTGATTGGAAGGGTTCCTCTTTTCCCCCATTAATTAGTTTATTTACTTTACGTGATCAGAAGGTTCCTGTCTGTTGTTCATGTCTCAATCTTTGGACTTGAGGGAAGAATGGGGAAACATGGCATCGGTCAGCCATCTTGAATCAGAATCCTCGGCACACTGGATAGAGTCTAAGAGCTGTTAAGAGCTGTAGACACACAGAAGTCAATATCCTGCCCACTGGGCTCTTTGAGCTGGAGAAGGAAAGATATACAAACTGTTTCTCAGTATTTGGATCAGTGATGAGATGCCATGCACTTTAAACGTGCAGTTGTTAGTGCTGTCAGCTTTAAACGTGCAGTTGTTAGCGTTGTCTTTAGGTCTTGGCGACCGCAGCCTGTTTGCTCCCTGGGCTGTAACTTGGCTGCATCTGCTCATGGTGATGTGAGCAGTGAGTGCCTCTGGTGCCCAGTGTCACGTTTCATTGCCGGCTTCCGCTTACAGTGGCTGCTGCGGTGGACAGTTCTGAACAAGTTCACACTCACCTTGCTCTGAAGCTGGGCGGCAGGTGTCTCTGCGCTCTCGTCCCCAGGGCTTTCTTGGATGACGACTCTATCTACATGCAAGCATAGCTGCGAAATGTCAGGGCGTCATAACCTCAAGGTCAACCCTTGGCCAGTGTGGTACGAGACCCAGTGGCCGTTGGCCCAGCTTCCTGTCATTTGTTCGGATGAACGTGGTCCTCAGGAGTCCTGAGGAGAGTCAGATCCCACTTCCCATTGGGAAGCTGGGCAAATAAACTGCCTTTTAAAGTATCTTATTATTATAATATCTTATTATTATAATATTTATGTGCATGAGTATTTTGCTTGTGTGTGTGTTTGTGTGTGTGTGTGTGTGTGTGTGTGTGTGTGTGTACAACATGCATAACCTGATAACCTGCAGAGGTCAGATTCCCCGGAACTAGGGTTTTAGATGGTTGTGAGTCTCCATGTGGAGCTGGAAACTAAACTCCTGGGTCTTCTGAAAGAGCAGTACACATTCTTAGCCACGAGTCGCTTCTGCAGCCCCTAGCAACACATTTATTTTATTTTCCCTCCCTATCTTGGCTCACGCTCCTGGTTTCTCTCTTCCTTGGAATCCTCTCCAGAGTAAGTTTCCTCAAGGTCTTATCCCAAACTTTCCTTTTGGTAGAACAGAACTGAAGCTGAAACTGTGATATTAAAAGTCTCTGTAAGACCTTGAAACATTGTTTCAATTAAGGAGAGATACTTTATAACTACCTGAAGAAATGGTTAGAGAGTCAGTCAGGAACCTCGGCATCCTCCACTGATCCCCGGAGTTGTGATCACTTAGGCTGTGTGAGCATTTATAGCCCAAGAGTATTCTGGCACAGGGCACGCCGCTGAGTCTCCGAGTCGATCTGCTGGGTCTTCTCAGCACAGCCTCTGTCAACAACCTTGACAGGTGAGTGAGGAGATGAACCAGCACTTGGTTCTTCTGTGAGCATGGTTGGCTTATAGACTTTATGTAGCACATCCATGTCAGCACTCCATTTTCTCTGACAATTTTAATTTCTTTTTACAAGAATATAGAAATTTGGACCCTGATACAGCTGTCTGCTGAGAGGCTCTGTCAGAGCCTAACAAATACAGAGGCAGATGCTCCCAGCAAACCATTGAACTGAGAACAGGGTCCCCAATGGAGGAGTTAGAGAAAGGATTGAAGGAGCTGAAGGGGTTTGCAATCCCATAAGAAAAACACACTATCAACCAACAAGACCCACCAGAGCTCTTGGGGACTAAATTACCATCCCAAGAGAACACAGAGATGGACCTATGGCTCCATCTGCATATGTAGCAGAGGATGGCCTTGTTGGGCATCAATGGGGGGAGAGGCCCTTGGTTCTGTCAAGGCTCGATGCTCCGATGCTCCGGTGTAGGGGATGTGAGGATGTGGGAGGGAGTGGGTGAGTGAGGGAGCAGTCTCATAGAGGCAGGGGGGTGGAATAGCATGTTTCTGGAGGGGAAGCTGGGAAATGGGATAACATTTAAATTGTAAATAAAAAATGCAATTAAAAAAACACAAAAAACTAAAACCAAAACAGACAAAAAACAGACAAAAAAATTTTCATACTTTTAAAAACTGTACTTGTTAATTTTCCTCGACCAACATGCTACCTTTGTTTACTGGGGTCCTTACTGTAGTGTTAAAGGCCCTGGTAAGCTGAAGGATGTTATTTGTAGTAAGGATATTACGCCTACCGCCATCTCTTGTATTTGCTATGTAATAGCTTTTGTGAAAACTAATTAAATTTAATCTAATGGCATCATTTCCTTCCAACAACATAGTGCACAGAACTTGAAGGCTATAAACTAGGGTAGCAGTGTTATGAACAAAGGAACCAAACAAGTAGGGGTTGTGGCTCCCATCAGAGAAGACTTAGGCCCCTCATTTAAATAACTGCCTTAAAAATCCAGGACTTGTCTTCCTATAATCACACAGAGAGCTGTCCTTTACTGTTACTTGACCTTTTTTTTTTTAATTCAATGGGGACATTACAATTACCGTCCCTGAAAGCATCTGTATCAGTTGCTTTTCTATTGTTGTGCTAAAACACCAGGAGGAAGGCAACTTATACAAGAAAGTGCTTAATTGGGCTTATGGTTTCAGAGGGTTCAAGTCCACAGGTCAAGGGGTGATGGGAACAGCTGAGAGCTCACATCGCAAACCATGAATAGGAGGCATAGAGACTCTGGGAATGAGTCTCAAAGCTTGTCATCTCCAGGGACACACCTCCTTCAAGCAGGCCACGCCTCCTAATCCTTCCCGAACAGTTCCATCAACTATGGACCAAGTATCCAAATACGTGAGCCTATTGGAGCCATTCTCTTTCGAACCGCCATGCCACCTTTTATTAATGTTAGCGGAACATTAGCCCTATGTTGAGCGTAGAGGTGAATGCCTCATAAAGACCACAGAGGCATCTTAAGTATTTCTGAACAAGAGAGAAGGGTCAGTGACCAGGACAGCTGACCATCATAAAGCTGTCACCCTCCTTGTTACATGTGCATACAGATATGTATATGTGTGTGTATATGTTCATAGAGTCAATCTTCTAGATTCTGTTCCATCATTTAAAGATCCCCTTTAGCCAGCACACTGACCATTTACACGCACGCACACACACACATACACACACACACACACACACACGTGCAGTTTTATGATTTCAATCATCATTGTTTAAACAATTCCATTGTGTTTGTGAATTGCTATCAGACACTCTGTTTCATAACCACAAAATCCTTAGTCCAAGGGGTATGCTTCCTCTTTGCAAGTAGTTTTATTTTTGTGGTCAGTCGGATCATTTGAGGGCCCCAATTTAGAAAGCAATTTAGGAAGGAATTTAAAGCAAATGATACAAACTCATTAAAATAAAATAGATCTCTCTCTCTCTCTCTCTCTCTCTCTCCCTCTCCCCCTCCCCCCATACACACATACACACATATATAATATATAATATATAATATATAATAAATATATAATATATAATATATAATAATATATAATATATTATATATATATAATCTTTTGACATTAAGAAGTTAGGATGCTGGGTTTCCATTACTATGACAAAATGCTTGAGATTATCAAGTTGGAAAGAAAGACAGTTAGCCTTGACTTGTTGTTTCGGAGGCCTGTGGCCAGTCTGTTGGCTCTCGTGGCCTTTGGGTCTGTGCTGATGCAGTGCAGGAGAGTAGGAGGCCATACTACCCTGGTGCATCAGCCAGGCTGCACTCTAGGAACATAGCAGCAGCAATGCATATATATACATACATATACATACATATACATACATATACATACAACACAAGAGTGTTCCCTTTAATATATATATATATATATATATATATACATATGTATGTATGTATATATATTAAAGGGAACACTCTTGTGTTGGCTTACACGGTACGGCTGGAGCAGGGTCTATGTCATGTTGCAGAGACTGAGAATCTGGATCTCACTCTGTCCACCGGACTGGACGCCTTAGCAGTCCCAATTTGGCAGAGAAGAACTATTGTTCTTCAGTCCACATTAGAAGCCGGAGGAAGCTGGTTTTAAGATCAGGGAAGGGTCAGGAGTGGCAGCCACAAGGCCGGTGAACTTGCCAGCGAGAGTGAAGCTCCAGTGAGGGAAGACCCAGAGACTTCTCCCCCTCCGTTGTACTTTCTCTGGGCTGATGGCAGGTCTTCTCACGTCATTTTAGGCCATTGAGACGTACCCACGGGTGAACGAGATGTACACAATCCTTTACAAAGAGTCGTTCACCGGACAATTCTGGGTTGTGTCAAAACTGCGCATCACATATGGTTGGAAGGAACATGGGCGAGGGAGAGGGACCAGGGAGTCACCGTTATCTGCAAGGGCGTTAGACTCCGCCCCTTAAGATTTCTACCATCCCACAAGAGCGCCACACAGAGGGCGAGCCTTCACCACACTGGCCTCCCCGTGGTAGCAGGGTGCTCATTTGTGCGGGACGCTTGTTTGTAAACTCACTCTAGACCATTTCACAAAATCTCAGTTCAGAATCTACTCAGAACAGTCAGGGCGTTGCTGGGGTGAGAGCGACCTTTACGGTGGGTGTTGACACCGGCGTATCTTAAAAGCTGTTCTTTCCCTGAACCCCCAGTGAACTAGACTATGGGGGGAGGGCGGCAATGGGGGGAGGGTTGGGAGGGGAACACCCATAAGGAAGGGGAGGGGGGAGGGGGATGTTTGCCCGGAAACCGGGAAAGGGAATAACACTTGAAATGTATATAAGAAATGCTCAAGTTAATAAAAAAAAAAAAAAAAAAAAAAAAAGCTGTTCTTTCCTGCTCTGAGTGGGAAGCTACAGTTCCTTGTGCTGTCAAACCTTATTCTCTTCATACTCTGAAGCCTCATTTGCTTTACCTCGTCTGTTTGTAATACACAGTTTTGATTGACATTTTTTTTTACCTTATCCTTGGGATCCTGAATTATTGTGGCCAGTGCTGGGTAAGCAGAAACTGCAGCCTTAGTTTCCATCATATAATCATTTGTTCTAAATATACGTCTCACCAAGAAAGAGATGCCAAGTAGAAATAGATCGTTATTATTTTTCTAATCTAAAATATCTAATTACACACTTAGCAGATTTTGTGAGTAGAACATCACATCTTAATGACTTTTAATGTTTGCCATAAATATACTTTCTCACCTTTATTTTCATTCGTTTTGTGTCTTCTAATAATAGGTGGATACATTTCCCTCATTTACTGGCAAAGTCTCTGTTGATATAGCCAAAAAAGAAACCAAAAACCAAAACCAAAACAAAACAAAAAAACCGATATGGGGAATCTTCTAATATTCTGACAAGCTAATAAGGAAAAATTCAGACCCCTTTTTGGTTAGGTCAAAAACAACAATTAGGAAAATAACCCATAACCACATTCTTTGGAAAGCAATTCTCTCGGGGCAGCGTCTGTCAGAGCCGGCGTGCTGTGCTGGGGGCCCGCTGTGTTAAGCTGCACTGAGAACTTACGATTTTCACAGGTGTGAAGCTATGCAGGTGACTTCGAACTCCGAGTGTGTCAAATGTCATGCTTAATTAAAAGGTGTTCCTTGCAAATTCAGATCTAAAATTAGATGTAAGAATTCAGTGCCTCTCCCCATTACTCCTGAAAAACTATACGTTGTACTTTGGGGTTTTATTAGATAACCTAAGCCCCCGGAGGCACGTTTTCTCTTCCATTTGAAAACGAGGAGGGTGACACTTCGCTGGTAACATATGCTAAGACTTAGCTACAGAGAGACTCTAGGTTTAAGTTGGACATTTATAGGTTGGCTGAATTCTAATTATAAGGAGAACAGGGTTTTTTCCCCCTCTGCTTCTCGGTTTAAAATTTGCTGGATTGTGTCACAGAGGCAGAAGTTACCGCTGTCGTCCTGACTGGCTATGCAATGTTAGCATCTCAGAAACGCCACCATTGCTCTTAAGGGTAGATACAACCAGTTTCATGAAAGGCCATAGCAGCTCTGTTCAGATTATTAGCTCGCCAGTGGTCACATCAGCATACTCCTCAGTGCTGTGATAACAGTGGTCGACCATTCATAAACTCAATTACCATTTAACCATCCGAAATTAACACATAGGTGCCTGTTTTTCCTAAAACACAAAATAAGGGCGCTAATGATTAATAACATGCTTCCACAGAGCTGAATTTTTAGCCATCGGATGCCGAAACGCAATTAGTCTTTGTTATTTAATATTTAACACTGAGAATTTCTACACGAGTGAGCTGAAAATTCCGCACATTAAAATTTAAATATCGGGAAGCTTATGGAAGTGCACGGAGCTTCCTGAAAGGGACGGAGATAAATTTAAATACAAGAGTGGTCTTAAAATCCAGCACTTTTCTAGGCAAATGACCTCTCGTAAATTCCCCCTTTTTCCCCTTGAGTCACAGGCTGCCTCGTTCGTTCGTCCGGTTTTGAAAATACACCGAGGACCATTGTCTGAGCTGCTGAACAACCCCTGTGGCATCATAGGCCGAGCAAAGATGCTGCCTCTGGAAGCTGCCTTGCTGTCTAACTTGCTCCGTACTCTGCTGTGGTTCCCTGATGACTGTGCACGGTGTTGATATTTGGGAACGCTGTCCATCAGCTTGGGGGTGGGGGGAGTTTCAGAAATCACACCAAAGACTTGAGATCCTAGTGGAATTGGTTAGAGGAGAGCCAGCATAAGAGCCCTTGCTTTGATGCTCCTCATAATAGCCAGCAAAACCCACCCTGGGCAGGCGTGAGAGCAGAGACCACTCTGATACGTACTCAGTTCTTTGGGGGTGATTATGGCTTATTGAGGCAGAAAACTTGTTGGAGTTCAAACTCTTTGAATTCCTTGTTCACTCAAGAGTGCGTCAGAAAAGAGTATTCAGTGTTTCATGTCACAAAAATCACCGACGGCCTAAATTGTTCCTATTTCTCTTTTGCATATGGTGTGCAAGACAGTGTCCCACCCTCTTCCGCAGCACCACAATGCTTTGATAGGGGCAGCATCGCCATAACAGCCCGCATTCAGGAACTTATATTTTATTCTTCTTTTCAGTGTACATAAAAATCCCAGCTTAGTCTCTTTTTGTCTTTTCGATCCTTTGAACCCTTTCAAGCTATGATTCAAGACTTTCTGGGCTTTGCTGGGGCTAGGCATTCACTGTAAACGCCGGCAGTCAATGCCTCAGTGAGACCACAAGCAAAACTCCGGAGTGTCTTAAGCAGGGGACCACACAACTCTTGTGAGAATTTGCATATTTTAGCAACTCCGTCGAGTGTGAATCTCAAAGCAAAGAATTCGGTTCATTAATTTCCTTCGTTAAATATCTTGGGTTGGAGACTTTTCTGACCACAGTGTTACCTGTGTCAGATTCTTGGGAAGGAGGCTACGGGGAGAGTCTAGATGGAGGTGCGAATCTTTGAAAACCGTGTTCGCATACCCAAGCCTGGCTTGGTAGTAGCACCGTGGAACATGTTTACTCTGTGGTGCGAGATTCTAGAATAAAGTGTTGATTCAGACACAAAAGTATATACACGTCCCGAAGTAGCCAACTGTGGGCTCAAAGGGAGCAAGGCCAAAGCTGGACTGCTCAGTTCACTTTCCAGCTCAGTAGCTGTCCTAATCCAGCTTCGCCAGCTGCTAACAAGATTGGGTCTGAAGTTTACCCCCACAATGAGATAATCAGATTACCAGCCACAAAGATCAAATAATGACCCAGCTTTCGAGCAAGTTCAGCAGGCCCTTGATAACACTGTGTGGTCCTTGAGGCTTGATTAAAAAAAATTAAATGGCTAAACTTTGCCTCAATATTTTGCATTAGGATTTTGGGTGACTTGATGGGTCTTTTCAAGGCACCACTTTCCTACCCTTCTACTGGTTTGAAATTAAGAGGTAGGAGCAAAGGAGGGTGCCCCGCTGTGCGATCATTCTTGAGCTGGGTTTTAAATGAAGCATGCAGAATTTTTAATTTGGTGGAGGAGGGAAGACAAGGCGAACGCAAAATCATTTGCGAGCAAGGAGTTGGGCTACAACAACAACAACAGCAGCAACAACAGCAAACCAACAGCCTCTCTCTCTGCTGCGTGCGGGTTTTCCAGCTCTGGACCAGAGTGGATGTGGTATTTTTTCTGCGAAGGGGGGAAAAGTTTGAAAGTTTGTGTTTTGGCTACTCGATGATAGCTGTTTCCAGTGGTAAAGGGATTATTCTGAGAGGCATACAAATGTGATTGTCTCACAGCAGATGGTGCGCACTGTTTCACCTTTGAGCAAAGTTAATTAAGCCAAGCATATTGGGCCCATAGAGAGGAAAGTGTAGATGAATATTGAGCGATCAAATTCAGTGTCTCCTTTTTTCATGCCTCTGCAATGGGACACAGAATCCCATTGAAAAAGAATTATGTACAGAATCAAATTAATTCACATCCAACTTTACTCTCTTCCCACGTTTTAACAGGGTGCGCACCAGGCCCTCAGAAGTTTTGTCTGCAATCAATGGGCCACACTGCAGTGTCCACTAAATTAAATGAACCAGCGCAGAAGATCTCTTGTGAGATATTAAAAGGGCGAGAGACTGTTTAATTCAAATCCTTCCGTAGAGTCTTTTCACAGCCCCCTTTCCTTGGTACAGTATAAATTATTAACTAACCTCTTTCATCCCAGATCAATTTACAAAACAGAAACAATTACCCCTTGTTAATGAGAACGAACGCTTCTGATAATTATGAAAGTTGCGTCTGCTTGTTCCCTCACAGACCCTTGTTTACAATCTAATTTAGAGTTGTGTGTGCAGGGAAATAAACCAAGGGTTTCCCAGTCAGCTCCGTGGCTGGTCAGGAAGCAATGGCCTTCTGCAAATGAACGGACCCTGAGGGATGCGGTCAGACACTTAGCTGCCTGAGTCACTCGTCTCTTCTCTGGATGGTGTGTGTAGGGTGCTAGCTACCGAGGGGGATGCTTTAAAGGACTGTGTTTTGCAAGGTGTTCAGACAGCTCTACAAATGGCCTGCCAGTCATTGCTCATGCCCAGGCTTTCCTTGGGAAGAGCCAAGGATTTCTCTGTGGCCTCCTGCCATGCCGAGGGCTCTGAGGTCTCAGGCAGGCTCCTGACCTTAACTTTATATTTCCCTTCAGGATCAGAGTTCAGAAGGATAAGGTAGACATTAGACTCCAAAGGAGCATGGAGACACAAACAGAAAGGCCGATTTTCATCTCAATTGGACATAAAGGGGTCGGAGGAAATGACTCAGATCTTTGAAAGAAAGGGCCCAGTCTGAGGTAGGCCTAGCAGCTGGGCTGCTGCACCTGGTCACCGTCTTTCCCAAGACTGGCCATCCCCCAGCCTCAGCTATTGTACTCAATACTCACGGTGAGTTCAGAGAGGACTAGTAATGCTGCAGCCTGGAGGAGGAGAAGGGGGTGTCCCTGCCAGGGAAGGAGGGGGTCAGTGTTGTTATCTGAGGTTGTTCTTGGCTGTGGAAAGGAAAAGTCCAAAGCAGGAAGAGTTTCAATAATCACATCGGTCACAGGGCCGGACATTCACACTCTGTGCTAGAGTAAGATGTCTGATGGGGGCGGGGGTGGGGAGGGAACAAATGACTCAAAGGCTTAGAAATGATTAACAAAGAAAGCGGCACCATTGTCTACTTGTGCTGAGAGGTAGATTTTTTTTTTCTACTTTAGAGCCTTCACGGGAGAAACAAAATCCTTAGGATCCGCCTTTGAAATTCACCAAAGGCTCCTTAGGAAGAAGCACTGAAGTAAGATGTCAAGGCAACTGTGCTGTCTCTTCCCGCCATGCCTGTCTTCCTTAGCCTGGTGTGGTGGGGCACATCTTCTAGTTGCAAACATGGTATGGACCATTCCCAGGTCCTCTCTACCCAAAGTTCCCTGTCACTAATGTCTTAGATGGTCAGAAGGCATGCCTCACAGTTAAAGTAATGTTACCACCGGATCCTGACTCAGGTCTGAGACCTTTTTAGCTCTTTGTGCTCTTCCGCTAATTCCCTTTTTTTTTTTTTTTTTTTTTTTGTCTCATGGTCTAATTCACACCCTGCTTGTGCTTGGGGTTGTGACGAGCTCCTTCTGTTGGATGATTTCGATGTTCTGGAGGGACTCTATGTTTTTCAGAGTGACCTTCAATTTTCCTCATGTCTTTCTCACAAGCAGACTTAGGTATTATGTATTTGAAGCAGACAAAACTGCCATCCATCCGCTACTGGTATCTGATAGCATCCAGGGTACTTGATGTCAACAGAACTCATCGCTCCTGGTCTCCTGGTGTTGGTTTCGTAAGTCAGTGAAATAGTGTGCCACTTTCCTGTACAGTACACTGCACACCTATACATCTATATAAATTATTTAGAATTTTACATGGAGACTTGTTCAACTTATCTGTTAGGTCTTTGTGTAGCGTCAGACTTACAATTCTCCCATCACTCTGGGCTGTAATCCAACAGTGCTTTATGGCGTAGCTGAAATTGTTCCAGACTCTGACATTTGGAGCTGCTCAGGTGGTTATAGGAACAGAGTTCTTTGGACAACCCCCCTGTAGGTCATTATTATTTCACGCTCTGTAATCACTCAATATTCTAGATTATTCCAGATCCAGAATCATCCTAGAATCATTTCTCTAGGAATCTCTTATATTGTGGTCTTAGAAGTCAAGATCTGCTACTGCTGCTAGATATTTTCAATGTGCTGTAAATTGTGAAGGAGAATAATTGTGTGTGTATGTGTGTGTGTGTGTGTGTGAGAGAGAGAGTATATGTGAGTGTATGTGAGCGTGTATATATGTGGATGTGAGCATGTGGGTGTGTGTATCAGTGTATGTGTGTGTGAGCATGTGAATGTGTATGTGTGTGAGTGTTGTATATTTGAGTGTGTGAATGAGTATGTGTATGTATGTATGTGTATGTATATGTGTGTGTATGTGTGTGTGTAAATATATGTGACGGAGTATGTGTGTGTGTATGAGTGTGTGTATGTGTGTGTGTATGAGTGTTGTATATGTGTGAGTATGCGTGTGTGTATATGTATGTGTGTGTGAGCATGTGAGTGTGTATATGAGTGTATGTGTGTGAGCACGTGATTGTGTATGTGTGTGAGTGTTGTATATGTGTGAGTGTGTGTGAATGTATGAATGAGTATGTGTATGTGTGTGGGGACATGTGAGTGTGTATATGAGTGTATGTGTGTGTGAGCACATGATTGTGTATGTGTGTGAGTGTTGTATATGTGTGAGTGTGTGTGAATGTATGAATGAGTATGTGTATGTGTGTGGGGACATGTGAGTGTGTATGGGTATGTGTGTGTGTATGTGTGTGTGGGTGTTTGTGTGAAATCTCCAATCCTAAGTTCTCGTCCATCTGCCCATCAGTCCATTGATCAATTAACCAGTTGGTCCATCCACCCATGTATCCATCCTTCCAAGCATTCATATATACAAAGACACTGGGGATGAAAACACGAAGACTACTCTTTGTAAACATGAATCATGTCTAGAGGCAGACCCTTAGATATTTACACAAACACCGCACACGATTTTGTTTGTTTTTATTTAACAGGTGTTTGCTGTACACATCCTGTGTAATTGACACTGCTTGGTGTCTGAGATTCACAGGGAGATGTGGTCCGATTTCCACTTTTGAAGAACTCCCACTTAGCATGGCAAGGGAGGGAACTAAAAAGCCTGGTGGACAGGTAACCATGGAACTGTGTGGCCTTCCTCCTCTAGAGGAAGAGCTGGAGGCTTGGGTCTGCATCCTCATCAAATAACTTTTCATCCTCATCAAATAACTTTGCAAAAGCTGATGGCATCCAAATTCCCATGGGACTAAAAATGCAGCCCCCGTCTCTCTGTGTGTTCCTGGTAATGGGCATGGGAGGTCTTTGGGGTCTTACCCATGTCCACAGTGTTTGTCCTGACCCCACCCTTAGAGCTGGGCACACACAGAGCATCCATGGCTGCTCCCAATACCTGCTCCATGAGGAGCATCTATGTCCCCTTCCCAGAGACCAGTGCCTTGCTTACTGCTGCCCCCATCTGGAGTTGGGATCCATCACAGCCCCTTCTGTGTCTGATGCACTGTGCTCCCTGGTGACTCTCTTTTTATTTAAATATGAAACTCTCTATTGGCTTAAAGATTTTTTTTTTGGAGACAGAATTGCCATCTCAGACAGGAATCACATGATAACATCTATATTTTACTTACAGAGGATTTTAATGATATACACAGAATGTCCATGTTCATTAATGAGCCTCAAAAAGTCACCCCAATAGCTGTGTAGAAGAGGACATGACTAGGGGTGTATTCTCTCTCCTCTCCTCTCTCTCTCTCTCTCTCTCTCTCCCCCCTCCCCCCCATCTTCCGGCCCCCATCTGCTCTCACCTGGAACCGCCCAGGACAAACATTGTTTATTTTTTCATTTTTGCTCTTCCGTGAGTTACAGGTCATCATGGAGGTGCAGCTCCCAGCCTAGCCTCCTCCTCTGCCTGGGCAGTCAGCTACCAGTCAGCAGACAGAGAGGAAATGACTAAAAATTGAATGGAGACTTCCAACAGGGCTGCGAGGAGATCTAGCCCATTTTTAGCACCTTTTAATGTGAAAATGTCTCTCAGCAGGGCTCCCTCCCCCCTTGTTTGTTTGGTTTTGCATCTGGAAGTGGACACAATCTTCTCAAATTACTCCTGCCAGACACCGAATTACAGCTCAGAAAGACAACCTTTTGATTGTTACCTCATTTCTGTTACACGCCAAAGCTGACCCAATGAGGCCTTCTCTCACTGAATTCCAGTGGAGCTAAAAAACCAAACAAAGCTGGTTTAGAGGATAGGGGAGAGCCTGGAGCAGTTCACCACCGCTGCTGGGATTTAGACTCAGCCTTGTGAGTCCCAGAAGAAGAACGCCCAAGAAACTTGTCAAGGCGGGGCCAGCGAACCGATGGGAACATGGTGACTGTCTCTACCTCCTTGGGGTTGCTCCTGAAGGGCAGGAAGAGAAGGAAGGGGTCAGAGTCATATGATAAAAGGACAAACTACCCTGTCATGGCAAAACTGACAAGGTTTTACTTTACTAAAATGTGGTTTGACTATGAAAAAGCAATCAATGGCTGACTCTTCACATAGTCTCCCAGATGCTGTTGTTACTGTTGAGAAAGGGAATTGTCACGTAGCCTAGTCAGCTGGCCTTGAACTCACTGTAGGCTGGCCTCAAACTTCTGCTGTTTCTGAGTCATACGTCCAAGTACTGGGATTATAAGCATATTACCATCACACTTAGGTCCATCTATTATTTGTGTCCAGTTATAACTGGATTTGTATGGAAAGGCTTGTTCCCCTTTCAACAAGGAGACACCAGGGACTATATGCCAGGTTCTGGGTCACATGAGTATCAACAACTGGTCAGAGGCATCCTCCCAGCTCTTCCAACACGGTGGTCATTATTTGACTGTCTAACCCTTTTTTTAACCCAATCACCCCAACTATACCATTAATTACAGAAGCGAACATACATGGGCTAATTGTCAGCTGCATTGCCTTATCTTTCTCAAAGGGCTTTCCTCTGCCTCAAGTTGTGTTTAATGCCAAATAATGTGTTAAAAAAATTTTTTTTAACCTATAGTTTGCTGTCCTCATTTGACCTAAGAACATCACAGAACTCTTTACTCAGATTTACGCCAGAAAACCAGGCTCACGAAGACTTAAGATGTCATTTCTAGATCCTATTTGGAACACAGAGTCCTCCCACAGTTGTCTCTGGATTTATCTAAAGCTTAGATGTTTAAATTCTCAAAGTTAGATTGTTCTTAGATTCAAGCAGTCGTCTGCTGTACAGATAACTCCTTCAAATGCAGTCAAAGTCTGGCCATCTTTGGTGACTGCAAGGGTCAGTTCTACCCAGCTTTCCAGTCTGACTGACCTGGAAGAGATCAAATTCCCTTCGAGGAACCGTGGCGCTGGCAACAGCCAAACCTTCAGCTTTCCCAGGGTTTCACCAGCTTCTTTCAAAGGTTAGGTTGACAAACACCAGAACGGTGGGAATGCAGGCACAGGAAATGAGCCTCGGAGAGGAAAGCAAGTCGAGATACCAAGTGTCATTTCCTAAATATTCAATATTAAGAAATATGCCAGATGTACAAAACATAGGATCGCTAACAGTATTTAAAAATTTTTTAATCAATGTTATTCTTAAGGTAGTTTTATGGTCACAGCAAAACCGAGTGCAAACCACATAAGACTTCTACATGTTTCCCAGCTCCAGGCATCCGGTCTCCCTACGGCTGACACTCACCGGAGTGGCGCACTTACAGTTGGTGTGAGTAGTTCCTTTTACATGTTCAGTTGTAAACGTTACTGGGGTGTTGTGCACATGCCACACACATGGGGCTTAGTGGAAAATCCGAAACTCACTTCTCCCACCTTTATGTGGGCGCTGACGTGCTCCAGTTTCCTTCTTGTTTCTGTGATTCTCTGACCATCAGCAGCTTAGGGAAGAGAGGGTTTATCTCAGTTCACAGGTCACAGATCATTGTTGAGGGAATTCAGGGCAGGAACTTGAGCAGAAACCGTGATGGATGTGCTGTAGGCTTGCTCAGACTCATGTTTAGCTAGCTTTTCCACAGAGTCTGAGATTGCCTAAGCAGAGAGTGGTTCCTCCCATAGTGGGCAGGGCCTCTTACATGAATTAGCCATTCAGGCGCTCTCTCCCAGACATGCGCACCGGTCAGTCTAATCTGAGCGATTCCTTGGTTGAGACTCAGCTCTCAGATGAGTCTAGGCTGTTTCAAGGTAAGAATTAAAGCTAACAAGGTCAGGTCACTATACTTGTATTGCAAGCACCGGTACTTAGGGAACCATAATACCCGGTGAATAGACTTTATAACTAAACCACTTCAGAGCAGTAGAATATACATACATACATATATATACATATATATATATATATATATATATATATATATATATATATAGTCACTCACAGACAGCCTTCAATGTTCTCCTCCCCAGGGCCCCTACCTGAATTTGAAGTTTACTCATTTGCATAAATTTTGCTCCAAGTCTTTGCACATCAGAATATGACGTTTCATCTCATTTTGTCTCCACAGGAATGACACTGTATGCACTCACTCCACAGTAAAGCGTCCCAGTCAGCACTGCACTAGACCACACTATACAATACTCTGTGCTGGCCCAGTAGCTCCAGCTTATTTCCTATGCTACACAATCCTTGTTCAATAACATCCATACCTTTTATTTGAGTTTACTATTCACCAATGTGTAGACTATTTTGGCAGTTGAAAGCGAGGCTTCTCAGGGTGTGGCCCATGCCCAAGACCTCAGCACTTGGGAGGTGGTAGCAGGAAGATAGTTCAAGGCTAACTTTGGCTATATAGTTAGTTTGGGGTTACCATACATGAGACCCAGTCTAAATAAAACCTCAAAAATTTATTTAAAATGACAGCTATAAATATTTTAAGCCTCTCTTACATACAAATGCTTCTTTATTATGAAATGGAATTTATAGCCATGTATGCTGTAGGCATAGGGCAGCTCTGGAGACAGGCTGGAGGATCGTATATCCAAGGTCTATAAATGCTGCAGAATCAAGGCCAGCCTGGGCAACTCAGTGAGCTCATCTACCAATAAGATGTAATGTGAGGACTCGTGGCCAAGTGCTGGCCTTGCAGGCTAAGTCCTGAGGTTCAATCACAGAGTCACAGGAAAACACCACATGCCCTGAGAAAATCTCAGGAATGGGTTTATAGATCATAGGTGGTCACATGATGTGTTCTAGCTTGTTGCACGGCTTGTCATGTGACTGCACACTGATGGTTTATGGGGTTTATAAATTTGCTCTTGGCTTCAAACTCTTGCAACACCCAGAATGAGGTGTGGCTCATAGGCTGGGTGAAGTTTCAATGTTACTTTAATCTGAATTTCACTGTCTTCTGGGGATGTTGGATATACATTTATGATCTTCCCCATTTGGGTTTTTGGATTTTTCTTTGAAGTGTGTCAATAGCACTTGCTCATAAGAATTTTATTTCCTTATATCTTAAAAAATAATAAAAAATTGCCATAAAAAGGTGGACAAGAAACAAAACAAAACATAATATTCCCTTAAACCAAAAGCTAATTCCAGGTCTACTCTAGACAGGTTTATCTATGGCTTGCCTGAGGAAGTTCATGGAAAAGGATTCTATGTACACCTATGTCCTGGTTACTTTCCCATGGCTGTGACCAAACATGTCCGACAGAAACAACGGAGGAAAGATTTACTTTGACTGAAATGTTCAGCAGTCTTCGCCTGTCGTGCAGAAGAGACAGAATTCTGGGAGGTAGCAGCGTGTGACCAGCATGTGACCAGAGACAGGCTCCGCCCCCTCCAAGCCATGGAAACATCCCTACAAGCTGGGGTCAGAGTGTTAAATCACACACCTGTGGGAGACGGTTGAGATTTCAACGGTCACCGGCTATGTTCAGAAAACAGAAGCCGTGTGCTCGTGTGCATGTACTTCTTACTACATATATGCTGAACGTAGGTTTGTGCGGACCGCAGCCTATCATCCGTGTCGCCATTTGCATATTTCTTTGTCGTATGCAAATATTACAGGTTGGAGGAGAAGAATGTGGTCTTGACACATAACCCCTGTGTGACATTTTGAGTGATCTGTCTCCTCTTCTCAGACGGTGGGTTGAAGCGATGGGTGGAGTAAAATTGAACCATGATCTAAGACCCTGAACAAGGCATGGGGGACTAGGAGGGTCCTGTCTGCTAGGGACCCAGACTACGCAAGCGGCTTCCATTTCCAGGAAAATAATGGAAATTTAATAAGACTCTACAGTTCCACCTTGCACTTTTCATCTGAAAACCTCAAGGCATTCAGGAAACATTAATTAATTAAGCTTTCCAACAGCCCTGTGAACTAGGTAAGGGTATAAGAAACACGCCTCTAGGGGGACGGTGCGGCAGCTGTTTGGAAGCGTACACGAATACTAAGTGGCAGGCGGTAAGGAACTACAGACACGGGCAATTAAAAAATGATGAGGGCCTGTGGGGTGGGGCTCTGTCCTGGAACTTGGCCCAGATCCCGGCATGGAGCATTAGGAGGAAGCAGGTCCTGCTTGGTCCGGCGCAAGTGCTGCGCGCCGGGACTCAGTCATTTGAAGTAAGCGCCTCATGAGGCTGCATCCTGAGACGAGATGAGTTTCGTCTATTTTCAATTTTAAAGTATGTTTTGACACAAGCTATTGATTCTTCATGTTCAAAACCCCTTTTTTCTTCTGAAGAGCGAGTAGAGGCAGGGCGGAAAATTCAGCAAAGTACAAGCCTTTCAGAGTGAAAGATCCGATTTTGATAGCCTTAAGATTTCTGTTGATTGTTTTTGTTTTGTTTTCTCATCTGGAGGCAAGAAAAAGGCAATAATAATAATAATAATAATAATAATAATAAATGAATGGTGCCCGTGTTTTGGATGTAAGAAGAAAATCCAAATGTTTATAAGAGTAAAGTTTAGATCTATTCATTCTGGCTGGGAACCGGTTGAGAGGATGGGCTGCCTGACTCCTCCCATCTGGCAATCGCCAACTTTATGACACCGAGTTACTCCTTTTCATCTGAAGACTTCAGGCAGAGAGGGGTTTTCCACTTAAGGTCTCCAGTTATTATTTCCATGCACAAGGAACCAATGGTGTGGGCTCAAATAGAAAGAGTAGGTTCAGGGAGGAATTATTGCTATAGCTATAAGAGAAGGCAGGAAATATTTCCACTCAGTGCCAAGGACCTCACAGACTGTGATACCATTCCACTTAATTTGTTCATTGGTACACTCGATACCCTTATCAAGTGACATCATAGCCCCATCATATTCCTCCTCTTTGTGTGTATTTTCAGAAAAAATGTTTTCTCTGTGTGCTTGCATATCTGGAAACAGAAGTCATGCACATGTGGATTTCTTATTATCCTAGTTTCCTTTCTGTTTTTGTGACAGAAGACTGGCAAAAGGAACTAAGAGGAGGAGGGTGGATTTACTTTGGCCCAGGGTTTGAGGCTGTGTTTGTCACAGAGGAAGGAACTCGTGGCCACCATCACTTACATCCACAGGGAAGAAATAGCGATATATGAGTCATAGTTTATGTCTGGCTCTCCTTCTCACTTCTATACAGCCCATATCCTGTCCCCGAGAGTGGGGCCACGCAGAGTATCTCAATTAACCCAGTATAATGTTCTCCCACAGGTATGGCCAGATGCCCTTTCCCAAGTCTTTCTGCATAGCCTATAGCTAACGGTTGAGATAAATCATCACAAACGTGGATGTAGACCTCAAACGTATACAAATGATATTGTACCACCCACAGCACAATTTATGCAGCTTTAAAAATAAAACGACCCCGTTGGCAGCTACTTCCTTTCAGAGACTGGAATACAGTCCCTCTATGCTCTCCTGACTTTTGAAAACATTTGCTGAGGTGTGAGCTGCTCTTTCAACTGCTTTCCCTCTCTGTGCTTGACTGGACATTTCTCTCTTTCAGCCCTTGGTGTCTTCTCCTTGTCTGCGGACTCAGCTTTTTAACTATAACATGGTTCTTTTCTGGCCTTTCAAATGCTTCCTGTATCTGGCTGACTATCCCCTCTCCTAAGGTTGAGAAATTTTCGGTGGTGATTTGTTGAATATATTTTCCATGCCTTTGGCTTGCAGCTTTTCTTTGCCTGTATTTGTAGGTTTGGTCTGTTACATGGTTATAAAGCTCTCCTAGGATCTCTTCTTATCTTAACCTCTTTGGATGTTTAATTCACTTAGCTGTCTTTAAGCCCTAATATTTTGTTCCTTTGATACATTCTATCGATAAAGCCTTCCATTAAAATTTTTTTTGACCTTTTGGAAATTTCATTTCTGAAATTTTGATTTTTTTTGGCATTTTAATATATTTTTTTTCTTTTCTATTTTTCAGAGCTGGGGACCGAACCCAGGGCCTTGCACTTGCTAGGCAAGCGCTCTACCACTGAGCTAAATCCCCAACCCGCATTTTAATATTTTTACAATTGAATTATTCTTTCATGCCCTACACAGGCTCTCGTTTTGTTAAGGCATTTACTTGTACTCTCTTTGATTCCATTCAGTGGTTTGTTATCTCACTGATTTCACCGGACATTTGATAAAGTTTTTTGGAAATTTTTTTTCTGGAATTTTCACCTCTCATTTGGATTCATTACTGTGGAATCAGTGCCTTTTGAAGAAATCGTGTTGCCTTGAGTTTGGGGGCTTCTTGTGTTCCTTCAGTGGGACTAGAGTGTAGTAAGATTGGGCTTTCCCTTCTTACTGGCATGGGAGTGCGGCTCAGTAGCTGAGCTCTCAGTCTACTTGTCAGGGCAGTGATGCAGTATCTAGCATTGCTCCAAGACTAGAATATTGACTGTGGAAGCAATCACTCAGATGCATAGGCCTACTATGGAATTAGAGGAACTGTGGCTGGATGGCTCAGTCATTAACAAGGCTCGATGCTCAATCATGAGGGACTTTGGATCTCTGTACCCTTGTTGGGAGGCCCACAGATATCTGTAACTCCAGCTTCAAGGGATACGATGCCCTCTTCTGGCCTCTATGGGCACCTGCACATGCTCTCACAGACACATGGGCATACACACACACACACACACACACACACACACACACACACACACATAAAATAAAGGAGAAAAACCAGTACCAGCCAGTTAAAAATAATTGCTCCTTTATTCCAGCAACTTCGGAGAATAAGGAAGATAGGTAAGTGAATACTAAGAATTACTAAGGGTGGGAACTGGGAAAAACAAGCTGAGATTATCAATGAGTATTAAATCCGTGGGGAAAATTAAATACTACAGAGATAAGTGACTAGAAGGGCAGGTCTAGGTCGTGACACTGCAAGAAGAGACAAGGATAAGGAGACGAAATTACAACATCAGACAAGGAGGTTGTGGCTGGGAGATGTCCCAGTCACAAGTCTCCCTTTGACCTTTGAGTGAGGCTATCTAAGAGTGTGGGAGAGGACAAAAGGAGTCTGGACATCTAAACTCAGATGTCAGTAGTCTGCCTGTTTCTGTGTGGTCACCGGTATGGAACCCTGCTCAGACTGTGTCATTACTTGCTTATGTACATGCGCAGAGCCTGTCTCTAAGGGGCCTTGCTTTCCCTCCTCTGGCTATATGGGTTGGTGTCTTCTACAGGCTTTGGTTGACTCTTCCAGTGTAGACCTTTGTGTGGTGGGCATCAGAGCTAGTGGTGTTTCTCGGGCTCTTGGCATTGGTAAAGACTGACAGTGAGTTTGCCCATGGCTTGCCCAAGTCTCCCGCACTTGTGAACATTCTTGCTCCAGGGAGGTAGTGAGTTCCACTCTGGTCCATGTCTCTGACAGGATTCCCACCTCATGTAACATTGAAGGGCAGGTCTCAGAGAATAGCCTCTGAGACCTGCTTTGGGTGTCTGAGGTGGCCTGTGTGAGAAGGGACAAGTCTTAAGGGCCATCTAGCCATTGAACAAAGAGGAACCCTTTAAAATAGTTTCGTGTGGAGTTTCCATGAACCTCCAACAGCCCACCAGCTGGGGACCAAGCTGTCAAGACACAAACCTTGGGGAGGACATTCATGACCAAAGCATACTATTAGATTTCTAAGATCCAACTGTAATTTTGTTAGAGGCTGTTTGCTATTGGGCATTTTGGAAAACAAGTGGCATTGTCTTACAAAGTTGAACATCTGCAGACCTCACTACAAGTCTCCTTGAAGTCTGTATCCCAAAGAAAGTCTCAGGATGCGTAGCCAGAGGTGAGTTCAAGAGTGTTTATAGAAGCGTGCTTGTAACTGCAGAACTCTAAAAATAGTGTAAGTCCCTATAAATAAAAGAAAGACCATATATTAAAATATTTACATCAAGAAATAATTTATATTACTATTAATGAAAGACTTTAATTAAATTTTAAGGTTTATTTTAAATTACATATATTAAGTGTTGTTGCAGTAAATATTAAAAAACAAAACAAAACTGGTAACATTTTATCCTGAGTTAGTGCCAGCACCCATGGGGCTGCATGGCACAGAGGGATAACTTTACCTCATCAGCTCCATGCTGCCCCCAAGTACTCTCTGACCCAGGTGGTCCTCAGGCCGTTCCAGTGTGGCACCTTGCCACTCTGGTCCCTGGAGTTAGTTCTGGCACCTGTGGGGTCATATGGAACTAACCATAATTTATCCCTGTGACTCTCTGCTAGCCGGGAACTCTCTGGTTTCAGCTACCCAGTAAAATCAGGGCAAGAAGTCCAGCGTGGGGCTGGCCTAACGGCCTAATGGCTGCCACAAACTCTGGTAAACTCCCAACAACCTCCCCCTGGTAGTTGAGGTATAAACTTCCAATGGCCCAGTGAAATCTGGACTCAATAAACTGTAATCAATCAGATTTATATGTTAAATTCTCAATCCACAATACATCGACACAATAAACTCACAACCAATTGATAAAGATATAACCCCCCCCCACCTAGATAAAGATAAATTGACCTATAGAAATCCAACCCTTAAGAAATATTCATAACCACCTGAATGTATGCAGGATGCATGGTGAGGATTGTTTACGTCTGCCTCCATGTTGCTTCTCCCTTTCTGCCTCTCCCTTCCTTCTAAAACCTCTGTTCCTGACGGGCTTTGTTTTATCTTGTGTCTGCCTTCACCTGAAAAATGACATCAATCTATAATGCATGCACACATGCACAGCCCAAATGAACTGCACACACACACACACACACACACACACACACACACACACACACACACATGCATGCACACATGCACGCATGGCACGCACGTACCCACGGAGGCCAGAAGAGATGGTCAGATTCCCTTGTAGATGGAATTATGTGGTCATGAGCAGATGGATGTGGAATCTGGGAACAGAACTCAGTTCCTATTCAAAAGCAGTACACACTTAACCACTGAGCCCCCCATAATTATTCTCATTTAAATACATTATACCAGATATGAAAAGCAGCTAGAGGTCACCAGTGCATTAATTTGCACTGCTAATTCTGCTCATAGTCTTGGGGACTTAGGAGAAATAATCTATTATGTTGTTTATATATTTGAGCTTGATTTCTAAATCCTTAAACTTGTACTTCTACACTGTCTTTAAAAAGACATGGACCACTGTACTTGAATAGTTTACAGATGCTGTATAGCAAGCCTTGTATCATGGCACAGTCGTAACTCATGTTACAAACAGTAACAAATGTTACAAACAGTAACAAATGTTACAAACAGTAAATGAACATACAAGCCAACATCAAGTGAATGTGGCATGCTTTGATTGGAAAGGCCCAGTGTATTATACTTGTCATGGGAGTATCTTTACATGTTTTCAGTTATTCCATCTAGGACAAGCACGTTTGGCATATAAGGGAAACTGATGGAAGCACCATGCATTTACAGTTTCTCTTTGGAAATGCATGCCAGGCCGACTAGGTCACAACCTCAACTGCGCCTATGCTGTGGTGATCTACTCCTTATCCTGCCCTGATGAGAGGCTTTCCCCTGTGGTTGCTGTGGAAAGATGTGGATGGCGTGTGTCTTAGGGTTTCTATTCCTGCACAAATATCATGACCAAGAAGCAAGTTGGGGAGGAAAGGGTTTATTCAGCTTACACTTCTACATTGCTGTTCATCACCAAAGAAAGTCAGGACTGGAACTCAAGCAGGTCAGGAAGCAGGAGCTGATGCAGAGGCCATGGAGGGTGCTGCTTACTGGATTGCTTCCCCTGGCTTGCTCAGCTTGCTTTCTTAAAGAAGCCAGGACCACAGCCCAGGGATGGCACCACCTATAGTGGGTCCTCCCACCCTTGATCATTAATTGAAGAAATACCTTACAGCTGGATCTCATGGAAGCATTTCCTCGAGGGAGGCAGTAAATATTAAAATAAATATTAAAATATTTCTCTGTGATAACTCCAGCTTGTCAAGTTGACACACAACACCAGCCAGTACAGCTTCTTTGAATGATTCTGTTCCACTGTAGAGCAGCTGGTGCCTCTGGAGAGCAGCTGGTATCAGTGGAGAGCAGCTAGTGCCTCTAGAGAACAGCTGGTGCCTCTGGAGAGCAGCTGGTACCACTGGAGAGCAGCTGGTGCCTCTGGAGAGCAGCTGGTGCCTCTGGAGAGCAGCTGGTAACACTGGAGAGCAGCTGGTAACACTGGAGAGCAGCTGGTAACACTGGAGAGCTGGTACCATTGGAGAGCAGCTGGTGTCACTGGAGATAAGCTGATACCTCTGAAGGGCTGTTGGTACCACTGGAGGGCAGTTGGTGCCTCTGGAGAGCAGCTGGTGCCACTGGAGAGCAGGAGAGCAGCTGGTGCCTCTGGAGAGCAGCTGGTGCTACTGGAGAGCAGCTGGTGCCACTGGAGAGCAGCTGGTGCCACTGGAGAGCAGCTGGTGCCTCTGGAGAGCAGCTGGTGCCACTGGAGAGCAGCTGGTGCCTCTGGAGAGCAGCTGGTGCCTCTGGAGAGCAGCTGGTGCCTCTGGAGAGCAGCTGGTGCCACTGGAGAGCAGCTGGTGCCACTGGAGAGCAGCTGGTGCCTCTGGAGAGCAGCTGGTGCCTCTAGTGGAGGTTCTAGTAAGGTTGGAGACTCTCAGAGGGAAAGAGTATGTCTGGTGAGTGAGACTCAGGATGCAGTGAGGATCAATAACAGGAAGGAAGAAGTGAAATTTTAGACCAGGCACTGTGGTTTGCCAGTTTCAATATTCGAGCCTATTAAAATGCTTTCATTCTATCTGTAGATTAGCCTTATGATGATAAATGCTACACATTTTAGTTGTGACCAGAACAACACTTATTAAGGAACATGTTTTTTCTACCACTGAGGTAAAAGCCTCCTGGATACATCTCATCTTTGTCAGAGCATATCCCCTTTCTTTTAGGTTTTATTTATTTATTTTATACATATATGTGTTCTATTTGTATATAGAGCTTGCATGCCAGAAGATCCCATTACAGATGGTTGTGAGTCCCTGTGTGGTTGCTGGGAATTGAACTCAGGACCTTGAGAAGAGCAGACAGTGCTCTTAACCACTGAGACATCACTCCAACCCCCACATGTCCACCTTTTTAAAAATTTGATTTATTTGTCATTTTCCCCTACACCTATTTCTGCATAAAAGGAATAATTTCTATAATTGTATTTTGTGCTAGTTATATATATATAATGACTGATTTTTGTTTTAAAATTTGGCTTGCTCCTCTTATTGACTATTCTTACTGCCATTTTCTGGTTGGTTCTTTTGCACTGATGCTTAAGTGATAGACATTCTTATACAGAGCTTCTGAGATATCGATCTTGTAGCAAAGCATCATTCAGCTCTCTCCACTGATTGAGGTGCTCAATAGAGGACTCTCAATTTTATTTTTTTTTCTTTTTTCTTTTTTTTCGGAGCTGGGGACTGAACCCAGGGCCTTGCGCTTGCTAGGCAAGCGCTCTCTACCTCTGAGCTAAATCCCCAACCCCTCAATTTTAAAACATATTAATGCAAAGCTATTTCAATCCCGTAGAGATGGAGGAGAAAGTCAAACAGAAGAAGAACCTAGAATCTTGGTCCTACTGTAGAGTGTGCATGCACACGTGTGTGTGTGTGTGTGTGTGTGTGTGTGCGCGCGCGCGCGCGTTTAAATTAAATTTTTTATTTACTCTATTTTTTCTACATATGCACCTGCATTATTACATGTGTCCTTGAGAAATGTGGAAAAGGTGAAGCTAAATAAATTTGGTCATTTGGGTACTCGGTCAGGCAAAATGCATATTGACCATCAAGGAGACTCCTTCATTGACTTCGACTATATTGCCCTTATGATTCAGCACGAATCCAGAAATTTGCAGTAAGCTCAATGACAGGAGGTCTGTCATCAATAGGAAGTTCCCCTCTGTCTCCCTAGAGGAGAATCCCACCAGCATTAAATGCCGGGCCATGGCGGCCACTGGTGTCTTCAGCACCATGGAGAGGGCACTGGAAATAGTTTCCAGTAGGATCCACTATAGGTCACTCATTCAAGCTGTAATTCTTGGTGTGATCTAACTTTTTTCAAATTGGTATGATTCACCTTTTTTTTTTTTTTTAAAAAGCATCGAACATGGAATGCTTTGGCTATATATCTTGCCAACGACTCTTAATCTCTCTTATTTTACTGGGCATACATTCTTACATTCACTGTAAGGATCTTGTCTAGTTTCACAGGCTGAGGTTCCAGTGCAATTAGAAATTTGAACTTGCCATGGGTAAGAAGTCTTGAATCTTACTGTTTTTTAATGAACTGGAAAGTTTTAGTTTATTGTGTTAATGTATACACAATATTTGCTATTTTAACTATTTAAATGAGGTTTATCTATTTAGTCTTGAATTAAAAGGTCGGTGTTGCATGACTTAATGCATGCTGGATTAGTTACTTTTTTATTGTCATGTCCAAATACCCGATAAGAAAAATACAGGCAGAGTTAAGGTTGAGGACCACAACCCATCCTGGTGGCAGAAGTGGAGGCAACATTGTATCAACTGTAGAGGAACAGAGTAGATGGGAAGTTGGGCTGGATTATAAAACCTCAAGATCCAACCCTGTCACTCCATTCCCCACTAGTCTCTACCCCCTAAAGGCACCGAAGCCTTCCCAAACAGCACCATGGGCTGAGGACCAAGTGTGCAAACGCTTGAGACCGTGGGAAGCATTTCAAACCATAGCAGAGCTAAGGTACTTCATAAAATGTAGAAGCTGTTCTTTGTTAGTTTACTTTTGTATTCTCTGAAAATTTTGTATGTGTATACAATGTATCCTGATTATATCTGCCCCCTACTCTCTCTTCCAGGTTTGCCCTGCCCCCAGACTCTTCACCAACCCTAGTAACTTCCTGTCTTAGTCTATTAATTTTTAGCATTTTTTATGGTTTGAGATTTTCAAATTTCAAATTTTGCACCCACCTGCCATTCCCTCCCCTTACATCCCTCCCCAAGCTACCCCCACACCTTTACCTCCCAACTTCATGTGCTCTTTTTAAAAACCCATTGAGTCCACTTCAGATTGCCTGTATGTGTACGGCCGCAGGGGCCATCTGTTGGAGCATGGATACCCTCTGAGGAGCCATATCTGTAAGGACAGCTGACTTTCCCTCTGCCAGTAGCCATGATTGCCAGTAACTCCTTGCGTAGAGGGAGGGAGTTCATGAGCAACACCCTCCCCTCATGTACTCCGGCTTCCAGCAGCTATTCTTGCTTGCTTGCTTGCTTGCCTGAGACAGGGTTTCTCTGCATAGCCTTGGCTGTCCTGGAATTTTCTCTTTAGACCGGGTTGACCTGAATCTCAGAGATCTGCCTGCCTCTGCCTCCCAAGTGCCAGGATCAAAGGTGTGTGCCACCACACTCATGTGCGCCATCACACTTGTGTGCACCGCCATACTCATGTGCACCACACTTGTGTGTGCCACCACACTCACTTTGGCACCTATTTTAAATAAATGCTCTAAAGCACAATGGGGGCAGACAAACTCCTCAACACCACACAGGCCATTCTACAAAACTGGAACAGGAGGCAGAAAACTAGCTTGTGGTTCAAGTAAAGGGCACTGTATATTCATGTAAATTAAATTTCATTGGGATGGACCACACTAACTTGAATATACACTGCCTGCCTTCATTCTGTCATTCGTGCTGTACGGAAGAGTTGAATAACAGCACCAATGACCATGATCACAGAGTTTAAGGTGTGTGTTTTCTGGCTTTCAGTGGGAAAAATTATCTGTGCTGACCCCTTGCTAAAGAAACAAATAGTAAGGTTATTCTCAGCAAAAGTAGGAGCAACTAGAAAATATACCTTATTGCAAATATTATTTATTCTGCCCTCCACTTAGTAGGGGAGGCAATCTTAAATCTAAATCCGATGAGGTAATGCTTTTCCCCCCATGATTAGAAAGAGACTCCAGCTTATTCCTAGGATCCCCAGACTGGCATGCACGGCTTGTCCCGAGCTGCTCCTTTCAGCCCTCTGCCTCTCTCTTGATCATCATATTTCAGTTCCACTGAGGGGTGGGGGCAGAGCACTATCCATTTGAAGGACTGCAATGAGATTGGTCTGGCAGGAGTAGCGTAAGGTAGGAGAAGCAAGGTGGGCCAGAACATGAAAGCGTCTTATGCCAGGTGTTAGGAGAAGGCCACTGAAGAACCGTGGTAGGAATGGGGTTTGATCCCTACAGGGAGTGGGGAAAACATTCTCTTCTTCTCTCTGGTGTGGCCATGAGGGGGACCTGAAAGACCCCAGATCAAATCACTTCCGAAAAGGACAGGCTTCCATGGTTCTGATTTTTACAGTGACTCACTTTCTCCCTGGAGAAAGTCTCTCCGGTACCTGACAGTCATGGCATCTGAAGAGCAGAGCTTGGAATACCCGAGGTGCCACTTGCTGTTCGGTTCTCCACAAGAACGAACGGCACTGTAACTTGTTTGCAAAACCCTCCCTGTTCCTGATTCCCCCAGGTAGAGGGTTGGGGCACAAGTGGTAAATGCCTTCACTTCCTCCTTCAGAGCTAGAGACAGTCTGGAAATAAACATCTCTTCATGTGGAGTAAAGTTCAAAACAACATGCCAGGTAACCAATTTACACCTGTGGGGGGAAAGAAGCGACTTCAATGAGAACTAATTGAATAGCTTTGCCCTGGAAGCAGGCACTTGTTTCTGCTGGTGGAGAGAAGGCCCCTGGAGAACCAAGAATCCACTGACCTCGATTTCCCTGGGAATGCTTGCATTCTGGAGAAGCCCGGGACTTCTGAGCAAGGATTTCTGTTAGCTGTGGCATGCATGCAAGTCGAGCAGCTGGTTCCTGAATGCTCCACGGCCGTCCCCTCTGAGGCCTCTGTGAATGGCTGGAGAGAGCAGTGGCTGTGTGTCTGCAACTGGGAGGGGATCCCAAGGTGCAGTACCTACTTTTGCGTGACTTCCTGGGGAGATGTGAATGGCACCTCTTCTCCCTACAGAACAATGGATCACCCAGCAAAGGGGCGATTCCACCAAAGTCCACCTTGGCAATGATTCTATCAGGCTTACAGAGCACGGGTGAAGGGCTGCTCAGAAGAGCGTAGACTCAAAGGAAGCAGACTCATCAAAGGCCTGACATGACTCATGAACTCTGCATTCCTGGAACTCCCTGTAAAACTGGCAGGTAGCTTGGACAGGGCATTCTCTTCCAGCTGCTGTTGCTGCCTGTATAACCTTTAGGACAGTGGCTGTAACTATCTGGTTTTAGGACCTTCCTGAGTCTTGTGAGGTTTCTTTTACCCTCTAGTTCTAATGTGTCTCCTGCAGAAAGGAGTGTTTCATGTTTCAATTCAATGGAAATCACTGCACAAGATTTACTGTGACAGATCCAGCACCTGGCAGCTCCAGGTGCTTGTGCCTCTGGAGGTCTGGACGGCTGTTTCCAGCAGGAACTGTGCGAGCCACAGTGGAGAAAACATGACTTGCTCAGGGACATAGATAAGATTGACTGGGTTACGAGAGACTGACAAGAACTTCCACAGGTGATGAATCATGAGCTGACCTTGATTTTCATTTAAATTTTGTCTTGAAGGAGTCTGAGGGATGGCTCAGTGGTAAAGTGTTTGCCACTCAGCCACAGGGACCTGCATTCAAGTCGTAGAACCCAGATTTTAAGAATCTCAGCATGGTGGTGCCATTTGCAATATGGAGACCGGCAGAACCCTGGGGCTGTCTGACCAGCCATGCCAGCCTAGTAGAACGAGGGAGAGACCCTAACCCTAAAAACAACACAAAGTCAAGGTGGATGATACCTTGTGGAACAATGCCTGAGGTTGACTTTTGACCTCCTCAGATGCACAACATAAGAACAATGACAACAAAGGACTTTGCTATGAAGGAGGTGAGAGGCAGGTGGCAAACTAAGAAGTTGGAGACAGGTCATCAGAACTACTCCAGAGGTATCTCTGGCGGGACTCTACTCTGCTGCCATGATGGCACTGGTCCCTCAGCAAGTGTAGGATAGGGTCAGCTCCTTGGTCTGGACATAGTAAAGAAGCCCCACCACACACACACACACACACACACACACACACACACACACACACACAGACACATGCATGTGCACAGAAACAGACACACATGCACATACACATGCATATGTGCACACTCACATATGTACACATATATGCAAATGCACACACAAAATGCACACACATGCACTCATGCACATGCACATATACATGCATATGCACACACATGCATGCATACATTGTGCACACACACATACACACAGACACACACACACACACACACACACCTCCATGCCTAGGTTCTCATTCTCAGGCAGTGTCTTACTCTGATAGTTCCCTGTGATTCCCACAGCATCTGTACCTCATGTTCTGCCTCTGGTATTTTCTATAGAATGTCCTTTCCTGACTGACAGCCTGGTGACATCACACTCCTCCTTATGAGACATCCGAAGTCCTCACCTCCAGGATTGTGAAGGGGTAGAAGGAGGGGATGTCTCTGTGCTCAGCAGACATACAGTTTATTTACACTGGCACAGAGCGAGTATGTGAGCACACAGTCTACACTGACACAGTCAGTGTGTGAGCACATGGTCTACACTGTCACAGTGTCACTGTGTGAGCACATGGTCTACACTGTCACAGAGTCAGTGCATGAAAACAGTCTATATTGTCACAGAGTCAGTGCATGAGCACATACTTTGGGAAGTGAAGTGCCCAGGCTCTTGTCCTTTTCCTGATATGACACCTTACCCATGGGTCTATTTTCCTGAGTTGTAGAATGTCGACCTTGCTCCTATGTATCTACCAGACCCTTTCCCTTCATTTTGGTTTTGAGATAGTCTTGCTATGTGGCTGGGGACAACTTTGAACACCCGATCCTCCTGACTCCTAAGTGCTGAGTTTAGCACGTGCCCTGTAGCCAGCTTTCCTCGTGCCATTTCATTTGCTATCAATACACATTCATATTCCAAGAACACTGGCAGTGTTTAGCTCACGAACACAAAATCGTACCCAAGCATGTGCACAAATGGCCTTTCGGTCTCATTTCAAGGAAGCAATTAAAAAGCAGAAACAAAAATGTAGCATATCTGTGTAAAAACTTGGAGAAAGAGAGGCTGGTGCAGACCTTAGGAATGCCAACATCTCTCCTGGCAGTGCGATTAAACTCTAATTCTGTGCCTTCCCAGCAGCGGACATGGAGATCGCATTCTCCATGGGAGGGCGGTGAGGAGGGCATGAGCTCTGTGTGTAAGAGCCTAGTGTAGCTCTTGACACAGACGCACTTCCGTAGTGCGAGTTTTGTCTTATGAGATTGCGTGGGGATTGACGGGCTGTGAATGGCTGAGACCCAGACTCTGTCCAGCTACTGTGGTCCAGAACTCAGCATCAGCGTTCAATGTGACCATAGGGGGACAGCAGGGAAACCAGCCACAGCAGCTATAGCGTGGGCCATCAGCCATTGGCAGGTCTGTGCTCACGAGTGCCCCTGAGACATGACAGCCACCTCCTAAGGGGAGAGGGAGGCTGGGGCCTTACTCAGTGGCCTGAGACACTCCAGTCGGTGCAGTTTCTGGGGTTGCCTTGCCCGTGTGATGCCTGCAGTAGGAAAGAGCCCTCATGAGTCAACATGCGGGGAGGTTCCAGCATGGATCACCTGGGAAGCAGAGTCACTGACATCTTCTATTAAAATGCAAATGCAGTCTGGAAGGCAAGGCACATTGATCTCCCACCTTCATTTCTGAAATTACAAATCACACGTGCGAGTCTCCCATCTGGGTAGGAAGCCAGGCGGGTCTCAGAGCACGGGGTATCTGTCATCCCTAAAAATAGGTTTGTGCTAAACCGTCATCGTGTATCTTCCCTGCTGAAGTCTGGACAATTTCATTTTCTCTCCACCGATTTTATAGTTGAGCATGCGTAACTCAGGCCCAGCTCACATAGCATTCGACGTTTTACAATTCAAGAAAACAGTGGTTTGGAAACGAAGGATACTCTTGGAAAGTGAATAATTTTGTTGGTCCTGGTTAGTTCAAACTCAGCCCTTCATCTTTACTTAACATTTTCTGGTTTTTATTACCACCATCATCCTCCTCCTCACCATCACTGTCATCACCATCATCACTGTCATCATCACCATCATCACTGTCATCTATCATCACCATCATCACCATTATCACTGTCATCGTCACCATCACCATTACTACCATTATCACCATTGTCACAACACCATCGTCACCATTACCATCATCACTGTCATCACTTTCACCATCATCACTGTCATCACCATCATCACTGTCATCATCACCATCATCCTCACCATCACTGTCATCACCATCATCACTGTCATCATCACCATCATCCTCACCATCACTGTCATCACCATCATCACCATCATCACTGTTATGATCACCATCATCATCACTACCATTATCACTGTTGTCACAACACCATCATCACCATCATCAGTGTCATCACCTTCACCATCATCACTGTCATCATCATCACCGTCACTGTCACCTTCACCACCAACATCATCACTGTCATCACCACCATCACCATCATTGTCATCACCATCATCATTGTCATTGTCACCATCACCATCACTACCATCATCATCATCATCACTATCGTCAGTGGCACTGCCACCATTGTCACCATCATCACCATCATCACCATCATCACCATCATCATCATCACTATCGTCAGTGGCACTGCCACCATTGTCACCATCATCACCATCATCAGTCATCACCACAACCACCATCATCGCAATCACCATCACCATCACCACCATTGGTCATCACTATCACTATCATCACTATCGACACCTACCTTATGTATTCAAGTAAATGAGTTGATGAACTGAGCCTTTAAACTATGAAAAACCTGAGCAAACCTTGGTCAGTGAACAGAAGATCTCACTCTCATAAACCTGTATCAGGGATGTGCTGTGGAGCAAGCGAGCAAGCGTGAGAGACACAGACACAGACACAGACACAGACCCAGAGAGACAGAAAGAGAGCAGGCACATCAGGGGCTGACCATGACCGTGGAGATGAAGGGAGGAGCTAGGCCAAGATGTGCAGTGGTGAGGAGGGAAGAAAAGGCAAACAGGCTCCAGGTCTTGAGCTTGGGCATCGAGATTCTAGGACATCAGCAGAGAGATGATGGGGAAGAACAGCTAGGTTGGAGCTCAATGTTGGCTCAATGCAGAACATGGGCTTGAATGAAGGTCAGGTGTTAGCCACCTGCCACTTCCGACAAGGATGAGCTCATGTGACTTCCAGCTTCATGGCTCCTGTGTTCTCACATGTCTTCAAGTATCCTCACATGTCCTGACATGCCCTGACATGTCCTAACATGCACTCCTGTGTCCTCACGTGCATTCCTGTGTCCTCATGTGTACTCATGATGTATGCACATGTCCTCACATGTCCTCATGTGTCCTCATGTGCACTCCTTGTCCTCATGTGTCCTCATGTGCACTTATGTGTCTTCATCTACACCCACGTGTCCTCACATGCACTCCCGTGTCCTCAGGTGCACTCCTGTGTCCTTGTGCACTTATATGTCCTCATGTGTCCTCCTGTGTCCTTGCATGTTCTCCCATGCTCTCACATGTCCTTATGTGTCCTCATGTGTACTTACTAGGGCTCTGAGCTGCTCAGTGAGAGGGTTCGAAAGACACAGTGTTTGCTTGAGAGGACATGGCATTGGTCATGGTAAGAGCACATGTACTCAGCCGCACCTACTGCCATGTGAGCAGCCAAGAATGGGAAGACAGAAGGGATGCTGGGACAGACAGGCTGCCAGGGCAGGCAGCAACATGCAAGCACAGAACTAGAGGATTGTTGGGCAGAGTTGGTGGGGGCTGTGGGCGGAGAGGGGCAGGGGCTGGGGCGGGGCCATGGCTGGGGCGGGACTGTGGGCGGGGCCGTGGCTGGGGTTAGGCTGGGTCGGGCTTGTTACTTCAAGAACCTAGAGCTCAGTTGTCCCTTATGATCTCAAAAATGAGAAGTATTCGTTCACAGTATAACTCCCACTTAGAAGTGAACGATACATGAATAAGCAGACGTGTAGTGCTGTAATGACCTTTAACCTCTATCACTCGCTCATTGCTTATTATTTTTGTCTACGGAGTGGGGAGGGAAGGGGGGAGGGAGAAAGGCGGGTATGAGAGATCACTAGCAATTGATTATTTTTATATCTTTATTAGGAAAAGAGGTTTCTAAAACTTGAACAGAGGAGATTTTCTGCCCTGAAGAATGGGTTAGGGGTCCCTGGAGGCGTTGTCTTTTTGGCTTTCAGCCGCCTTCCCATCCCTCTTCTGTCTCACGGGCCTGTTTTGGGTTCTCTGTTCTGGAAGGCTGCTCATTCTCACTGATGTAACATTGCCGCCAAGAAGCCTCGGTGTCATCAGGAGGAGCGACCGTGGCTCAGGAGGCGAACCCAGACCTTTGCCAACACTCCAGCGGGTTGCTGCTTATGCAGTCCTGTCTAGGGCTGTCCACAGGGGTGTCATTAAAGTCCTTCCATATGAGGCTGAGAACATCCGTAATGATAACAGATCTAACAAATGACACAGGCCATCCAACATTGCAATGGCGCTTTGGGCGGCCATAACAGTGGTGTTACGGATCGGAAATCATTCCCTTCTGATGAGGATCACATTACCCATTATGGAGGGGCAGCAGCAGCAGCAGCAGCAGCAGCAGCAGCAGCAGCAGCAGCAGCAGCAGCAGCAGCAGCAGCAGCAGGATTAGAACATTTGACTTTTGGAGTGTACATTTTGCCTCAACCTCAACTCTGACAGTGGCCACGTCAGATTAAAGGCTTTACTGTCTCATTAAAATAGTGCCATCTAGTGGTGGATATTTTAAACTCTAGCTAGGTGTACAGAGGGTTGTCACAGACCTTCAAGGGGTCTGTGCCCATATGTGTATGTGCATGTGTATGTGTATGTGTATGTGTATGTGTATGTGTATGTGTATGTGTATGTGCATGTTCATGTGCATGTGCACGTGTATGTGAATACACATGTATATATTGTATATGTGTATATATACATATATATGTGTGTATACAGAATTATAATTTATAACAGGCATATATACTTATTTATCTATTCCTTCACCAAATTTATTTGCCAATTATTCCAGAATCGGCCTCTTGATGGGGGTTGTATTCAAGGAGTAAGGAAGGTTGCACTGATCTCCAGGGACTTATGGTCTAGATCTTTGTAATCCAGACTTAATGACTCTGACACAAGAATGTGGGGCATTCAGGAGACCCCAGTGTCCAAAACTTTAGTGGTGTTGTTGGAAGTCCACCTACATATAAAGGCATACCTTGCTTGGAAGCATGAAAATCATAAAGAGACCATGGAGATGCATCATTTCCTTGAGCTAGCGTAGGATTCCCAGACCTCTAAGATCTCCTTTGGGTTCTCCTCATGTCTCTGGCCCTCTGTGTAAGTCAAGAACCAGAATGAGCTTGAGATTCACTATGGATTCTCTTGCTTTCATGGATTTGCCTCCTACTGGGATTTGGTCCTACTGGGATGCAGCTTGTTGGACGTGGTGGTATGCTGGAAGCCTTGAATGTTCCCCAGGAAAACAACAATGCATTTATGTTCCTCATCTGCCATTTGCTCATTTATGTTTCCCCTTTCTGCCCTGGAGATTTTCTTAGGCGTCTTCCTCTCCCCTGTAGCTGTCTCTGAGCAGTCTGGCCACACGGTTCTTTTCTGACATTCACACTTGTGTCAGCCTGCTGAGGCCCCCGATCTCTCCTACTCCAAGGGCTGTTTTTACTTAAAAAACCAGGCCAATAGCATTGACCTACCTACCTTAATTAGCGTTGGTAAAGTGTTTTAATTATGATTTTGTATGCTCTACCATCCAAATACACGCTTGTTATATACTTTTTTTTAACTTGTTTTAAGTTATACTGTGTGAAAATTTCCCCTCATACTGCTTTTGGGTAGAGTTTAACACTTACAAAATTTCCACTTCATTTGCTTTTTAACACCAGACTCCTAGAATAAGTCTTTTCACTTTCCTTCTAATTGGTTCTTATTAGTTCCCCATCTTCCCCTGGTTTTGCTAGGAACAGCTATCTGTCCATTCCGCTCATCCTCCTGGCGCAGTGCTCGTGCTTACTCCTTCTGCCCTACTCTTGTCTTTCTTGGTTTCTACAAGATTGCCCAATGCCATTTCCTCTGCGAGCTCTCCCAATGTGTTTTCCTTCACATGCTCTCCCGATGTCCTTTGCTTCTCGTGCTCTCCCGACGTCCTTTGCTCCTCATGTTCGCCCACTGTCTTTTCCTCCACATGCCCGCCCTATGTCCTTTCTGCCCTTGCTCCCGCTGCCCCCAGAACCCTTCCCCTACATCTCTCACGTTCGTTACCTTTTGATGTTTCTGCTCTCTCCATCTTTTGATTCCATCTCTCCAGCAAATAAAGAGGTCCCATGTTTAGCTTGTCCCAGAAACCCACCGCCCCATCCAGGAAAATAATATACTGCTGCAGAGAGAAGGGCAAAAGATATGTTGGGAAGAAGCAAGAGTTAGCCATTCACCCACCCACCCACTGGGCATGCGCGGAGTACCTGTGAGGTACCAAGCGCTGTACCATGGAGTACATGGGGACAGAGACTAACAAGTACAAGATGGCCCTTGCTGACTAAGGGGCTCAGACTCTAACCAGAAACCAACTGCTATGATATAGTTATGACTTGGGCTACATAGACAACCGTGGAAAGAAGCTGGATGCTCTACAATGAACGGCAGAAGACACGGAAAACTCGCGAAGCATGAGGCCCCTGGAGAAGGGATGTAAAATGGTTTGGAGGACATACTTGGAAGTGGTTTGGGTCCCTGAAGGTCATTTCAGACAAATGACAAGAGAATGAAGCTGTTGGTGAGCCTGGTGGATCCAGAGAATGGGGGACACAGGCAGATAAAGCTGTAGCAGGGAGAAGATCGCTCTGTGGAAAGTCTGATGTGCTGTGCAGCAATCAGGGCGTTATTGCATAAATACTGGGTAGTTGTGTGCAGACAGTGAGCTGGTATGTGTACTGTGTGCAGAGCAAGGGGATTAAAAGGGAATGGATTTGATGTATTTAACATCAAATGGAAGGACAGAAGTGGTGGGCGACTGGATGTGGAGGGTAGAAGAGGAGTTGCTACAATATGACTGTGTTCATCTGGCCTGTTCCCAAGAACTTCAAATTCCCCTGAGCTGATTTCCTTTTCTAGACTCCGGACTTCCTCTTTGTTGGTAGGGTGCTTTCCTAAGGAACGTAGCCCTGCAAGTTTCTATGCAGCTTCGTGGAGTCGATGCCTTAAATGTGACTGAGAGGTCATGTTTTCTCACTCTGCATGGGTTTGGCTATTTGGTGCTGAGCTCTGCTGGTTCTGATGTGTATAGATGATTCCATTGCTCAGCTTCTGAGGGGGACAGATTACGGGGTGCAGGGTGCTAAGACACCTGCACACATGCCTGTGTGGTGGTGGTGGTGGGGTAGTAGTGTAGGTAAGGAAATAAAAAGAATTTCAACTGCCAAGCTTACAGCCCAGGAGTCCTGTTGGTGTTTGTGAGAGGGAATAAATACCATTTCCAAATGTGCCTAAAATAAAGAGAATTCCTGTTATCCTCACAATATATTATCGAAGGGCTCTTCAAGGGAAGCCTGGGTGGGAAGGTCAGCTGTGGGGCAGTGGGCTGTGTTATCAGACAGAAAACTTGGTGAGGTTGAGTGGATTCAGAAACCCTAGTACCCTCATACCTGAGGATGGTAGGTTTTTCATCTACTTCCAACAGGGTCCTGTCCTGGAACATGTGACTATGATACCTCATGGAGTGAACTGTGACAATCAGTCAAGTAGGGGCAGCGCTCAAAGCCCCTCCACATGCAGATAAGGCATCCCTAACATCTCAGACCAAGCCCATAGAAAGCATCTGCCTTTAAACCCCAACCCAACTGAAAATTTATATAAGACCTTGTCCACAAGGAATAAAACATGAGTTATTTCATCAAAGATCGTCTCAGAGCTGAAAGTGTCTGTCATATGGAGCCATGTGTAGTAGCACTTTGGGGAAGAGAATTTTCTCTTGAAGCTTTCAATGCTGGAAGCTTCTCAAGCCTTCCAAGGTCACTTCCTGGTCTGACCTTGGCTCCGAGCTGCTCACTGAGTTGCACTGACTCCAGAGCTATTTCAACCATGGAAGAGACCTGGCAGCTTGTCTCCATCTGATGCCCTCCACCAGCTCACTGTGCCCAGCTGCCTTCCACACCACTGTGGCCTCAGAGGATCAGCTTCCCTTCCCCTTCAGAAAGCACAACGTTTTTGGCTGCTCTGGCTGGGCTAGAACCCCACAGATCTCCACAGAGAGCATCTGGTACCCAGACTGGCACTCAACGACTATTTTCTTGTTACCCAAACTCTAAAATTGTTTTCTATTTCCCCAACTGAAAAGCAAGGAAGAGGTGGATGCTCTACTGTGGTGGTTTTTTGTTTTTTTATTTTGTTTTCATTTTCATTTGTTGTTGTTGTTGTTGTTGTTGTTGTTGTTGTTGTTTGGTGGCTTTTGACCAAGCTAGGGTTCTCTTGTTTTAGAATTCACTGAAGGATCACTATACTGACTTGCCGTAGGGCTTAACATCATGGTTTAAGAGATGAGACACTGTTGAAGGGTATTCGATTACACTGTGAACCCCAAGATTGTGTTATTTACTGAAAAACCTGTTTCTAGTTGTAGTGTGATTCAGCCCTTAGCATATGCCTCAAATTCCTTTGGCTGGGATACAGACATGTTTTTAGTACACACCTTTCATCCCAAACAATGAAGGTAAAGTTAGTTTGTAGAAGGAAGCAGCAGCCATGTTTGGAAGGGACGTCTAATTGAGTGGCAGACAAAGCGACGAATCAGAGAAAGATCTGACGGAATAGGAGATACCCAGCTCTCATGAGAAGAGAGAGGAAAGGGAAGCACTTGAGGGGCAGAGAGGAACAGGAGGAGGCAGTTTTACCAGGACAGTTGTGCAGAGACAGGTTACAGAGAGAACAAGCTAGACACGGGGGAAGACGGAATGAACCAGAGAAGAAGGAGACAGAAGAACAGATTGTCAGAGTTAGCATGAGGCCAAGTAGAGCAGTTCATTAAGACACTGAGAAAAGCCAGATTGAATCAGGCAGCTTGGAGAGGAGTTTGACCCAGAACAGCTGGGTTGACCAGCCAGAGATCAGAAAAATAGAAAGACAGCTTATTCAGCAATAAGTCTCAGAGGCAGAAAACATTCTAGGTATAGATTAAATGATATGGAAGGTAGAAGCTCCCAGGACTAGGCCTAGGTTAGCAGACTGGGACAACAATTACACAAGGCAAATAAAAGATAACATTTGCATCTGGTGCGCACCATGGTTGGAAGAAAAATCTAAGGTGACTGGAGAAGGAGAAAACCCTACCAACATTGCAGAAAGCAGAGGATGTGTGACAGACAGAAAGCCACAGTGGAGAAATTTACCCGGGATCATCTACAGAGGAAGCGTCAGTTCTTCAAGTTGGGCTGGGCTCCTAGAGAGACACAGAAACTCTGAAGAAGCAAGAACTTCGAGCCCAGAGCAGGAAATGATGCAGGAGCCTCCAAGACCGCAAGTCACAGTAAGCCATCTAATAGGGCAATCTTAATTACACAGTCAGACTTTCCCTGCATTCAAAAGGTGGGAAACTCCATTCCAGATCCCTTACAAGCAAGGAGAAGACTTGAGGGGATTGAACAAGCACAACTGTGACCACTGGAGTAAACCCCTCCCAATTACTAATCACCATCTTTGTATCTTTCCTCTCAAAAAAGGCTGAAAAGTAGCCATACAACAAGATGGATTAGCTATGGGAATACGGAGGCTTGCAAGATAAAAGACAGAGGAAGTGAGAGAATAGGGATGGTTTAGTTGAGAACCTGTGGCACCTAATGAAGACAGACAGTCCATTGACAATGGGTATGAAGCCCAGCTCGACAGTGAGAAGCCAGCCGTGCAATGCAAGCACCTAGCTGCCTTGTTTGTGTGTGGACCCATGAAGATCTAATGGTACTTTGATAAACAGGCAAATAGGATTACTTGAAAGGCATTGTATTGTAGGGGAAAAACTGCCGAATTAGACCAACCTGTGTACTTTAAAGATGTTGTAACATCAGAGTGGAGCTCAGGGAATGTGCTAAGCTCTGGAAGAGGTTTTACCTATGAAAGACCATGGGCTACAGGTTCCCTCAAAACTGGTAAAGATCCGGTCCAAGTAAGAGAAGCTTCCTCATGAAAAGCCTTAAGGAAGGAAGGGGTGCAGAAAGATAGCAGCTCAGACAACACAGAAAGCAGGTCCCCCTCTGCATGGAGACATCCCCACAAACCAGCTAAGGACAGATCGTTCCTCAGACAGGCAGAGTGGAGAACCTTGATGCTGAAGTGGACCATTGCCGAGGAACAGGTGACCGGAGCTGCAGTGACAAACGGTCAGGGCATCTCAATGCATCTTCACAGGGACATCCAGACTCTTACATTTTGGGGATTGATACTCGTTTCTGATATAATAGCTAAGCTGTGTACAATTTTTAAACAAATGGGGGGGGGGAATGTCGCAGGATATTTGATCACACTGTGAGACTGTGTTATTTACCAGAAGAAAAAAAAACTATTTCTAGTTGTGGTGTCGCTCAGCCCTTAGCTTTCACCTTTAATCCCAAACAATGAAGGTAAAGTTAGTTTGTAAAAGGAAGCGCCAATGTTTAAAAGTGATGTCTAATTGAGTGGCAGACAAAGCGACGAATCAGAGAAAGATTTGACAGACCAGGAGATGAGCCCAGCTCTCATAAGAAGAGAGAGGAAAGGGAAGGCACTTGAGGGGCAGTGCAGAGAGAAAGAGGCAGCGTTACTGGGGCAGGCTGAAGAGAGAACAAAGTAGATACAGGTAAAGATGAAACAAGCCAGACAACGAGAAGGAGCCAGGATATTAGAACAGACTGCCAGAGTTAGTTTGAGGCCAAGCACAACAATTCAGTCAGAGGCAGAGAGAGAAGCCAGGTTGAATCAGTCAGCTTGGAGAGGAGTTTGACCCCTAACAGTTGAGTTGACCATCAAGCCAGAGTTCAGAAAGAAGTAGGAAGGGTGAGTTTATTCAGCAGCAAGTCTCAGAGGCTGAAAACATTCTAGAAATTAGATTAGATTAGATTGGTTGGAGGGTAGAAGCTTCCAGGACTAGGCCTAGGTTATCAAACAGAGGCAGTAAGTCGAGGAGAAGATATTACATTGATGAGTAAAGATTACTTTTATCAGACACATTACGTGTAGATCCAGCATCTCCTCTTCTTTACCTCAAGAGCCATCCCTAACCTGCCCACTCCAGTTGATGATTTCCTGTGTCTATTGCTTCTGTCTGGGTCTGGGAAGGGTCATTATGTGCATATTCACTGTATGCACACTCATTGTGTGCACACTCACTACCTACTGTGTGCACACTCCCTACCTACTGTGTGCACACTCACTATGTGCACACTCACTACCTACTGTGTGCACACTACCTACTGTGTGCACACTCACCACTCACTGTGTGCACACTTTATATGTGCACACTCGCTGTGTGCACACTCACTACCTACTGTGTGCACACTCACTACCTACTGTGTGCACACTTGCCATGTGCACACTTGTGCACACTCACTATGTTCACGCTCACTATGTGCCCATCTGCTCCCTGGTGCCCCCCTCTCCGTGCACTTCTCCAACATCTGAGGTGTGTTACACATTCTTTCTTCACATTCACACGTAGATTTCTGTCTCCAAAGTCTAGTCCTGAGCAGCCTCATGCTGACTGATCACATGTCCCGATGGTATGTCCCCCATGCTATTGATGTGTCCCTTTGTAATTTCATTCATTTGGACAGGTTTTCCCATCTTTGATTCTGAGATTAGACATTCCGACTTTGGTCTTGTGGAGTTGCTACCAAAGAGCCTGATTCCGGTTTTGATGTTAGCCTATGGATAAAAATCTAGACTTCTAAGCTGTCCTTCCTGAGAATGGCCCCCATAGGCTCGTATATTTGCTGGACTGTTTAAGGGTTGAGGAAGTGTGGCACTAGAGAAGGTGTGACACTAAATCCAGGTTCTCTTCCTGCTGGGTGGATGTAGAGAAGACACAAGCTCTCAGTTTCCACTCTAGTGCCTAACCTGCTTGCCTGCTGCTGTAATTCCAGCCATGATGATCATGGGCTCACTCTAGGAAACTGTAAACCAGCCCCAATTAAATGGTTTATTTTATAGTTTGCCTTGGTTGTGGTGTCTCTTACAGCAACAGAACAGTAACTAAGACTCTTTCCTACCAGTCTCTTTGTTAGGAAACATGCGAGCATCCCTTGATATCATGGCATCCTTGAGCATGCAGGTACCCTGACCCACACAATAACCCCTCTCCATCCTTATCTGAAGCTCTACCAGAAGACTGGCTCAGTCTAATTTTGTTTTCTGTCTTGCCATCCAGATTAGCCATTCACTATCGCGTGTGCAATAAACTTGTATACGCAGTATTAGCAGCCTCAATATCTAGCCTATGAATTAGGGGCAAAGTGGAGTCTCTCCCTTCCAGGGTGACCACAAAACAAGACCTAAAGGATGTGATGCTTGTAGATGGCTGAAAGACATCTCCCTTGTCATGGCCGTCCTCAGGCCAAGCACACGGAATACTACTCTATTGCCCAGTCACCTCCATCCGCCAATGGTGGACCCCAGATATGTGATCAAGCTCAGCTAACATTCCCGGAGCCTCCTAGCTAAGCAACAGCGGCTTTAGTGAAGCCAGGCAAGATCAGTCAGGTTCGCTAGAGATAGCCGAACCCCCAAACTTGTGAGGTAAATGGTTACTGTCTACGTCTTTGTGGTTCTGCAGTCTTAGGAAGCAAGAAATGAGTGCAGACTTCTAGACAGACCTTGGCATAGAAGACAGAGTCTCCTAACATTAGCAAGTCCCCTGGCAACCTGTAGCTTCACAACGGAAGCAAAGGGTTATAATCAAACTCATGTTTAGTTCTTACCACTCTATTTTTAAGAGTTTATTTTGTTTAATCTTTTTTTTGTGCTAGGACTCTTAATAAGCAATTAAAAAAAACCCTTAAGTAAGATTAGCAATTTGCACCTTTTTAAAAATTAACAGCGCTCTGTTGTTTTGATATTGAGCTCCATCACCAATTTGCATCTCTAAAGAGGTGTAACCTTTCTCAGATATTTTGCTCTGTGTTCTTATATTTAACTAGCAAGACTCGATTCTTACATTGCATTTACTATTGCGCAATTAAAGCAAGCACGGAAGGGAAAACAACCTGAGGCTCAGGAACCAGGAACTTGATGTCAACTTCAGCAGTGTAGCCTATCTGGAGGAGGTGAGCAATCCTACCAAGAGGTAGCCCTGTGCGTTCACAAAGGAAGGACATTCTCGAGTTTCAGGAGACACATTGTGCTAGTTACTTCGTCACTGCTGTGAGAAGACACCATGATCTCTGTAAAAAGCAACTCACAGGAGAAAAGGTATTATTTTGGCTTTCAGCTCCAAAGAGATGGCGTCTACCACGGTGGGGAAGGTATGGCCGGAGGCACCAAAAGCAGGGTGGCAGAAGCTGGAAGCTGGCAGGTCCCATTGTCATCCACATTGGAAAGGAGAGGCAAGGCTGTAAACCCTGAAAACCTGTCTCCAGTGGCATAATTCTCCCGCAAGGCTGAGCCTCCTAAAGATCCCATAACCTCCAACACCAACTGCGGACCAGTGGCGGACATTTCTAATCCAAACCACAACATACATCAACAAAAATTTCTTGAGTGGTTGAGGACCATACCTTCTCGTTTATTACAGTAACTCCAGAGAACAGTCAAACCTGCTCCCAGCTGTACAGAGTCACAGACTCTTTCAGTTATAAAATCAAATTGTCTTGGTGAATGATCCTCCACACTGCCTTGCCGTGTGTCCACTTGTCCCGTGGCAGAAGGTTCACACATCCTAGAGTCATCCTCGGCTTCCTGCTAATATCATCTCTAGAGGATGATGCTTGGTTCTGGCAGTGTGTTCCTTCCATGTAAAAGGAAAGCAAACATTCCTTGCTTGATTAGAAAAAAAAATCTATTCACCATGTTTCCCAGTAGAAGGAAATATATTTTAAAACTAGATTTTGTAATCCCCAGGACCTATGTAAAAAGCCTGGTGAGGCAGCCTGTCCCTGTAAATTCCAATGTCAAGAGGTAGAGATAAGAGGACTCCAAATGCTTGCCTGCCTGCTAGTCTAGGCAATTGGTGTGCGCTACTGGGAAACCCTGTCCCCCTAAAATGAGATCGGGCACTACTGACCTTGACCTCTGTCTCCACACAGCACTAACAGGTAAACACATGTGTACTCACACAACACACACACACACCACACACACACACACACAGGCATATACATGTATACTAATATATAACACACAAATGCACACACAAGCACACACATGCACACAATACACACTAACAGGCATACACATGTGTACTCACATACAACACACACACGCACACTAACAGGCATACACATGTATACTATCATATAACACACACAAGCACACACGTACACACACGTACACAATACACACTAATAAGCATACATATGTATACTCACACATAACACACGTATCACACACATACACACTAACAGGCTTAAAATATGTACTCATGTGTAGCACACACGTGCACACACATATGTAAGGGTCTGAAAATTGCTGAAGGAATTCCCTAGACTCAGAGAGTGTGCAAAGACAAAGAGCGTTAACTCTGTAAAAACAACCAGCATGCAGGGCTCAATCATTCTTTGAAATGGTGGCCCCAAGCCTTCTTAATGGGAACCGGGGAAACTCTCTAGGATTAGGTAATCTAAAATGTCATGGTGGGTGCTAGGGGGTCATAGGTGGTCAGTGGTTTGCATTCCTATGTCGTGAACATTCTGTGATGAAATAGGGCTGCCCAGCACAGATAGCCTATTCTGAGATAAGATAGTTCCCCATTTTTGTGGTTATCCCCAGGCTGTCCATTGGGAGGGGTTTATGACCTTGTTTCTGGATTTTATGGTCTGTACCTGGTGCTGGTGTCTTATGGCCTTCTTTTCAAAATCATGCCTGGTCCTTAAATGGAGACAAATGGGGTTTATGTTGCCCATGCACTAGCAGGCAGACACACTTACACATCACACACACATGCATACACATACACATTACTCAAGTTTAGGAGGAGTGCCTGCCTGTGCACACACACATGCAGGCACTCCTCCTAAACTTGAGTAATTGTCTATATACTTTTCAAATATACCAAATTACGAAACACATGAGCAGATGTCATGAAACCAGGAACAAAAGCCATGTGTTTGTTTTTATCAATGGTCAGATGACAACTGTAGCCCACTTTATAAATTGTCTCAAACCCACGTGGTCTGGAACAGAACCAGATCTTGATGACTCCTTCCTGTGACCCTATCTTTTAGGAATTCTCTGTACATTTTAAAATTCTATGTGAAACCTAAAAGCTTGAATTTTTTCTTTAATTAATATAATTTACCTCAAGTTAATTGTTCTTTTCTATGGTAAGTAGAAGAGGTGGAAACAGGGTGGGGGGAGCATTCGGGCAGGTCCCACCTGGCGGCCTTGGGCCACCTGACCCCATCCTCAATCTTGCTTTTGGCTGCCTGTGAGGGCGTGTTGTCCCCATGGTGACAGTCTGAAGTGATTTACATGGGTTTCTTTGGAGAACCCCACTCTGGAAAAACCATGGGATCTTCTAGCTTACCATTTATAGCTCAGCCAAATGGTCTTTGGACTTTCAGTATCTTCTATTTCTAAAATCCAAACAGGTCGAAGTAATGTAAATGTTGATGAAGTGGGCATGTGTGCCTTAACAAAGTCACCATTGTGATCAGACCAGTTCTCTTAGTGTTCCAAAGGTAATCCAGACAGAATAAAGAATTTGTTTAAAATACTTTACATCGTTATGTGTGTGTGTGTGTGTGTGTGTGTGTGTGTGTATGCACCTGGTATGTGTGTGTGCACATGGTCTGTGCATGTGAACATGGTCTCTGTGTGTGTACACATGATGCGTGTGTATACATGGTGTGTGCATGCACATGGTGTGTGTGTGTGTGTGTTTGTGTGTGTATGCACCTGGTATGTGTGTCTGCACATGGTCTATTTTTGTGTACACATGATGTGTGTGTGTATACATGGTGTGTGCATGCACATGTTATGTGTGAGTGTGTGTGCATGGTGCGAGTATGACCTCACAGAGCTCAGCGTACAGCTTTGTGGAGTTGGTTCTCTTCCTCCACCTTTGCCTGGGTCACAGAGCTCAGGCTCAGGTCACCAGGCTTTTGCAGAGAGCTCCTTTACCCACCCGTCTATTTCACTAGCCCAAGGTGAAGAATTTGTAGAGGAGTAAATGTTTAAGGTGACAAGGATGTGTAAGAATTGTTACATAAGATGTGCTGCATTTGGAAATTAGGAAGAAAGAAGGCCTGCTCTGTCCATGAACAGTGCAGCCTCTGACTTAGCCCTGGTGATGAGGGTTGCATGGCGTCCTGTGCTGCTGTCTGCCACAGCGGGATTTGGTCTCTAGCATCCACTGCTTAGAGTCTTAATTTTTTCCTTTACGTTTTATAAATTACACAGGAATTCATTGTGGTCGTCTCAAGCGAAACAATGGAAGGGCCATGCAGGAGACATTGCCCTCCCAGGCTCTGGCGGACTCCGCCTTAGACACTTGCTGAGTCCCACACTTGTCATCCTTGTACACTCACGTCAAAAGAGCGTTGCCATGCATAACTTAATAAGAGACATCAAAATGGGACCAGGCTATGCAAGTAAATTTTTATTTTGCATTTTACATTCGAGAGTGAGCATTCCTAGACAAATTCTGAAAGCAGACCAGATCCAACACCATCATCATCATCACCATCACCACCATCATCATCACCATCACCACCACCATTACCATCACATCACCATCATCTTCACCATCACCACCACCATCACCATCACCATCATCACCACCATCATCACCATCACCATCATCATCACCATCACCATCATCACCACCATCATCACCATCATCACCACCATCATCATCACCATCATCACCATCACCACCACCATCATCTTCACCATCACCACCACCATCACCATCACCACCACCACCACCATCACCATCATCACCACCACCATCACCATCATCACCACCACCATCACCATCATCACCACCATCATCACCATCATCACCACCACCATCACCACCACCACCATCATCATCACCATCACCACCACCATTACCATCACATCACCATCATCTTCACCATCACCACCACCATCACCATCACCATCATCACCACCATCATCACCATCACCATCATCATCACCATCACCATCATCACCACCATCATCACCATCATCACCACCATCATCATCACCATCATCACCATCACCACCACCATCATCTTCACCATCACCACCACCATCACCATCACCACCACCACCACCATCACCATCATCACCACCACCATCACCATCATCACCACCACCATCACCATCATCACCACCATCATCACCATCATCACCACCACCATCACCACCACCACCATCATCATCACCATCACCACCACCATTACCATCACCATCACCATCATCTTCACCATCACCACCACCACCACCATCATCATCACCATCACCACCAACATCACCATCACCATCACCATCATCACCACCATCATCACCATCATCACTATCATCACCACCATCATCACCATCATCACCACCATCATCATCACCATCACCACCATCATCACCATCATCATCACCATCACCACCACCATCACCATCATCATCACCATCACCACCACCATCACCATCATCATCACCATCACCACCACACACAGGTACATTTCAGTTTATGTAAGGAACCTACAAAATGCTCACTTCAGATTGAGGTTGGATCTGGTACCCTTGCCTTCCTTCTCATTACCTCCTCTCCTTTCCCCTTCCCTACCTCCCCTCTCTCTCTTCCTGCCTCCTCTCTCACTTTTTTTTTTTTTTGAAACATGGTCTCTATATAATCAAGGCTAGGCTGCTTATTGTGAAGCTGAGGCTGGTCTCGAACTCACAATCCTACAGTCTTGGCTGGGATTGCAGGTATGAATTGCTGTGTCTGGCGATCTTCCTTTGATTTCATCTTAGAAATGCTCTTTCTTCACATGATCATGTCAGTGAGCCCCCTTTGCTGCTCATACCCAAAAGTGTATTCACAACGTGGACCACTTTTACCCCCGACATTCAACTTGTGCTGGGTATCGCCATCGAAGCTTCCCACGGGCGTCTCAGTGTAAGGATCCTCCACTTCTCTCCCTGTCCCCTGGCATGTATTGAAACACAGCCGTGACCATCCTGGTACAATGCTGGAAGCCAGCCACGTGTAGTTCCTCACCCGTGTCTGCCTCTCACTTAAAGAGCCTTGAACAGGTCCCATCTTTCCTGCTTTCTCACTAGTATACCAGTTATTAAGGATTTTATTGAATACTGCAAGGTTTTCTATTTTTTCCCACTCACTACCCAAACCATAGTAAGTCCATAAGAATGTATATAGCGCTGGCCCAATACAGAAAATGCTGTGTTGTTTGGAACAAGGTTGGAAGTAAGGCTGATTTGTTTGTATGAGGTTTCTCATTGTTCTTTGGGAACGGAAAATGCAAATTATTTATTAATATGTAAAACAAAAGCAGCGAGCAGAGAGAAGCTGGACGGAGCTGATGTCAGAGCAAGAGGTCACGTGTGTAGGCTCACCCTTCCCTTTCAAGACCTTTAGGTGACTCTTGCGTCATGGGATCTTTCTGTTCCAATATGGCAGCACGGCAGAGTCCGGGCGCGGGAGCAGGAGGCAGGATTAGTGGGACTGAAGACCTCTTGGGTTTCCTCCATCAGCTCCTATTGGTTAACCCGCGCAAACAGTCCGCTAGGATGGTTCAACTTCCGATTTCCCAACGTCACAAGGGTGTAAAACTGACAGGCCTTTGTAGAAATTGTACTCCCAGTTCCGAATTTGGACCTTTTTGCAGAATTGTGATGTTATATGATACTCTGGCAGTCCTGGGTAGCAGCCGCCATTCCCACCCCTAGCTTTGCCTGCAGTTACAAGGGTGTGGCTGTTACTCTACCTGTGCTGTGTTGCCAATCGAAGCTTCCAGTAAGTCACGGAGGCGGCCACCATCGACCGCGCCTTCTCCGCGAAGTTACAGATGAACTCGGCCACGGTCTAAGGTGGAAGGCACGCCTCCCCAGCCACCGGCTGATGGTACACTGTATTTTATTTGCAATGTCTACCTCAGGGTATAAGCAGAGAGGCATTTGTAGTTGAAACTAGGCTACCACACTTCATTTTGATATCAATTGCCAGAAATCCCACAACCTTCATGGAAAGCTTGGAAAAAGCAGTCACGGCCTGAATCAGGCAGGAACACAAGCCAAATGTCTGGTTTGGGCCCTACCCATGTAGACCATGTATGGAGAGCAGACACTGCCAGCGAACAAAGTAATAGAAAACTTGCATTGTTCGGTCAAATGGGGGGTTTGATAAGGGAAACACACTACGAGAAGTATTTGGTTCTCAGTGTTTTCATACTGGGCTTAGCACTAAGAGTGTTCTGGTATCCATGAGGGAAGGCTATTTATTGGATGAAGAGCTACTTGGATGTGAGCGACTCAGAGGTGGGAAAGCAAACAGAATCAACCATCATTCTTTTTGCAAAAGTAGAAGTACGGATCAACTGCATGCTTCTAAATTATAATATCATTAGCCTTGGCCCCAAGGAACGACAAGGAAATGATGCTTCGAATCCAGGAAAGTGAACACTCGTGACAGTGGGGGGGCCCCAGCAAGAGTGGGAGCCAGAGAGGTAGAGTTGGCTTTTGTGTTTTACCCCCCGGGGTGGTGCACAGCATCGGTGCTACAGGATGCAGAAGGTCTGCTGAAAGCTTTGGGCTGGCCGCCATCTTCGAAGGTGTTGTTCAAGAACAGAACACGTGACCTCCACCACAGACCGACTGACACAACCGACAGAGCTTGGGGTTTCCTCGGACCCCGCAGCAACATCCTCGGTGTTTTTGCTTCTTCTTCTCCTTCTTCTTCTTTCTTCTTCTTCTTCTTCTTCTTCTTCTTCTTCTTCTTCTTCTTCTTCTTCTTCTTCTTCTTCTTCTTCTTCTTCTTCTTCTTCTTCTTCTTCTTCTTCTTCTTCTTCTTCTTCTTCTTCTTCTTCTTCTCCTCCTCCTCCTCCTCCTCCTCCTCCTCCTCCTCCTCCTCCTCCTCCTCCTCCTCCTCCTCCTCCTCCTCCTCCTTCTTCTTCTTCTTCTTCTTCTTCTTCTTCTTCTTCTTCTTCTTCTTCTTCTTCTCCTTCTTCTTCTTCTCCTTCTTTCTTCTTCTTCCTTCTTCTTCTTCTTCTTCTTCTTCTTCTTCTTCTTTTTTCTTCTTCTTTCTTCTTCTTCTTCTTCTTCTTCTTCTTCTTTTTTCTTCTTCTTTCTTCTTCTTCTTCTTCTTCTTCTTCTTCTTCTTCTTCTTCTTCTTCTTCTTCTTCTTCTTCCTTCTTCTTCTTCTTCTTCTTCTTCTTCTTCTTCTTCTTCTTCTTCTTCTTCTTCTTCTTCCTTCTTCTTCTTCTTCTTCTTCTTCTTCTTCTTCCTTCTTCTTCTTCTTCTTCTTCTTCTTCTTCTTCTTCTTCTCCTTCTTTCTTCTTCTTCCTTCTTCTTCTTCTTCTTTTTCTTCTTCTTCTTTCTTCTTCTTCTTCTTTCTTCTTCTTCTTCTTTCTTCTTCTTCTTCTTCTTCTTCTTCTTCTTCTTTCTTCTTCTTCTTCTTCTCCTTCTTCTTCTTCTTCTCCTTCTTTCTTCTTCTTCTTTCTTCTTCTTCCTTCTTCTTCTTCTTCTTCTTCTTCTTCTTCTTCTTCTTCTTCTTCTTCATCTTTCTTCTTCTTCTTTCTTCTTCTTCTTCTTCTTCTTCTTCTTCTTCTTCTTCTTCTTCTTCTTCTTCTTCTTCTTCTTCTTTCTTCTTCTTCTTCTTCTTCTTCCTTTTTTTTTGGAAGTTTCGTGCAGAAGATGACCTGGTTTGGAAGCCGCCCCAATTAAGCCAAGGCTAGTGGTTAGAGACGTGTTTGAGGTGGAGTGGCTTAGACTCCTGATCTGCCCACCCTCTCAGAAAACCAAGAGGGAACGGGCAGTTGAGCCTCCCAGAGTGCGGCTCTCCTACCTGGAGTGCAGGCTTTAACTGCACTGTCAGGGCGCACACACCGGCTAAACTTTTGCTGGGGACTGGAGAGATTCAGACACATTTCCTGGGCTGGTGGGAGGCATTGCTCTCCAAAGCTTCACCTGCATGGCTCAGAACGAGTGTGTTATTCCATGCTGGCCTGCTAAAAGCTTCAAAGTTTAGTTTAGTTTAGTTTAGTTTAGTTGGGGGGGGGAGCAGGTGGGTGGGAGGACAAAGGTGAACTATGCTAAATATATTCTTATCCAGGTCTTAGAGGAGAAAGGATCTATTCACTGCTTTAACCAGAGTTCCTCGCAAGTAGACCTCATCAGGCAGCTACAGGGGTGGGGTGGGTCTTTCGGCTCCCTTTCCTCTAAGCCCTCCTTGGAACCCTCCTTGTTGAGGGTTTTCCTAGTCCAGCGTGGCACCCGAGAGACAACAATGCAGACAGGGCTCTGGAAATGAATTTCAAGTGTTGAGTCTTCTAGCGATTTGAAATGTAGCCAAGAGTCTTCTCCCATGGCTTCTTTTCATTCCTTATAATTTCCTGAGAAACTTTCCTACCGGGAGACGGCTCAGACAGTGACAAACCGAATCCTCATTAAAACAAAGAAAGGTTAAGGGGAAAAAATAACCTATTTAAAATGAGGTGCCTCCCCAGTCTTTCAGCTATAAATTGACAATAGGATTTATATAAATCCATAATTGTAACTTTTACCTGCAGTTAGGCTACTTAATGATGGGAAAGGCATACAGCCGATCCCGTGGCTTTAATGAGGATTCTTTTTACAGAGTTAAAAAAAAAATCCACCAAATTAAATTCTGCCAATTTACTCCATTGCAAATTGAGTACCACCCTGTGAGCCAAAGTGGGGGGAAAAGGTAGTAAGAAAAAAAGGGGGGTGGTGGAGGGAAAAAAAGTCATCAAGTAGCTTAAATCAGTTACAGCTAAGTGTGTAAGTCAGCGTGTGCTTTAGCCTTTAGTCATGAAGAATATATTAGATTTTAAAAATAAATGGCTTTCTGCTGAGTCTTCATTGCAATGGCTTTCTGACTTTTAATTAAATTTTCAGTACTCATGGTTGCTTCCCGTGTTCTTCTGGCCACAGAGCCTTGTCTCCATCATTAAGTGGAGTGGAAAACCAATTGGAGATTATTAAGCTTGTTCATTTCTTTGTCATCAGTAGCTGGCGACTCTCCTCGTTCTCCTTGTTAAGGAAGGAGGGGGCTTCCACCAGCCTATTTCCCAAGAATGAGATAAGCTCTTGCAAACGGAGCAGATTAGCCTAACGCGGGAGCTTGTTAAATGGTCCTCATTATACATTTCTGGTCTGTTTCATCAGTGTTAAATGAACTTAATGTAAATTAATAAAAACAGGTTTGCATTATTTGTAACAGCATTGAGAGCACAGAGGAAAACTGTAAGCAACACCAAACTTGGCGGCTCGCGCTGGAGTTTGCACTTTTCCCTGGCTGCCCTCGGTTCGGTTCCGTGGGACTGTGTAAGGAGCTCTGAGGGCTTGAGCGTCCTATCCTCCCATCCTTCTCAGCAGAGCAGGCAGTCCAGCCCTCCACGGCGGGCTCTAATTGCTAATTTGGTGCTGCTCTGCAGAATTTTGTCTTTGCTCCTTTTGAACCCCCGAGAAACAAAGAGATTTGTGAAAATCACATCTTCTTGCGCAGAAACAATCTTCAACAAAGGAATTTGAATTTTTATGCTAAGAGGGTCAAGAGCGATATCATCTTGGCCATAGAACCTAATGGTTGCTTTTAAATTCATATTTGTTTTGATTTTTAAAAATAAGTTCATTGCAGATGCTTCAAGGCGAATGTGTTAGGTAAAATTCACATTGTTTTAAACAGTGACAGTCTTAAAATACAGGGTTTCTTCTCCTAATTAAAGAGAAACCAAACTGAAAAGACACTTAAACACGCACCACAGGTCAAAAAGCCAAGGGCCGCTAATCTAAACGATAAAACGATTTAGCTCGGAGATGTGGAATTAGATGCCCACGAGCAAATAAGAATAATTAGGGATCCCAGGACTTAAAATTTCAGAACCTTCATTAACTGAAACAGAATATGCCTAAATTATAAACTCCCTTTGAATATATTATTAGAGATAAAAAGCTACAGGGATGTAGACCTTGTGGGTGCTTATGGGCTTTGTGGGCCATCTATAGTCAAGCACATTCTCTGTCTCTCTTTGTCTCTGTTTCTCTCCATCTCTGTCTCTCTCTGTCTCTGTCTCTCCCTTCCTCCCTCCCTGTGTCTCTCTGTCTCTGTCTCTCTCTTCTCTCCTCTCCCCTCCCCCTGTATTTATATATGTGCACGAGCACAAGTGTGTATGTGGAGGTCACCGACCAACCTTGGATGTTTTTCTTCAAGTCACTTTGCGCCTTCACATTCTGAGGCAGGATCTTTCCCTGGGCAGGACTTGCTGATTGGACTGTGTGGCCAGTGAACTCCAGGGACCCACTGTCTCTGCTTGCCCAGGCCTGGGTTACAGGCATCAAGCATTAAACTTGCGTTTGTCTCTTCACCTGCTCACAAGGCGAGTACTTTATTAACAGAGGGACGGTCCCAGCCATCTGGTGTAGTTATTTTAAACAACTCATTGTACTGGCTGGTTTTGTGTGTCAACTTGGCATAAGCTGGAGTTATCACAGAGAAAGGAATCTCTGTTGAGGAAATGCCTCCATCAGACCCAGCTTTAAGGCATTTTTTCAATTAGTGATCAAGGGGTGGAAGACTCAGCCCATTGTGGGTGGTTCTGTCCCTAGGCTCATGGTCCTGGGTTCTATAAGCAAGCAAGCTGAGCAAGCCAGGGGAAGCAAGCCAGTAAGTAACATCCCTCCATGGCCTCTGCATCAGCTCCTGCTTCCTGACCTGCTTGAGTTCCAGTCCTGACTTCCTTTGGTGATGAACAGCAATGTGGAAGTGTAAGCTGAATAAACCCTTTCCCCCTCTTTGTTCTTGGTCATGATGTTTGTGCAGGAGTAGAGACCCTGACTAAGACAAACTCTTATGGAGTAAGGCAGAGAGTTTCTCATCTAGTTTTTGTTTTATTATGTGGGTCCTGGGGGCTGAAGTGGGTTCTCCTGCTTGCGTAGCAGGACTTGGCCGGCAGAGTCATTTCCCCAGCATTTTGTAAACATCTTAACACTCATGAAGGCTATGGTAGTGTGTGGAATGAAGAGAAAAGTAATTAAAATAAAAAAAATATCCCAGAGTTGTGGATGCCGTCTGATCTTAAGTATGGTTTTCTGGAGTTTCACTTCTTATTGCAAAACGTGTAGTTCCTCTGACTCAGTGCATAGATGTGTAATTTGTCAAGCAGCAGTTGCTGTTGCGTGGGAAGCAAACACTTGATTTTTAACTAGGATTCTTTCTTTTTCTATTGGTTATTTTATTTATTCACATTCCAAATGTTGTTCCCCTTCCCAGTTTCCCCTCTGCAAATACCCTATCTCATTCACCCTCCCCTTGCCTAGATGAAGGTGCTCTCCCAACCACCCACTCACTCCTTCCTTACCACCCTAGCATCCCCCTACAGTGGGGCATCAAGTTTCCACAGGACCAAAGGCCTCTCCTCCCATTGATGCCAGATAAGCCCATCCTCTGCTGCATATGCAGCTGGAGCCATGGGTCCCTCCATGTGTACTCTTTGGTTGGTGGTTTAGTCCCTGGATGCTCTAGGAGGGGGGAGTCCGGTCAGTTGATATTGTTCTTCCTGTGGGGTTGCAATCTCCTTCAGCTACCTCAGTCCTTCCCCTAGTTTCTCCATTGGAGTCCTCTGCCTTTTTTTTTTTTTTTGGCTTTAGTTTTATTTTATGTGTATGGGTATTTTGCCTGCATATGTGTCTGTGCACCACATGTGTGCAGTGCCCACAAAGGGCAAAAGAGGCATTGCATTCCCTGGCTTGGAACTACAGATCCTTACAAGGCATCGTGGGACTGTTAGGAATCTGGCCTTGGTCTTCTAGAAGAGCAGCCAGTGCTCTTAAGTTCTGTGCCATCTCTCTAGCCCCTGAACTAGAATTCTTAAAGAAGGGCACGCTTATAACTCTGGCTTGTGAAAACCTGAATTGTATTCACAAATATCAACTACGGCAGTATGTCTGGCTGCTCATAAACCAAATCCCTCTTAACCCGACAGACTTCAGAATCTTCTCAGCACACTAATGCAGGAAACTCAGCTCCTACCAGTGGGCTGTATTTGCCGTGTGTTTCCCCATCCTTCCCTATGGGGATTAGTAAAAATTTTGAATTTTGAATCTTTAAATTTAGTTTAAAAAGCCTTTCTGTGCTTTAGCTCTTATAGCCAAACCCTTTCTGGTCATTTTCTATCTTTGTTGAGTCTAGTGAACACATTGTAATTTTTATGTCTCAATTCATTTAAATCTTCATTTCCTGAAGATTTAACCAACTGAAGTGATTCAGTGTCACCACGGTTCAAAATGAACTGAAATTGGTACAAGGAAACCGGAGATTCTCCCAAACAGAACTCTCTTCCTCCCATCTGGCTTTTCTTTCTATCTAATAAATCCTCGATTCACAGAAAGACAAACAAACAAATAAAAAAAACCCAAGAAAACAAAAATAAAAAATATAAAAATAAATCAAACCAACAAAACAAGCAAGTTTTCCAAGCCAAGGCTTAGAGAAAAGACAGGATGCGGGCTCTCTGAAGTACCAGGCTCAGGGCTGTCCACTCTGAACTTCAGCCTCTGTCTGCTTTGTTGTCTGCTGTTTGTCTCCCACCTCAGTTCTGCTTTGATCTTCTCCTCTGCTGGCCTCTCTTTACTGCGTAGCCTCTGTCCTGGACCCTTGCTTGTTCTGGCTTAAAAAATGCATAGCCCTCTCCTTCTGCACCTCCAAAGCATTAAAACTAGAATCTGTGCAATTGGTAACCGTTGACAGAGGTATGTCTAGCAGAATTTACTAACTTTATTAACTACAAAATTCATCCAAGGAGACTTCATTCTTGTGGCCAGGCAATGTAGGCTGCCAGTAATTCTGTGTGCCGGTGTCGCAGGGAGAATTGGGGAGATTTCGGGATAAGAACAGACAATATAGCCATTACCTCAATATAAAAAAGGAACTGCAAGAATTTGAAATATGACCTACCGGTGGGGCAAATATTGTAACAACAAAGAGCTGTAGATTATCTAAGCATTCCACAAAATAGGTGTAGTTGACATTACCAAAGAGTAATTAGGAAATATCCTTGGAAATGAAGAAGGAATGATTAATATGTCTACAGAACAATTGTCAGGGGAAAATGAAAGGGCTACTTCCTGTGCACTAAGTGTTCCTCCAAGCTTTGGAGTGTATTCATCCTGTCAGGCTTCATACATCAGCTGTTGGAGGCTAGCTACTGTGATAGCCCTGGTTCCCTATGAGGACGGTCAGTTGTAAAGACCTTGAGTGACTTGTTCAAATAACTGCTAAAGGGTAGAGCTGGGAGCCCCAGCCCAGGAAGGACTACCGTAGCCCAGACTTGGCTTGGCTACAGTTTCTAAAGCTGAGTGCTTTGTTTTTCTTTCAGCATTCCTGAGTTGACTCTGAAAACAGTCATGTAAGCACAATCCCTGGCCTGTGATGCTAGAAGGTTACAAGAGAGGGTTTGGATAACGACAAGCCACCCTCGAGGCTTTTGTGTCCCAACTTCCAGGAAGTCTGAAGGAAACAGAAACCAGAAAATGATTAGTGAATTTTAGAGCTTTGGATAAAACCAGGCCCAAGAGCAGGATTTTCTTCCTTGCTAACTTTTCTTTTATTCTTTTATGATAGAGTTTTAGGGGAAGAAATCATCGGTTAGTTAATATGGAATGGGTTGAAAATGTCTCCAGACACAAAGAGGGTGAATCCTGGTGTCTGTATAAATGAAGCTCAGGCTGACTGAGGTGCAGTGTATCTCCTCGGCCAAGGGAAGGTGTTGAAGGGAGAAAGAAAGAGAAGCTACAGTGTATCCCTCCCATCAGCACATCGAAACAATTCGCTCTCAAAGGGTGGTTTGTTGTTCAGGGTTGGATTCTTAGAAGTGACATTGTAGAAACAGATTGCTCCCCTCAAACCTACTGAAAATCCAATATGCATGAAGTCTGATGAGAATTGAAAGGAAAAAAAAAATCCCTTCTGTTTACTGCTCTAATTGGCAGTGGCACCTGGGAAGATGGAGCCTAAAAATGAGGCAAACTAAAGTCTCATGCAAAGGCCAACTTTGTTCAGAGCATCAGACAATTTATACTCTGGTTAAGGTCCCCTGAGGAAAGTTCTCATGAGTTCAAGTTGCATATAGCACACCACAAAGACATGTTTTTCCATTGAGACATATAAACAACATTAACCAGCTGCAGTGAATAATCAGAAGTAAACTCACTCCTATCTGCTATACCTGGGAGGGGCAGGAAAACACATTCCAAAAACAATTCTGTTTTTAAGGAGACGGAGATCAGAACACTCTTACCTCGCTTTCTTGGAGTTTTCCCACAAATGCTCTGAATTCCTCACACATGACTCTCCTCTTGGACCACGTTCCAACACCATTCCAGGTAGTTATGGAAGATCCTGTTTTCTCTTGACACTGCTCACCTAATTGTGTTAAAAGAGTGGATATGGGGGTTGGGGATTTAGTTCAGTGGTAGAGCGCTTGCCTAGCAAGCGCAAGGCCCTGTGTTAGGTTCCCAGCTCCGAAAAAAAGGAAAAAGAAAAAAAAAAAAGAGTGGATATGGTGGAGTTGCTCAGAGATGTCATGAACTCAATGTGGCTTTATTCACATTCTTTCCCCTGCACCTTCTAGGCAGCACGGAGAGGGCCTGTAAGTACTTTGCAGTTAGAAACCTATCCAGGATTCACCCCACTTTAGGAAGTAAATGTCCACTCTGATGAACCCTGCCTGCCAGCAGGACATGAAAACTTGGGGGGAAAAGGGTGGAAAATTGAGAATCAGTAATTCTAACCTCAAAATGTCCCAGAAATCTTAACGGATAACGTGGGTTTCTCTCTGGGGTGCTGTGTGATGTCACTAGTTGGAAGCGGATCTTGTGTTTGGCAAGAAATGCCAGTGGCCATTGTGGGTTCTCCACTGGGCTCCCCTCAGACATTCTTATAGTCTCTGAGTGGTTTTCATTGATGTTTTCCAACTTCATACATTTATTATTATTTTTTTCAAAATAAAATTCAAACGGCAGAAGGAAGACCTGTGTTCATTTAAAAAACATTAGCGTGTGCTTTCTTTGCCAGGTTCCCAGAGAGGGTTCACTTTGGTTTGGGGTAAGCACCACACAAACAAAGCTGAAGGCCCCAAGCACAACTGTACACATCTATCTGTACAGCAGCTGCCTCTCATTTACCTGTGCAAGGCAGTGCAGGGGAGAACCAACTGTTCACTGATGCCATGAGAGCTCCAACTCACCAACGAAGAAGATTAAGTCAGAGAGTGGCACACCATTGTAACCCCCTCTTCCTCCCCTCCTGCCCCAGTTTTTCAAAACAACGCTGCAGTGTTGCAAAGATGCATCTCTGTTAGTTGGAAGAGACAGACAAGACTCAGACGAGCTAGCCCTTCTCCATCTTGCGGTTACGAGGTAGCACCACAGTTCACACTAACGCACGCTGCACGCATGCACCACACCCCTTATTTCCTTATGTGACCCCGTGTTAGAAAGCCCTGTTTCACCTGGCTCATGGATGAAACAAAAGGGAAAACCACAGCCCTGTCACGAAGTTAAATACCGTGCGTGGGGCCCTTGTCAGCTCATCCAGCTCTTTCTGATCACTGATAACTAATGCTTTTCGTCCAAGCTTTCAGAAGCAGGCTCTCCAGACAGACAGGTGTGTGTCTAGACAGGAAGAAGATACAGAGGCCCTACTGCACGAGGTGCTCCTTCCTGTCAGAACATATTTCCGCAGAGCCCCGCAGTCTGCAAGCTGGTGACACCTCCTGCTTCTGCCTCCTAGTGGGCTGTCTGAGGAGGCTATACATATGCATTAAGTTATTAAGCGGTGGTATGGGTTCTCACAAGTTCAAACACAAAGCCCGGCTGTGTCTCTCTGCTCGAGCATCTCCAGGGGGGCCTGGATTAATAGGGATGCAAATAGAGCATCTGCACGAGGCCATATGATTAGAGCCTCCCCCTCACACCTCAGAGTCAAGAGCAGAGAAACACTGCATGCCAAACACAACAAAAAGTGGTGATATAATATGCAAAGTCTGCTCCCCGTCGCAACAGCAGTCAGCAAGAACATCACCACTCACAAGGCTCAGCACAGTTCTGCCTCCATTCTATTATGTAAGCTACTGTTCTCATCTCGGATAAAGGGCTGTTCCGTCTCCTTGCTTTGTGGCTCAGAGCTCTCTGCCTGCCACCGAAGAGCCCATCCCAGAGACACAACTGTCACAGGGACGAGCCTGGCTTTCATATTTCGCTCCAACTCCTTCTTCTTTCTGGATAGAAATATAAGGGTCTCCAGGGCTAGCCATCAGCCTCAGCCCTGGTGGACCCACCAGGCTGGTTTGGGCTCAGTGCCTTTGGAGGTTTGCCATCTCCCTACGCGTCCATGTAACCCTCCGACTTCTCAGGACAAAGGCCAAACCCAGTATCTTGCTGCAGTAGTGTCCTGGATGTAATTTGGGGATGAGCAGATGAAAGAAGAAGTTAAAAGAAAATCCCACTCGCCTCCCAGCACATGCCATGGGCAGGGGGTGAGGCGGCGAGGGGATTTAATGTGGCTGGCCATACCCACTGGGAAGAAACTCAGGAGAAATGAGACTTTTCTCTGCTTTGTCTCTCACGGTTCTCTTGGTGTCTCCCTGCCTGAACCCAGCCCTCTCCCTTATTTTATTCTGATTTGGCTTGTGCCTAAGTGGTTCTAGAAAACAGTCTTTTTCTGATTATGACCTTCTGAGGTTACCTGGACAGGTGAGAGAAGCACAGTATGTTGCTTTCCCAGAGAATGAAGGGCACCTTTGTGAGAGTTTCACTCATGTCTAGGGATGATACATTCTGAAGCAACTCTGACACCAATTTGGTATACTTTTGAATATGTGCGTGCGTGCGTGCGTGCGTGCTTGCGTGCGTGCGTGCGTGCGTGCGTGCGTATGTGTGTGTGTGTGTGTGTGTGTGTGTGTGTGCATGCGTGTCCTTCCATCCCAGGGTCCCAGGATCTCCAGATGAATTTGAATATATTCATTAGAACACACTAGGGGACAAACTCGGGTGTTCTTCCTCAGGGGAAAAAAAACTACATAGGCTTCTGAGACAAAGTGTCTAATTGGCATAGACTTTCCCAAGTAGGATTAGCCTGGCTAGGCAGGAAGTTCCAAGGGGCTGCCTGCCTCTGCCTCCCCCAGAGCTAGGGTTATAATCCCACACCACCTCACTTTGATTTTAAACATGGGTGTTGGGATTTGAACTGAGACCGTCAGCTGGCAGGGTGTGAGCGCTTCACCAACCCAGCTCCTTCCCATCCTAGCCTCATACACCCTTCAGACTTAAGATCCATGGTGGACCGAGTTCCTACGGCGTATGCTAGAAGTCATGCTATGCTAGTGCAGTAGATCATCTTGCCTTACTAGAGAATCCCATCGGGACTCCCTTTACCCCAGCACATGGCCACTGTCCCCGTAGACCTTCCCCCTCACCTGGGCTTCAGCTCTATGCTTCTGGCTGGTCTCTGGGCATGCCCCACAGGTTATATTGTGCACACTCTCCACATCTGTCATTCCAAAGCTGAGCTCTAAGTGACTCCTTAGCTAAACTGTTTCAGCAACATCCCTTTGCTTAAGAAACAAGCTTCTCTAGGCAAAGAGGTTCACATCTGTGATCCCAGCACTTGGGAGGCTCAGGGAGGAGGATTACAGGAAATGTCAGTCCAACCTGGGTTACACAGTGAGCTCCAGGCTAGCCTGGGCTACAGATCGAGACTAGACAAACAAACAAAAATAAATGAACAAAACTCAAAGTTTCTTTCCCAGACACTGAAAGACCCCTCAGCCCCCTTTGTATCTTGCAGCATTTCAAAATATCTGCACTTAATTAAATTAATTAATTTATATGATAAAGTCTCCGTGCCAGTCACTTCTGGGCCTACAGAATTTGGCCCTTGTTTTTGGTTGACATCCCACTTTTCCTTAGATTCCGGGTCATACATGTCACTTGGACAGGGGTATGTTGAGTTGCTCAGCAAATGAAAGAAGATTGGTGAGGATCAGGCTGACCGACCTCTCCCGGTTGAGTTCAGGTGGACCTGAGGGACTCTGAGGACCAATAGGAGTCTGGGCTCTGGGTCAGAGACCTGCACTGAGTTCTCTCCTGGCCTTCTGTTCTCTGCAGGACCATAGACAAACTGCCTGGTTTCTTTATGTCTAATCCTAGTTGATATTTGTAGAATTCACAGATTTACATTGAGGTTTTGTTTGTTCCTACGCAGGCATTTTCCTTCGCTCCTACAAATGCTGAGCGGGGAGGGATTGCTTGCCTTACAGATAGCCAACAGCTTCCTCCCGTAAATCCTGGTGTGAACTGACACCGTACACTCCACAGACCTGTAAGAGACAGTTGAAAAATAATGAGTCGGGTGGGCATTCCTCGACCACGCTGGCACCGACCCGGGTGGCGGCTGAGAACAATGGAAATGACCTGATTACTTTTAAACGGCGCCCATTCCGAGAGCTTGACGAATGTGGAGACCAGTAACACCAGTGGCATGGCCGCTGCTCCGGTGAGGAATTACTTGAGAGAAGAAGCAGCAAGAGAGAGAGGTTTCTAAGGTGATTTCTTGCATCTGCAATCCTAAATCTGATTTAGTATTAGTGCTCCTGACAGGGAAAGAAAATTCGGGGTAGTTACTCACACGTTTGAAGGTTTTATTTGGCTTAACCTCGGGAATAACTGCAGTGATGGAACCCAGCGCTCTCCGACATGGGCTTCTTTTCTGAAATAAAGGACTGGATTTTCTCCCCATGCTGAAATGGGCTCTGAGATGCTGTGGGGGGCCTCCTGAAGATGCCTTTAACTACTTCTTATGTTAAAACATAAAATCAGGCCCTGCCCGCTAAGCGACTTTTCTTTTCTCTTTTTTTTTTTTTCTGGAACAGGTAAGAGACCAGGAAAGCTCATTGATCCTGTGATGGATTTGAAGATGATGGACATTGTAGCTTGCTGTTGACACGTCCTTCCTCCCTGGTGCACTTCCTGTCATCTGGGCTGTGTGTTGTGCCCTAGCCACTGAGTTATAGTGAGAGGTCCACCAATGTTCCAGGCTCCCCTGGAATGACTTCCATGTCATTTATAGCTACGCCTCCCTCTTCCTGGCATCTGTCCTTCTCTTCCGAAGTCTCCCCCAGGCCTCTTGTCAAACTGCAGTGGCAAGCATTAGACAGGAGGCACACACTCATTTTTCTATTGGGGGTGAGATAAATAACTAAACAAGAAACTGTCAGTCTTGTAGCAAACACTATGGGTGTAATACCTCACCTCATGTGTTGCAGCATGGGTAAAAGAACGAGCTGGTTTTAGCATGGGCGTACCTGAGCCCAAGGCTACACTGCGGTTGCTCATTTGTGTCCCCCTGCCTGGTCTGGTGCAATCCTACGAGAGCTCTGAAGGCAGGGATCATTGGTCCTCACATGTTTCCTGACGTTTGCGAAGTGCTTCCCACAAAGTTTTAATATCAAAGAGAGCACCCATAATATTTTTATTTCCTAGTGGCAGGAATGAAGTCATGGTTTTCAAGTAACAGACACTGTGGGGGAGCCCCATGCTGCCCATGGCCCCGGTACCCTTGGAAGTGTGAGCAAGGGAAACTCTACCCTAAGACAGATGAGAACCCAAGAGGTTGGGTGTAGAGGAGAAGCCCTGCTAAAGCCCCAAGTCCAGGGTTGCTCATTCTGAGAAAACCGGATGAAAAAGAAGATTCAGGAAGAAGAGGCTAAGATAATCCTGAGCCTCAACCGGGAGCATGGCAGGGAGCACGGTGGACCCTCTGAGCCACTGAAAAAGAGCTCAGGACTGCTGTGCAGAATGTCCATAGTTGTTGAGATTATTTTTGTGTCATTTATTCATTTTTTGTGCGTATGGTATATGTGTAAGTTGGTATGAGTGTGTACATGTGTGTATGCATGTGTGTGTACATGTGTGTGCACATCTCTGTGTGTGTGTACATGTGTGTGCACATCACATCTCTGTGTGTGTGTGTGTGTGTGTGTGTGTGTGTGTATGTGTGTGTATGAATGAATAGTCTTAGGTACTGATGACAGATCTTGAAATGTTAAGCCTTTGGACAGACAATACCCAGGAGACACAATGACGTGAAGAAAATGTTTGAATGCATAAGGATAGAAAGTAGGGCTCCCGTTACTCTAAGGAAGGCCTGCTCAGCTCTTTCCTTAATTCCTCACCTCCTTCCACAATAGCTGCTGTTTGTTAGCTTGACAGCATCTGAAAGGATCACGGAGACAAACTCTCTGGGCATGTACCTTTAAAGATTTATTTTTAATTTTAATGACGTGTCTCAGGTCGTGTGGGTGACTGCAGGTGCTTGCAGAGTTTAGACGAGGCCAGTGGGTCCTAACTGGAGATACAGCCAGCTGACTAAGGTGGTGGGGACCGAGCTTGGGTCCTCTGGAAGAGTGGGATTCATTCTTAACCTCGGAGTCAGCTCTCCGGACTTTAGGTGAGATTATTTTTATGTTACTTATCCATGTTTCGTGTGGTATGGTCATGAGTTGGCGTGTGTATGTGCATGTGTGCATGGGGGTGTGTGTGTATGTGTGTGTATGTGTCTCTGTGTTGCAAGTGTGTGCATGTAAGTACATGTGTGTGAATGTGTATTATTTGATCTCTCTCCACAGTATATTTTTTTGAGACACAGCCTCTCACTGTACCTGGAGCTCACCAATCTATTTAAAGAAACAGGCCAATGAGCTCTGTAGATACACTTACCTCTGCCCCCACCACCCTGGGATTACAGATCTGAAGTCAGAGCCTTGTGTCTTCACATGAGACACTATACTGGCTGAGCCAACATCCCAGACATCCTAAGTAGGAGGCAGTCAGGATCCCAGAAGACCCTCAACCACAGCTATGGGGAAACAGTAACTCTACACCTCAGGAGACCCCTGGAATTCTCCAGGGGAGGATTCAGTGGTTATGGCCATTTGCTGGTTTTGAGGCAGGGTTGCTGTCGCCTGAGCTGGGCTGAAACTTGTTTCTGCGTCTGCCTCAGTGCCCAGTTTTAGGACGTCAGGCATGTTGCCCAGGGCTTGGTTCATTCTGAGGTATGAAGAGAGAAAGTGCAGCAAGGGGCATTTGCCTGTCTTACAGGTCGGTGCATGATAGCTATGTGTTCCAAGTCACAGACTGGTACCTAACACAGGACCTCGTGTGACTTTATCCCGGGTGTAATTCATGCTACCTATGTAGCACGTGTATTTATCAAGGAGGCCACAGAATCAGTAGCAAGTAAAGGGAAGGCTAACCATCACACTTTTCGGAAGCCCCTTGATGTCCAAGAACACTTCCGAACAACAGTCCCATCTTCTGCAGAGACATTTATATCAACTTGACCTGGAGGGAGTGGAGACCTGGGAGTGAGAAGATGGCCTGGACTAGCCCGATGCTTCTAGGAAACTGGACGACTCTCAGTAAGGGGGTGGGACAGGACAGTGGTGTCTTGAGGTACCAAAAGGCCACGGGAGGTCACATGTGTGCTAAGGAAGGTCAAGGTTGCTTCTGGCAGGGCAGAGTCACTTAGCAGTGTGAGGACCACGAAGGCCCACTTGAGAGCTAAGGGTTGTGTGTCAGGAAAGCAGCGTCTACGCAAACGCTTGGGGCCCAAGCAGCCACAAAGGCATCATCTCCTGCAGGAGGACTAATTAAAGATTCCCTGAGAGACCAAGGATTACTTGATGCAGACAATGCTGGCCGATCGGGAACTGCTGTTTAGAAGAGAGGCTTTCTTGGGACCAATGGTGGCAGGTGGAGGGTATTAAAGAGCTGGCAGCTGAGTTCAGTTGAGCTCGCTGTGGTGTTTCTCACCTGCTCCTGGAGTCTGTGCTTTTGTCTGCACCGCCTCACCTCCAACACCCAAGGGCAGGTAGGGTCGGGCAGCCTGTAGTCCAGGGCACAGGTAGCAAAATAGACTAAGATCTTAAGATCCTAAGATCCTGTCGTAGTTCTTGACTGGTTTCTCTTCTCCCTCTTTCCCCTCCTCCTCCTCTTCCTCCTCCTCCTTTCTTCTTCCTCCTCCTCCTCCTCTTCCTCCTCTTCCTCCTCCTCTTCCTCCTCCTCCTCTTCCTCCTCCTCCTCCTCCTACTCCTCCTCCTCCTCCTCCTCCTCCTCCTACTCCTCCTCCTCCTCCTCCTCCTCCTCCCTTCTTCTTCTTCTTCTTCTTCTTCTTCTTCTTCTTCTTCTTCTCTCTCTCTCTCTCTCTCTCTCTCTCTCTCGGGGTTAGGTGCACACGTGGGTGCACGTGCTTGTATGTGCACATGGTGTATATGTGTACATGTGCAAACATGTTTGCTTATGTGTTGGTACATATGCACTTGTATTCATATGCAGGTAGAGGCCAGAGCTCAATGTCAAGTTTGTTTCTCAGCTGCTCTCCATCTTAGATTTATATTTAGATGAGGTCTTTTATTGAACACGGTATTCAGTGGTGAGGCTGGCTGGCTAGCAAGTCCCCGAGAGGGATCCATCTTATGTTATAACGTATGTTACCCCACTTAGTGCTTCTGCGGTTGGCACTTTACTGACTCAGCCGTCTTCCCATCCCCCAGTACTTATGTTTCTTTAAGCTCACAATCTAACTGACTATCCCAGCGTGTCTGTCCATTAAAGCACTTGTCATCCCTTCACATCTTCTTGAGCCAGACCGAGGTTCTCTGAAATCCAGCTAATCAGATACTGACCCTTGCATGAAACAAGCCAAGGTTCCTTTTCTCAAGGGGACAAAGGGAGAAGCCAGCAACGTTTCTCAGCGTGTTACAGAGCAACCTTCTATCACTTTATTGATATCATGTGGTCGCTTGGCAGTACCTTTTGGTAATTGGTTTAGGTAAGGGAGCCAGAACTCTTGGGCCTCACTGGCTTTTATTCCACTAAGAACTCTGAATGTCAATCATGTGCCAGGCCTCAGCAAGGGTCTTGGTGGTGTCTCACAACCCTTCAGATTCCTGCACAGAAGTGGGGAAGTGTCAGTCGTTAGTCACCAGTACTCATGGAGATCATAAAAGTCAAACTAAAGGGATTAGGAAGAAGGAGAATGAGAACAAGTAAGGTATAGTGTCATTGAGTTTTCAGACACTGGGTAAGGTTCTTCCAGTCAAACGTCCTGGCTGATAGGCAGACTGAAGTACCATGGAGTAATGCCAGCACATTAAAATGTGCTTGTCGCTTTTCATAGATGCTTCGGCTCTTGTAAGACAGCTCTACAAAGTGGAGTGGTAGGAGAGGGTTGGCTCTGGAGTCATCAAATTTCTTTGAGAAAGTTCTAGGTTTATTGGCAAGGGGGGCGAGTTAAGATGTCAAAGGTCAGGGTTGTAGGATACCACAGGTGACCAGATTTGAAAAACCAACCTTCCTTCCACCATGAATATGTACACAGTAGTGTTCGCCAGCTGGGTCCCTGAGACCAGTGTCTGGTGTGTGAGCACTCATTGGCGGATGATGGATCCTGGGTATTTCAGGTAACAAGCTACCTGCTGTCTGAGTGGAAGTATTTAAACACCTGCTGCTTTCCATCAGCCAAGTTGATTCCCACTATGCTTCTCCTGCTAGCAAGCAGGGCTGCCATATGTACAGGGCCACCTGGCTGGGAAAATACACCCGCTTGGTGTTGGAACTAGGAGTGACAGCAATCTCTCAGGCACCTAGGGAAGGCACGTTTCGGCAGTTCTGTGGTTACCATTATGCCCCAGCTCATGGAGTATCTACTGGGTTCTGGTCTCAGCGGCAGTCAGGCGTCTATGATGCTCTTAACAAATGTGGGATGTTAGCTTCAAACCTTGCATCCGAAGTTTCAATGAAGAGCTTGGGCTCTAGGGATGTGGGCTTAGAATTGGGCTCTGCTTCTGTAACTGTTAGGCCTGAAGCGAGTGATCTAACTTCTCTAAGCCTTGGCTTCTCTATTTATAAAATAAGGCTAAAACAGTAGCTCTCTCACAAGGTTAACTGTGGATAAATGAGGACACATCTGTGAAACCCTTGGCCTTGTGTTAGCGTTGAATAAATACTCAGGTAGCTTTTGTGCCAGACGTGAGCAACTGGTCATTTCTTACCCTTCCCCTGGACCTCCCTTACCTAGTTTGCAGTGTTCAAAGCGTTAGCTTGTAGAAAAAAGTGTAAGATTTATTTTATGCCTTTATCTTTAAATATTTTAGAAAGCCAGGCTTTGTAAGATTCATGCCAAATGCTGAACAGTTCAAAGGAGTGTAATTGCTGGTTTGTTGGTGGCCCTGCTTTTCATGGACTGCTGTAGGCGTGTGAGAGGGGAAGGCACCGTGATCCCCGTTCTCTGTGTCTGGAGCATCTCTCATCCAGTTATCCTTGGTCCCCTACCTGTGCATTTAACTTAACACATCTGTTTCTGCTCCTACTAGCCACAGCCCCAGTTCAAGGCATAGGCTCATAAGCAGAACTAGAGAATCATCTGTTGAGAGGAACTTGAATGGTTCACTTCTGTTGCAGTGGAGAGAGTTAGTGTTCGTTGCTAACCTGGGTGGACTTAGCAATCTCTGTGTGGTCTGTGAGGGTGTCCCAGAGAGCCTTATCTGTGCAGAGAAGCCCCACCCCAGATATGGGTGCCACTATCCTGTGTAAAGAGCAGAGAGGTTAGAAAGTCAGCGGGGAAGTGAAACGGAGCCGAAAGGTGAACACCAAAGTTTATCTTCTTCCTGCGTGTGGCTGACAGTGGCCACAATGTGGTCCGTCACCCTGACCTTCTGCCACAGTTAGGGCTGTTCCTACCTCCACATTCCCTGCCAGGGGGCTGCGGGTGGGAGGCAGAACCCCCACGCTTCAGCTCTTTTTGTCAGATTTTTATGCCAGCAACAAGGTCACATGTCCTAATGCCTCTGGGGAAAGCTCGTGGGGGGTGCAGAGAGGGAGGTGGGTGGAGAGCTGAGGTGGGTGCAGATGCAGTAGCATAAGATGCTCAGTGGAGGCCGTTAGACGAGGAGGTGAAAGGGGAAACAGGGTGGGAAGGGGCGGGGGCACTCATGGCTAAATGGCATCGCCACAGAAAGTTTGCAGAGTGCTTCTGTAAGTGTCCAGAGATGGGCAGCTGAGAAGTTAGATTACTCATTTTAAGTTCCCAGGGGAATGAGAAACAATGATCACTTTACTGTTAGTTTGCACAGTTGGCCGTAGCCAGAAGAAATACCAAATTAACAGACCACACGGGCAGCTATAAACAAGTTAATTATTTTATTTATTAGAGCCATAAAGCATGCATAAAACATTGGCCTCGTTATGTACAGAGGCTCGCACGGTGATAACTAAACTGAGACTGTACCAGCAAAGGAACGTTTATATGACAGGAAATCTATACGTGTAGAGGGAAGGCATTTAACTGCTAGCAAATTAGGAACGTTATTGAGAAAGATGCTGGCCCAGGCTCACAGAGCTACTCTCTGTGAAGTAATTACTGTCCATGCAGCAGGTAGGTGGCTCACCACCAACTCAACTGTTCTGCTCAGGAAACTTCCTAATTATAATTGTTTGGCTTAGTAGTTCATTAGAACACCCAAGGAAGAGAATGAAGCCATAGTCAAGAGATCCTGAAGGGGAGACTGTGAGAGAAGACATCTGACAGAATTAGATCTGATCGCTGGGGGTGGTAATTTTCCACATACACATATTTTTAAAGGAGGAGGAGGGATAAATACGGACATGCATTTTAGAAACAGCCCTATAACTAATTTAATTCTAAATGCCTCTTTAAAAGGCAGGTGAGAATTCAGGGTTTAAATCACCTCAAGGGGAATATCACTCTGAATTGATACCATAAACTGAGTCTTATGTAGTGCAGGCGCTGGGCCAATCCATGGCGAAGGCTAGTCCTTGAAGAGAGTGCAGGAGTGGATCTGGAAGGCAAACAGACCCACTCCTTGGTCCCCTGGCCTTCCACTTAGGGATGGTAGCCACCTGGCTCTAGAAATTCCTTAGAGCAAGGCAATCAACTGACAGAGATCAGATCAAGGATCAAACTGATAGAGATGGTGGAGAAACAAGGAGACCCAGCCAAAGACACTTAGAAACGTTGTTGAGAAGGAAGTCTTTCCATTTATATCTAGAAGCCCAAAGAGCTTCGACTCTTGGAAGCAAGGATATAGATGTTAGGAAGCACAGGTAAGAATGTAACTAAAGCCCTCTGATCCTACACAGATGTTAAGACTTCTGTATCTGCTGACAGAGGGTGCTGAAGCACTGTCCCTCCCCTGCCCCATCTGACTGAAGACACTGTTATCTGCATCACAGGCAACCTGTTCTGTTACGGACTTCTCTCAGCTGGCCCATGGCCCTCACACTCTTTTCTCAGAAGAGGAAACAACTGACTTAAGTTGTACACACTTAGTGGAAGCCTTGACTTGGATTTGAATCTGGATCTTCTGATCCTAAACCTGATAAGTATCATCTGTTCCATCAGTCTGATGCTGTCTCAGGCCTGTGCTTTAAGGACATTTTCATTTTATGCTGTAGGACATAGTGTAGGACATAGGTCTTGAACCACAGCAAACAGATGTTTTAGTATCATAGGGCATATGAACAGGTATGGTTTGGGGTGGTGGACCCTCCAAGCTTTTCTGAAGTTACACACCGTAATAGTTCATCTTCACCCTGCTTCCCAAAATCTGAGATGGGGGTGTCCTTGTCAAATTTGTGGGTGTGTGGGTATGGGCATTCCCACACACTGTATCAGGCCTCAGGTCTTTCTAATGTTCCGCATCCTTATTGTATAGGCCATGCTAACCTGCCCTGAAGCTTTCAAGGATCTTCCTGTTGGGAATTACGGGCACCTGCTGCCTGCCTGGCTTTCATACAGGGCACAGGGATCCAAACCCAGGTCCTCAGGCTTGCAAGGCAAGCAACTTACAGACTGAGCCATCTCTCCAGCCTCCTTCCATACTTCATTTTATTTTTGGTACAAGCAGATGGGGAACAATAAAGGAAAGAAAAGGATGAATTTCTCAGTCTTCATTTTGTGAAGAATTAACTAGAAATTAGGGAAATATCCAGACTCTGACTATGTAAAAAGTAAAGGCCCAGGGTCAGGGCTGGCCTTACCAACTGTGTGGTCTTTCTACAGGACCTGGTGACCAGCATCCACTGTATATAAACCTAGAAAACTTTATCCACTCTGTCGAAGCCCTCATGCTCAGCACGTGCTTAACAAGGAAAATTCCTCTGGAATGACTTTCCCCCTCGGTGTTGCTGGCATCAAGTATAGTTATTTATATGTTTTCCATTCGCCGCTTGATTTATTTTAGAGAATGACACTTTTACAAGCTGACATCTCGGCAGACAGACACTTTTTTTGCTTTGCTGAATGCGGCCGATGCTGCTTACTTGACGCCACGCCGAGCGAAGCCTAGTTAAAGGTTTCTCTTCGTGCCACAACCCATCACTTCCTTTACAGTTCTTCTTCTGGAAGAGTGTAAACTGCCTCCTAATTCTGGCATCTGTTACCTGCCTCCCTGGTACTCCCTGTTGCTTCCTGAGATCACTCTGTCAGGTAGACACTTGAGGATTTCACTGCCACCTACGGGTGTAGCAAATTCAAAATGATTTAATGGGGTTTTTTAAAGCTCCCATTGAGATAGTTATAATGGATGGATGACTAATAGCAAGCCAGGTACTAAAATAGAGACTTGACCATCTATTTCGAGTTGGTTATTTGCCCATTTATTCCTTTAGAAGGATGCGTACAGTCTATCTATACTGGACTGTCAGATTCAAAGCAAAATTAAAGTCCTTTTCCTTCGAGAAGTTGAGCATTGTGAACAACAATCCAATGCTCTGTTTATAAAACTGTGGATTCAGTTTTCTACCTCTCTCTCTCTCTCTCCCTCTCTCTGTTTCTCTGTCTCTCTGTTTCTATCTCTGTCTCTCTGTCTGTCTCTGTCTCTCTGTCTCTCTGTCTCTCTGTCTCTCTGTCTCTCTCTCTGTTTCTCTCTGTGTCTCTCTGTCTCTCTCTCTGTTTCTCTCTCTCTGTCTCTCTGTTTCTCTCTCTGTCTCTCTGTCTCTCTGTTTCTCTGTCTCTGTCTCTCTGTCTGTCTCTGTCTCTGTCTCTCTGTTTCTCTGTTTCTGTCTCTCTCTCTGTTTCTCTCTCTCTGTCTCTCTGTCTCTGTCTCTCTGTCTCTCTCTCTGTTTCTCTCTCTGTCTCTCTGTCTCTGTCTCTCTGTCTCTCTGTTTCTCTCTCTGTCTCTCTGTCTGTCTCTGTCTCTGTCTCTCTGTCTCTCTGTTTCTCTCTCTGTCTCTCTGTCTGTCTCTGTCTCTCTGTCTGCCTCTGTCTCTGTCTCTCTGTTTCTCTCTCTCTGTCTCTCTGTCTCTGTCTCTCTGTCTCTCTCTGTCTGTCTGTTTCTCTCTCTGTCTCTCTGTCTCTGTCTCTCTGTCTCTCTCTGTTTCTCTGTCTGTCTGTTTCTCTCTCTCTGTCTCTCTCTCTGTCTCTGTCTCTCTCTCTGTCTCTCTCTGTCTCTGTCTCTGTCTCTGTCTCTGTCTCTGTCTCTCTCTCTCTCTCTCTCTCTCTCTGTGTGTGCTTGAGAGAGCAGCTCCTCCATACAGAACACCAGACACCAAATCCCTGTCCTCCTGGTTTTTCAGTTTTCCTTTCTAGTACCCAACATACCTATACCGTAAGCCGGTGTTTTCGTGCGTGGGTGACTGAGTAGAGCCAGTGTTTGCTCTAGGTGCTGGAGACTGGTGTAACTTTGGCTTAGAGTTTTGAAGGGCTTTTACAAGGTGTCTATTAGGTCAGGCTGTTCCATGTGTCAGACTGGCGGGTGAACAGCATAATAAAATGTCACCCCCTCTTGCTGAAGTTTTGAGCTGCCTGCTGTTCCAGGGAAGCAGAGAGGTCCTGTTCCATGAGGCAGTGCCCACACCTGGATGTCTCCCATCTGTCACACCACAGTCCTTTAGGGCTTTGGCCTCACTGCCATGGTAGAGCCACAGTCAGGGTAGGTTCTCACTCCACAGGCTGTGAGGAGGATGAGAGGGAAAGTTGCCTCCTTCACGAGTACAGCCTGGAAATTGTCCCAATCATTTCCCCTTAAATATTATTGTCCAGAATTACCTTAAAGGTCACACTGACCTCAATGGAATGCTGGGAAATGCAGTTCCTGACTAAACAATTAGGTTCCTTTTCCTAGAGGAGATTTATATTAAAGAAAGCACAGGGAATGGGGATGTCGGGGGAAATTCGCTGCCCTCCATGAATGTCTGTGTAGAATCTTTTATAAGGGAGGGAGTATATTGATCATCTCAACTTATAGGTGATTAAAAATAGAAACAGCTTTCTTGTATACAGCACGCCCCAGCAAGTGTAAGTGCCAGATGTACTTCAGTGGACACATTACTCTATCCCTGTCCCTGATATTTTCTAAGGAATATGTGAACACTAAAGATGTCTGCTTCAGCTGAAATCAGTTCATTAACTCTTTAGGGACTTGGCTGCCAGTTTTGAAGGTACTCCTGAAAGTCCTTACAGCTCCCTCCACAGCACTTGAGTTTATCCGTGTATGACTAGCTGACTTTCTGGTCAGCGGACGGGAGACTTTCATTCTACTCGTAATTGTTTATGGCTCCATTATGGGTCCCAGTTGGAACTTGAGCCTTTCTAGTCCAATTTGTTCAAAGTCTTTCGGTAAACATATCATGGATGCCTACCATGAGTGGTACCAGAAGCTGATGCTGTGATGGCAAGAAAAGAAGAAGAAGAAGAAAGAAGAAAGAAGAAAGGAGGAGGAGGAGGAGGAGAAGGAGAAGAAGAAGGAGAGGAGGGAGAGGAGGGAGAGGAGGGAGAGGAAGGAGAGGAGGAAGAGGAAGGAGAGGAGGGAGAGGAGGGAGAGGAGGGAGAGGAGGGAGAGGAGGGAGAGGAGGGAGAGGAGGGAGAGGAGGGAGAGGAGGGAGAGGAGGCGGAGGAGGAGGAGGAGGAGGAGGAGGAGGAGGAGGAGGAAGAAGAAGAAGAAGAAGAAGAAGAAGAAGAAGAAGAAGAAGAAGAAGAAGAAGAAGAAGAAGACACAGTCTCTCTTCTTAGTATCTCACAAGGTAGCAGGTGAAGCTGACACACATAAAGAGGCTTGAAGACAGAGTAGGGCAAGTTGAGGGCTGTGCTAGAAATAAGGAAACCACTCGAAGCCCAGACTGGACGGAAGGCAGTTCTGAGTACAAGGCTATGCAGAGTATTCGTGGGGTTGTTGGATTTTACGTGGGGAGATGGGTGGTATCTCATCTGTTCCATTTGCTGTGTACGGAGCAAGCCTCTCCCTGGCTTGCAGATTTGAAATAGCGAACAGATGCTGCTGGGACCTGTGGGCAAAACGAGGGAGGGAAGGGAGAAGCAGGCTTTTGTGTGACAAGACTGGCAGCTCTCACTTTTGGAGGCCAATTGTCTTCACAAACCAAAGTGAGAGGCTAAGAGAATTCTAAGAGGAGTCTGCGGTGTGAGAGCCAAGGTGTGTGATGTGATATGGTATCCTGTGTGCGTGCGTGCGTATGTGCGTGTGTGTGTGTGCATGTGTGTGTGTGTGTGTGTGTGTGTGTGTATGTGTGTGTGTCTGAGAGGGAAGAAGACGTAAGTGTTAGATGGGGCTGAGGCACAACTGTGGGAATAGGAGAACAAAGATTGAGGGGCGCTTAGGCTGGCTGCAGTGGCTCAGATGTGAGAAGCCGAGGCAAGAGAATTGCTCCAAATTTGAGGCCAGCGTGTGCTTCAGATAAAAAGTCTGTGTCAAAAAATGGAAGAAGATTGTGAGGGTTTGGTAGAAATTAAGTTCTAGGGCAGGTTGAGGGGGTGAGGTGGGGGCAGAGATTCTCAGTTTCAACTACTAAGAGACACAAGTTGGTTTGTGTCTGTATATGGAGATATTAACACTTACCCTGTACTGGCTTTATTATGCAAAATAAAGGACTTTAAAGGGATCTGGGCAACCGTGTGCCAGGTAATTTCAAGGAAATGTTTTTCTCTTGAGCCATCTAGAGCGTCATCCTCTACAGGGAAAGCCGTTGTTTATTTCCTCCCCATACCCCGTGTTAGACAGAACGGTGAATGTTAACTTGAGGCCTCCAGAACATGTCCAGTGAGGAGTCATGTTACCCTTCATTTGACCTCGAGTTTTACTGGACTTTGAGCCATTTTCTTGAAGATGTCCCGAGTGTCTCTCAGAGAAGTTCTTACAATACACTGAGAAACACTGCCTTGGGGTGATATATGATTAAGGGTTAAAAGATAAAAGTGCTAAAGAGAGAAGGACACTGGAGTGTCGTCTGTCCATCTGTATGTCTGCTCTGCTCTCCGTCTATATCAGAATTAAAGTCTAGAGGGGAACTATCCCTAGGCAAAGACAGAGTCTTGAGGGCAATGCATGGCTGGCTTCCTCCCTCACACCTGATCACAGGTCTTGAAAGGCTCACCGTCAATTTAAAAATCCGTGTCTTTAAAGCTGTAGATACAGCCCTAGGACTTTCCTCTTAAGACTCAAGTTCAAGGTGATGGTGGTCACAAGTATGTCCTGGAGGCAGTTCTGAGACCTTAAAAGCTTCATTTAGTTTTCAAATGTTTACCAGTGCTCCAGGCCCTGGAAGGTTACCAGACACTTCCAGAATTCAGAAACACAAGAAAGACAAATCAGGATCGAATTATCATGATTTCTTTCATAAGATACTGTTTCTATCATGGGGAGAAATTACAACATACACATACATACATACATACATACATACATACATACATACATAAATACATAAATACATACATACATACACACTGTAGGAGTTATAGTTTATCCTATAAAATCTCTTGGAAGGATGGGTAACAGAGAGAGAATATCAATCAGTAAACATGTGTGATGTTTTCCCTATATATGCAGGGAATTAAAAACACCCGTATTAAAAATTATTGCATTAATATTTTAAAAGGCACTACACAAGGCATTAACAAACCTTACACACTCACACACGCACATGCACAGGCACACGCACATGCACATGTACACACAGTTATTCTAGTCAGCATATCTCATGGGCATTGAATTAACACTATGGGGCTTGCTGTTGAAGTCTTGGATGGTTCACGGTTACACTAAAACGTGTTCTGTTTCTACTCATTTAAGGAGTGGCCGCCATACTTGCCTCTTGTCAAAAGAGGCTGCTCTCTCATGAATGGCTAAAGTGCTAGAAACTGGAGATTTGCAGCTCTCTTGCTCCAAATGCTCATGTGCTTCTTGTCTGACGAAAGGTACCCACCATCAGACAGATCTCATTTACGGTGTAATTCTTGGGTTACCATGGTAACATTAGGTTAATCATCTGGACCACGCTTTGCCTAATTGAGGGAGAACACTTCAGCTCCCACTTCAGTCCCTGAAAGATGAAAACCTTTCATCTTTCTCCCAGTCTGATGATTGGGCTCGTTCTAGATGTACTTGACTTCAGAAGCGTCTCCCTCACTAGTGCTGACACATGCTTGTCTGCCGAGGTGTCACCTGTGCTGGAGTGACTGGGTTTTACTGAGGTCATCCCCTGTTGGCTACATATAAATAGAATCTCTACTGTATAGCTTTCTCTGGAATTCTACCGAGATAGTTGAACTTACAATATTGTCTGCTAACAGCATGATGCGTTTCTAAATTTACCACTCTTGGCTTTCCCAGTTGGTATAAATGAGGAATTTTATTTAAGCAAAAAGCTGTGGAGACTTGGCTGATCATCCTAGAATTTTATGTGCCAAACTTTAAGGAAAATTTCCAAGTACCATTGTAAGTTTCTCTTTGTATTCATTTTTGTCTTCCTCTGAAGATGAGCAAACCTGACCCCACAGGTTAGCTACCGCCTGCTTCCAAGGAGTCACATAGCAGCTGGCACTAACCGGAGTTAATATTTGGAGAACAGATATAAAACTACATGTCTGCAGTCCCAGGACTCTTGTCAGCAGAGTTCTGGTATAGAAACTCTTCTCCAAACTCAGTCAGGTGGGGTTAGGCACATACATCAATATGCCAATTGAACAGACAAGGAATGACAAGAAGCAGAGGCCTGGGGAAGAAGGACCAGCATTGTAGGTTGCTGGCTTGTCCCTGTCATTTCAGTCTCACAGAACACTGAGGTAGGCTGGACCAGTGGTTCTCAACCTTCCTAATGCCATGACCTTTTAAAATGCTTCCTCGTGTTGGGGTGACTTTCAGCCACAAAATTACTTTGTTGCTATTTCATAACTGTAATTTTGTTACTGTTATGAATCATAATGTAAGTATCTGTTTTTCCAATGGTCTTTAGTGACTCCTATGAAAGAGTTGTTCTCCCCACAACCCCTGTTCTTAAGGGATCATGACCCACAGGTTGAGAACCTCTGTTTTAGAGCAACACTTTAGTGATAGCATATCTATAGCAGGGGTAAGCAAGTGTCCCAAAGATGGCGTAGGAAGCCAGAGACGCCAATCCTTCAGCCCATTCTTAGTAATCTCGTAGACTTCCAGGGGAAGTCAATGCAAAACAAAAATAAAGAGAACAAATGTATAGTTACTATAGAGTAGCTGGCTGTTGTCTCAGCCAACCTACAAAATCATGTAAAGTAAGCCTTTAAAAATCTACCCTGGTAGTACAGGTCTGTAATCCCAATACTGCAGAGTCAGAAGCAGGAGAGTCAAGAGTTCAAAGCCAGTCTGGGCTACATAGCAAGTTTGAGGTTTCATGTCATTGTTACAAACAAACAACAATGATAAAACCACCTTGTACCAGCTCCAGGTGTTGTTATTTGATTAGGTGACTTTTGGTCTAAATGAAAGAGAAATACTAAGCAAAAATTAAACAGAGAAATCAATAACTTAGCTTTGAATGAGTTTCAAGACTGTATAAAAGTAAGGAGTGGTTTGTGACCCTCTCCTACTCTTGCTTTTAGACTCTGGAAAACAATGGTTGGCAACGTTTCATGTCATTGCTTCATTCCTGTGACTTCTAAGTATTTCCAACAGTTATGGATTGCTAAATGGCTAATACCTAAAATGTTCCCTCTTCTACACCCTTGAATTAAAGATCAGACCTTCAGAAAGGAGGGAGAGCCTGCACATTCTAGAAGAATCTGTTGGTTGTGTAAGGCTTTAGTTATTCGAGGTTCTCTGGAGGTGTCCTGGGTATGAGCTCTCTAGTCAGTACCTGATAAAGGTTAGACCTGGTTATCTTCTTCCTTTTATATAATGAGGGAGAGTTCCTACCTTGCGGGGGGATAGAATGAGATCATGAGTTTGTATTGGTCCTGTTACTCTCTAACTGAGAAATACAGTTATTAGGGAACAACTTGAAAGATTTTTTTCCCACTGATCTCTTGCCTCATAAAGGAATAGACATCTTAAGTGGTCTATAATTGTTTTCAAACACATAATTTTAGGTTGTGTAGTTCTTCTTGAAGGGCCTTTCATCTTGGTTTCATGATTTACATGAATATTCTACCAACTCAAACAAGCCATATGCCCAAGCTATGCACTTTACTTGGACAGAATTATCAATGAAGAGAAGTGATAGCATATTCAATGACCATTCCTTCAGTAAACATTAGCAGCTGCCATGTTAGCAGCCAATAGCCACTGTTGCTACAGAAGACAGCCTCCTAATGTGTGTTTGGCAACAATAGACACATGTAAGGGGACCTTCATTTCTTTGGCACTGGCTACATAAATAAGCAATGTAACTTTTTTGGCTTGCTGTCTGGAGCAATGTCAGCAGGTGTTTACCAAGAAGCTTGCAAATCTGAGCAGGCCACATGGGTTCTATATTATCAACGTGCACGTTGTTGTTATTGGAACTTTCATGATACCCATATGCATAAAGTGGGTGAGTTTGAGGTGAAAGTCAATTATACCAGGACACAAATTCTCCTAGCTGTGTCCAAGAGGTTTCTTGACTTCATCTATATCTTCAACTGAAAATTACCCTAGGGAAGTCCTCTGAGCCACCAATGCTGGCTGGGCTAAGATCGCTGTCTACCTGTGTTCTATAGAAACCCCTTTAGTATTGATTTGCTGAAAGTCTTCTTAGTTAGCTGTATACTTTTGCATACTAATTCTTACTTTTGGTTGTGTGTGGGGGTGATTTTCTGGGTGTGCAGGTGCATGTTGTGGGTTGAGTCAGCCTCGGGTGTCTTCCCTTGTTTGTTTTGTTTTGATTTTTTTTGTGGTGGTGATGGTTGTGGAGTGGGAATGTGCTCTCTGTTGGTTTGGAGCTCACCGGGTAGCCCAGTGATCCCCTGGTAGCGGCGCCCCAGCTCTGAGATTTCAGGCATATTCACTATGCTGTTTTCTTGTTGTTTGTTTTAAATATGGCTTCTAAGCATGTTCTGCCAAGCTCGTTCATTTATTTATTTTATGCACGAGTTCTAGCATTGGAACCTGGTTCCTTAATTGTAAGGCAATCACTTTAGTGCCTGAGACATCTCTCCAGTCCTCCGTCTTCATCCCTTCGAACATCTCATATGTAGCAAAGTAGCTTCATTCGCTGTTTTAAGCTTAGCATGTTTGTTTGATTTATAACTCTGGTGTTTCCCACTCTCTTGTTGCATTTCTTTTTGGAGACAACTGGACTTCTGTTGAGCTTTTGTGTTCCAGCAGAAGATGGTTAAGCAGCTTCACTTCCCAGCGGGCAGTGGTGCTTTTGCAGAACTGGTTTCCATCCTCTCCACCATCTTGTTTTCAATCATGTGCCACATTTTTATGCACTGTATTTCTGGGCCACCGACTCAGTTCCTTTTTGACATATCACCCCATTCTGGTCCCTTGTGCTGATTTGAGGTTATACTAGTCATTGTTATGAAATTAATAGTAGAGTCAGTGTTCCAGAAGGGAAACGAGATTCTTTTACATAGTAGGATAGGAGCTGAGCTTCTTGTCCCAATTTTGTTCATGGTGTCCTGCCTGTAACCGTATATGTAGATGTAAGAAGCATTTTTAAAATGTATCCAGGCCATTTTAGACTAGGTTGTTTGCATATTGAAAGAGCTGTTCTTTCTATTTGTTCAAAAACTTCTCGAAAGGACAGTTGACACATTGTTTCCGTGCCGTGAAACTGGGTTTTAGAGATTTGATTCTGTTCTAAAAGCAATCTGCCATTAAATGTGGGCACAGAATAAGACAAGAGGTGAAGATGCGGCAGCTGTCCCTCTACTCCCAAGTGTTAGGGATGCACTTCAATACATTTTCCTATAGTTAAGCGTTAGATGGCATGTTCGGGATGATCCTTTTCAGGCATCGAAGAGTTACATTATATATCTTCCCAGTTGTCACCACAATTCTAACAATTACTATGGGTTCAAAACTATCGATCCCTTCTTTGCCCTAAGTTCTGCCACTACCACCTTGCGCTCTCTATTACACAGAGCATTTCTTCAATCTTCTTTATCCAAAGTGCACAGTGCACTGTGGACCGATTTCTCTTTTGACCGAAATTTAGTCATTTCTCGATAAGATGTTTTCAGCCAGATGTCGCCTGTGCCTTGCTCTCGTTCTGGGAATTGGCGTTTAATCTCTGGTTAGCTGAAATTTAGTCAGCAACGTCGATGCCTCTGCATCTCAACACTGGGATTTCTTTGTGGGACACAATTCCCTTCCATCAACTTAATATCCCATCCTGGTCTCTAAGGGACAATAATTGAGTTTAGGCTAGTTTTAAATAGCTATAAGGACAGGGGACACAGATGGGTGTTTCGTTGATTAACACTCACCCTGGCCCAAGGCCCTGATGTCACGCATTAGATTAGGACATTATGAAGAGACTGACAGAGTTTTGGTACTTTATTCCTCTCAATAACATTCTTTCACATATTAAGTTTATCCCCCCTAGGTAGCTACTTTATCATGCAGAAGGCCTTAATCCACTGATGGGACTCTCTGCTCTCACTTTGATGCCGTCTCTGTTTACAAGAGTAATGCGGCCTGTGTAAGACAAAGTGTTCAGGACACGCACACTGAATAGGCTTTCAGATGGACAGTGATCCGCCTGAGAGCCCGGAGTGCGCGAGTGTACACACACACACACACACACACACACACACACACACACACACACACACACACACAAATCCACAGGCTCACATGCACACAGAGACACCAGCAAAATGAGGCTGCTTTGAAATGAAGTTATGAGTCCTGCACCCTGAAGAAGCAGACATTTGGATTTCATCAAGAAGGATTTCATCAAGAAGAGTTACTGATCTCCTTGTTTGGCACTTTATCTTTTCTTGACCTTTGACCTTCCTTTCAGGCTCTCTTCAAGGCGCAGTGCACGTAAGCCCTTGCGGCGTTCTTTAAGAAGCAGGATCTCTGCCATCCCCTCGGGTGAGTTCAAACAGCTGCTGGGACCAGTGACAAGGTTGGGTACCGATTTGGTATCCTGGCTGGGAAAGAGATTACGGGTCAGTCCCCAGTGCCGGCAGACAATAGATTCAAGCAGTTCAGGATTTTTTGGATATCCGAAAAAGATTTCATGAAATTTGTAAAGATCTAACAGCGTCTTGCAGATTTCATGTGGTCTAAACAGCTTATGCCGAGCAGAACCCTCGGCAGCGAGTGAATGGTGTTTGCGAAGCTCACCATTTTCCATGGTGGGGCTCCTCTGGAATAGTTTAATTCCACCACGCTGCCTCCTTATTAAGCAGGTGACCACTTATGTTTACATGCATATCTTTAAAGGGCATCCTGACTTTACCGTGAAGACTCCTGTGCACGCCAGTAGGCACAGGTGACCAGGAATCCTTTTCAACCTTCCCGACCCTGGCAATTCATAGGAATTTATCGTTGAATACTATAAAAAAAATTCTACACCGTACTATAACAATATACTATAAGACGCACACATGCACGTGATAATGGTACTTTGGCAAGCTATAAGGTTTGTGCTGTAGACAATCTGATATGTATATATGTGTGCTGGTAACGTTTTCCCATATTATATAGTTTCTCTTTCCCTCACTGTCTAAGGGAAAATCTTTAGGATTTATCTAGACTTGAAAGTATTAAAATAATAATAATAATCTTGTTTTTATTGCACTTGCAAAGAAAGATATGGTTGCAGGTCAGATTTGCAATCTCCGGAAATTCTAAATACCTGCTGATACCTTTGATCTTCGTATCAAAGGCCGAGGACCCGGCTCGATCCTTACACACTGTCTTCGGCATTTTCCTTCTCTGCCAGCTTTCCTTTCAGGACCTTCGACCCTAAATTTGCAGGGAAAGCAGGCAGTGATTTTTGTGATTTGCACACAGTAGGACCTCAAAGGCAGCACAGACTCATTCTAAAACACAGAGTATTTGCCAGACCCAGTGTGTGTCCTGCCCCAGAGACTGTTGGAGTAGCAAGGAGCAAAGCCAGTAGCCATGGCGCTGAGCCTTTGCCACAGAGGCTAGAGTCTCTGCTTACCTGCTGATCCAGGTGAGCTCCGCAGTGCTGCCTACCCAGGGAGAGTGGCATTGCTTAACTCTCTGGAGGCAGTGGTGTGTTTCGGAGGTGCCCAATAATGGTTCATGCCCGTCTTTTCAGAATTAACCAGAACCCTGCCAACTCTCTTGTTGGAATTAATTCACAAAATGTTATGAAAATCACAGCATTGTGGAATAATAATTGTTGTTGTTGTTGTTTGTATCTGTGGGCCTTACAGTTCGATTTGAAAGATTTTTATCTAAGGGTTTGGCTTCCACTAGGTTAACAATTAAAGGGAAGTAATTCAGGAGAGAACATGTTGGGAGGGATTTCTGGACAATTCTGTGGTCTGAGACTCTGACTGTATCTGACTGTTTCTCACCAGGCTCACTGGGTCAATTTTAAACAAATCAAAAGCCAGGGCTGGAGCCAAAATGAACTGCACAGTGCAGTCAAACTTCTCCAGAGAACAAGAGGGAAAGGTGGTGACGGCCCCTGACCGGTGCGATCCACCTGAAGGCAAGTGTGTTTTCCACGCACAGCCTTTTCTCTTACGTGTTGGAGCACACCTAATGATTCAGTCTTCACACTAACAACTGTGCCGATCAGAAGCATTAGGGGAGGCTGCCTCTCCCTGACATTTGCAGGAGGCTTCCATTGTTACAAAGATTGCTTCGGTGAGAGTCGTATGGGTTTCAACCTGTGCCCACAAAAGCAGGAGACATCAATTAGCGAATTAAATTCAGCCCTATGTCTTCAATGGCTCCTTCCTTATGGCTTCTGAGAACTTGGATGTTGTTCAGCTGTGATCTAATCTCAAATAATATGGGTGGATGCTGAAGTTCGTTTTGTTTTTTTTTTTTTTTTAATTCCTTTCGTGAGTTCAAATGACCACCTATGTGAGTGTTTTTGTGCCTGCTATGTCTTGGAAACTGAAGCAGTTGGTTTGAATTATTAGTTTAAAGGGGTTTTCTTTGTTTTGGTTTTTTAGTTTTCGGTAAGGTAAATAATTTGCTTATCCCACTATGGTGGATTTGGCCCCTCGGATTTTCTGACAGTCAAAGTTTAGCTCAAGTTTTACTCTGTCCGCCATTAACAGATGGCGTGCAGATCTAAGCGCAAGCAGGACTCTCAGGCCACAGGCAAAGGGTGAGGGCCGCTCCCCTGCGGACACCCTCAAAAGGGCCTAAGTTTGAACAGCACCAACGAAAAGGTCTAGGGCTGGTGTTAATTACACAGAAACCACACAGAAAGTGCTGGCTGTTACTAAGTTGAGAGGTTGGGCATCTCTTCTCCCCCAGATAAAAGGTTTGCTGTGAGAACACTTTGCAGGGGACAATGCCGCCCGGATTAGCATAATCTCTGCCGTGTCCTCAGAAAGCCATCAGGAGCTGCTCCCCACTCCTCTCATCCTTCCCTCTAATGTCTGGATTTAAGGAAGGGTATTGTGAAGAGTCAGCTTTGTCCCCGGAGGGCCGGCAGTTGTGTTTCCCGCCTTCATGTGGTCATCCCTGTTGCTGGGCTCCTGCTCGCTGGGTAGGCAGACAATGGAAAGAAAAACGAAGTGTCAGGTCACCGACAAAAACCTCTCTGGGCTTACGTGTTCTCCTTCATCCAGACTCAGGGTCGTCCGTCCGTTTATTCATTTGTTCACTCATTCATTCATAAAGGCGTCTTCTCATCTGTACTCCCTGTTTGAACACAGGAAGGTCCCTTTAATATTAATCAGGACACTGATCTTTGGAGGCTTTAGATATACAAATTAAAAAAAATACAAATAAGTAACATTCAAATTGTGCTGTCTCTTCCACACTTTAATGAGATATCGAAGCACTGTTCTTATATTTTATATCAAAACGCGGACTGCTGCTAACATGGCCATTCAGACGTCTACACTTAAGGCCTTTGGTGTTGAGGTTCTTTTTTTTTTTTTTCGTGAAAAGAATTTAGCCACTCGCACAATGCAGCTTAATTCGGTCCTCTTGGGGGCCGGTCCCGTGGCTAATGCGAGGGTTTGTTGGCCACTTTGATCCTCGATGCCCTGTTTTAAGTCTGGCTAGGACTGGTTAAGCTTATGCTGTTACCCCGGGGATAACTTGAGGGTTCTGAAAGTTATGAGGCACGGTCCCCAAGATCAAAATATAAAAATAGTTCTGGGGTCAGGGAACTCAACGGGGCCCCGGAAGCTCATCACTTTTACAGCTGGAGATGGTCTCTTATGTATTTAGAATTCGTCATTAGGATTCTAAGAAGAAGTGCAGTATGGGATTGCTGGAGGGCAGGCTCTTTGAATCTTAGTCCTGATTCTTTTTTTTTTTTTTAAACCAACTACAACAACCCAACTTCTGGCTGCTGACAGGAGACAAGGCAAGTACAAGGAACACATGAAGAAGCAGCTATGTCTGTCCGTGGCCAGAGAGGGGCTGGGGTGGCTGAGCTTGGAGTTTGGGTAAAAACTCCAGTCTCCTTTTTATACATAATGAATTCTGGGATGTCACTGGTGGTTTCTCAAGGCCTGGAGAAACTGCTAATGTGGATGGAGACCTTGAACTCCAACATCAACAGTCTGCTGAACTTCCCAAGGTTCCACCCTGGCCAAGTGGGGTTCTGCATCTTGTCAGGGTGCTTGTACCCCACTCACACAGAACTTGGCACTTTTCCTGTCAGAGTTCCTTAAGCTTTGCCTTTCCAGCATGAACCTCCTGAATGCACCTGGTTTTCTTTCACAGGTAGCTCGTCCCATGTCTGTTTGTAATCCGAACAAAGCTGGCATGGGCTAGCTGGGTTTACATACATGCAAGACACGCGTGGGCTCATGTGCAAGAAGTAGAGCATGAATGCCAAGACATTCCGGTCATATCCAAGATGGTTGAGGAGGTTTTTACATTGAAGCTACAGTGTAACTTTCCTGGAAGTTACATTTTGATGCTACATTGTTAATTGGAGCCAAAGGCTAAGCCAAGTCTCTCTGTCATGATATTCAGTATGCTATGTGACACAGGGGGAGGGGTACTTCATGAGGAACCTGATGCACTCAACCAGTCCCGGACCTACTCCTGCAGCTTGGTGGCTGACTTGTGACATTGTCCCGCCATCTGTACAATGGACTTGGTGGTAACTCCATGGTTCTGTAGGAGGGTTAGACCTTTTCTTTTGGCTATTAATGTTATGGAAACATTATGGTAAGGTGTCATTGCACTCCTTCTGGAAATATGCCAGTGGACATTTATGCACTCATGAAATACCCACGGAACACTGATTATAGACTGGGGCGTCTGAACTAGGACCCAGGGCAGGTGTTTCAAGAATCTGCAAGACACAGTTCTGGTCCTTGAGGAGACCCTTAGCAGGGTGTACCCACCAGAAATCACTATGAGATCAAGGCATTCGGGGACTGGGTGAAGTGCTTGCTTAACACCCACAGAACCCCAAGTTCAGTCCCCAGCCATGCACACGCCAGATGTGGTATCACATACCCATAATCTTATCACTTAAGAAGAGGAGATGGACTGGAGGCTTGTGGGCACTCTTGGCTACAGGGAAAGTTAGAGGCTAGCCTGGGGTGCATAAGACCTTGCCTCAGAAACAAAACAGACAAAGCAAAACAGACTAAGGAACTCTAGCTCCCCTGGTATGTACTGTTTGAGGACCTACTATGTATGCTTCACTCTACTGAGTGTTTTGAGAGTGTTGGTGGCTCACTGAGTATGGCAATATGTTTGGATAAGACAGATATGATGAGCTCATCTATGTGGTAATGTAAGACAGTAAAACACAAATGCCAAGCGGCTAGGGTGCATGGCGATGGCCATGATATTTAAAGATGAGTTGGGTGGTCTAAGTCTGAACACCCTTTGAACCTTGAAAGCCTATCATTCTATCTCCTTATGATACCTAGATTTATCTTTATGCATTGTTGTGGTAAATATTATTATTATGCTACTAGTGTTGGTTCTTATTAACCTTGTCCGGAAGTAGAAGGCCAAATATTTGCTTGTAGGTTAGAAGTCGACTAAATAGCATGTAAGCAAGAGAGTTAGAGATCTTTCATTTGTGTTCCTCAGATCACACTGGCTTACTGCTGCCTCTCTCCACACAGACAGTGGCTTTGAATCCACAAGCACTTGTGTTCTGTATAAACATATCTGGTGCATCTTTTTCTTTTCAGCCTGGACAAATGCCTCACCCACATCACTTTAAACATCTTTAGGAATCCTATGTCCTCCTTGGTGAAGCATTTGTCTTGGATTAGGAAATGGCTTACGTTCCTCTTGCCCCCTCTTGGTCCCCACGGACAGCTCAAGGTATGTGTATGCAGCTCATCCTGATGTTTATTCTGTGTTCTGTTCTCAAGTTCTTTTGGATTTAATGTCTCTGACCTCAACTCCAAGAGTCCAGTTTCTTAGCCTCATCTGTAAAGTTCCATCAAAAACCCTTTGCTATAGTTAACCGGACGCTCTGCAGCAGGCTAATGTCTTGTGCTTTCTGCAGTGGGGAGGGCTTTTTTTTTTTCTTTTAATGAAGTTTGTCCTCTCCACTTATATGAGGGTCCTGAGGACCAAACTCAGGTCGCTTGCTGGTCTTTCTCAGGAAGTGCAAGTACAGTATGTTCTGAGTCATCTTGCTGGTCTAATAAACAATGTTTTGAATAACAAAATAAACAAATTCTTCCAGAGAATCTATGGAAATATCAAACTAACAGTAGATGTTTCCGTAGCCCAGAGATTTTGAGGTATTGGTCTGGAGCCTTTCTTGACTGAAACAGAGCATTAGCAGACTGAACACTTGCTAGCATTGTAACTTCTCCCTCAATGCCCGGTGGGCGAGTGGAAAGGAGAAACGGCTGGGCTATACAATGTATCAAGGGCACAGAATTCTGGGAGAAACCGCTGGGTTATACAATGTATCAACCGCACAGAAATCTCTAGCATTATTTTGGAACGCTTTGCTGTGACTGTCAATCTTTCTCTTCCCCCTTCAGGATACTCACCCTGACCAAGCTAAGACACTGCTGCAGTCAGAGCATGGGTTAAGGGTGCGTCCTGCCTGCCTCAGGCTCTGCACAGCTGTAGTATTGGCCTTGTAATAGAAATGTCCCTCCACCGTCATCTGCTACTTCAGATCTGGTGTGTGTTAAAGGTGGTAATTTTGGCATTGGAGCTAGAATGGAGGTGGATGAGCAGACTGGTTAAACTGGAATGGAGTCCTTAGTGATCCAGGGAGCCTGGTTTTGGTGAAAGATCCTGAGAAATCTTACAGTATTTCCAGGGTGACCCAGCAGGATTGGTAACATTCAGAAGAGACATTCCAGTGTGGAGACAAAGGGCTGGCCTATCTGTGAGAGCATGTTGGGGGCAGAAGCTAAAGACACCAATGATGTGAAGGCATGTGGCCTCTTCTGGACTCTGGGTGTCTTTCTGTTTGTTTGTTGTTTTGGAGACAGGCTCCTGAAACAGTCTATAGACCAGGCTGGCCTTGAACTCACAGAGATCCGACTGCCTCTGCTTCCCATGTGTGCCAGCAGGCAGCAGGGGAGGAGATAGACTGAGCCTGATACGAAGGTGGTCCAGGCAGTCTCCTCCCTCAAAACCTAAAAACTGTGGAGGTTCCCAGGGGCTGCTCCAGGCGTTCACTGCTTCCTATGGAGACAGCAGACTTAAATCAACCACTTTCTCCGCCCTAAATTACTCATGGTGGATTGATAGGGGTCACTGAGTATGGTTTATTAGGTTTATTAGGTATTTGCTACACAGAACAGGGGTGTCTCTAATCTGAAATTTAGGCAGAGTGGCATCTGGGGCCCATGGAGTCGAAGCTCTGGGAAAACAAGGCATGCCACACCTTCAGTGATGCACCATTGTGGAGACGGAGTGGGGCACTGTATTAGGAAGTACTGAAGTGCCATATAATTATAATGTTGTTTATATCTGGGAGGCTGATGGACAGGACACAGAGTAAGCACTTTCCTTACAACATGGATAATTAAGTACGCAGTCCAGCTGGGGGCTGTTATTAGTACAGCAGGAGCTCCGGGAGACGTTGGTGTGGATCCACTGTGTCCACAGGAATGTTAGCTTTATTCCTGTTGCTATGTGTGGTTCGTCTCCCGTCTTCCTGGACATCTTTGTACCCTTGAACAAAGTGGCCCTAGTTAGTTCTGGCTGTCTTTGTTCCCCCGCAGTAGTTAAAGCTTCCATTAGGCTCGTGCCCATTGAAAGCTGACATACCCATTTCTTTTACGTATTTGTACAGACATAGAAGTGAGTGTATTTGGGTTGTGCTTTGGCAAGGTTTGAAGTCATGTTCAAAGATTTAAAAAAAAAATCCTGAATGACTGAGGACATGGAGTAGAATTCTAACCTTCAGTTTGTGTGTGAAATCAAAAACATGCAAAGTGTATGGGAGCTGAGCTCCATCTGATCATTCCCACATAAAAGTCTAAAAGGAAGGCCCAGAAACCAGAGTCTTGTCAGTTTGGATGTTAGTTAAATAAGTACCTAAGATAAACGGTTCACAGAAGGTTACTGCGGAATTCTCAATCAGCGTGCATGCATCACTGTGCACCACCATCTCCTGGCAGTCGGAGCCTGTTGGATTTCTTCCTGCTTATGAGGCAGGGTGGGGTTTTGTTTCTGTGTGTGCATGTGCGTGTCTGTGGGTACATGTGCAAGCACGTGTGTATGGAGGCCAAAAGTTGATGTGTACTTGCTTATGTGCATGTGAATGTACATGTGTACATGTATACGTGTGTGTGTGTATGTGTGTGTGTGTATGCAGGTGTAGGCCCATGTGTATGGAAGCCAAAGTTGATGTTGATGTCTCTTTTACCCTCTGCCTTCTGCATTGAGGCCTGGTCTCTCACTTGTCCCTAAAGATTTCCCATGTGGCCGGCTTAGCTGTCTACCTCCCTCAGGGATCCCCTCTCTGCCTCCTATGTCCTGGGATTCCAAGAAGGCTGAGATGCCCCCACCCAGCACTGACATAAGTTATGGGGATCCAAATTCCAGTCCTCTTGCTTGCTTGATAAGTGTTTTACATGCCCCTTTTCTTTGTTGAGAGTATTCCACTCACATACTGTCGATGGTGTCTTCAGTCCTCCCTCCCCCCAGGCTTCCCGTGTTCTAAGTAATGCATCTGTGGATGCTCATATAAGGACCTGTGCATCCAATCATTTTGACTTTTCCTTGGTAGGTACCTTTCTAGGTGATGGTTGTTGAGGACTAAGGAAGATTTCTGTTTAACTTGAAGACAAGTGCCAAGCGTTTTCCCAGAACGACTACAACAATCTACATGGAGTCTGGTATCTTAACACCTTGGTTAATGTTTGACTATTTGTTCTCTTCTCTTCCTTTCCTTTCCCTTCTCTTCCCCCCGCCCCTGTTCAATGTCTCTCTGTGTAGCCCTGACTGTCCTGGATCTCACTCTGTAGACCAGGTTAGCCTCAAACTCACAGAGATCCTCCTGCTTCTGCTTCCCCAGAGCTGGGATTAAAGGCATGACCACAGCCCTTTGTGATGGCAGCCACTTTAATGAATGTGTAGTAACAGCCCCCTGGGTAGCACAGGTCCTAGATCGAGCAACTGCAACCATTTTAGTTTGTCTTTGTTTGATGACTGACAGTGTGACCCTTTAGGGTCCTCTCACGTGTTCATAACACTTAGGTATCTGCTTCAGTAAATTGTTCATTCGACTCCTTTATTCCCTAAACCTTTCTGTCTTATTATTGACCCATTAAAGTTCTTCCTATACTCTGTGCCAAAGTCTTCTGTGGTCAGTCTGTGGCTTGACTTTTCATTTTATTAATAGCATTTGGGAGAACAAAAGATTTCTTTTTTCTTTCCTTGAATGGATTTTGCATTTCTTTTGATGTTATATTTATGAAAGCATTGCCTGCTGCCCGGCCTGCAAAGATTTACTCCTCTCTGTTCTTTAGGAAGTTTTCATTTCAAACCTAATACTTAGACCTGCAATCCATCTTAAGTCAGGATTGTGTATGTGGGGGAGTGGGGGGGTGATAATCTAGGTTTCCTGCTGTGCGCCTCCCAAAGATCAGAGGTGGAGCTGCAGAGATGGCCCAGGCATTAAGAGCACTGGCTGCTCTTCCAGAGGACCTGGGATCGATCCTCAGGGTCCACACTGCAGTTCATTCGTAACAATCAGTAATGGTCCCGGGGGATCCAATGCCCTCTTCTGGCCTTCATGGGCAACAGACAAGGATGTGGTGCATAGACATATGTACAGGAAAAACTCTCATCACAGAAAGATAAATGAATATAATCACGAACAATCAAAGTTTTGCTTTCTTTATTGGATATTTTCTTTATCTACATTTCAAATGTTATCCCCTTTCCCGGTTTCCTCTCCAGAAACCTCCTATCCCATCCTACCCTGCTTCTATCAGGGTGCTTCCGTATCCACTTATCCACTCCCACTTCCCCTCATTCCCCTACACTGGGGCATCAAGCCTCCCATTGGCCTCCCAAGGCTCTCTCCTCCCATTGATGTCTGACAAGGCCATCCTCTGCTACGTTTAAATTTTAACCCAGAATTGCTCCTGTCTAAAGGAAATACAGGGACAAAGAGTGGAGCAGAGACTGAAGGAAATGCTATCCAGTGACTGCCCCACCTGGGGATCCATCCCATATACAGACACCAAATCCGGACAATATTGCAGATGCCAAGAAGTGCATGCTGACAGGAGCCTGATATAGCTGTATCCTGAGAGGCTCTGCCAGAGCCTGACAAACACAGAGGTGGATGCTTGCAGCCAACCATTGGACCACTGGACCTAGCACAGGGTCCCCAGTGGAGGAGTTAGAGAAAGGACTGAAGGGGCTGAAGGAGTTTACAACCCATAGGAAGAACAACAATATCAACCAACCAGAGCTCCCAAGGACTAAACCACCAACCAGAGAGTACACATGGAGGGACCCTTGGCTCCAAAGCTTTGCTTTTTATCCTGGGGTTGATAATTGTTCCAGCACTGTGGGCAGAGAACCTGCCCTGGGCTTACCAAATAACTTTGTTGCTCTTAGATTGGAAGTCTGTTTCTAGACTCGAGTCTTTGTTACAGTTTGTGTGCCCGTCCTCACCAGCCTTGTGACTGTGACTTCACACTGTTTGGAATCAGGTGACTTGTTTTACAGGCCTCTGGTATTGATTCTTTGTGCTTCCGTCTAAATAAGACAATTTTTTGTAAAGTGCTTAATGGAGTTTTGATTAAGTTTTTTGCTGATTTATATTAATTTGGAAAGAAGAATTGCCACCTTAGAAACATCAAAGCTTCCAATGCATAGAAAAATGTTTCTAAATAATTATAAATTCTAAATATTTTCTAAATTATAGTAAAATTTCTTTTAGAAATGATTATGGGTTTTTGAAGTTCCCCTCATTTTTGTAATTCATGTTTCTCAATGGATTTTTTTTCATTTATTCCTTTCCTCCTCCACCTTCTCCCTCTCTTTCTTCCCCTCTATCTTCTCCCCTCTTTTGTTTGCCTCCTTCTCTTCCTCCCTTCCTTTCTCCCCTCTTCCTCCCCCTCCTCTTCTTCCTCCTCCCCTCCTCCTCCCCTCCTCATTTCTCCTCCTTATCCTTCTCCCCTCTCTTTGCTCTCCTTCTCCTCTTCCTCCCCTCCTTTTTCCTCTTCCTTTCCTCTTCTCCCTCCTTCTTCCCCTCCTCATTCTTCCTTCCCTGCCCTCTTCCCTCTTCCGCTCCTCCTCTCACTCCTCCCCTCCTCCTCTCCCCATCCCTTCCTTCTCCCTCTCTTCCTTCTCCTCCTTCTTGCCCCGTCCTCCTGCCCCCTTCTCGAGGTCTGCGGTACCAGAATAGCAGGCATACTTTGGCACATTCAACTTGAAATTGTCTTCTTGTTTATTTTTAAATCGCTAGCTACTATTAGTTAGCTTTCTTGGTATATTATTCGTGTATTCTGTGGTCTTGTAAGCCTCCTTTGTTAGTTCTAGTAAAGTTTTAAGAGATTTTTAGAAGTTTTTTTTTTTACATTTTAACACAGAACTATCTATGAAACAGGAAAGTTAATTTTTTTAATTTTACTAAGGTCTCCAACTTCTTTTTCTTGCTTGGTTGTTCTGTCTGCAACCTCCAGTCTGAAAGTACTCTAAGTCAGAAGTGACACAAACAGTCACCATTGCCTGCCTCTCCGTCTTAGCAGCCAGCCTTTCATCACTAGAGCATTGCTTAGTGAAGAGTCTTTCCCTCCATCACGTCTAATTGGTCAAAGGCTTTTATTGTTGTTTGTTTGTTTTGAATTGTGAATGAATATTGAGTTTTGTCAAATGCATTTTTGGTGTCAATTCAAGCGAAGGTATATCAGTTGTCTTTCATTAGTTAGTGTATTCTATGAGTTGATAGAGTTGATCTTTGGACTGTCGGCCATTACTTAGGTGACTTCTCTGTGACTGTGTTAGAACCCCTCATGCATCTCTGGATTCTAGTTGTGCTCTCCTGTGAAGTCTCTCTGGAGCATCAGGGCAATGCCAGTTCACTGAGGCAAATGGAAAAGTCATGCCCCTAATTTTTGAAAGAATTTAACTGATAGTTTATGGACTTTATGCAGGGAGATTTTAGAATTACTTCCTCATCTTTTCTTTTAGATATGTGGATCAACAGGAAACAGTTGTTATGGTGGAGACAGTTTTGGGAGTTTGTAATTTTTTTCAGAAATGTATCTGTCTTATCTATTGGAATAACTGAATTCTAAATTCATTTCTATTTTTGTCATATTTGTCATTTTTGTTCTGGCTTTGTTAACATTTGTCTTTAGCATTATTTCTATGGATAATCTATCCACATGATAGATTATCATGTTATTTTTTTTCAAATAAACAAATCCTGGTTTCATTAATTATCTCTTCCCTTTACTGTTTGATTTGATTGTCTGGGTGGTTTCACTTCCTGTTTGACGGTACCCTCTTTCAATCTTAGAATCTACATTCAGGATTTCTGTGAGGTGTGTTGGAAACGAGTCCTCTCAGTGTGTGTTTGCCTGGGCATGTGTTTAAGGTCCCATTGTTTTGAAGGACAGTTCTGTAGACTATAGAATGCTGGGTTGAACTTTTTCTCTTTGGGGGAATTTGAATACACCATTCTAACCTTCCTGGTCTACACCGTTTTATTAATGGTGCTCTGTAAACAAGGCTTCCCCCCCGTGTTTCCAGGGTTCCCCACTGTCTGTGACCATCCACAGTTTGATTATGTTGTTTCTAGGTCTGCGTCTCTTCCAGGGTTCTTAGGCATGTTAATGCTTTCCCCGAACTTGGGAATTTTCACTGATGATGTCTTCAAGCACATCACCCTTCACTTTTCCTCTAGAGTCCATTACACATCCATCAGCAAGGCCAACACTGTGGTGCAGATCTGTGGACGTCTGTTCGTTTTCCCCTGTGTCGTCTCCACAGGACTACGTTCTCTGGATTAGATAATTGCTCTTGTTTTCTTTTCTCTTGGAATTTCCTTTTCCTTATGGCCTCTCAGATCCACTGCTGAGCTCACACAAAGCTCTTCAGTTCTGTTTTCCAAACTTGAGAATTTTAGGTGATATATATATATAATGTTATATGTGCTATATATGTTATACATTTACATGTTATATATTTATACATACATATATAATTTTTATACATACACATATATGCTCTATTTGGCTGTCATTACAATGCTTCATTAAATTCTTTGAATACAGTTTATATTAGTTCTTTGATATATTTATTGCTTATGTTTTAAAGTCTTTATTTAAAACTATGTTTTCTATTTGCTGTTTACTAATTAATAATTAACTGTATCCCCCTTGTTCTTCTGTTCTAAATATTGCTAATGTTACAATTTTTCAAACTTCTTTTTATTTAACATTTTAATTCCATCCATGTTCATTGAATATACCTTTGTGTGTGTGAGTGTATTAGGAAACCAATCAATCCAGAGCTTTGCACATGCCAGGCAAGTACTCTATCACTGTACTACATTCCCTGCCCAACAGACCCATCTTCACATTCAGTACCACATGCCGTTTACCATTGTCTTTAAAAGTCTGGTTCACTGATAGGATCTCTGTGTAGCTATGGCCAGGACCCACGAGGACTCTATGTTGCAAGGGTCATACAATTCAACTTTCCAGGTCTTAATTCCATTTAACTGGGTTAATTCCCATTTCTGGCCCAAGCCATGTTGTCCGGGAACTGGGAAGTAATGGCCGCTGTAGCAGGTGGGAGCCCAAATTCACTGACCAATGGCCAAGGGAAGGAATGGATTCCACAGTTTGACCCATGGGTATATTTGGTCCAATAAGAAGCCAGTATACCTTCCTCCATTTTCGCCCTCCTCCTGTCCCCCACCCAAGATGAAGGGTTCACTTTGGCAGTCTTATATCTTCTTGCTTATAGTCTTCAAGTTAATTCTTCTTGACACCATAAGATGGAATCATGTTGGCTTCTTTTACAACATGACTCTCAAAATACGGAATACATTTATAGTTTTGTCAAGACTTTCTTTTCTTCTTTCCTTCCTATCATGGGCTATACTTAAGTTATCAGCCTGTTCTTGGGGATTACAGTCTACCTTAGATGAATTATTCAGCTCATTGCCACCCCTGTGTTTGAGGAAGTTGTTAGTAAGGTGAGCTGAAAGTTTAAAGCATCATTATTCGGTCAAGAGGTCTTTCATGGGCCACCCTTGTAGCTACAACTGCTTTCCTTGCCTCTTTTCTGTCTGATGATCTTTGAAATAACAACACCCTCCATCTTTCTGCCTTGCATGTAGTGTTTCCAAGCTGAGATCACTGTCAAACACGGTCTTCACATATGGTCAAGAGCAAGGCCGTGTTCATAGATTCTGGCTATACCCGTGGAAAAGACAGCGTGTGAGCACAGAGCTCTACAAAACTGGAGTGGGTGGTGAAGGTGGATAGTTGACTCTTGTTCTGTCAACCCAGAGAAGATACATCCTTGGAGACGGGATGTTTAGTGATTACCTAAGGAGTAGCAGTTAGAATAGAGACACTGGCTAAGCAGCAGAAATGGACACCTGCTGTATCAATGGCTCCAAATGGTACAGAAATAGGGACGCAGGATGTGAACAGACGGATGCCAGCTAAGCTCAGATATTAGCTGCAGGACCTTGCCATTTATCGTAGACCATTCAATCAGTAAGTGTTTATTAAGAACTTAATAATAGCTACTGTTGATTGAATTCTTACTTTGTGCCCTGTACCCTTTATTTAATCTCCTCAATAACTTTATTACCTCCCTAATACAATGAGAAAATGAGAGCTTGGAGACCTAAGGGAAATAAGGCTCCACATCTCACAGCTTATGACCAAGATCAAGCAAACTAATTTCAGCACTTCTGGCCCTAGTCACTGCAGTGTGCCACCATGGTCATCACCTGGACACAGTAAGAAGGACACATGTAAAAATACAAAATGACTTGATGAGAATAACTGCAATCTACATGATTTATTCATGTGTGGAATGCTTAAACCCATGCCAATTTAGCACAGACATAATCAGCATTAGCCACAGTTGACTACTGTGCTAGAGAATTTGAGGAGTTTTTCCTTTCACCCAACCACATCCTTGAATCTACCAGACACCTTTCTGATCCTCCTATGCTGGGGTAACCATGGTTTCTCTCTCTCTTTTTCCTTGAGATCAACTTATCCATGCATGAGTGCATGCCTGCTGTTCTTAGAGACTGCCCAGTGATTGCTACCACTCTTTCTCATGTAAAGCATCCATCAAAACTTTCCAGTGTTAAGGTGGGTGTGGAGAAGTGTGCCTGTGATCCCAGCACTTGGAGAGCAAGACAGGAGAAACAGGAGTTCAAGGCCAGCCCAAGGTACAAGAGAAGCTGCACCGAAACACAGAATTACCACTTGAATTCAGTTTGGTGGGTGAAACATGGCGAAGTTTATCGGGTGCTTAAGGTGCTTTTGCCTGTGGAAGCAGGGGCTTGGTTCATCTTTTGAGTGAAAGTATTGTCCAGAGAAGACCTCTTAAAAATTCAGACTGAAAAGGCCATGATAAAGACCAGTAATTGAAAGCACTGGGTCATACTTGCAAAGGTTAGTTGGGGAAAGGGTACATTTCCAATACTCTACTTACAATTTGAGCCCCAGTTAAAACAAAGTCTTCTATATTTTAAACTTCATTGCCTTTGATTTAAGAGTTATAAGCATACCTTTCACTGGTGTCATTTTGATTTATGGCAAAATATGTTTTATAAAACGTTTTCAGATTGTGATATTAATGAAATATTTTCCTACTATAACCTTAGGATAACTTAAAGCAGAGAAGGAGGTGATCGTTCTTTGAAAGGATCCTTGTCACTAGACTGTGTCACGGGGACTGGAGTTTAGCTGGAACTGTGAGGAGAAGAGGTAAACCCAGACAAGAGTTCATGCAAACACAGAACAAAAAATGGCGGCAGGAGGTCGTGGTCAGAGGTAATGGCTGAAAGGGTTTGAGCGCAGGTGCACCCTTGCCCTCCACAGACATGTTGGCATGATAACTACACTGGATATCCCAGTGCGACCCATCTGCTTGCTCCCCAAAGTTGCAACCCATTACAGGCAATGTAAACGTAATAAGGTAAAGAGCACCCCTTTCCTAAAATCGTACGGCTTTTGTCAGAGACAAGCCACATCCTTTGGTAGACAGAATGAACCTCGCTGCGTGTTGTCAGGTCTCTAGAGAGAAAGCCTGCTGTGGGGTGGCTTTTTAGCAATGAATTTTGCAAACTTTACTCTAAGAAGTGCTTATAATTTAATTACTCGACTCCTTTCACCATGTTAAAAAGTTAATTTCATATTTGAATTGGTATGCTAAATTCATATTGAAAAAAGGGAGGAGTTCATGATAGTTCTCCTAAAGTAAGCTTAGCTTTGAGTGCCACAGTAGAAGGGGCTGTACGGACATGGATACACGGCAGGGAGGTCAAGTTTTTTCCTCAGAGAAACAGAATCACCATAGTGAGAACTGATTATGAAAACTGAAAGGTGGCGTGGTTCTACTGGGTGTAACCTGTGTGGGCAGAGTGGACCTAGCATGAGAAAATGCATGCATGTGATCTTGCATTTTCTCACAGCCCACGGACAACCATCATGCCAACTGCCAGGCATTTTTAAAGGGCGCATCACTGAAGAGTCTCACACAAGGTTATTCAATTCACTAACTGGGCTTCAAGCTAATGGACACTTACTTGATGAATGTTGTGACTCAAGCTTTTTCAGTTATAATAATTAGTAACCTCAAACATGTTACCTCTTTCTAGGAACCCGAAGTCCTTGTGTTAGAACAAATGGGGACAGCACCCACAACCACCCTTGATTTGTGAGCGTGCTCACAAAGTAGCCACAAAAACCAGTGTCAACGAGCTGATTTTTCGAAAGGACTAGTATTACAACTGTCTCTTCCTCAGTTTCTCCAAACCTCACTAACCATTTCTCCTATTTTATCCAGGGACTCCACCTCCAGTTCTTGACATTCTTGTTAGCTTTTTTTAGGCACTTCAGGCAGAAATGTGTTTGTGTTTCTGTGTTTTCCATACCACTTAGGTGCTTCATAACTTCTGCTGTCTCCCGCTTCCAGTTAGGTGTGTGGGGGAATGAGCGGAAACTGTCCATCACATGGGGCCCTATATAGACAGTGTTTTAGTACATCTGCCTTACCTTTAAGATGCATGTCAAGCTTTTAGATACAGAACAACTCGATCTGAGCCAACTCAAAATCAGCAAATGGTAGCAGTGTGCTTGCTACTCTTATGTTACTAGGCCACAAAGGATCTAGTCTCTCGGTCCGCAGTAAGAAAATGTCCAAATCTCACATCTCACGGTAGGTGTCACTCAACAGAAGTATGGGCTACCCTACAACTAGTCTGCCGTGCATTTGAGTCCCAATTCAGCTAGAGGGGATGGGTTGGAAGAAGCAGAACTTCTCCTGTCAGTCTTTCCCTGTGATTGTGGTCACCCACCTTGAGAAAATGGAGACTACTCAGAGGATGGCTCTGGTAGTGGCATTTGCACAACAGAGGGTTTGTCTCTCCTGACCCCTTCTAGGCTAGATTCTTCATTTTCTCATAGTTAATCAGAGAAAGTGATCTTGGTGTTCCCCGGGCACAGCATCTTGTAACATGAAACACTCCAAAGGAAGATATTGAAGAGTGCTTAAATTTAGGCTGGTTGCCATAGCAACCAAGCCGTGCTTCTACACATGGGCAGGTGAGCAGAGAAAAGGAAAGGTAAGTGGTTCCTGAGCTTCGCCCAAGCCCTGGCTTTGAATGATGGCACCAGCAACGAGGAGCAGTCTTTAAAGACATTGCCATAATGCTCAGAAGTCAATCGTTTTAATTTCTGAATTCATAGATAGGACAATTCGTCATAAAATTCCTCTGTGTAAGTTTTCTATTGGTATTTAGCATGAAGACAACAGTGACCAGGAATATGTACTTCCTGGGTACTGGGTGAAACGGGCGTTAGGCTGGGGTGGATGTGAGTTTGACGAGAAGTAGCAAAACGTTATTCCTATAATTAATACTCTCTGCTTGTGCCTGCTAGCGATTCGCTCATGTCCCTTTGAACAAAGACCAACAGAAAGCAGGCGATGTGCAAGCACTGGCGATTTCGACCAACATACTCAAAACGGACAACATGCGATATGAAGAAAGCTGGCTGGCCAGCATAAAGGGAGAAATATTTTAACGTCTATCTCTTTACTGAGATCACTTTTTCACACAATCTATATTCTGGTCATAGTTTCCCTTCTCCAACTCCTCTCAGGCCCTCCCCACCTCAAATTCTCATTAAAATACTTTCTAACCAAACACAAAAATGCAATAAAAAGATCATCCATCAGGCTTCATCTCAGAGATGCAGGGATGGTTCAACATATGTAAATAGTAATCCACCATAAAAAAAAGAGAGTGAAAGACAAAAGCCACGTGATCATCTTACCAGGTGTAGACAGGGCCTGTGACAAAAATCCAACACCCCCTTCAAAATAAAAGTCCTGGAGAGTCTAAGGATACGAAGAACAAATCTCAGCATAATCAAGACAGCAACCCCACAGCCAACGTCGAACCTAAACTTACAAAGAGCATTCTACATGTCCCAGAACCCCAGAGAGAGCCAGAGCTTGGACTCAGTCTGAAGTGGCATGGGGTAGTTTATGTAGGAGTGTAGGGTTGAAGGGAAGTGCCCGTGGATACTGGAGTTCACGTCTAAAAGCAAAGTAGAATCAGGGAGACTAACCAGGGAGGGTGAGGGCTAAAGTCCAGGAAGAAAAAGCAAAGTGTAGAAAGCACTCAAGAGTGGCGAGAGCACCGCATGGGTTGGCACACACCAGAGGGCATGGCCGGTGAGTCATAACTGGGCTGAAGGCCCAAAGAGAGAAGTGGAAGGAAGACCAAGCAAGATGCTCAAAAAAGACTCTAGTGTTTCAAAGCAATGGGCAGGTTGATCTGAAGAACTTCAGGCTGTGGGTAGGTGAATATCTGCATTTTAAGATAGTATGTTTTACCACACTGGAGGGAAGGTGTAGCTCTGGGGAAGGAGATAGCTGAGTCGGTCTTAATGCTGTGAGACAGGCTTCAGGAACAGAAGCCTTAGAAACAGCCAGAAGATGGTTGTGATGGAAGGACAAACACACAAGTATGAGGTAAACTGGGGAAGATGGTGTGTCAAGGCCACTCACTAGAGTCTCTGGCCGTCCCAGTGGAAGGGTGATAGTGGCAGTCCTGGGATTGGGAACTAAAAGAGGACTTTGGAGGAGAGGGTTGTAGATCTTGGATTGAGAGAGAGGTCTGTGTATCGAATATGAACCATAGATAAGGGATCTCCACTCCAAGCAAAGATGATACGTATTCAGGACTCATGCTATAACTGAAACTGTAGGATCCAAAGATTAGTGAGCAAAGTAGACAAGAAAGGAATTCAGGACAGACCTGTAGAGAACCCCAATATGTCATGGAGCTCAAATGAGGACAGCCTTGAGAAAGGAAGAGAAGGGTTAGGGGATGCTGTTCTAGAAGGGGTGGCACCTGATCTTTGAAAGGAGATTTAGTATGTAGCACCCCAGCATGTATAAGAGTGGTCACTGCTATTATGAATGCCAAGTTGACACTGTACTGAGGTCACCTGTCTGTCCGTCTTCCTATACAAATTCAGTCAGTAATCCCACAGAGACATGACCAGCATTTATTTGAAGAAAGACTGCTGTAATTGTTGTATAACTTTTTAAAACAATAACAATGTGGTTATAATTAGAAAAGTCTCCTGTTTGTTAGTGCATTTTGTGGGGAATGTATGTGACTGGGAGAGGAGATTAAAATTGAGCAGAGAAATAAACATTTTATTATTTAAGAAAAACTGTAAATTGGAACATCTCCATTATTTTTACAGTGAGTGAATGAACACGGGCAGCAGCTTTCGTATAAAGACTTCAGGACTGGAGAGATGGCTCAGCGGTTAAGAGCACTGACTGCTCTTCCAGAGGAACTGAGTTCAATTCCAGCAACCACATGGTGGTTCACAACCATCTGTAATGGGATCTGACAGCCTCTTCCGGTGTGTCTGAAGACAGCTACAGTGTGCTCACATACATTAAATAAATAAATAAATAAATAAATAAATAAATAAATAAATAAATAAATATTTTTTAAAAAAGAGGTCAATTTAAGAAAAAGACTTCAATTTCCCAGTAAGCTATTTGAGGGTACAGACATGTATGTTAGACCTAGTGTTATAAAGAATGTATGTTAAAGCCATGTCCCAGAGACATGGGAGGGGCCCCTGGAAGATGTCATGAGGTTCCCTTGGCCTGCTGTCCTGCTGCCTGACATCTGGATGCTCGTGTCTATGCTGTCCGGTTCCTTTGTCACACAAAACTTTTGTCTCCTTCACAAAAACATACGCGGAGTGAGCATTGCCCCTGTCCACCCAGCTCAGTGTGTAATTTTTACAGCTGTTTCTCAGCTGTTAATATATTCTGTGGCATCTGTGTAAATAGACACGAGCAAACTGTCTGAGAGTTATTCCGCTGGCCAGTGAACCATGTAATCTGTTGGTTCAGAGACAGCAGATAATAGAGTGAGATATTTGCTTTGCCCATCCCAACACTCCGAGTAGCATCTAGACTCCAAAAGCCAATTTGTGTTCTGTTGGGGCATGTCTTATCTCACTATATTATCACATCCGGGAGAGGAAATTTGGATAATGACTGTCTGGTTTAGAAAAAAAAAATAGACGCTATTTAGTGAATCGAACATTGGCAAGGTGGGAATTTTGAACTGGAGTTCGGTTCAGTCCTTGGTTAATTTCATACTCCTGCAATGCATCACCACTTCCTGTCTTTTAACAACGTAAGTTAGAAATAACCTTGTTAATTAGCATCTATTTTTAGGTTGATGACATGACATAGCCAAGACAGAGTGAGAACATCGCAGAGCCATTAGCACTCAAGCAACAAGCTCTGCTCTGAAGGGAAGGCAGGCAAAGGCAGAGGGACGTGAAGGTAGCATGTCGGTGTGCTTGGAGCCCACCAGTCAAAGGAAGGAAGCACCAGCTTGGAGATTTGGGTCTTACTCAGCATCAACAGTCAGGCTGCTTCCCTGAGAAGCTTCCATTGGCTCCTGTTACCCTCACAATGAACTTGTTCCCTCAGCCTCTCCATTCATGTTCACATTTGTACCTTGGCCCTAACTCCTTTGTCTCTCACCTTCAGAAATGCTGACTTTTTTTTCCTTCTGTGTACATATGAGCTTTCCCTTCTTCTCGGACTGCTGCACCCCTTCCAGTTTGCTTCCAAACTCCATTCTTTCCTATCTCTCCATCCATTCATTCATCTATCAGTGCATCTATCCATCCATCCATCCATCCACCCATCCATCCATCTACTCGTCTAACCATCAGTATTCATCCATCCATCATCTATCCATCAGTCTGTCTATCTATCCATCATCTATCCATCAGTTTATCTATCCATCCATCCATCCACTCATCTATCAATCAATTCATCCACCCACCATCCATCCACTATCCGTCTGTCTGTCTGTCTATCTATCTGTCTGTCTATCTATCTATCATCTATCTAATCTATCATTTCTGCAGTCCAGCGCACATTCTCACTAAAGGGTCTTTTCCTGACCCTTCCTAAGCACTCTGTTTGCATCTTGTAAGGCACCCAACACCTTCTTTATTTTGATAGTGTGTGTGTGTGTGTGTGTGTGTGTGTGTGTGTGTGTGTGTTACCTTCCTTCTAGTCTGAAACCTCCCATTTATGGAATCAATGGGCAGCTTAGCTAGGTCAGTAAAGACAGGGATACAGAAAAATTCTGGAATAACATGGAGGGGTCCAGGTTCACACAGAATAACCTGGATTTATCCACTCTTCTCCCAAGAACTTCCCCTAAGTTTAGTACCCCTTTCTAAGTGCAGCTGCATATGTTGTCTGTCCCTCTTTAGAAGGTAACAATGCTTTTCCCATGTAGTAACACCTAGGCATGTGGACCCCATGGTTTGGCTGGCAAGTTGAACCAAAACAGTACCCATCAGACTGAGTGAGGGAAGGCTGAGGGTGGAGGGACAGAGAATGCCGCAGAATCACTTTGGCTCCTGGTCATCTCTCTCCTCCTGTTACATCAACACGAGACAAGTAGCACACTAACTAGGCTCAGATGCAGAAGCTTTGCCTTCCCCACCAGGTTGGAAGCCTCTAGAAAGCACGTATATCTTACCCTCCCTTCCTACATGTGTGCATGCATGTGTACGTCTTTGTTACATGTTTGAGTCTCTATCACATGTGTGGATATATGCATACGTCTGTATTAAGAGAAGGCCTACTATAGTTCTTGGCACATATGAACAGTGAAAAATCAGTGGAGGGACTGCAGACGTGGCCCAGTGGTTAAGAGCATCGGCTACTCTTACAGAAGAAGTTCACTTCCCAGCACCCACACAGTGGTTTACAACTGTCTGTAACTCCAGTTCTAGGGGATTTGGTGCCCTCTTCTGGCCTCTGTAGTGACCAGGCCTGCACATGGTACATACTCATACACATACATTCTTTTTAAAAAATCCGCTGGTCTATGTGGTTTGTGCATTGACTTATAACTTGGTAAATTACTGACATTTTGTTCCGCAGTTGTTTATAAATGCCTCCTGTGTTCCAGAGATTGTTACCAGCCTCAGCAAGTAGAGATGGCTCAGTGGTAGATTGTAGGTTTACAGATTTATAAGAAAGTTTTTCGATATGAAATATGAAAAAAAATTGTCTCCTTGGCTGGAGGGTGATAGAGTGTTCTTGCTTTGCTCTTCATTATGGGTTGGGTTTGGATTTTAGCACCCACATAAACAGTTGATCATGGACCCCCATTAACTCTGGAGATAGGAAGGAAAAACAGGAGAATCTCCAGGGCTTCTTGGCTACAGCCTAGCTCCAGGTTCAGAGAGGGCCTATTGCCAGAGGAATGAGACTGGCAGAAATAGAACTCTGGCCTTTAGACACATGCACACATTACACGCCCACAACATACATACAGAACACACACACACACACACACACACACACAAACATACCATACACATACACATACACACCACACACACACCATACACACACATTCACACACACGTACACCATACATACACATACCCCATACTACCTCACACACATACACCAACACACACACATACACACACACATACACAACACACACACACACACACACACACACACACACACACAGAGGGAGAAAACTCTCACGGGGCCTGGTCTGTAAAGCTGCAATCCCTACAAACATGCACAGCGTATTGAGGGCTCCTGAGGGACGGGTGAGACTTAGTGAGGAGATCACGGAAGCAGGTACGCGAGGAGACACAGAGAAGGAATGAGACTGAATTCACTCAGGAGGCAGCAAAAACCATATATTCACGGGTGCGAAAATGAGCGATCTTATTATCCTCCAAACTGGGGGGGATTAATAAACAACAAACTTTACCACTCTTGTTCCAACACTTGCTTAATTGAAGTAGATTACTCAGCGATTCCAAAAGGAAAGAAAAGGCAAATATTCTTTGACCAATACTTGCTTTGAAACCTCATGAGTACTGAACTTACCGTGGTGGGATTGTTGGCCTCCGGACTTCCCTGCCTTATAATCTATCTTTATTTTTTACTGTGCCATCGCAGGATGGGCCTTATACCAGGCGTTCCACGGATCGAGCCTCAGGTTACCAATGGCTCTCTCGGACGTTTCGCAGATTTTGCCCCCTCACCCTCTGGGCTGCAGAGGTAGGGAGGGGCAGGTAGCTTTGTCTGGGTGGAATACGTAGGAAGCACAGGGGCAGAGAGGTTAAATGAGTTGTACAGGATCACACGAGGGTCAGCGACTGGCTGTGAATAGGACTTGGCTCCCAGGCTGTCAGTCTCCCGAGTCTGTCTACTCCTTCCTCCCTCCAGGGCGGCAGCTCTGAATGTCAGAGGGGAAGGAAGTCATGTCTCAGCATTCTGATGGGGGAAATTAAACAGAGCGATGACTGACGGGGGTAGGGCGGGGTGAGGGGATCGTTTCCAGTAACTGTCGCTGAGTAGCTTTTGTTATTTATTTATTTTTAAGGAAGGTGCCATTCAAGTTCCCTACGCACCAAGAGACTGTGGGGAGCGGGGCTTCTGAATGATGGAGAGGCTGCGTCCCTCTGAGAGCCATGTCTGCTACCCTTTGCTACCTCATTCCCGAATCAGGTGCTACATCTTAGGAGCTGTGTCCTCTCTCCACCTCATCCTGGGACCATTGCCGCTTTTACTCGATTCTTCCTAACACACCAGCAGTCTTCTGAGGTTTCCAGCTGAGCTGTGACTCGGTTTCTCTTAATGCTTGGTGCCCAGTCAGTACCTCTGGGCTTCGTGGCTGCCTCTGCCCCCGCTTGTTCCGTCCACCCTAACTCCGGAAGCCCACTAGCGTCCCCGCCAACAAAACCGCCTCCCACAAGTCATTCTTAGGATCCAATCTCCCCTCCAAGTTTCTCCAGCACTGTGAGATTTCCCAGGAAGTCGCAGTTTTTTGAAACTGAAAAAAGCAGTTTCAAAAGACCAGCACCCTGAGCCGGGCTATTATCCTGGGGTTCTACCACTCAACCATTGGGTTTCTTGAGTTTTTGTCGTGACCCTGCATTTTCTTCAAATCTTGACCCTACAGAGGAGTTCTAACGAAACAGTGGATTGCTTTCTGCCCCACTAGAGAGAGACAATTGGGTATAAGGTCCATTAAATTCAGAGAACCGAAGACTTACCCTGTGCGGGTCTCTTGATAAATCTGCCTCTCCCATATACATTTTTAATGACAATGTGGTCTCAAACACAGAGTTATTCAATGCTAAATCAAAGCTGACTCGCGGAGAAATGCCGTTTGATTCTATTTAGTCCACATTTCCATCCCACTTTAGGGTGTCTGCCTGTGCCCATGGGGGCTGTACAATGCTCTCTGAAGCACAGAGCCCTCCGTGACCCCCAGAGCCCTCTGCTGATCACTGGTGTTTGTTGTAGGAGGAAGGCAAACAGGAGTATAGAAGTCTGACTGAACAGCAGCCGCTTCAATAATGTCTCTGGGCTTTTGTTCCTGGGCTGCATAGCAGTAGGGGCTCCCGTCCTCAGAAAGCATACTTATGCAAGTGTTAAGAACTGGCCGGGGATGAGAAGCCCAGCTTAAGAGACCTTCATCATTAGCTGCTAGTGGTAGAGATTAGTGATCCTGCTGCAGGATTACAGAGGGAAGGGGTGCCAGTGTTGGCTAATTGTTCCTTAATGCTTGTAAAATAAGCCAGCTGGAGGGACACAGGCCGTTGTCCGGTTCTCTCAGGTTGAAACTAAATTGGATGGCTCCTCAACCGAGGATTGATGCCAGACGGGAAAGTAAACACGTCCGCCACTTCCCTGGAACTCCTTCTCAATTTAAAATATGTAATTAAAAACTGTTTCCCTAATAAACAGTGCTTAAGTCGTTCTGTCTGGGGCTGACCTTGATCTCAAAGACACCTTTCTTCACAGGCATTGACTTTTCAGATCTCCTCTAAAGCAGGAAGTACAATGGACTTCCTACAGGGACCCTAGATAGGGAAAAAAATCCCCACATGCCTTGAGGTTGCTATTTTGAGATATTTTAGGTACGTAATCTACAAGCTCCGAGGACTTTGGCCCTGTCTCTGTTTGCCGGCTATCAAACATGTCTTGTAAGGTAGGTCTAAGGGATGCATGACCAGGGATGAAGGCCGTCCCTGGGTGCAGACAGACGTTTAAAAATGGGCTTCAAGTCACCACTGCCCCAGTGAGGGGAAGGCTAACCACACCCTCGTATTTTACCTTATCCTAGAAAAGGTCACTGAACTCCAGTGTCAGGGCCGAAGAAGGCACACGGCTCCCCAACATAATGCAGGCCAAACTGAAACATTGTTTCCTCCAGCCCTCCAGAGTTGGAGCTGCTTATCCAGGAACCAGCTCTGTTTCTGACACGTACAAAGGACCTACAAAGGTAGCCAGGGTCCCTACCCTCCAAGGTGGGACGGCCTCCACAGTGTCTTTCCAGTTGCAAATGCAAATTGGGGCCGAGAGAGGAAGAGCCCTGGCACAGGGAGAGGTTCTCAGAGATGGGTGAGGTTTAGGATGGCGGCTAAGGGGAGACAGGCGAGGGGTGACTGAGAGACTGAGAGCCAGTATGCTGGTGGACGGCACTGCAGGCAGAGGCTAATCCAGGCATAAGCTGGAGCTTGCATAAGGCCCCAGTGTGCAGAGGCATCTCAGGGAGCACAAGTCACACTGCGAAGGAGGGAATACTCTTTATTTAGTCCAACATGGTACTCACCAACAGAAGAATAGCACCCCGCACACAGTAGGCACTTTGATAACCCAATATATAGTAAAGAAAAAGCTAGACCCAATTAAAGATCAGAGAGCAGTGGACAGAAAGTACCGGGGTGAGGGGGGAAGTGCCAGTTGTTATTAAGGCTTGTTCCCTGGATGTCAGAGAGACATTGCTGGACTCGACAGCCACACTGTGGTGCTGGCTTTCAAAGCTCTACTTCCATTTTGCTTGGACGGTGGATGCATCAAAGTGGCCGGTTCTGTTGAATTGTTTGTGCTACTCACTTTATAGAAATGCACTAACGGTGGAGACGCCGTCAGACCTCTCAACATCCTTCAGTCCCCCAGTTAAATAGCTGCCAAGCAGAATTGAAGGTCACGGCCACAGGAAATACCAGTGCGTTCTGGCTGCTGTTTCATCTAAAAGCTAGAACAAGGAGAGCGGAGTCCCTCTGTTTATGTGCTTGGCCCCAAGCACCACACGGATTCTAATCTATTTGTTTTCCTAACACACTGCTCGGGGAGGAGAGTCAGGCTTTGGTAACCATTCGTTGCTTAAATTAGTTGTGAAGTCGTGAGGGAGGTGACCCATTCCTGTCAGGCTGTTTCAGGATAGACTGGATGTGACCGTCAAGGTTCTGTATCAAGCCTGAGTTAGGGGTTGTCCCACAGTAGTAAGCAGCTGCCAACATTGGCTATAAAGCAGGAAGCTCATAAAAAGTTAAGGCAGAAGGCTCACCTCCGACGGAGGAGGACTCTGTTGTCCCATGGCTGCTGTGACTCTCATTGTGATTCCTGATAATTCCTGGCTCTCTCTTGCCTGGATTCTTTCTTGAATCCAAACAAGAAATAAAACAAGGGACAAAAAGCCAGGACCAGTTCTCACCCTGGCCTCTTTAGGTTGCTGTGCTGCTGGTGGGAAGGAAATAAAATACTACAAGTAATAAAACAATCTGAACCTTGTTAACCGGCTAACCCTGTTTTGAATCACTGGACGTCCACATTCGTGTGTGTGTGTGTGTGTGTGTGTGTGTGTGTGTGTGTGTGTGTGAAAGCAGAGTGGCAGTCTCCAGAGCTACAGAAGCTTCCCGTACTGTGTCTGCATCTCCGTAGCTGGTGACCGACAGGACTGTGCTAATTAGGACAATTATAGAATAGCTTCTATGCCGTTCTGAAAGGTTCTCTTTCTGGCGTTGGGATTTTGATATGAAAAGAAGAGGCTCTTGAGTTTGAGCAAAGGAGGGGAATAGGAGAAAGGAAGAGAGGAAGGGAAAAAAAGAGGCAAGAGGAAGGAGGAAGGGACAGGGGGAAGGAGGAGGGAAAAGATATAGGAGGGGGACAGAAAAGGAGGGGAGGGGAAAGTGAGAATGGGAGGAGAGGGGAAGAGAGAGGGCAGAAGGGGAGGGGAGAGGGAATGGGAGGGGAGGGGAAGGAGTGGGAGAGAGAGACACTGAGAGTTGGCTCTAATCAATCAGGCTAACATGACTGTTGACTGGAGGGAGAAGTTTAGGGGATGGGTCCTCAAGGCTTGGGAAGAGCTACCCGACAGAAATTGGAAGAAAGTTTATCAGTCCTCACCCAGCTCTGGTACCAGCGAGGGTCTGGTTGCATAAGAGTCGGACAGATTGAAGGTAGCAGTGTGTATTGTTAGAACCAGTCTTAGCAAGTTATACGGATGATCTTGATTCCCTACACCTTGCGTCTTAGAAACAGTTTTTAAAAAAGCTTTTTCTCACCTCTGTGTAGCAGTGGCGAGCAGAGTTCAGCTTGTGACCATCTAAATATATCAGATTCCCGATTGTGTTGTCTGACTCTTCTTCCCACATCTCCGTGGCACAAGTGAACAGGACCGTAGAATCCACTCATTATCCGCACAACGCACTTATGCTCGGGAGGCCCCCAGAGCGGAGCCCAGGGCCCTGGCAGGAGCTCTGTAAGTGAATCTTTGGGTTCACCTGGGTTTTGCCAATGAGTGTCTGCTAAACCCCTGTCTCCAGAGACGCTGTCAAGTACAAATTACTCCCAGGATACACATGCAAACCATTATAAAGAGACACTAGTGTCTGAAAGGCAGGATTTCCACATCCTAAAACAGATATGCTCACGAGCCCATTAAAGGGCAACGGGTAGGTTTAATGTGGGTTACGCTCTGGGTATTTATGATGGTTTAATAAAGACTATTCGCCCCACTCTGCTTTGGAGAATAGTCTGAAGGGGAACAGGTATGACCGTTTACCAAGTCACTCCCACTTTCCCCATGTGTTAATATGCCACGAAGTCAAGAGAACACCAACAGAAGGCCGTGGTTGTTATTTCAAGTATCTGTACAGTCAAGAGCAGGCATGCTCCAGCGCACAGTCCATTTCCTTCCCTCAAAAACTATCTATTGACCAAGAAGGAAAAATTCTACTGATCTCACTGGCAGGACTGTTTATTAAGTGGACTTGAGCCCTCAGGAAATAACTTCTTCTTCTTCCATTGATGCCACCCTGGATGTTTTGGCAGATCTGATGACTATAATTACTTGGGGGACATTAATGATACCTCTGTCTTAGTAACAATAGTCTAAGTTCAATATAAGTGAAGACTTGGTTTAATCCAAAGCCTCTCTCCTCTATTTAGCTGAGGACTAGGTCCGATGACAGGGAAGGAGGAGAGAGCCTTCATTGCTCTTAATCAAAATCTTCTCTTTCCGTTTTGGATAGCTCAAGGTTCAGGCAGAGAGGAGGGGGGAGAGACGGAGTGGGAGAGAGGGAGAGAAAATGAAGAAAGTAGAGGGAAGAGAGAGAGAGAGAGCACAAGAGAGATATTGATTGATTGATTGATTGATTGATTGATTTGCGGCTCTTTATAAACTGTTCTTCTGTCATATGACATTCCACAAACTCCATCTTTATAGACACACGTGTGCTCCATCGGGCAGGTGACTCCTCCTCTGCATTTTGAATTCCCTGTATCAGGAGAGGGTACTTATGTCAGTCACTGTGTTCTCAGGACAGACCTCGGTCTGTTTTATCTGGGCTCTTCCTTGAGCAGGGTCCGCGGGAGATAGTGAGGGCCAGGCTACCCTTCTCAGCATCCACATGGTCCATGGGAAAGCTTACCCATCCGTCCCGCTTGGTGGGATTTATGCTCAGTTGACTTCTGCATTTCTCTCGTCTTGCCTTCATTGGCAGCTGTACCGAGCTCCCAGAAAACTTAATTCTTTTCTCCAGCATGTGTCCCTCAAACTCTGGACTAGCACCCGTGGCTTACCTGAAAGCTTCATGAGTTCTGCCCTGGTAGCAGCCCTGGGAAGACAGGGCGTCTCTAAGCAAACACACAATCTAGGTTTCAGAATAAGATCTCTCCTCTAGGGAGTGAATCCAGACCAGCTGTTGAGTGTTCTCCTGTGGCCACCTCCACAGGAACAGGCTGGATACACCAAACATAGGCATTCCCCTCTCCTCAAAGGATGGTGTCCACAGACGCCTAACAGTTATCTATCTAGGCAGGCAATGGTGGCGGACTTCTGCCAACTCCGAGTAAAACTTTGCATGGCTATATCTAGCACTCCATTTGTAAATGCAGCATATTTATAGATGATGAGTGCTGACTTTAGAATTTTACCTGAAAGTTGGAGATGACAGAAGAAATTCCATCTCACTCCCAGTCCGCCGACATTCACAGCCCTTAACAACGGTGTCTCCGTCTTTCTTATTTTGTATCTGAACTCACCTCTCCCGCGTCTTTTCAGGATCCTTCCTGCTGTGCTTTAGCACTAACACCGTTCTCTTCATCTCTTCTTTCCCCTCCCAAGTTCAAATGCTATATATAAACTATATATGTTGCACACATATATACTATATGTTTATACACTATATACATATACACTAAATATACATATAACTAGATACACTATGTGCACAAATGCTATACAGAGTATTTATATATTTGTAGTGTTTACATATGTGGTATTTATACTATATATAGTATTTTTATGTGGTAGGTAGCATATATAATATATGTTATATAGTATTTATAAATAGAATATAGTATATATTATATAGTACATAGTACATAATATATAGTATATAGCATATAAAATATAGTATAGAGTATACTATACAATACTATAGTAAAATATAGTATATACTATATTTTATATATAATATATAGTATGCATATATATATGTATATATATATATATGTATATATATATATATATCCTAGCTTCCACACCTTTGCACCATTTTTGCTTGTTGAAACATTTCCCATCCTTTCAGGTTGTTTCACCGTCACTTTCTCCATGGACCTTTCTTGGGTTCACCTCATCCAACTGAGCCTCCTTGGACCCGGCACTCCCTTGCTCGAGGATTTTATTTCTATTACAAAGTGCAGTAGGGTTCCCAGTAGAGACGTCATGATACTCTTCTTCATGGGAGCCTCATTGTATATCTGCCCACCACACAGGATCATGGTGGGGGGGGGTCTTCTGTATTGTGCACTCTCAACGCTGTTTGCTGGAACCCTTGGCATCAGGTCGTATCAAATGATGTCGAGTAAGTTATAATCACTGACCACATGAGAGCTATTCTGGGAGGGCAGACAGAGTGCAGACGTGACTCTCAATGTCAGAGGTGGCAGAGTCCTTCCTTGCCTGGGTAGACTTTATCTCATGAAAGAAGGTAACAGTCAACACAGAGGACACTCACTTCTTCATATCACCAAAGTTCATTCCCCATCTTCTCTCCATCGGACCAAGGCGAACGAGACTGCAGCGACAAGAAAAGCCTGCAGCACGGAGGAGCGATCAGTGAGTTTGGTGAATTGGAAAGGAGGCTACAACAAAAGCTGGTCTACTTTAGGGTCAGAGAGACACCTGCTGATACCCTCAACACCCTTTTATTCACAAAGGCCAAGAGTTCTAGGACACAGAGGTTGGGGAGAGGCTCAAAGGTGCAGAGCAGAGAACTTGGGCTCAATTCCCAGCACCCACCCAGCAACCGTATGTAACTCCAGTTCCAGGGGATCTGATGCCCTCTTCTGGTTTCTGAGGGCACAAGGCACACACGGAGCACAATACAGGTACAGGTAGGTAAAAAAAAAAAAAAAAATCCTTTAAAACAACGCCATTCTAGGAAATGCTGCAGGATTAGACAGTGAGTGTACCACGGAACAGATTCACTCATTCTCCTCCAAACCCACAAGCTTACCTGCTGGTCCGAGAGGTCCATCCAGTCTGCCCATTCTGAAGCAGGACTTGAAAAGAGTGCTTGTGACGCTTTGACGCCATCTATCTTTTAGCTCAGACAAAGACTGCTGATTAGCACAACTATTACTCAGTCGCCATCCCTAAACCCCAGTCAAAACCAGTGCACGCTGGATGGACAGAATGCAGCCAGCCCCTGAGGCGTTGCTCTTCCACATGTAGAAGTACACCTTGTAACCAGAGAATTTTCAATTATTTTTATAAATATTTAAAATTTCCAAATGGAAAACTGTTGTGTCTACAAGTAATTGAGCTTTATGCATACACGTTTATGCATACATTGTGGTGGTTTGAATATGATTCACCCAGGGAGTAGGTGTGGCCTTGTTGGAGTAGGTGTGGCTTCGTTGGAGTAGGTGTGACCTCGTTGGGGTAGGTGTGGTCTTGTTGGAGTAGGTGTGGCTTCGTTGGAGTAGGTGTGACCTCGTTGGGGTAGGTGTGGCCTCGTTGGGTGGGTGTGGCCTCGTTGGGTAGGTGTGGCCTTGTTGGAGTAGGTGTGGCTTTGTTGGAGTAGGTGTGGCCTTGTTGGAGTGGGTGTGGCCTTGTTGGAGTAGGTGTGGCCTTGTTGGAGTAGGCGGCTTGGGCTTTAAGACCCTTACTGTCTGGAAGCCAGTCTTCTCCTAGCAGCCTTCAGAGGAAGATGTAGAACTGTCAGTGTCTCCTGCACCATGACTGCCTGAATACTGCCATGATCCCGCCTTGATGATAATGAACTGAAATTAAATTTTATTTTCTTATTTTTATTCTATTAAATTTAATATCCATATTCTTGCTCTTCCAATCCCAGGCACTGCAGAGGCAGCGGCTTACCGTGCAGACACGGCCAAGGCCAAGAACCACACCACACACAACCAGTCCCACAAATGGTACAGAAATGGCATCAAGAAACCCCAGTCACAAAGATATGAATCTCTTAAGGGGGTCGACCCCAAGTTCCTGAGGAACATGCGCTTTGCCCAGAAGCACAACAAGAAAGATCTGAAGAAGATGCAGGCCAACAATGCCAAGGCAGTGAGTGCACGAGCAGAGGCCATCAAGGCCCTTGTGAGGATTAAGGTCATCAAGCCCAAGATGCCAAAGGGCCCTGGCCACAAACTGAGCCATCATGATTTCATCTCTCATCCCAAGGTTGGGAAGAGGATTCAAAGCTACATGGCCAAGGGTTGTAAGCTCTGCCAACCAAAGCCCAAAGTTCAAACCAAGGCAGAGGCCACAGCTCCAGCTGAGGCTCAGGCTTCAGCTCCAGCCCAGGCTCCCAAGGGTGCCAGGCCCGTGTGAAGGCCCCATAGAAAAGGCTCCTGCCAGTGTGAAGACAAATGGACTGCTGTGACACACCCACCTACACACTATTTGCAGATGACAGTGTCCTATGCTGTTTTGACAAATACACTTGAGGCAAGAGAAAAAAAATCCAAGTTCTTTGAATATTTTGTCTTTGATATAAAACTAAGGAGTCTCAGTCAAGTATGGTGGTACATGGCTGCGATACCAGCACTTGGGAGACAGAGGCGGGGGGTGGGTGGGTGTCACTCCAAGTTTGGGGCTAGCTTGGGAATTATAGCGAGTTATGGATCAGCCAAGATTATATAGTCATACCATATCTCAAAAGTGTCCACAGAATAATTAAGTCAAAGTAGTTCCTAATTCTCAAGGATGTGTGTGTGCATGTACATGTGCACATGTGTGTGCTGCATGTGTATGCACATGTGCATGTGTATATGTGTGTACATGCATGAGCACATGTGCATTGTGTGTGCGCACACACATGTGCATGTGCATGTGTGGGTGTGCATGTGTTTGGTGAGAGCACTTTGGTGTTTGGTGGTGCACGCATGTCCCCACCAAAACTGCCTCTATTTCTCATATAAACCATGTTCTCTGTGATATACTCTACTTTAGAACCCTGGAACAATCAAAGGAAAACATGTAAATATATCCCTATGCTAATGAGAAAACATATTATCATATATAATATAACATATGTATAATATATAATATATAAATAATATATGTGGGTTATATATAATAATGTAACTCTGAAGGATATTAAACATATGCAACATTTAGCCTTATATGGACGTACAGTAAATTGGTATATGTATTGCTGATAAACAGAATTGAATTCCCTGTGATGTCACACAAAATTTTATGATGTCATACAAAATTTTATGATGTCACACAAAATTTTATGATGTCATACAAAATTTTATGATGTCATACAAAATTCTGCCAATGATTGGTCCATCAGCAAGTATGTTAATGGTAACTCATTCTTGGTGCTACAAAACTGAAAACTCTCTTCCATGGAAAAGGCTCTATCACAGAAAACACCGGATGACACCAAAGATGATTCGGACAGAAGACGGTCACTTGAAATAAAACCATAATGAGATGGTAGGAACTGTCAAACTCGGCACCCTTGGCGTGTCTTTTAATGATGATAGTCAACTCCTCGTTAACATAGGCTTGCATTTGCGTGTATTCCTATGTTTGTTCCAGGGTCCTCAGGGTGCACCACACAGAACATGGCTGAATGGAGGCAGTTTGGGTGTGGGCATGTGTGCAGCAACAACGCTCTCACCACACAGGAATGTTTCTGGATGTCTTATGAGTAATGAGCGAGGAGCTTCTTAAGAAAGTAGTCATTTGGGCTGGAGAGGGTCAGTCTGTAAAGTTCTTGCCGTACAACACCAGGATCTGAGTCCAGATCTCCAACACTCGGGTGGTCATAACCACTGACACAGTCAAAAAGAACCTCGTTCAATCATGTTGTCTGTAACATCAGTGCTGGGAAGGTCAGGGCAGGTGGGCATCAGGGGCCTCATCAGGTGGGCATCAAGTGGTGGGCATCAGGTGGGTATTGTGTGGGCATCGGGTGGGCATTGGAAGCATCAGGGACTTCAGCAGGGCCAGTAGAACTCACTGGTCAATTGGCTGAGACAGATTGGTGAGATACAGGTTCATTGAAAGCTCGTGTCTCAGAAAGAGGGAAGGTGACTGAGAAAGACACCTGATGCATACCACATGCATATAGCCACAAGAACATGGACCTACAACACCCAGTCACAATACCCCCCACAACACAGGCACACACACACACACACACACACACACACACACACACACACACACACACACGCTAATTCAGTTATTTTCCAGCTAGGATAGGTTAGTTATATGAGTTTGAACTTTTCTGAGTTTGAACTTGTCTGTTTCAGGAACAATCTTTAGGAAATGTAATGTGAGCTGAGCAACGGGAGTTCAGATGGCCTTTCCAGAAGGATCTGTCTGACTTCCTCAGTGTGCATAGGAATGATTCTACTGGGCGACTGACAGAACGTAGGGTTTCTCACAATACTTTCTGAGGCCACTGTCCATGGGCAATCCATACCCTTCCATGCCCACAATAGGGATTCACTGGCCAAACTCATTAATTTAGAAGCATTAAATTAACCTAGTGTTTCTAAATTAAGGTAAAACAAATTCATTTACTATTTGACTTCCCAGAGTATTTTTAGATCACTCTGTAAAGTCTAATGTGTTTGGCTGGGATGAGGCACTTCCAAACATCCTATGATCATATTCATGGTCTTGTGTCCTGCGGAACGTGCTTTGGTAAATATGAATGTCTTGTCCTATGAGGTCTTTCCCATTCCTTGGATGGAGGAAAATTTCTGATTCATCCAATCAGACCAGGCATCAGTCGCATCATGCTTAGGACGTGCAGTTGTTTGAGGTGTATGCCCACTTCACTGGGGGACAGAACAAACAGGGTGCTTTCTCTGAAGAGAGTGGTCTAATGGGAGGTGTGCATAATCTCATCATTTCGATGCAACAGAAATGGGCAGGCAAGCGGCAGGCAGAATGGATGGATGCTGAGTGGAGCTCAGAGCCACAGGCAGCCACTCCCAAGGAAGAGGTTGGCATTAAAAACTAGGGAGGTGGGGGGAAAGAGTGGCTTCCAGGCAGCGTCCTGGCCACAGAGAAGTCTTTGGGTGAAGAAACCTGCGTTTGACTTTTGATGTTACCAGGAGAAGGACTGTGAAAAGTGCCTCTCTGGAACAGGAGGCTGTGATGTCCGGAAAGGGAGGCTGCTACAACCCTCAGTACAACCTCTGCACTCACCCACATCCTCGAACAGCTTTTGAACACTGACCAGTGCCCCGGGGTGAACTGCGGGCAGAGGCAACACCATTTTCTTTTCTATTGTGTTAAAGCAAAGCACATCTGCAAGTGCCTTAGATAACTTAATTTAGGTGGGTGACAAAAGGGACAAAGGACAGCCGTGCAGCCCAAGAGCAAAGAGGGGCTTCTCCTAGAGCTTCCACAGGCCTCAGACCCCTCATTATACCTTAGCTGGCGGCCTGGGAGGGGAACCTGCCTCTCTGAGCAGCAGCACATTAGCAGAAGGGGAACTCTGACGTTAGTTAAAATGTCGATAGCTGTGACAGGGGATCAAGCTCGAGTGGGAGCCCTGCAGCCCATGTCTTGATTCGTCTACCTTTTTTAAATTTTAATGCAACATACTTTAAATTGCAGAGAGAGAGAGAGAGAGAGAAAGAGAGAGAGAGAGTCTTTGTTGAGTAAAAACACGCTGGTAAAATACAGATAACTGTTCTGAGGCCTGGGCCGAGCTGTGACTTTCTTCGCAAAGTGTTTCCTTAACACTTAGCGTTTATGAATATCCAAAACTAGTGTTTGCCTTCATCTCGGGCCCTTTTGATTCCTGTGGCTGTGTTATTTGTGTCCTCTCTTATCTCCTAATTCTCTATTGGATGCGTTTCCTCTGCCTAAGAGTGTGCTGAAGGCCCCTCTGTTGGGAAAAGCCTGATAAAACAGGAGCGGAACAGAAGCAGCGAGGGACTCTTTCCTCAGCCTTGGAGCCCTCTGCAGCACTCACACAAGCTCGCCTTTCTCGCAGCACCACACGGCTGGTTTTAAAATGCTTTCTTGGGATGAGGGATGAGAGTGCTTGGTGTGTGAGGCAGAGGACCTGAGTTTGAATCCCCAGCAACATGTGAAAAATGGGCATGGCAGAGTATGGGGCTGGGACAGAGTCCCAGGACTCATGGAGCAGCCAGTCTAGGAGAAAGAGGAAGCTGAGGTTCAGAGAGAGGCCCTGCCTCAAAGGAATAAAGTACGGAGTGATAGAGGAAGACATCTTATGTCCTCTTCCTGTCTTTATATGCACACTCACGCGCACATACACACACTCACATATGCACACACACATACACACACATACACACATAGTCACATACCTATGCACATTCACACACATGTACACACACTCACAGATACACAGACACACACACTCACAGATACACAGACACACACAGTCACATATACACACATATACACTCACAGAAACATAGACACACACACATACTCACATACACACACTCATACCCACCCACACATACACACACTCATATATAGAGACACACACTCTCACACATATACTCACCACACACACTCATACACACATACACTCACACATACACACACTCTCACACACTCACATATGCTCACATACACTCACATACATACTCTCACATACTCATACACTAACACATACAACACACGCACACACACGCACACACACACACACACACAGTATCATTACTGCTCATCACTTTCAAACCGCCTACCCGTTTTTAGACATTTCCCTCTAGTTTTGGTTTCCAACCTAAGGAAAACGCTGTCCTGGGGGAATCCTCAATGAACATGCTAACATGTGTGAAGACCATGGACGGTCTTGTCTTGCTGTGTTTATTCTTGGGCCCCCTGTGTGCTAACACCATCGATTCCTACTCCGAAGCTCTCTACTCCGTATCTTTTGTGACTCACGTGCACTGGCTTTCTCTCTGAGGGTTAGGTGGTGGTCCTGGGTCATCTGGGACTCGCTGTGGGACATTAAGTTTTCTGAGCCTCAACTTTCCTTTAAGAGAAGGGACAATGTATATCTAGTAGAGGTGACCCTTGAAGTTACCTCAATAGACACCAGTTTCCCCTCCTTGTCTTCTGACTGTCCTCTGGTCTGTATTTTTCCACATTCCCTAATGGAAACAGAGCCGCACAATTGTATCCTCAGCTGTCCTGTCTGCATCACCTTCCTTGAGACTCTTGCCAGTGCCCAGCTCTAGGCATGCATGCTTGCTTGACTACTGTCTACACTGATTCTGTCCTGATTCTTCACAAGAGCTGCGTGTGACCTTGATGACCTTATCTCTAATCCCTCAAATAATTTTAGAAGTATTTATCTTTATTTCATGGGTGTGAATATTTTTGCATTCATGTAGAGCACACACTATGGACATGAGCCCCACCTGATTCTTCAGTTCTTCCCTAGTCCTTTGGTAAATGTAACAGAATGTCACAGGGGAGGGAGGCTCCTCCAAGGCAGAAGCTGTGCTTGGGACTGCCTCTTGCCCTTCTGGAGTGCACCATCCTTAGTAACCCTCTTTATGACAGATTTGGGTCTCTGGACTTGAAGAAATTTCCATATTCTTGCTCCAACACTGCTCATTTACATGTAGAGATGACATCATTATCTGTGAAGTATGTACATTAACAGTTAACATACTTCTGAGAAGACAGCCTTGACAAACACAGGCTTCCTAGTTCTTAACCAAACCCTACACAAATGAGAATATATATATATATATATATATGTATATATATGTATATATGTGTGTGTATGTGCTACCTATCATCTATCTACCTATCATCTATCTATCGATTTATCTATCATCTGTCTATCATCTGTCTTCTATCTATCTATCTATCTATCTATCTATCTATCTATCTATCTATCTATCCATCTATCTCATCTATATCAACTAACCTGAAGAAGTGAAGTTAAGACCCAACCTCCCTTTCCAGAACCATTGCTCCCAGCTTTTCTGTGTCTTAGAGAGTGATTCTTCAAAAGAATCCCCACACTTTTCAACTAATACATAATCAAAACACATTAGAAAGTTTTGATGTTGAGTTTTGTTTGAGTCCCATATCTTAAGCCACTTTTATATCCCTGCCTTTCTGATTTTTTCTTGTATTTTTGTTCCTATGGGCTTGTGACAGGAGGTTCATATACACTACTTGTGTAACAAGGGAAACTAAAGCCTGACGGCTCAGCCAGGCATGTGATAGTGAGTTTCGTAGTTCGCTTATGCTATTTAGAGAAGAAAGGTGATGCTCAGGAGGCAGAGGCAGGTGGGGCTCTGTGAGACCATGGCCAGGCTTGGTGACACCCTGCCCAGAATAAAGGAGAAGAAAAGTGGGTGTTTTGCTTGTCACTTTTTGTTTGGTTTTGGCTTTGACAAGGTCTTACTTGGTAGCCCAGGTTAGTCTTAAGCTCCCCACCCCCACACACTGCAGCCTTCTGAGATCTGAGCTTCTGGCTTCTCAGAAAGGAATTTATTGAGATACTTCACAGGAACCCGTGGGATGGACAGCCCACTTGCTCAGCCCAGGCAAGTGGGCAACTCTGCTGCAGGGCTGTAGTGCAGCTGTCCGCCACCTTCATCCGGAGATGGGTCCAGAGCTCCTTTCCCACTCACCAGCGGAGAATCAACAGCTTTCTCACCGTGCATAAGAAAAGGTCACATTTCCACCCACGTCTTTCTCCTCCTGTCGCTTTCTGTTGCGTTCCATTGTATAACATTTTTTGACAGGAACACGGTTGTCCTGCAGTATGGCTGCTACGGAATCTGGTGAGTATTGTCTTTAGATTTCCCATCCTTGAAACAAGAGAATCCATTTAAAAAGAAGAGGCACAAGGGGAGAGGGCTTAGAAGGTAGGTGCCTGGTTGCTCTTCCAGAGGACTGGGGCTCCATTCCCAGCCCCCACACGGAGGCCAACAACCGTCTGTAACTACAGTTCCAGGGGATGTGGTAGCCTTCCTTGGCCTCCGTGGGCACTGCCTTTGTGAAGGGCACAGACCACACACCCATCCACATAAAAGTCAACAAGTCTAAAGAGAAAAGCATGGCCTGAATTTTAACTAAAACAACCTAATTATATGTCACAGCCAGTGTTTCCTATGTTTTATCATCACCTTTCGAAGATCAAATGAGTAAATGGTCCTAATTGTCTAAGAGAAGCCAGGCGAGCACGATTTCCACACTCAGATACTTACGCCCAAGATGTATGAACACCAATATAGACAGGCACGCACACGTAGGAGCCACCGAACATGATGAGAACTATGGATTGCCGATAGACGATTTAACAAGGTCAGGTTTAAACAGATTTTCAGACTTGGTGTAGAGACGAAGTTGGGAAAACTCCGTTATAATTTGGGGTGTAATTCTGGAATAAATATGCGTGCTAGCAGAGGAACTTAGTAAACGCTTAAGGAAGGGAAGGGCACACTGGAGAAGAGGAGGGCATATGAAAGAATGGAGGCTATGGCAGGCCTCACCCAGAGAACGCTGAGGGGCCAGAGCAGGCCTTCAGGCACTGCATCCAGGATGGACAGTGGGAAAAGGAAGCAGAACGGTTTACGACACGTCTGGACTTTACACATCTCCCGGGGGCATCCATAGTAGCTGTCCTTCCTTCCTTCCTTCCTTCCTTAGAACTGGGCATGCCCCACTGATGAGCTGGAACGAGTGGTTCGGAAGTGAGGAGGGTGCCATTGCCACACATCAGTCTTCCCACAGACTCCTGTAGACACAGCTCTGAAGCTTGGGGCTTCCTGCGTTCTCTCTCTCTCTCTCTCTCTCTCTCTCTCTCTCTCTCTCTCTCTCTCTCTCTCTCTCACACACACACACACACACACGCCTTCAATGCTTTGCCTATTCTCTAAGTAAACTGAACCCGGGTACCTGTCTTAATCAGCATCCTATTGAGGACTGACATTTCCCCTGGATGTGCTGAATGTATAAAAGAGAGCCCGGAATTCCTTCTCAATCTCCAGCTTTTCACAACATTTCCCATATCTAGTCCACCATGGTTTTAGTTTTGTTCTTACTTTCTGATGGCTCCCTCCCCTCCCCCTCCCCTTCCCCTCCCTCCTTCTCTCTTCCTCTCCCCCTCTGCCCCTCCCTCTCCTCCTCCCTCTCTCTCCCTTCATCTTCCTTCCCTCTCCCTCTCCTCTTCCCTAACTCTCTTCCTTTCTGTGCTCCCTCCCTCTCTTCCCCCTCCCTCCCCCTCCCCTCCTCCCTCCCCCTCCCCTCCCTCCTCCCCCTCCTCTCTCCTCCCCCTCCTCTCTCCTCCCTCCCCCTCCCTACTTCCCTCTCCCCCTTTCTCCCTCGATCTCACTCTCGCTCTAATTTATGAATCCTTGTTAGGTTGTGGAGACGAGAACTTTATGCTTTACAGGGTTGCTCCCTAGTTCTTTAAAGCTGCCCGCTGCTGTGCCCTGGGGTGGATGAAGGTCGCTGGCATCACCAGCGAGCTGTACAGCTCAGCTAACAGTCTTCCGGAAGTGAAGCCTTCTTTAGTACATGGAACTGCACTGCGGTGCAGGCTCCTGGGTTACTTTGGAAAATTACTCGTCTGTATTACTTGTACAAAAGAAGCGTCAGCGAGACATATTCGAATGCGTATGCAATGTTTTTGATCTGCTGTTTCACTCCGGTTACTGGTCCTTAGAGCCCTCCTTTCCGCTTCCAGCGTCTTTCTCCTGCCTCTTGTCTTTACCGCCACAGTTCATGGTAGAGAAGCATGCGGTGCTTGTCTTTCTGAGCCAGATGGCTTCTGGTCTTGTTGAGCACCAGCATTTAAAAGGCGCCGATGCAGGCGAGCTGCAGTTACTGAGGGGTTTTGATCAAAGTTAGATAACAAGGAACAGGAAATGACACTTAAGAACCGGGGCTGGGGATTTAGCTCAGTGGTAGAGCGCTTACCTAGGAAGCGCAAGGCCCTGGGTTCGGTCCCCAGCTCCAGAAAAAAAGAACAACAACAACAACAACAAAAAAAAAAGAACCTACATTAGTTATAGCCATTTACCTTGGACTCCACACAATACTATGCCTATTTAAACAATTCTTTTTGAAACAGGGCTTCTCTATATATTGTGGAGCTAGCCTGAAACTTGTTATACAGTCCAGGCTGGCCTTGAACTCACAGAGATCTTCCTGTCTCTGCCTCCTGAGTGCTAGGATTAAAGGCATGTGCCACCATGACCAGCAATAGCATATTGTTTAAAAAAAAAAAAAGAAAGAAAGAAAAGAAAAGAAAAGACTCATCAAAAATATTCCTCAGGGACAGGGAATGAAAATTTAAAAACTGAAGAGGGCCTGGAGAAATGGCTCACCAGTCAGGGGGCACTTGTTGTTCTAGAAGACCAGAGTTCAATTCCCAGCTCCCAGGACCCACATGACAGCTAAAGCTATCTGTGGCCACAGATTCAGAGGATCTGATCTGATACCTTCTAGCCTCTGAGGGCAAATTACACTTGCACACAAGAATAAATAAATCTTTTTTTTTTAGAAGCCAAAAGATCCTCTGTGTATCGAGTTCAAGACCACTTGTTGAGGCCAGGGATTATATCTTAATTAATTAAAACCAACGATTATATTTATAGGCTCCACACAACGTAGCTAGCTGTCGTGTGGTAGGTTCCCACCAAGAGGTGGTGGAATGGAACCTGGTGTTTTTCAAACTAAACTGTTTCTGCGCCGTCTGAAAGGAAGTGCGAATGACTGAAGTTCTTGCTCCAAAGGGCGCTGAAACTGGAATCTTTGCGGACACCTTTGTACCAGTGCGGAGGAGGCCTGATAAGCTCATGCCGCTGGGAGGAGGCATCTCGGGTCCTTACGCCCTGTTTCTTACCATCTTCTCTGTGCGCAGAGGAGTCCTGTACTGGGAAACTTTGCTGTTTTCTCTTTGTAGCGTTTAACCTCCAGCGGGAACCGCAGCTCCCTCTCTGCCTCGTCTTTTACATGCTACATAATGATTGTCAAAACTTAAAGTCAACACGGTCGGGATTCTGAAGGTTCTGTTTTAAAAAAAAAATCTCCCGGTAGAATGAAGGGAGAATGCTTGGAAAAGGTAGGGTTATCAATTATGACTTGGCAGACCTTTATAGATTATTAATTCGACTGTATAAACTACGGCTAAATAACCTTTATCTAGCAGACTGGGTTAGGGGATTGAAAGCAAGGGGGGAAAATACTAAAAACATACAGTGGGTAGCAGTTTATGTGTCAAGAAAAACTGAGAGAATTTCTGAAGCTCTGATGTCTAGCAGATAACACTTAAATCATTTTTCTCCAAACTTCAGTCATAAAACTTCAAAGAGTTATAGCCATAATACAAATTTTTAGACTAAGAAGTGGTGTTTGAAGTTACTTTATGGGATTTTGCTGTAAGGGCTCCAATTGATTTGTAGCAAGATAAAAGAAGGAAACTTATTTTCGAGGCTTTGTGGGAGAAGCGGCCTCCCTTCCATTGGTCGCTCTGCCGACGCCTGCAGGGCAGGGTGCTGCAGACTCTGGTACTGTTGTGCCTATGTGAACTGAGCCACTGGCCGCCGCCTGCTGTTTGTGTTATGGTTAAAATCTGTCATACGCTGGTGGTGATTTATTAAATGTTTAATGAAGGAAGACAAAAACTTCAATAACTACAAACAGAAAAAGTAGACCATCGCATTAAAATGTAATAACACATATTACATTTCTATTTTTCTTCCCCGGCTTTCCTTTTCTGAAAGCGATGAGGCTCATTGGAAACTCAGTACAAAAGGAACTCGGAGGCTCATCTTAACAAAGGCCCTGCTTCCCTTCACGCGTGGCTCCTTTTACCAAAGGGAAACATAACCTCTGTCCTGGAAAAACAGACAAGAAGCAAGCCTCGCTTAGCAGCAGCCCAACACAGCTGTCAGTAGTCCCAGTCCCCCACCATCCATGTAGAGGTGGGTGACAGTTTTGAAGCGCTGTCCCTACTGTGTGCTAGTCTGTCCCAGTAATGCTCTGATGGCTGTCCCTCCATCTATAAACACGGAGCCATAAGCTGGTGCTGTGTCTGAAGTATCGTTTTTAAAATGAAATCTGTTCAACTCTCCTGAATCTAAGAGGCCACATTACTTCCGAAGTCAAGCGGGGGGGGGGGGGGGGGGGTGTTGTATGTCGCTCACCAAGCTTCCTCACATCCAAAGCTAATGTCTGTGCTTAGCGTGGGGCGGGGAAGACAGGTCAGGCTGCAGTCCCTACTTTCCTTGCGTGGTTGTGTATACCAGAAGACTCTGCTTGCTGCTACGTTGTTTCTCCCCGCTCAGATGTATCTGATGACTTCGTGGTATCAACTTGCAGACTTTACAGTTACCCATGCGTATTAATTGGTATCTGCTTCAAGCCCCATCAGGAGGAGGTGGACAGGAAGTGGAGGTGGAATTCTGAAGGTACTGAAGCACTGATTCGCTGTAAGCGTACAGCTCTGCGGCTATCTCTCCTTATTAAAATTCTAAAACGCCTTTCCACTATGTTCACGGAAATAAACACACAGTCATTATGTAATCGGATTGTTAGACACCCTCGAAAGATTCGACTGACATAAACTCGCGGTCACAATTCAATAAAACGAATCAATTCCTTAGGAGATAGATGGCTCACCACCTGATCGATGGGCTCGATTTTCACTTTTTAACAGTTACCTTACACATTTAGAAAATGGAGACCACACAATGGATCTAAGTGGGAGTTGCAGCTTCTGAAGTTTTAGTTCATTAGTCCACAATTCTTTCTTTCTTTCTTTCTTTCTTTCTTTCTTTCTTTCTTTCTTTCTTTCTTTCTTTCTTTCTTCCTTTCTCCCCCTCTTCCTCTTCTTCTCTCTCTCTCCCCCCCCTCTTCTCCACAGGACACTTAGTAGATAGTAACTGTGCATGTCCTGTAGAACGCACCCAGGAATAGCCATGAGGAAAACAGTAAGGTCCCTGCCCTCTAGGATTTTGCAGAATAAGTCCAGAGAGAACCAAAAAAAATGAGGGTTATAGAATTCCGGGAAGTTCTAAAGAAGAAAAATAAGAGCTATGGTAACAGAGCAGAATGGCTGCAAGTCAGTCAGGACCGGGCTCCCCTGCAACAGAATGAGGGTTACAGGAATTTGTGTCACTGTAGTTTTTATTTGACCAAATAACTCAATCAATCGGAGGTGCCATTGTTCCCCTCAGAGAGTATAGCAAATAAAATTAACCGTAAAGCAGTGTCACCCCATTACCCACCTACCAATCTAAGAACTAGCAGTCTGTTTACAAAATAAATAAATAAATTAATTAATTAAAGCAAGCTTTGTGACTACTTTTTGGCCCAATAAATATTTCCTGATTTTCCTTTTTTTTTTTCCGCTTCAGCATCTTAAACAGTTTTGTTTTAGATAAAATGATTTTCCTTAGACACTAGAACTTGTACCAGCTGTGACCTGACAACGATTTTGGAAACTGAGGTAGTAATGAATGATTGCCTTGGTACCAATTTGCTCTGTTACTGTAGCAGAACACCAGATGCCGGGCACTCATTGAGTGAGGATGTTTAATTGGGCACTTATTGAGTGAGGATGTTTAATTAGCCACAGAGCATCAAGTTGGCTCTGGAGTCCTCACTGCAGATAACACCACAACAGTGAAGGGTAGGAAGGGTCAGAGTTCACACCGAAAACCAAGGAGCCAAAAAGTGACCCAAGGGACAGACTTGGATAGCAAATCTCACGATAGCTAACTTTGAGTGCTTCCAGAGACCCTCAGCTCTTCCCACCAGGGCTCACTTCCCACTGCTCCAACACACATCTGGGGGAGCAGGCACAACACCTGGGCTGGCACAACACTTAACCTGCAGATACCACCCCTCCCCCCCCAAACAGAACTGCTAACACAGACTACACTGATGCTTCGGACATAATCTAGTGATGATTGATTTAAAATTAAATACTTCTGTCATGATATCGCCCAAGAAAGAATGTGACAGAGTGGACCCAGCACAGTGGTCGTGAGTCACGTTGGTCTAGCTACACCGTCTGTGAAATCATTAAAACAGATTCACTCCACTTGACAAATACCGAACCAGACTTTCTTAGTAGAAGCCATTTGAATCTTCCCGAAGGACGTTGTCTTACATTTATGAGGAAAAACATTTCATTAACGCAGTGCAATGGGACAGAACTGGTCTTGAGGAAACAGCTGAGAATTGTCATTGTTCAGCTAACATGAAAAAATGTAAAAATTGGGGCTGGATAGAAGGCTGAGCAGTTAAGGACACCTGTTTCAGTCAGGAGGACCAGAGTTTATCTCAGCACCCACATTGGTTGTCTTAAAAAAAATGCCTGTAACTTCAGCTCCAAGGGATGCAGCGCCCTCTACTGGCCGTTGAGGACACTTGCACTCACATGTGCACAGACATTCACACATGAACACACACACACACACACATGAACACACACAGCAAAATCTTTAGAATGAATGAATGAATAGAAAATAAAATTAGAAAGCAGAAAAGTGAGGGAATCTAAAAGAGCCCTGTGCAGGAGCTGGCAGTCAAACAGTTCTAGAGCATCAGCGGAGTTTCAATACGCAAAGACGGACAAGCTCCTGGGTGATAGAGAAGCATGGGCGAACCACAGTGACTCAGAACTGGACTTGTAACAGAACACACATGTCTAACCAGCCATTCCCAATGAACAATGGCACCAGCCACATGCCAGCATCAATGGGTGATGTCTCACAGGTCCCACCACTAAATGGAGAACTATAGGCAGTTAAGGATGACTGAGGGAGGGAGAGTCCTAGGGATGAGTGCCTCAAGCTTTTCCTATGTGTTTTCCAGTACCAACTTGTCAACCCTGAAAATGCACACAGGACTCAGCAGGCCACACTATATATTCACATGCACATATCCTTGTAACAATGATAAAAACAAATGGAGTTCTAACCTTCTTCGTCCCGTGGTCGGCAGCCCATCCTGTTCCTCCTGCCGTCTGTCACATTTACAAGTTGCTATCCAACTTCTTCTCTGACTTCAGGTTCCTGCAACACTGGAAGACAAGATAGACACAGCTTTCGTACAGTGTCTGACATATAACTGTAGCATGTAGTTTTATGCTCTACCCGCCTTTGCTCCAGGAAATGGCCCAGCTACCAACCCTCTCCCAGCATCCCTTGAATCCCTGTGGACAAAAGACACAGACACGAAGTTGCTCAATTCCAACTTGGCTTTTTAGTACAATTGTTGGGCGCTACTATCTCCCGCCAAGAAAATCGTGCCCTTACCAACTTCTTATCTGTGTCTCTCCCACCTGCCCTATTCTTCAGTTGCTAATCCCCTCCCCTGACCACCCATCTGTAGGAGCGGCCTGTGTGACCACCCCGTTTTGAGATCTTACATGGTTGCCTTGTTCTCCTCTCTCCAAAGCATGGTGGACTCCGTTCTCCTTCCTTGTGTCTCCCTCCCTGCCTCCCAGGACCCGGAAGTCCTGCCTGTCCCTTCCTCTCAGAAATTGCCTCATGGCTTTCTTCACTGACAGATCAAGAACCAATTGGGGAACAGGACCTTAACATCAGAACCACCCCTCATATAACCGCAAATATTTGTCCTACACAGGAATAACTGAGTGTATCCCTGTCCCAACCTCCTTTGGCTATAATCTAGAGTGCTCACTATTCGGAAATCATGTACAAGCAGGATCTCTCAGCTCTTGGTCCCCAGGAAAGGGCCTACTCTGTCTCTTCTTGGGTTGAGATAAGAGAGGATCACCCTCGTATTTTTCTGTGAAGCTGAGAAGTTTGGGGTTCATCACCCCTCCTTTTCTTGTCACTGCCTGTGGCTGTAAGTTAAGGTGCTATAGCTAGAGCAAACCAGTGGGAAGAGAGAGCAGTTGTCTTAGGAGAGCTCTAGTCAGTTAATACAAAGCAGCCCTCTTGCTTCCTGGGGCTGCGGGGGTTTTTCTCACCTGAAGTTTCACTCAGCTTGGTATTGTGTCTCTGTGTGTTTGACAAAGTAAACCTACACTGTCCTAGCAGACATGTATACCTGATTGGGAGCCTGTACTCTGTGTGTGTGTGTGTGTGTGTGTGTACATGTGTGTGTATGTATGTGTCTGTGTGTGCATGCATGTGTGCTCGTGCATGTGTGTGTATGTATGTGCCTGTGTGTGCTTGCATGTGTGCTCGTGCATGTGTGTGTAGTTGTATGTGTCTGTGTGTGCATGCATGTGTGCGTAGTTGTATGTGTATGCATGTACATGTATGTTTGCATGTGCATGTATGTTTGCATGTGCATGTGTATATGTGAACTTGACACCAATTGGAGTCATCTGGAAAGAGGGAGCCTCAGTTGAAGAATTGCCTGTCAGCCTGGGCTATAGGTTTGTGTGTGGAACATTTTGGCTGATGGTTGCTATAGGAGGGCCCACCTCACTGTGGGCAGTGCCATCCCTACACACGTGGCCCTGGGTTCTATAACAGAGCAGACATCACAAAGCATAGAGAGCAAGCCAGTAAGCAGTACTCCTCTGTGGCCTCTGCACCAGTTCCCGCCTCCATGTTCCTGCCGTAGGTTCTGCCCCAACTTCCCTCAATGATGAACCTGGACTGGAAGTGCAAGCCAAATAAACCCTTCCCTCTCCAAGGTGCTTTTGCTCACAGTGCTTATCAAAGCAACAGAGAGCAAACTAGGGCAGAGCCCAAAGGCATTTCAAAGCCATTGTTTTGTAAGACACTGGAGGCAACATTTTTACATTTAGCCTTTTGCATGGGTTCTTATTTTCCCACTACGATGTTGTTGTTGTTGTTGTTCTTTTCCTATCCAGTTATATCGCAAGAATGAATATGGAGACCTTGGTGAGGGAGATCCCTAGCCTGGTGTTTATTTTACAGTTTCCATCCTCCCAACACGGTGCTCAAAGCTCACAATGTGCCAGGAATTGTGCTTGCAATGTGTCGCTCTCCTGCCTGAAGGATTCTTACCACGCACCAGCAGGGATAGCTCATGCCTGCATTTCCTCTGCTGACTACTCTGGGGATATAAGTGGATGCCGTGCCAGGCCTCCCTAGTCTGAGGGCCATTCTGGAACAATTGGAGCGAAAGACACCCTCTCACATCATTCCTTGGCACACACTATTGGTGTGTGCAGGTACTTTTATGCCTTGTTAGGAGACAGGATTTCAGAAGGGCCCCACACCGTTTTACATCATCATCATAATCACACACACTGACAGGACAGTAAAGTTTCAACTCCAATTTGGTTAGCAGTCAAGAAAGATAACACGGTGTGAACAACTCCTGGGAACAGGGTTGTAGCTGTTTGTTAGAGCTGCACATTACTCTTCTTGCTAAGAAAGTAATCTGGAGCAAGACAGCCTGTTGAGCTTGCTCAACAAGCAAAACAAAGCTTCATTACAAGATCTGTCTCTGCAAGAAGGGAGCTCTGTGTGTGTGTGTGTGTGTGTGTGTGTTTGTGTGTGTAATTATGTGTGTATGTGTATTTATGCTTACGTGTTTGTGTGTGTTTGTGTGTGTACATTTGTGTGTGTTTGTGTGTGTGATTGTGTGTGTATGTTTGTTTGTATTTGTGTGTATCTGATATGTTTGTGTGTATGTGATGTGTTTGTGTGTGTGTTTGTGTATATAATTGTGAGTACATGTATTTATGTTTATGTGTATGTGTGGTTGTGTGTGTATGTGTGTTTATGTGTATGTGTTTGTGTGTTTATGTGTATGTGTTTGTGTGTGTGTATGTTTGTGTGTATTTGATATAGGTGTGTGTATGTTTGTGTGATTGTGATGTGTTTGTGTGTGTAATTGTGTGTGTATGTGTATTTATGTGTATGCGTTTGTATGTATGTTTGTGTATGTATGTATGTGTGATTGTGCATATGTTTATTTTGTTTATGTGTGTATTTGTGTGTGTTTATGTGTTTATGTGTGCGTTTGTCTGTATGTGTGTGTTTGTGTGTGTCTCTTTACATGTGTATTTTTTCCTCACTGTGCATGATTCTGGGACAAGTGTTTCAATCATTCTTTTGTAATTATTTACAATTACATGCTGGGCTCCCTTACATATCATGCACCACTACATTTAACTGCTAATGTTTGTAGGAAACACAGCAAAAGACCAGTTGAACAGACATTTTGGAAACCCAGAGCTACACTATTAAGATGGGACTCATTGCTAGGCTAAGAATGCAAATCTCTGCCCCAGATTTCCTCTTTAGTCTCCAGGACATCTAGTGGTGAGCTGAGTACTAGCAGCAGCCAGCTCGCTCCTGCGAGCCTTTCCCTCCCCTCGTCCTCCTTATGCCAACCCTGATTCTTTTTTTTTTAACTGCATGCTGGGAAAACAGAAAACTGACCATCTGTCCCAACTGCAAAATGTTTTGTGGAAAACAGGCAAGGCATAAGCTGATATTTGGATGCAAGCACTCAAAAGGCATGGCTATAAACTAAGGGAAAGATCTCAAAAGAAATGTAAACACAAACTGTATGCCATCCCACGACCGACGAGGTTTGTGCTCCAGTGACACCGTTCCCCTCTTCCCTGGGCATTTTGAAGATTCACGGAGAGGTCTCTTTTTAAAATTGTGAGTTCTGTTTGCAAAACTTTCTATTCCTACCTGGGCAGGGTTATTAGTGTAAATTGATAAGTGCATTTTATAGAACAATTACCAGTTATTTAAACTTTGCCCCCAATTATCCGTGGGTATGCACTTCCAATTTGAGATAGGTAGACAAGTGTAGAAATTCTGCAAACTAGGTAACGTGCTTCCACCCGCAGGATCTAAAGGGCAGATATACTCCTCCGTATAAATTTCAAGAGTCTGGACGCCCGAATCAATTTCAAAGATCAATACGGTTACATACTTTTAATAGCTTTTCCAGCTAATGTTTAAAATAATTATGGACACAGACTCATTTGCTGCGGCTATTAGTAGTTTAATTAGGTAGCGACAAGCAAGATGCCATAGGTTAGCATGGAGTTAGCCCAGCAGGACGTGCTTCAGCAGGAAGCATACTTGAGTGTTAAAAATTTAATCTTTATGTGCGAATATGCATGGGCACACCGTGTTAATTATTGTGGGGGATTCTCTCTACTTCTGAACAAGTGGATGATCCTGAAATATATGATGTTCTGCAGCCGTCTGTAGATTACTTTGATGATGCCTATAAACCATTGAAAACTAGTGTGTACATGCATGCATACATAAATACATATACATACATACATACATACATACATACATATAGCAAATCCACTGTACACACTGCAGCATGGGATATGAATGCTTTAAGCAAGCAACATGGAGGTTTTCGTTGCTGCTGTTGTTAATCAATTTCAGTTTAAGGCAAAAGTTTTACAGTTCAGTGTTAAAGTTTCTATCCATCACCAGCGCTGGCATTTCGAGTTCTACGTCTTTACTGCTGGAAAAGAGAGAAGTGTGCTTGGTGTCAGCTCCTAGGGCTAAGCCAGTGGCCTTGCATCACGGCCATAGAGATGCATTTGTGAGCTGTTAAATTAGTAGGCGAGTCCAGTTAACTGCAGGAGAGCAGATGTGACGAGCAGAGATGGGCTGGTCCCAGCTGCACTTAGCAGTGGCTCTCAGAACCTGACAAGACCCCTTCCAGGGTAGGTGCTATTACACTGTGTTACCCTACTCTGTGTTACCTACCCTGACCCCACTGTATATGGTACTCCTCTGTCGCTGTGGTAAGCCACCATGACCAAGGCAACCCACAGAAGGAGGAGTTTATTCAGCTCATGGTTCCAGAGGGACAGGAGTCCATCAGGGTAGGGAGGCATATCAGCAAGAAGCACAGCAGTGGGAGCAGGAAGCAGAGAGAGCTCATTCCCACTGCTGCTTCCTCTAGCAAGGCTGCAACACCTCAGCCTCCCCAAACAGTGCCACCTCCTGGGGACCAAGTGCTCAAACACCCAAGACCACATGCGGGTGGGTGGGGGAGGTGGGAGGATGGGGAGGGTAGGTGTCATTTTCTCATTCAAACTATTATACCACCTTCCAGATTCACATGTTGATACCTTAAGCCCCAAACATGACTGTATTTGGAGGGAGAGGCCTTAAAAGCACTTAATTAAGGTTGGCTGAGGGTGTAAAGATAGGGTCCTGACATTCTTGTAAAGAGAGACAGAAAGCCAGAGATGCCTACAGTTAGAAAGATGTTCGCATGAGGACTCAGGGAGAAGACTGACATCTACAAGACAGGGACAAAGGTCTCTGGAGAAACCGTCTCCGCTGGATCCTTCACCTTCTGATCCCAGCCTCCAGAGGTTTCAGGAGAACGCACCCATTTGGTTTTGAAGTCACTATTAGCTGCCTGTGGAATTTTGTTTCGTCAGCCTCCATGCAGTCTGCCAAGGAGCTGACCACCAAGAGCCTGAAATACAGTGTTGACCCCCAGAGGAAAACCTCAGAGGAAGTGGGACCAAGTCCCATCCCAAACCAAGGTGGTATTTGCAACTCAGAGCTGGCAGGAGAGAGAAGGTCTGTCTTTTCAATGTCGTGACATTGGATTTACCAACCTCACTCCAAGGCAGGCACCATGTTCAGGAGTAGTGGACTAACACAAAACAGACTCCATGGTTTTGTTTTGTTTTGTTCTGTTTTTTGTATTTTTGTTATTTTGTTGTTTTGTTGTTTTTTTGAGATCGAGAAAAAACATGAAGTTGGGTGGGTAGGGAGGAAGAGGATCTGGGAGGAGGAGGGGAAGGGAAATAGTATGATTAAAATATCTTGTATGAAAAATTTAAAACCCAGGATCTCTATTTATTCATTTAAAAAGGAAGAGGGAAAATAACCACGGAGTAGAAACTTTCATAAATGAGCAACATTCCTCCTCACCACTTCTCCTTTCTCTCTGTACTCAGTGGGTACGTTGGAGCATTTTTTAAGTCAATAAACTCGGCGTCTTATAATCCAATTTGTACGTCTTCACCGGCCTTACATTATTTTCTTCCTGAACACACATTCCTTCACCTCAGTCCAGGCGCGTGGAACTCAGCATTCTGGAGTCGACGTAGTTCCGCACCCCGGACCTGCCGCTTCTGTATAACCTGGAGTACAGCCCCTTCAAGTGCTCATAAATTGTTAACTCTCGGCTCATTTTTCCTTTGAGGTGCTTTCCCTTCACCCACAGAGTCGTGCCATGGAGGTTTTTTCCCCTTCGCAGCAGCTCGGGAAGTGGCTGGATTGAATATAGCCATCATCACGTGTCTTATTATCTGGCCTGTGACTGAGTCTCACTGTGTATCAAAAATCCCAAAATGTATGACTTCTTTTTTTATTTTATTTTATTTTATTCGATATGTTTATCCAGCATGACTGAAATAAAAATGTAATTGAGTCCCATCGTGGTCATCCTCATGGAAATGGGCTTAGTAGAAAACTGGTCAGATGTACGTGTCATTATTATTATTATTATTATTATTATTATTATTATTATTATTCATTTCTTCCCACTTTTCGGACAGTGAGCAGTTGCCATCGATAAGACTAACAAGCCCAGAGAGTCTGTTCAGAGTGTTCCAAATATACTACATAGTACAACATGTACTATGGTTCTGGATGCAGGTTCTGGAAACACTTAGTATTAGTAATACTATGTGAGCTTCTTGATTCCATCATACAAGACAAGAATGGAGCCCCACCCTCACCAATGAGATTGATGGACCATGCACCTTGAAGAAACCTTGGTTTCCCTCACCACAGTCTTCCTCCAGTGGTCGAGTATGCCTTACGCGTATCATGTGACGGTGAACTCTGTCGAGCGAGCATCAGCTGTGACAGACTGCCATCATCCAGCTGATGAAGACATATTTTGGAATCTGGAGGCATTCCTTGGCCCTGTCACAGATAACGAAGCAGGCAGCTCTGAGGATGTGGACTCTGCACAGACACATGAAAGTCTTGGGATACGCCTGGATTCATCAAGTTTGTAGATCTGAGCCAGGCCGTCAGAGGGCCTTTGAATTCCCCTCCAGGTCCAACTTTGCCCACATCACCTGTTGGACAGGTACGGGCAAGATTAAGAGAGTGCATGGAGCACCAGGATGTGGCCCCAGCAGGGACACCTGATACCAGGCTCCCTGTCACCTAGGAAGACCTTGTATTTATCCCCAAAGGCAAAGTTGATAGCCTGGGTTGAGACGTATCTGGTGACATTGGCCAGGTTACCACACTGGGACACGGCTTGACCTGTTGGGTAGGGGTTGCTACAGCCATGAAGATGGTTGCAGCCCCTCCACTGGCCAGGAAGTCCTTGGGAAGGACACAGAAATATGGACCCTGAAGGAGAAAGGTGGGAGAGTATGGGACATAGTGGCGCTGTCACTGGCTCTGACTCCAGGGCCCTGGGCTAGTTGTTTTCCTTTCGAAATGATTCAGGATTCTAGCAAATACATTACTGTATTTAAAACTTCAAGCATGTATTTAAAACTCCCCAAGCATGGGAAGGGGCAGGTAGATAAATACACACATTTCACTTTGTAAAATAATTGTGTCCTGAAAATGTTCTGTAACTACCAACTTAAATGTTCTTGAGTCTACTGTAAGGAGACATTATTCTGCTCAGTGAAACAAAAAAATAAAAATCTTCCCTTGTTCAAACACCCATCAATTAAGTTGAGTTTACTGCATTAGACTTAATAGTTCAGGTTTCTCATAACGAGCTCTCCCAAATTGAAAACTCTCTTTGAAATATTTCTAGAAGAAAAAAAAAACTTATAATGGAGAATAAGTCTCAAGAGCATGATCAATAGGATTTTGAAAACATTGGGATAATTGGGGAAGTTAAATTTCAAACCATCTTTAATTAGAGACAATTAAAGATTTAGCATGCATCCTTGAATCCTAGAGACCCACATACACATTCTACTTCAGGAAGATACTTCATTCTTGATTAGTTGATGCATTTGTTAAAATAATAATCTTTGAGCTTCAGAGATGGCTCAGTAGGCAAAGTGTTTGTCATGCAAATGTGAAGACCTGAGACTGGATCCCCAGAACCCACTTAAAAAGAGCCCAGCAAAGATGTACACGCCTTTTACCCCCCCCCCCCTTAGGAGGCAGAGACAGGAGGATTCCCTGATGCTTGCAGGCTGGCTAGTCTAGCCAAATTTATGAGCTCTGGGTTCTGAGAGGGATCCAGTCTCAAAGGGTAGAGATTGAGGAGGAGGGAAGAAAGCCAGAGTTGACATCTGAGTTACACACACACACACACACACACACACACACACACACACATCCACACACGTTCACACACATCCATACCTCCCACAAGAACACATACACTCACACAAAAACCAATAACACTCGTTTCCTACTTTCAATAAGAAATAAAAATAACATATCATCAGTATTTCACCCAGCATATAATATGAAGATATCTGAAATATTTCTATCAGGTACCCAACATTTACTTCATGAACTATTATTCTTTTATTGTAAGTGCTGCTGAAATTACGTTAATTCTTTTCCAAATGAGTAAGTCTTGTTTGATAGCTTATAGAAAACACTGAACTACGTAAAACTTGTAGGGAACACCATGACCTTATTTAAAAAGAGTCACATGGATCAAAGGAGAACACAGAATTGTAATGAACAATGACAGAGGGCACACTCAGAGGTGCATGTTGGTAATGTCACAGAGCACACTCAGAGGTGCATGTTGGTGATGTCACAGGGCACACTCCAGAGGTGTGTGTTGGTGGTGTCACAGGGCACACTTCAGAGGTGTGTGTTGTTGATGTCACAGGGCACACTCCAGAGGTGTGTGTTGGTAATGTCACAGGGCACACTCCAGAGGTGTGTGTTGTTGGTGTCACAGGGCACACTCCAGAGGTGTGTGTTGGTGGTGTCACAGGGCACACTTCAGAGGTGTGTGTTGGTGGTGTCATAGGGCACACTATGAAGGCTAGTGTCATTTATGGACCATGCAGAGTGGCTGGCAGATCCCTCACTCTTCAAAGGACAGGAAACTGCTGCCTCTGACTGAGTCCCGCATCTCAGAACTGAGAATTCTTGGTCACAGTGCATCAGTAACTCTGTGTTGCCCAGAGAGTGTTTTGCTGTTGAGTCTGTGTTTGGTTATAAGGTTTCATTACAGAGGCTTCACACCAGTGCTGGGCTTAACCCCTTGTTAGGATAAGCTTGGGAAGGTTTTCTTTGCAGTTTGGTAAAAAACAAAAACAAAAACAGAACAATCCCTTAAGGTGTCCTCTTCAATGTTGTACACAGGTTTGTTTCCACAACCAGGGAGCTCTGACAGCTCCTTCCTAATACCTTGTCTTGACACAGATGCATTTGGAATCTAATGAATGCAAATGGTGGGTTCACACAGGAGGAAAACAATCCATTCAGTCTGCCTTGTTGAGGGGTAAGTGCACTCTGTCTACTGAATCCACAGTCTATGCTCCGTCCTTAGACTGCAGATGTATTTTTAATTCAGTGACTTCTGAACTCTTTTCCAGAGTGCCTTGGTGGGAATATTACAGCAATGGATGACAACCAAGAACTATAAGAACTAAGGTGGAGGTAGACACAGATGCACAGGGATTCACTACATATTTACATAATGTACAAGGCATGTGTGTCACATATGTATGTGTGTGTGTATGCGTGTGCACATGTGTGCATGTGAGGTCACCTAACCTGGAATGTTGGAACATTATGGATGATATTAATGTATAGAACACTAGTATGATACCAAATCCATGAGTCTCTTCATAAGTATTATTTGTTAACACACTTTGATTCAAATATAATGTGACATCTTGAAAATATATATGGGACCTGGTCCTCATCAATTCTTCAGATACCTTATCCTAAGTGAGGACTGAAGCTGAGAGGAGCACTTGTGTAAACAGAGACTCCAATGCAGTAGTAAAGTTTTCAAGAAACACATAAAATGAGCGCATAGCCCAGCCCAGGAGGAAGGGGAGCACAGGGCTTCTTGAAGGAGAGGATGTGTGGGCTCTGAGAGTGAAATAGAGGCAGGGACAGTAGGATCTTAGGAGAAGGAAGACTCAAGCTGTGTAAGTACCAGCAGAGATCTCATTATTTTTGGCTACCATGAGGTAAGGAGAGTCATTGAGTGGCAAGGAGACGCTTGGCATAGACTTCTCTTGAAAAGAGTGGGGACCACGGAGGGCTGAATGCAGCAGAGTTGCTGGAGTGGATTGTGTTTTCCATCAACCCCTCTAACACTGTTGATAGGTGTAAGGGGATAAGACGCACACAGAAGAAATGTGTCGTCATAAATAGATCCAAGACTTGGTCATGGTTCGGTTAACACTGATGCTGGATAATCCCTTTGAGTGAGAGACTGGGGGATCTGGTCTGTGTACTATGTCTGTTCTTTATCCCCTGCATTTACTCACTGCCGTGAGTTTTACTCAGCTTTCATCACCTGATATGACAGTTAAACATTCCTTCTATGTTCTAAATGCCTCACAGGTGGAAAACACAATCGTCCTGGTAGAGACCCTCAAGTCTGGATGAAGTCATGATGTCACTCTCATAGGTAATTGGCTCCAAGACTAAGGGACAATGGACAGACTCTAGAAGGTTTAGGAAGCAAAACTTATAGTTCCTCATGACTGGTCTGCTGAGAGGAGGGTCCTTCCATGTAGTCAGCACCAGTAGACCTGACAATATCAAATCTTATAAATCTCTTACATTATCTGGGCCAGAAAGTGGAAAATTACCGGTGAGGGGAAGAAGGAAAGAATGAAAGAATGCAACGATTTCATGGATAAGACAATATCAGCTTCTGAAAGCCTGCAGAACCACCCAGTACTAGAGAAGTAGCAAACAAGATACATTTACATAAACCTTCCTGCAAACAAGCCAACCACACCTCCGTCACCGTCCACTGAGTCCTATGTATACTCCCTCCAAACATCACCTGTCCTCCTCGGGTTTTGTTGCCTCAGGCCGTGATTTTGTCTTAACAAATGTGACTTTTTAACCAGCTGACTTCACTCAGTCAATTGCCCCAAGTCCACAGAAGTGGCAAGAAGCCAAGAACCTCACAAGAAGTTCGGTGTGTTTCTCTCTATGGATTCCTGACAAATGGAGCTCAGCTATGCATTGTAAGGCAGACCAATACATGCATGTCATTAGTGAGGAGTCCTTTATCACATGTCCTTTCACATGCTTGTTTTAACAGAACATCCTTTCACCTGTGTCTGCTTCAGCTAAATGTTCCCTCCCAGGTCTGCTTTAGCAGAACACCATCCGACGCGACTGACTCTCCAAAGAAACCAGAAGGTTCCACTTCACTTTCCCATTTGAGCAGTGGGTTAGTCACCTGGGGAAGTAGATCTGGACTGAAGTGGAGAAAATCAGGCTACAGTGCTAGACAGTGGATAAGTGTGAACTCAAGTTAGAGTGCTAGATCATGGACGAGTGTGAACTCAAGATACAGTGCTAGACTGTGGGTGAGTGTGAACTCAAGATACAGTGCTAGACATTGGATAAGTGTGAACTCAGGCTAGAGTGCTAGATCATGGGTGAGTGTGAACTCAAGATACAGTGCTAGACAGTGGATAAGTGTGAACTCAAGTTAGAGTGCTAGATCATGGACGAGTGTGAACTCAAGATCAGTGCTAGACTGTGGGTAAGTGTGAACTCAAGATACAGTGCTAGACATTGGATAAGTGTGAACTCAGGCTAGAGTGTTAGATCATGGGTGAGTGTGAACTCAAGATACAGTGCTAGACAGTGGATAAGTGTGAACTCAAGTTAGAGTGCTAGATCATGGGCGAGTGTGAACTCAAGGTCAGTGCTAGACTGTGGGTGAGTGTGAACTCAAGATAGAGTGCTAGACATTGGATAAGTGTGAACTCAGGTTAGAGTGCTAGATCATGGGTGAGTGTGAACTCAAGATAGAGTGCTAGACATTGGATAAGTGTGAACTCAAGATACAGTGCTAGACAGTGGATAAGTGTGAACTCAAGTTAGAGTGCTAGATCATGGGTGAGTGTGAACTCAAGTTAGAGTGCTAGACCATGGGCGAGTGTGAACTCAAGGTCAGTGCTAGACTGTGGGTGAGTGTGAACTCAGGTTAGAGTGCTAGACCATGAGTGAGTGTGAACTCAAGATATAGTGCTAGACATTAGGTGAGTGTGAACTCAGGCTAGAGTGCTAGATCATGGGTGAGTGTGAACTCAAGATATAGTGCTAGACATTAGGTGAGTGTGAACTCAAGCTACAGTGCTAGACCATGAGTGAGTGTGAACTCAAGCTACAGTGCTAGACCATGGGGTTTTGTTTTATGAGATTAGCTGGAAAGAAGAAAGGGTCGTAAGTGGCATGTATGAGGATCTTGATGGAGATACTTTTCTCAGGATGTAAGAGTTTTAAACTTGTTTGGGAATTAAAAATTAAGGCTCACAGTAGGATAAAATGAGGAACGCCAAAAATTGTGAGATTAATAGAAAGAGACAGTGACATAAAAGCCACAAGTGACACTTCCACAGATGACACTCCTTTTTTTTTTTCTTGAATAAGAGGAAAGGCACATCTTTGAAGCCCAAAGGGGAAAAAACAAGTAGGAGACTATGGTGGTTTGAATATGCTTGACCCAGGAAGTGGCACTACTTGGAGATGTGGCCTTGTGGGAGGAAGTGTGCCACCCATGGGGGCTTTGAGAGTTTCCTCCTAGCTGCCTGAGGAAGCCAGTCTTCTCTTGTTTCTCTTCAGAACAAGATGTTGAACTCTCAGCTCCTCCTGCACCATGCCTGTCTGGGTGCAGTCATGCTCCAATCTTGATGATAATGGACTGAACCTCTGAACTTGTAAGTTAGCCCCAATTAAATGTCCTTTATAAAAGTTGCCTTGGTCATGGTGTCTGTTCACAGCAATAAAACTCTAACAAAGCCAGAGACATCCATCAGTATTGTATATAAACTTCTATCTAAGTATTCTGGAAGCTGACTAGACACCCAAGTTTTGTGATGAAAAGAGGGTCTGACCCTGTGAGATTGTGAGAATGCTGGAAGCTGTGTAGACAAGAATTGTAATTATTCTAGGGATGAGAAGCCTTGAAAATTAATATAAGTTTACTGTTATGTTTACTCTTGCTATAGCAAAATGCCCAAGGCTGTTTTGAATACTAGTAAAGAAAAGAGGTCTGTTTTGTTCACGATTCCTGCGACTACAGGGTCCAAACAGCATTCCCTGTCCCTTGGTTTGGCTGTGGCACAACTTGTCATGAAAACTGAAAGCATACCAGCCAAATGCAGACAGGGCCAGGTACATGGAGATGGTCTTGCTTTATGGCAACTTCTTTATATGAGAACTAATGGCACAAGAGACCAGCATTCATTTCTTCTGAGGATAATGCTCCCGTGACAGCCACCTTGCATTTGTCCAGCCCTCATCAGCACTCCAACATTTTCCCATGTTGCCATTCTAAGGCTCACGCCTCCAGCACGTGAACTTTGGGTGATGAATCACTTGGAAACCCTAGCAAATGTGGGCGTGTGTTGGGCTTTCCAGTCTGGAGATGATCGAAAGTACCAGAGCATGAAGGCAGCCCGAGGTGTTCGTGTCCATGCAGCCCGAGGTGTTCATGTCCATGCAGTGGTCCCTTAGAGGTCACTCGTGAGACACCAGATGCAGGGCAAACACGGTTCATGCTGACTATGTATCTTTTGGAAGCTGGAACCTGGACAAGTCATTCAAGATATTAACACGGGACAAGTATTTAACATGGTGATGACTGGCACCTAGAAAATACTCAGCGAGTGTTTGTTTCTTCCCCTTCTGCCCTTCTGGAAATACAAGGTAAAGAGGCCAACCTGATACAAGTAAGGCATGAGTCACTACCTCTGTAGAATGAGCACATCAACAGGCATATATCTCAAGATGCAATGGTGCATCTTGTAATGGTATCATGGGAAGATAAAATAAACAGCAAAAATAATCTTCTTCATGATTATAGGTCTCTCTTGAGTTTCTGTAGGCCCAGCTACAAGAAAAACTAAGGTTTTGCCTCTTCACAACCCAAGATGTTACCATGAGGAAGGTCAGGAAGATGGGTCTGCCCATCTTTACGGAGTTTTCAAAGCCAAATGAGAAAGAGTGTGACCTATAGAGTGTCTCAGGACGGTGAACCTCAGATTTCCCTACTTTTTATAATCTGATGATGATCAATCTGTCTAATTTTCAAAACATGCCTACATATAGAATTGCTTTTGAAAAGTATCTTTAACTGCCCAAGTCTGGAGAAACAACTTGTCCTCATCTGCTTAATACCAGATTGACCCATGTCAGCCCATTCCAGCTACCAACAGACATACACTCATGTTCGTCTAAGTACAAAGACTTCCAATCGTTTTTCTTTTGAGTCCTTGAAAACGTGTATTTCAAGTCAATCACATGGGTCTGAGAAAAGTTACTTTCTTTGCTTGGGTCTCCACAGAAGCAAGGAAGTCATTTTCATTTCCACGGACAATAAATCAATCAACATTTATAGAACACCTATTTTGTTGTGGGCCTTAGGCTAGGCATTGTGCTAGATGCAATGATGAATAAGATATGATCTCTGCCCTCCAGGCAAGCCGGGCTCTTGCACAAAAAGGGACCAAACAGATGATGCAGGGCCGCGTGTGATAAATGACAAATGAGCGACTTGGGAAATCTTTTGGAGGAGGGAAGAGACCATTTTGCCCTGGGGGGTTATCTAGGGCCTCAGGGACTTGTAGAATGCCCTGGCCCTTTGAGAATCACTGGTTTGAGATAACAAAGCAGAGAAGTGGAGAGAGACAGGAATAGAGAGAAGTAGGGTGGGTCTGGGTTGGAGTCAACAGGGAGAACACAGTAGCTCTGCAGCCAAGTGGGGCATAAAGTCAGGCTCTGGTCTATCACAGACAGACAGACAGACAGACAGACAGGCCTCAGAGAGAGCCGTTGGAGGCCCAGGGAAGGGTATCTTCGAGGAAGCCACCCTTCAGCATGGTGTCAGCGTCACGGGATGGAAAGAGTCACACTCAATAAATCGTTCTTTATCTGCTTCAGGGTCCTCATCTTGCAAACGAGACTAGAACTAGATCACTCCTGAAGTCTCCTTCCACTTTTGATTTTGTTTATAACGTAGTTTATAAAACAGGGCTCCCTGCAAAGGAACCCTGCTTTAATCTTGGCAGAACCCTTGAAAGAGGAAGCTTACTTTAAACACCCGGTAGTTTAACCGTTAATTTCAGAATTTGGGTCGGAATTCTAGTCTGCCTAGTTTGCATCTTTATTTTATTTCATTGTAGTTCATGTATATACGTATCTCTTCTGGACGAGTCTCATCGAGAACATGATTTACATAGCTGAGGGTGACAGTGAACTCCTCAGAGGGTGGGTTCCACCACACCGACCTTGGGAAATTTAACAAGTTCAAACTTTAGCGTTCTTTCTATGTAAAAATCAGGTGGAAACAGCAGCTAATGTTTGTGATTTACTATGAGATCATGTGTGATGTTACAGGCACGTGTGAGCATGCGTAGCCTGGTGTCCGGGCCATGGGAAGTGCTCAGTAAACGGTATCTCATCCATTATTGTTAACAAAGTACTCCTGTGAACATTGCTTCACACCTCCAACTGATTCTTGGGAATTAAGACTCAGGTCATGACAGACCCACAAGAGTGGGTGTGCATTCCAAGTGGACAAGGTGATAGGAATCTGGGACACATGGACATTTAGGGGAGAAAATAAGTCAGGTTAAAGGCAGGATGGAGTGAAGAGTCTGGAGATAAATGATTGGAAGCAGATGCCCAGTGGAAAACAGAGGCCTCGAAAGCCCTAGAGTCACAGTAAACACCACCTGGGTGGGAAGCTGGAAAGTGACAAAATGATACAGTCTGGACACCGGATTATTACAAAGGTGTTAACCAATAAGGAAGAATGAGGAGAAAAAGGGCTCGAGGGAGTGAAATTTGATTGAAGATTTTTTGAAAACTAGACATCTATATCACCGAGAAGGTCTGTCATTTGATGTGCTAGGCAAGCCTATTGCAAGGGGAGGACAGGGCAGGGGGTGGGGTGGCCAGTGTCCCCCCTCAGTGCCTGAAGTAGGATCAATTCAAGTGAGGGAAAACATTTCTAATGACCTGACTCCCTAGGGATGGGATAGAAGCCATTTACATCCCAACAGGACAAACAAAACCTCTTCCCTGCACCCCCCAGAGCTCACTGTGACGTATCCCCCACACACAAACACACGCCAGTTGGAGGGGAACAGATGAAGCTGTTTCCTGTTTGCAGTACAGACACTGACAATTGAGGCAGCCTCTTTTCGAGAGCGTCACTGTCAGAAGCAGCAGCGAGTTGAATGGAATCAGGAACATTTGTGTAGCGCTAAGAATAGCATTTGGTATGAGCAGAGTGTGATGTCAATGTTTGCCAAATAAATGAATTTAGAGCACCCAACAATATCAGCAACCAAATCAGAAATCATTTATTTTTGCATCAGGGGAGAGAAATGCCACTTGCTAGGAGGAAATAGGGGTCGGGGTGGGGTGGGGTGGGGTGGGGTGGGGTGGACTGTGGCCTTCCCAGTCTTGAGAGTGGAGGTCAGTTTGTAGAACTCTACCATTGGGTAGCAGGGCACACTGAAAGGTTTTGGGAAGAAAGCTATAAGGCATGGCTGCTGGAGTCCCTGGGCTGCCAGACACCTTTCCTTTACGGTAAATCTTCAGCCTGTGTCTGCTGAGAGTGTACGGGTGACCATGAACCTTGGGTCTCATAGTTAGCACACTGCAGTGTGTTGTCTGTGCTGACTGTTCTAGGAGAGGTCTTAGAAGGACCCTTCTCTTCCACAGGGGAAGTGCCCGGGTCATCCTTCTGTTCATTGCCTGAGGGGTTTCCACCTCAGAAGGAAGTTGGGTTTTTAAAAACTGGTCCCTCATGCCTCCCAAGATTATACTTGCTCACATTCCTCCGCAGACAATACCGAGACCCCTTCTGTTTTGTTTGTTTTTTTTTTTTAAATCTTCATCTTACTGACTACTTAAACATTCCAATGTCCTAGGGGTGGTTAGGTAGACTTGAACCTACGCTACTGGGCCTTTATCCCCAGATATTCTAAAGTTTCAGAGTCTGAACTGGCTGTATTTCAAGTTCAGGGTCCTTATGCAGGCATCGAGGTGGAGACCTGGTTCAAAGAAAGAGGTCTAAACAATGACACCCATTTGTGCTGTCTCCTGTACTCCTCTCCTCGTACTGAGAAGGGGCTGGGAGCTCACAGTTACTCTTCATGCATGCACAAGCAGGTTACTCCACGTTCCTGACGACGCACTGTGCTTAGCGATAAAACAACAACCCAAGCCAGGACTTGGTCACAAGCACTCGTTCCTACTGTTGAATCTGATGCTCATAAATATAATTGGACGTCTGAGTTTTCCACTAGACTAAATGAGTTCTTTGATTTTTTTTCTTTTTCCTTCCTGTTACTATGAGTGAGTTCTCTTTATGCGTTACGTAGTTGAATCTTTTCTTCCAATCCGTGGATAGACATTTTACTCCGTTGAGCACTTCCTTTTCTGTGCAGAAGTTTCTTTCAATGTGATATAGCCACATGTGCTGACTAGTTTTATATCAAGTTGACTTGGCAAGCTAACATCATCTGGGAGGAGGGGACCTCAGTTGAGAAATTGCCTCCATAAGATCCCGTGTAGGCAAACCCAGAGGGTGGGGCCATCCCTGGGCTGGTGATCCAGGGTTCCATAAGCAAGCAGGCGGAGCAAACCATGGGGAGCCAGCCAGGAAGTAGCACTCTCCACAGACTCTGCATCAGCTCCCGCCTCCAGGTTCCTGTCCGGCTTCAGTTCTTGCTCTCACTGATTTTGATGATGAGCTTTTCCAGGGAACTGCGAATGTTGGTTTCGGTCATGGTGTTTCACCACAGCAGCAGTAGTCCTGACTAGGATCCCACACTTGTTTAATTTTGCTTCTGTCACATGCACATTTGGTAAACTATCCAAAATCCCTCCCCAGGGACAATTCTGTTTCTCTTCTCCATGTTTCTCTACAAGGTCTACGGCTTATGGTCTTATGTTTAAGTCTTCAGGCAGTTCCTGATTTGGTTTTTTATATTTCACATAATAGAAATGTCCTAAGTAGACATTCTCTAAGGAACATGGCCATATGAAAAGGCACTTACCAATCATCAAGGAAATCCAAGTTAGAGTTAAATGAAAGGCCACGTCACAGTTGTTCAAATTCTGTTATTAAGAGGACAAGAGGTGACAAGTATTGATCAGAGTGTGGGAAGGGGGGGGCTTGCGTGCACCATTGATATACTTAAGTATAATTGGTGCAGCTACCCTGGGAAATGACAGGGAGGCTCCTAAAGAGGTCAATAAAGAGTCACCCAATGACCATGCAACCCCTTCCGAGATACACACTCAAGGGAAGAAAATCACCACCTTCTGTGGCATTGATGCTCACAGTCAAGGCAACTTTCATTTAAGCAAGGATACAGATATGACTGTCTGCTGATGGGTAAAACATTTTGATATGCCGTAGACTATCAGCTTTATAAAGGGGGCCATGCCATTTGCAGCAACATGGAGGAATCTAAGTGCAGTGAGTCAGCCACAGAAAAACATTGCTTGGTGTCATTTACATACATGTAGGATCTAAGAAAGAAAAGAACTATCTGGACAATGAACACACAGAGAATAAAGTGGTCATCGCCACCATCGGGAAGTGTATGCACAAAGAGTGTGATTGAGGTCAAGGCTCAAGGTTCAAGGTTCAAGGTTCTAGCTATGTAAGTCTAATTATAGTGTGAGAACTATAGGCAATAACATTAGAGGACAGTGAAGGGGGAGATGTTAGGTGTTTTTACCACAAAACCCAGTAACTGTATGCAAGTTGATAGATATGGTGGAGTACTTGCTTTGGTAATCACTGTACTAGGCATGTGTGTGTGTCAAAACATGACACTGTGCACCATAAGTCTTATTAAATGAAGCCAAAACAATATTTCTACTAAGTTAACCAGCTTTGATGATATGATGATGATGATGATGATGATGATGATGATGTGTGCATGTGGGAGCATGTGTGCGTGTGTGTGTATGTGTGTGTGTGTGTGTGTGTGTGTGTGTGTGCACACATGGTGGCCTGGTTGATTTGGGGTGTCTTCCTGGGTCATCCTCTACATTCCCTTTTCAGATAGAGTCTGTGGCTAAACTTGGTGCTCTCTAATTCTCCAAATGAGCTGGCCAGAAAGCTACAGGGATGAGTCTATCTCTGATTCCCTGTGCTAGGAGCGCAAACACACAGGAGACCATGCAAAGCCCTTATACAAATAACAAGGATCTAAACTCAGGTCTTGAGCTCACACAATTGGCCCTTCACCAACTGAATCCCAGGCGGACTCTGCTCTTTTGATTGTCTCCTTATGACCAGTTTCTCTTGATGAGAATGTGGTTTCTTCTGCAGACTTTAGTGCTTTGCCCAGCTCTGTTTTTAACCTTCTGTAAGCAGGAAATCTAATATTTATTCAGTTTATTGAGAAAATAGTAAAACATTACAAAAGTTTTTGTGAATCATCATTTTCCTCTCCTGGCCTTTGCTCATACGCACAAGTCTTGAACACAATTGCGAGTGCTGTATGGTTTAATTCTGTGGTTCACTTTCATTTTTAGCATGAATAGACACTGTGTGCACACAATCCGTATACACAACATCCCGCACACATGCACATTCTGTGCACATGCATACTCTGCGTGCACGCACAACACACCCTGTACCACATTTATCTAGCATGCACACACTGCTGGATTCCTGGTGGTCTCTAAATTCTTTGCCATTTAAATGACACTGGATATATTATTGCATTGTTTAATCATTTTAATAGTGGAAGCCTGTAAGTTTTTTCCCTTCTGACCACGTCTTTAGATAAATCCTGTACTGCATTCCTTGGTACAAAAGATCCAGGTCTTCTTGCACATTTCCAAGTTTCTTCCTCAAATAATATTCTTTCCTACAATTGCAAAGGTCAGCACACACCTTCTACCCCTCTCGTTGGTGTTTGGAATTAATCTTTTACTTTGGGCTACCAGTTGGAGAAAGCAACCAAAGAAACAGAGGTTTTCAATTTGTGCCCTGAGCTCCTCTGCCATCCCCCGTTCCCCACCCCAGGCTGAGCACTTCCTCTTGGTTTTGGCCCCTCCTCTCTGTATTTGTGTCAGTTCTAAATGCTGAAGATACATTGTATGTGGAACCTCTGGTACAGCTTCCCTGGAAGTCCCAGCAGTCCTGGGGTGTGGTTTTTTTCTTGAAATGCTTGGTTTGGATCCCATCAGAAGTTTCTCCGGGCTGCAGATGTTCAAGTGGCACCATGTCTATATACATGGCATGTCATATCTGTATACATGGGATGTCATGTCTGTATACATGGGACATCATGTCTGTATACATGGGATGTCATGTCTGTATACATGGGACATCATGACTGTATACACGGGACGTCATGTGTGTAACATGTGATGTCATGTGTGTAACATGGGATGTCATGTGTGTAACATGGGATGCCATGACTTGTGCCTGTGTCTGTGCCTGTCATCTAGTATAACAGGGATGGTTGCTGTCATGGGCTATGTTTCCTTAAGTATATTCTGCATCTAATTGTGGCCTTGGTGTAGTGGTTGGTGACCAGCTAACAACATCTTGGTTTTGTTTGTTTGTTTTTAAACCTAAATTTGTTTTTTTTAATGAAATATTCTGGAAACTTCCTTTTTTTCCTCCTTATGTTCAAATAGGGAGATGTTTTGATAATGTTGGCTTCTCCCCAAAATACTAGAAATATGACGTCTTTCTCGATACACTTTAAAGAGAATAGTCATTATGTAGGAGTACATGACTTGGTGATTCTGGGGCTGTGTGACACTAATTAGCAATGCCTCTCCTGCATGTCTCAGAGCTTTCTCAGCCTTTAATGACTCTGTAAATGTTCTTTTTTTCCTCAGAAAGCATTTCCCCCTGAACTGCCAAGCACTTCTCTACTCAGAATCTCTCAATTACTGTTCAAATGTAATCATAGAAACCATGTTAACTCATTTAGGTGAAAAGATTTTGACTTGCACACCTAGACAGTCACTATCACAATCAAGACATATGCTTGCAGGGCCTGTGAGATGGCTCCAGTAGGTAAAGATCCTGGGAACCTGAGTTTGATCCCTGGCATCCTCATGGTAGAAGGAGAGACTGGATTCCTGCAAGTTGTCCTCTGACCTCCACACATAAACAGATAGACAGATGTAAAATGCACATTTTAATTTCCTTACTACATCTCCCTGTGCTCTCAGAACTCCACATGACCAGCCCTAGACAACTGATAAGACTCTGTGTCATTATGAATTGGACTTGTCTTTTCTAAAGGTCCATATGGATATAAACATGGTGTGAACTCACCGATCTTCAGTCAGGGTCTTTTGTTTTGCTCTGATTTGTTCGATTTGCTTGGCTTGTTGAAGCAGCATTTCACAGCACAGCTCCAGCTGGCTTTGAACTCACTACGTAGATCAGACTGGCTGGGAACTCACAAAGATCTACCTGCTTCTTTTCCACATTTCTGCCTGTGATGAAAAACTGGATGTCCATGTGAAAACTATGGACTATCCCATGTTATATACCCACTGAATACACATCCACTGGATACACACCCACTGGATTCACATCCATTGAATACACACCCACTGGATTCACACCCACTGAATACACAACCACTGGATTCACACCCACTGAATACACACCCACTGGATTCACACCCACTGAATACACACCCACTAGATATACACCCACTGAATACACACCCACTGGATTCACACCCACTGAATACACACCCACTGGATACACACCCACTGAATACACACCCACTGGATATACACCTACTGAATACATGCCCACTGAATACAATACACAGGGTATTGACATGAAGTAGGTCTTGGGCATAATCATAAAAATTGAAACCCTCCGAAGTTTCTGGAAAAATCACGGGCGAGATCATCATGACTTTGTAGCAGGAGAAGAGTATCATGCTATAAACAATCAATCTCATTTTGTGTTGGGACCATCAGTTATCACAGTCTGAGATCTACTTATGCTGGGTATGGTGGCCTCCTGTTGTAGGGACAGCCACAGTGTATCTGCCCTTTCCATTCCTCTCTCATCAGGCCTTCAGGAGGAGGCGGCCTTCTAATGGAACTGAAACTCTAAAGTCATTCTAGAGTCCCTTTAAAGAGAATAGATATTATGTAAAGATATGTATTTTCTATGATTCTGGGACTGGGGATATGTCGCATGACATTATTTAGAAATGATGGAGCTGTAAACATGTATCTATTGAGATATTGATGTACTAATGTATCAGTGCATCTCTCAACCCTCATCAGAGAAGCTTCCTCTTGCAGTAGGTGGGGATTGACATAGACAACTCGTCCCATAACCAGACAGTGTGCAAGGCCGAGAGGTCTTGGAGCACCTAATCCTAATTAGGTGTCTTTATCCAGCGCCTCTCAAAGCTCAAGAGAAGATGACGAGGTTTGATCTCAGTGTCTATTGTAATGCTAAGTGTAGGTCCCCAAGACCTGGAGTCCTGCAAACCCAAGTGACACTATGTGACTCTGCCGCCAAGTTATTTCTGATTGGTGAATAAAGATGCCAACAGCCAATCTCTGGGCAGAAGAGCCATAGGTGGGGTTTAGAATTCCCTTAGCCATAGGGGAGGAGGAAGAAGAAGCTGCCATGAGTCAGGAGTCAAGAAAACATGGCCCTGAGGGCTGACCAATTGGAGTTGAGAGCAATCCAGATGAAACCAGTAATGACTCGAGATTATTGATAGGGAAGTAAAATTCTAATAGCATAGAGTTTACTAATGCCCAGCTCTTGTGATGATTAAAGCTTGTTAATACAAAGGTTGTGTCTTTTATCTGGGAACTAAATGGTCAAGGTGTGGTAGAAACCCCAGGTTGGGATTAAAAATGTCTGTAACAAGAGGGAGGGCAGAGGGAATGGATGACTCCATGGAAACAGTGTCTTCTAGACACAACAGGACCCATGCACCCATGAACTCAGAGGCCAGAAGCACATATAGGACCCAACAGGTTCGAGCCAGATAGGATCTCAGCACAGAGATGGACCCACCCCTAACCAAGAAGTTATTTGCAGTTGATCCCTCTTGGTCAAGGGAAAATGAGTTCTCTCCCAGAGTCACTGGGTTTACAGTCACACTGCAGGGGCAGGCAGCACACCCAGGAGTGGCTGCCGACACAAGCTGTGTTCTTTTCTGTGGTCTCTTTGTTTCGTTTTTCCTTTGTCATGATTTCAGAGAGAGAGAGACAGAGATAGAGACAGACACAGAGCAAAAAAGACAAAGACAGAGAGAAAGAGAGAGACAGAGACACAGAGACAGAGAGACACACAAAGACAGAGACAGTGAGAGAAAAACAGAGACACAGAGACAGAGACAGAGAGTCACACATACAACTCCCTATACACACAGAAAGAGACAGAGAGACACACACACAACCCCCTATACACACAGAGACACAGAGAGAGACAGAGACAGAGAGTCACACACACAACTCCCTATACACACACAGAGAGAAATGGAAAGACAGAGACAGAAAGACACAGAGACACAGAAACAGAGAGACAGAGACACAGAAACAAAGACACACACAACCGAGAGAGAGAGAGAGAGAGAGAGAGAGAGAGAGAGAGAGAGAGAGAGAGAGAGCACTGAGGGCACTGTCTATAGGACCTCAGATAGGGCTGGGGTTGTATGAACCCCTCTGACTCCATGCTAGAATTCTGACTGCCTTGATCTTGTTTTGCTGTGGTCCTCCCTGACCTATAGCTCTTACAATCTATTTATATCTCTTTTGTGATACTCCCAGAGCACTGGGGAGGGGTGCAATGTAGACATCCCATTAGTAAATTTTACAGTTTTAATGTTTACCCTGAACTCTACAGCACGGTTCATGTCAGTCCTTGTGTATTCTGTGAAGTACAGACGGACGCATGTGTTTTGCAGATAGAAACTCAGGTTTTCATTACAGTCTGTTGAAAAAGCATCAAATTATCTCAGGGTCCTTGTTCAAAATGACCAGGAACAGCAGGCTTTAATCTATAAAGGTTGTTCCCCCTCCCTGGTGTGTCTGCCCTCAGGACACTGAATCAGTGCTCTGCTCCCACAGGTGGGCTGCAGTGAGCTCTGAACCCAGGCCCTTTGTTTCATTTTGTTTCCGTTTTCACAAAACTTTTGCCGATGTAGTTTCTTTTCAATTTCTTTAAAACTTGCAACATAAATGTGCGTGCTTAAGTTTGGGGAAAATTGATCTGAAAAATATTGACTCTTTCAATTCACATATACAATGTAATTATTTAACAATTCCAACAGCTGCCAGTAGTTGACTGGGGGTTTTGTTCTATTTTTCTTGCGCATTTTTAACTCTTGACGCCATTAAAATAATATTTTAAGAGCTTCCTATCCTAACTGGTGCTCAAATACAGAATTAAGAATTTTATTAAATGTTAGAAATAATTTTTATTTTTGCAGGTTGAGTTCTCATGACTCTGCTGATTCTGCCTTGGCAGCCAACTGTTTACCTTATTACTTTTGGATTATCTGGGATTTTCTGTGCAGCTTTTAAAGTTGTCTGTGGATAGAAGTCGCACCTCTTTCCAGTACGTGTTCCTCTTGGCCTATGGATCCACCGAGATCAGGATAATTAGGATCAGGATAATTAAAAACTTTCATTGTAAGTTTCTTATAGATAGTGACTAGATGTTCATCAATTTTCTTGATTATTTTCAAAGAAAAAGCTTTTGGTTTTATCGATTTTCTATAATTTATTTTCTGCCTCACCGAGTTCATCTATTATTTTGATCCCCCCACTTCTCTGCCTCTCCTGTCAATCTTGTGTTACAGCTTGTGCTAGCTCTAAACCGCTCCGGTCTCTATTTCTTTAAAAATACTTTTCATTATTTGTAAGTTTCATGCATTTGTACAGTGTATATCGATCATATCCATTCACCCCTCCCCCTCAGCTCCCCCCCCAGCTCTCCCCCCCAGCTCTTCCCCCAGCTCTCCACTCCAGCAGCTGCACATCCTCTTTTTATTTTATTTATTTATTTTTTGGTTATTAACAATCCTCGGAGTCCAACTAGTGGCGCCCGTCCGGCACACACGGATCTGAGGCTATCCTAAGGGTCATGATCAAACGATCAGCAGCCATGTCCCCAAAGGAGAGTGGCTATCGTTCCATCAGCAGCCGTCCACTGCCAATAGCTCCTTGTGTAGAGAACTCTTGAGCGACATCTTGAGTCTTTTTTATTTATTTATTTTCATTTCAAATGTCTCCCTTCCCAGTTTCCCCTCCACAAACCTCCTGTCCCCTCCCCCTCCCCCTTCCCTCTATAAGAGTGCTGCTCCACCCACTCTCAGCTCCCCCGACACCAGGGCATCAATCCTCCACAGGACCAAGGGCCACCCTTCCCATCGATGCTAGATAAGGCCATCCTCTGCTACATATGTAGCTGGAGCTATGGTTCCCTCCATGTACATTCTTTGGTTCTTTGGGTGGTGGTTTAGTCTCTGGGTGCTCTGGGTGGTCCGGTTAGTTGATTTTGTTCTTTCTATGGGGTTGCAAACCCCCTCAGCTACCTCAGTCCTTCCCCTGAGCTCTTCCATTGGGGTCCCTGGACTCAAGTCCGATGGTTGGCTGTGAATATCTGCACCTGTTTTAGTCAGGTGCTGGCAGAGCCTCTCAGGGGACAGCTATACCAGGTTCCTTCCTGTCAGCAAGCACTTCTTCACATCAGCAATAGTGTCCGGGTTTGGTGTCCGCAGATAGGATGGATCCCTAGGTGGGGCAGCGTCTGGGTGGCCGTTCCTTCAGTTTGAGCCAGTCTTACGTAGGTAACGGTTGATGGGTACAACAGCCACGCCTTGTCCGGAAGGTGCAGTCACATTTCCCCTCCTCATTGGCCAGTTCTTACTTCTTTACATCCGCTGTTCTGTAAAGTGCCCTGAGCCTTGGATGGAGGTTAATACAAATGGCTGGTTCACATCTTAGCATCCAGCTGTTTATATTCAGCTCTTGTCTCTGCACTAGCTGACCACTGCACAGCGACCTTCTGGCAAGAGCTGGGAGTGGCACCAACCTCCTAGGGTCTGAGACTTCTGGCACCTCGGCTCCCTGAGGGTTCAGATTATAGATCTCCTCTCCACTTGTACTTGTGCTTCTTTTCCCAGCTTAAGATGAGAGCTCAGGGGATTCATTAATAGGTAGATAAAAACTTGAAGCTACAAAAGTCCCACTACCTATTGCTTTTCTGTATCACAAAACTGCCGAAACATTGTATCTTATCTCCAGTAAAAATATTTTAATTTTTCTATCATAATTCCTTCTCTGATGTGTGGGGCACTTAAAAGAGACTTATCGTGATTTCCAAGGTATCCTACTAGTTGAGATTTTTTTTTGCTTACTTTCTTGTGGTTATAATTAAACTCTTTATGATCTGAACAATTTAGATTTATCGATGTGGGGTCTGGAAGTAGATATGGCTCAGTAGGTAGGGTGCTTGCCTAGCATATAGGACGTCCTAGGTGCAGTTCTGGGCGCCGCATAAACTGTGCATCACGATGCATACCTGTCATACCAGCGCTATGGAGGCTGAGGATGGGGAGCGGAAGTTATCTCTAAGCTGTGTAGCAGGAGCTACATACCTTGTTTCAAAAAGAAAAATCACTGGGAGTCGTCTTCCGGCCCATCGCAATTGCAGACCATCTCAAGGGCACCGTGTGAGAAGATTCTGTTCTCATGGTCCATGTGTGCTACTTAGGTCCAACTGGCTGGCAGTGTTGTTGAAAGTCTCCACGTTTTCGTTGATATCCATCTATATGTGAGCCTATACTGGTTTACTACCGAAAGAACAGAATGGAAAGTTTTCAGCTGGAATTGTCTGTTTTTGCATAGTCTTGCAGACACTTACTCTGTGCATTTTGCAGTTTTGCAGTTCCGTTACTGCGGACCCGTACGTGTGGAGTCTACAGTGGGTGAACTCTCTGTTTCCACTATGCAGAGTCTCTTACATTTCTCGCTGGTCCACTCTGCTTCTATTTCCAGCCCAGCTTCCTTGTGGCTGCTGCTCTTGCTTTTGTGGAAGGAAGACCTTTCATCTTTTCCGCTCTCTTACAGTTAAGGCTGATTTCTCATAGATGGCGTGGAGTTGGGTGTTGCCTTTTTATTTCATTTGGGTGGACTCCGAGCTTAGAGTGTTCACATTGTCTTTGACTGACACGGTTGAGCTTCCTCTGTGCTGCTTTATTTTGGTCTCGTCTGCCCTTCCCTTTTCCGTGATCGGTTGAGCGTTTTTCGTACCACATTCTGTCAAAACTATTAGCCATTGTCAGTACATTTTAATTAATTAAGGTTTCGCTCCCGAGTGTGCACCTTCGAGTTGTCAGTCTTCTCTTTGAGTGATTGTATATCACATGACAGATAGTGAAAGCGCTCACGATTTTCTCAAGTTCATCCTGTGCCTTTAGTCACATTTTTTACGTCCTCTGTGTCATAAACCTTGTGTAATTTTATTCATCTCTCTGCTTAAGCTGTTATGTAAAGCCCCAAGTACGTTATAGGATTCTTCTCTGCCCACTATTGCTGATCTCTTTCCTTCTGACGTAATTAATTTATTATTTCCCTTTCAGTTTCCTTTGTTTCCCCGTGTGTGTTCAACATCCTGATATTGGGGTTTTGTAAATCTGTATCACAGTTGGAACAAAATTTGGACACTTGTCTCTCTCGTTTTCTTTAACTCCATGCATGTTAAACATCTGCTTACTGTTTCATAGGTCACGGAAGGCATTGGCTTATCTTAATTTTACGGACATACTTCATCGGCATCATCTGTCCTCAGAGGACACCTATTATAGTGTGCTGATGCCATGATGTTTTACATCAAGTGTTAGTATTTTCATGCCTAGAGGTCTCCTCTGGTTCTAAGTCCACCTCTTCAGTCCTTCTGTCTGTGCTTCCCTTTGAGTATCTGAGTGTGGTCTGCACTTTCTACAAACACCCGTCTTCTTGTTGGTGCTTCCTTCCCTATCTCTCCATGTATTTCTGGCTTTCCAGCTTCTTAGACCGTACTAGGAACTGTGTAAATCTATTACTGGACATTGTAAATGCCACACGGCTGAGTCCAGTTTGGCTATGGCCTGACTCTTACAGTGCCTGGCTCTGTTTGAGCAGACAGGGTTGCTTGCTGAGAAAAGCCTATCTCTCTTAGGCTTTGCTGGCATGCATAGAGGATGTATTTCCTCTAAGGATAATCCTATGTCATAGGTGGTCATTATTGCCCATCATGCCTTGTGGAGTTTGAACATCTGAGCAGTTTTTCAGCCTGCAGCTCCTTATCTGGTGCCTTGGTCATCATAAGAAGCTTCTCTATCTGCCTGCACGACCATGTGGTTATCAGAACTTCAGAGGACTGTTTTACTGATTTCTCGAGCTGTTTATCTACGTGTAGTTTCCTTCTGGAATCTTCCACGAAACTGCCAGCCACTAGAGCATCCTTGAATTCGAGGGTCAATTTTCTCAACTCGGTGAAGACATAGAGCTAGTGAGTGGTTTTCCCTTCTGGTCCCTGGTCCTGAAACTGCTCCACCATCCCCCAGGGGACTGTGTGTCTTGGTTTCCCTGTCTTCTCCTTGGTGATGACATCTTTGAGCTATGCGATGTGCGCGAATTGGGAGCTAAACTGTTTCCTAGCTGCTCTTGGTTGGAGGTGAGCTTAGGATACTTCTCTTTCCCGCATAGAAATAAGCAAAAGTCCAGAGCAGAGCATCTAACAAAGCCAGCTAAGCAAGCTTCGGAGACCTGTGGCCGGTTAAAGTTGCAGAGAAAAGCAACTTCAGAAAACGTAATTAATTACTTCGAGAAAGCTCTTGTTTGAGCACTCTTGCCCATATGGCCTGCCTTAAGGTAGCAGCCAACACTCGTTTTGAACATAAGCAGTGTTCAGACTTTGGTTTCCTTTTGAATGTCCTCTACAACAACGTCTTTCTACTGTCAGTCAGGGCTACTGCATGTGTGAAGGCTCCACCAGGGCATGCTTCTGTTCTAATGTGTTTACTGTGGAAATGTGTGTCATGCGTTTCTCTCAATAAATTAAACCAGGAGGACCTCAGCCAGGCAGGTGCAGGCTTAGGATCAAATAGAAGCCATTTTTGTTCTTGTGTGGATTGGCTCTGAGCTACAGAGGAACACAGGCCTTACAGATGCGGCTGGTGTTAATTTGCAAGTCTGCGCTCTAATCTGGTATTGTCTGCACATTTTATTTAATCTGCACTGCTATAGACTGTAAGTTGTAAATCAACATTGCCAACTAAATGATTTCTTCACCTATAATTTTTTATTCCATGTTTCCAGAGAGAGAGAGCTCTTTAAAGATCGTATCTGGGCATATAGCATGTTTTAAATCACGTTTTTCGCCCTCATGAGTATGCAGAGTAGAAAAATAAGTGAAAATGAACTCACTATTGTACAACTTCTTCCTCCCTACCATTGCATGTGTAAATACACACGTGTTTGCATGCTTGCATGTGCCCACTACTGCATGTATAAGTACATGTGTGTGTGCATTCGAGCATGTGCTGTTCTTTCACATGCAGGTACACTTGTATGTGCAGGTGCATACACACATGGATGCCAGAGAGCAACCTTACATATGAACCTTGCATGTCTTTCTTTAGATACTGTCCACCTTGGTTTTTGTTGTTATTGTTTTGACACAGAGTCTCCTAGTGACCTGGGGCTCACCATGCAGGTTAGGCTGGCTGCACGATCTACCTCCCCAGGACTGGGGTTACAAGTGTGCACAACCACACATGATTTAATAAACGTGGCTTTGAGGGATTGAACTCAGGTCCTCAGGATTGTGAAGCAGGGGCATTACTGACAGAGCTTCCCTTCTGGTCCTGATCCTTTACATGTTTCAGACAGGATAGAGTTGCCAAACTCCTCTTTTAACTAAACTATCAAGATTAGTGTTTAAAGCACGTAGTAGTCTATCAGGAATGTTGATGGTACTGTTTTCCATAAAAAATGTGCAACTGCTTTCTCTGAGGTTTTATTCCAAGCTGCTGATGTAAATTCTACAGTGTATGAGCACAAACTGTTCTTAAACTTCCTCAGGATGACAACAGATGCTTTCTTGTAAGGTGGCAGGAGGAGACTAAAGAGGTACAAACAGGGGAAAAGAAGCTAAATTATCCCTGTCTGTGGACATGACACTATACATTATACACCACACCCTCCCCACGCTCCCCCAAAAACCATGCCAGGAAAAGTCTAGAAATTATAAATTAAAGCAATGTGTCATGATACAGAATCATCTTGAATGATCAATAATTTGTCTATCCACCAAAAACAAACACACAAAGAAGGAGATCATGGGTGTATTCCCATTCACAGTAGCCTCAAAGAAAATAAAATATCTAGAAATAAACTTAACCAAGGATGTGAAGGGCCATACAAATGAAAGCTTTAAGCCTCTGAAAGAGAGATAGAAAAAAAAAAAAACAGCAGAAAATGGAAAGACCTCTCACGCTCGGGGAGAATTAACATTAGGAAAATGACTGTTTGAGCAAGAGCTAGTTACAGGTTCAATGCAATCCCAATCAAAGCCCCCATCTCGCTCTTCACAAAAATAGAAAAAAACTATCCTAAAATTCATACGGAACCACAAAAGATTCCTGTTAGCCAAAACGATCCTGAGCAAAAGAAAACAAAAAAACCAAACCAATCAAACAAACAGACAAAAAACCACCTCCACCACCACCACCACCACCACCACCACCACCACCACCACCAACAACAACAACAACAACAACAAAGAAACAGTGCTAAAAGGGTCACCATTCCAGATCTTAAGATACAATACAGAGCCATAGTAACAAAAACAGCATGGCACTGGCACAGAAACAGACAAGCAGACAACGGAGCAAAATCAAAGACCCAAATATCAGTACATAAATGGTCACCCATTTAATATTTGACAAAGATGCCAGATGTAAGCCGGGAAAAAGAAAGCATAGTCGACAGAGGGTGTTAGGAAGACTGGATGTCTACATGTGGAAGAACAAAATTAAACCTGTATCTATCACCTTGCCCAAATGTATCAAACACCTAAATGTGAAACTCGGAATGTCCAGGAGTTCCCTAGAAGATGTAGGTGTCTGAACATGAGTCCATTTGCCCAAGAATTAAGACCAAGGATTGAGTGGACTTCACAAAACTAAAAAGCTCTACACAGCTAAAGGAAGAATCAATTGGGTGTAAAGAAAGCCCACAGAATGGGAGAGAGCCTTTGCCAGCTATACATCTGACAGAGGATCAATATCCAGAACACACCAAGAACTCAAAAATCAAATCAAAACAAACAAGTGGCCCATTTGAAAAGAGAATATTCCCTAAAAGAAGAAAAAAATGTGGCTGAAAATGTTCATCATCCACAGTAATTAGGGAAATGCAAATCAAAAGCACTTTGAGATTTCATCTTCCCCCTGTCAGGATAGCAATTATCAAGGGAATGACTGGCAACAAGTGGTGGAGGGGTGTGGGAAAGGGGACCCCATTCACTGTTGGTGAGACTGCAAATTGGTGCAGCCATTATGGAGATCAGTGTGGAGAGTTCACAAGAAGCTAAACTAACTTCATTGTAAGACTCCTATACCACTCCTGAGCATACACCCAAAGGACTTGACATCCTGTGTCACGACACCCGCTGAGCTGCGTTCACTGTGGCTCCATTCACAATAGCTAGGGACTGGAACCATCTCAAATCTCCTTCAAGTAAGATATGAGTAATATAAATGTGGAACACACACACACAGACAGACACACACACACACATACAGATAGACACACACACACACATACAGATAGACACACACATACATGCACAGACACACATATATACACATGCACAGACAGACACACACACATACAGATAGACACACACATACATGCACAGACACACATATATACACATGCACAGACAGACACACACATACATACACACATACACAGACAGACACACATGCACATACACAGATAGACACACACATACACACAGACAGACACACACACATACACATACACAGAGACAGACACACACATACACATACACAGAGACAGACACACACACATACACACACATACACATACACAGAGACAGACAGCCAGACACACACACACATATACACAAATACACACACAGAGAGAGAGAGACAGACACACACACACATACATATACACAAATACACACACACAGAGAGAGAGAGAGACAGACAGACAGACAGAAAAAGAGAGAGATAGAGATTATATGGAATATTGTTATTCAGTCGTTAAAAATGAAATCATGGGGGTTGGGGATTTAGCTCAGTGGTAGAGCGCTTGCCTAGCAAGCACAAGGCTCTGGGTTCGGTCCCCAGCTCCGAAAAAAAAGAAAACAGAAAAAAAAAGAAAGAAAAGAAAAAAAATGAAATCATGAACTTTGCAGAGAAGCAGATGGAACTAGAAAAGGTCAACTGGGTGCGGAAACCCAGACTCAGAGAAACAAATGTCTCACCTTCTCTCTCTCTGGAGAACCTAGAGCTCCTAGGTCAAAATCTTCAACTGTGAGTAAATATCCCGGAGTAAACCAGGGAAGGAAACAACAGGATAACCATTGACAGGAGAGAGGTGTTGGAGAGAGGTAGAGAGGGGAACGGCAGTGTAGAAGGGATCTGAGAGGGAACTGGGTAAGGGGGACTCGTAGGGAGGTAAATACAGAAGAGTGTGAGCCAATAGGGAAATTAAGTACAGGAGGGGTTGCTAGGGAGGGAGAGAGTTACACACAGAAAGAGGAAGGAGGGTAAAATATCAATAACAATGTCTGGGGAACCCACGAATCATACTCTTTACTCCCAAACCCTATAATACAAGTAACTGTGCATAAATGAACACATTCAGTTTTAACGAACTTTCCTCACCTAAGGTTGATGGAGCTCCCTCCAAGAGTCGAAGAACACATAACAAAAGCCCAATACTAGACATGAGAGGCCCTCTCTTGAATGGCTGGCTAGGACTGCCCAAGAAACCCCCCAGACGTACAGTCTACTGCAGTTGCTCTCGGTTGCCTCACTGGTGGAAGGTAAGTCTTCATGGCTGAAGGCACTGTGCACTTCAGAAGCAGGGCTCAGAGGTCCCTGAGCTGGAACCTAAATGCCCCTCCCAGGGCACTAACTTCTATGAGGCCAGAAGGCACAATGGAAGCTTCTAAAGGGTGGAGACAACCAATCTACCAAGCTGTGATGCCTATGAACCACGGTGACCACCATAGCATGATAACGCTAAGGGTGCAGTAGTGACACACACACCTTGGCAGTCACCAAAGATTCCTAATGGAGTTAAGACTCAGTAAGAAGAAGATCGTGCCTAGTACTGGAAACTTAGCTAACTACTCAGACTTAGCGAAGGCATGGCTATTGGAAGATAACTTGTCAAACCAGCTTAAACTCTGACAATCTATAAGCATTTGTACTTATAGCCTCAGGCAAGTGTGGTCCTGACCCCTCAGCAAGGAAACTTCTCTTTGCAACCAATGGAGACCACTACAGAAAACTACAGCCAATCAAAATGCAGATTTGTAGGGCCAGTCTCCATGGATACATCTACAGAAAATTCCGGTAACTAAGACTTGGGGAGAATTGCAGAAGTGGGGGGCATTAATATAGTAAGAGCTGGGGGGTCCGAGAGTTTGGCATGGGATTGTGTCTCCTAGTAATGTTAAGAAGCTACACCCATAAAGTTTCACCACCATGACTGCCTAAACCTGAACTGAACAAGGACAACAACAAGGGACCTGCCAAAGTGGGTGTGGAAGGCCCAAACCCCACAGAAGAACATAGGTGACTGAGGAAAGCTGGGAGCATGAGGAATGGTCTTCCCTAGGAGAGAGCACACCAACTGGCTGTCCAGGGCCTAATAGCCAGCCCTGGAAACATGCATATGATAACAAACGCGCTGAGCAGATTGTATTTAGGAATATACCTGTATATAAATATCCATAAAGGCATACAATAACAATTAGTTTGAAAAGAAGCCATGAATGTGAGGGAGGAGTATTTAGGAGGGATTGATAGAAGACCAAGGGGAAGGGAGAATTATATAATTGTATTATAATCTCAAATATAAAACTAACTATAAAAACTATGAAACAGTCAGTAACAAGTGCACACACACAGAGTGACTATGTGCTACACACACACAATGTGGCTATGTGTTGCACACACACAGTGTGACTATGTGCTACACACAGAGAGTGTCTATGTGCTGCACACACACAGTGTGGCTATGTGCTGCCCACACAGTGTGGCTATGTGCTTCACACACACACAGTGTGGCTATGTGCTGCACACACACAGTGTGGCTATGTGCTTCACACACACACAGTGTGGCTATGTGCTTCACACACACACAGTGTGGCTATGTGCTGCACACACACAGAGTGGCTATGTGCTGCACACACACTGTGGCTATGTGCTGCACATGCAGGCAGTAGTTATGTGCTGCACATGCAGGCAGTGGCTGTGTGTTGCACACATACAGTGTGGCTATGTTCTGCACACACACAGTGTGGCTATGTGCTGCACACACAGAGTGGCTGTGTGCTGCACATGCAAAGAGTGGCTATGTGGTACCTACTACCTAGATTTCAACTACAAGGGGAAGAAGGCATAAAAACCTACAGTCTTCCATGTGAGATACGGAAACGTGACAACTTTTCATTTTTAATTGAACAAAACGTAGAATTCTTCCTTTCTTACTTACAGCCCCTTGCTGATTCTTTTTCTCTTCCTGCTCTGAACTGCAATCAATGTGTTGAAGTTGTTCACACATTGGAGGAAACACACAGAAATGTCTGTGATAACAGCTTCCATGGAGGTAAGAGCTTCAGGACAGCAGGAGAAGGGTTATCCACACTGTGGCTGGTCTGTGGATGGACCCACCCTGAAACACTGTAAAAAGGTGCGTCTTGAAAGCAGTGTGAAACTACCCAATCACAGAAGTCCACACAGGGCTGGCTAAGTGCAGGAATACCATGTAAAAGAAACACCTAACACAGAGTGTGGACACACAAGCAAGGGTATTTCTCTGTATTCGTTTTTTAGTCTCTAATGGATCAAGTATTCTGGTATGCCAGACTGAGTAGTGTAGTGTTGAATGTACTAATCATTGCATTTGACATAGGTGTCTGGTTCCTCTGACTTCACACTGCAGGTGATTAAGAACATTAGTTTAGGAGGAATACAAGACACGGCGTGGAACCAATGATGCACACGTTAGCACATGTAAGTGAACTTCCATGGCTGGATACCTAGATACAGGCACCCATCTTTAATGCTGTTGCCTCTGTCCTTCAGCTCTCGCTGGGTAATAAGTACAAGCTGAATCCAAAGCTACCATAGGGCAGGCCTCTGTCTTTATCACAGCCCTGGTCTTGCTTTCCCTCTCTATCTTGAGTCATCCCCTCCCTACAGCATGCTTGTTGATCTGTGTAATTAATCTCCGATCAGCTGCTTGTGTTAAAGCTAATACGCTAGCCACAGGGAAACTCTGCTTCTTTTAATGACCTGGATGTGTACGCATGGCTAAAAGCTGTGACAGTATTACTTTCTAAAGCATCAGCTGGCTGCTTCTGCTTTTAGTTGTACTTACACAACCTTGTGCTTTCCCTTCGGACACACCATAGGAAACAACCACACTGCGGTAGGTAAAGGATAGCATCCCACTAATATTTCGGGGGGGGGGGGTGGGATGAGGTGAGGTGAGAAGACAGGAAGGGTTGAAGATCCTTGTTTCTGATTTACTTCTGTTGTCTGATCACCAGGTGCCTAAAGCCAGCTTTGCTAGTGAGGATTTCATCGGGGTGATGATTATATTATGGTATCTTCAAGGTATGATGCCACTGAGAAAATGATCAAATGGAGGAATAAAAGGAGGAAGAGGAAGAAGAAGCAGAGGAAGAGGGGGAGGAGGAAGAGGAAGAAGAGGAGGAGGAGGAAGAGGAGGAGGGAGAGGAGGAGGAGGAGGGAGAGGAGGAGGAGGAAGACACTTACAGAATACCTTGTGTGCAGGGCACAGAGACAGCTCTGAGGAAATCTCAGGGACAATAGACAGGGAAGTCAGTAACAAGACTTAGAACAGCATCTGTATCTTCCCCAATTTTTACTTTAAAAAAAAATTCAAAGCAGCATCCTCAACTTGGAGAGTGTTTTTTGTTTGTTTGTTTTTTGATTCACCCGAAGAAAGGGGAAAAGGGAAAACAACCAAATGTATGCAGACAACACTCAATGCGACAGTGGAACTAGATCTAACCATACTGGTCTGTTTTTAAACCTTCCAAATAAAAGAATAGCTTTGCCACCCAATAAAAAGCAAAACTAAAGCAAGACGCCAATACTCGATGTCTATGAGAGATATGCCTCAAATAAAAAGATGCACATTAGATAGAAAAATAGCCAAATTATTTACCAAATAGTTAAAAAAAAGTTAGAAAAATGTATCTCAAGGCAGAGATTGACATTAAAGGTTAGGAATTTTTAATGTAGTAAAAAAATCAGTATGGCAAGAAGATAGAGTGAGTATAAATACGTATTTACTTAATGGCAGAGCTTCAAAACATATAGAATCTGGGGAAGGTAAGGGGAGTAGCAGGTGCGTCTTCTACCCCGGGTGAAATGTAAAACTCTCCCAAGAGCAGAGAGAAGGAGAAGAGACCCTGAGTAGACAGGGAGCTGGGCTCCCCGACAAACAGCCTGACACGAACAGTACTAACAGACCGTGACACCCACCGACTTTACAACGCGTTTGCTTTTCAGGGGCACGTTTAATATTTACTGACAGAGATAAAGACCGGGCTACAAAAGTAAAATTGTCTCTCAACAGCTTTTAAATCGAAACTGGATTAAATCACAAGTTAGTATTACACACATTGAGCAGTGCTAGCTACAGAGCAGATGAACACAGTTTGTTCCTCAGCCCTGAACCGTCGACCGGACGCCCGGAGAGGCCAAATTCGGGACTCCGCAAAGTGAACAGGGAAAGATGGATTGGGGAAGAAGACCAGAATTTGATTTATTTTTCTTATTGAAATCCCTTTGTCTGCAGTGATCACAGGTCAGTGAATGGGCCTGAATTTCAGGGACTCTGGTCAACCTCGCAGGAGCAACCCGTTCAGTGCCTGTGAGGGCTTAGCTGAGTCCGAGGGCACCACCGAAGGCCAAGGACATTCCTCTGTCCAACAGCTTTCTGTGCCCCAGGCCCCACTTGCAGAGGTGCACAGCTTAATGGGGCAACGAACTAACATCCCTCATTTCTGTCTGGAGGACTGGAAGGGGTCACCTGACAAAGAATTTGTTCTCTTTCGTCTTTAAATAGGACGCTTTCCACGTCAGGTTTGTCAGGTGTTTTGCTATGAACGGATTCTCAGCAGAGCGGAGTGGTTGCACTTGCTTCGTTCCTGGGGCACCTGGCAGGAAGCACGCAGCATCCATCTGGTCCTCGTGCCATATGTATTCTAGATTTTTCTATAATATTATTACTGGTTTCCCATCTTATAAGCTAAAAACAGTCTTTGAGTAGACACTTCAAGACATGCAAGCATCTTGTGCTCTCGTCCAGTGTGGTCACTTCGTTCGGTATCAACCATTGATTATTTCCCGATACAGTCTTTACTGTGATGGGTGCAGGATGATGGCGTTTGCTGCACACACTCCACACTTAACTGGTTAACATTTTGCTTTCTGCCTTAAGCAAGAAATTTAAATTCCCCGAATTATCTTTCTCCCCTTCCCATAATTCCTCTCCTCTCTGGTCTTTCTCACTCTCAGACCTAACAAGATACCCGTGTTCCTCTTCTATGCATCCTGTCCCGCTCTGGAATCAGTCATTTATCTGAAGACCTCCAATTCCTAGGTGTTAAGCATTTTGGGGCAACTGGAGTGGAGTGTGCTTTTTCTTAGCCATCAACTCAATACACAGGGCCTGAAATGAGCATACTTATGTTCATGAACATAGTTTCATATAAACATGCCAAGAACTTGCATGTGAATACACACTGTGCAGATGTGCAGACATAGACGCACAGACACGTTTTTATCACTCTTGCTATTCCAAGCTCTAATCTCCCCCTGAATTCCTCCTGGCTCTTGCTCCATATTTGAATCTTTCTCCTTCCACCGTGGGACTCGGGCTTTCAACCACATCTTTATCGGTTTAACCCTACAATGCATGGGAAGTAGGGTCAGAATAGCCACCTAAGCTATTAAGGAAACAAAACAAAGTATAAAAAGGATTCATTATTTCTTTGCAGTTTGCCCTGTCCACAAACACATTGAAGATGTGTGTGTGTGTGTGTGTGTGTGTGTGTGTGTGTGTTCATGAACTATGTAGTATTGGATTAATTTCTCTTCCTTTCTCCTTCTCTCCTTGCCCTTCTACCCTTCTCTGGATGGAATTAAATCCATGTGTGTGCACTCCCTTTCAGTGTTAGGGTCTTCCTACCCCCACCCCCACAATTATTATGGATTTCCCTTTACTGAATATATAGAACACCTGTCAAAATAGTAAAATCAAAAACAAAAAACCATCCACACAGGGAAAAGCCTCTCCTTCCCGCCGTTTTACATCACCCCAACCCTGTATTCACACAGAGCACATGACCTGTTTTATTGTTTTCTGGTTTATCCTCCACTGAGTCATATTACAAAAATGAGTGGGATTGTATTTTCCCCATCTTGTTTCTTACACAAACAACAAAAGCCATTTTGGAGTCTGCTCTTTTTCGTTTAAAAGTGTTTTAGTCAAGGTTTCTATTCCTGCACAAAACATTATGACCAAGAAGCAAGATGGGGAGGAAAGGGTTTATTCAGTTTACACTTCCACATTGCTGTTCATCACCAAAGGAAGTCAGGACAGGAACTCACACAGGACAGGAACTTGGAGGCAGGAGCTGATGCAGAGGCCATGGAGGGATGTTACTTACTGGCTTGTCTCACCTTGCTCTCTCTCTCTCTCTTTCTTTTTCTTTTCTTTTCTTCTTTTTTTTTTTTTTTCCAGAACTGAGGACCAAACCTAGGGCCTTGCGCTTGCTAGGCAAGCGCTCTACCACTGAGCTAAATCCTCAACCCCAGCTTGTTCTCTTATAGAACCCAGGACTACCAGCCCAGGGATGGCACCACTCACAATGGGCTGGGTCCTCCCCGCCTTGATCACTAATTGAGACAATGCCTTACAGCTGGGTCTCATGGAGGCATTTCCTCAAGGGAGGCTCCTTTCTCTGTGATAACTCCAGCTGGTGTCAAGTTGACACACAAAACCAGTCAGTACAAAAAGCATCTGCAGGAAAGCACTGTGTAACAGTCATAGAACCTTTCCTTACTCTTTTTTCATAGGCATCTAGTGCTCCATTAGAATAACCTTTGAGTTTGTATTTTTCTATTACTGGAGACAGGTCATAGGATGAATTCTCAGGCATGGGATTGGTGGAACAAAAATAATGCATTTTCAATACGGTTTGGCATCTTAAATTCCCTGCACAGAGTTAAATTTCCAGCAATCTATGAGAGGCTATGCTTTTATCCAACCCTGCCAAGAGCAACATTTACATTTTAGAAATTTAATTTTATACAGTCCATAAAATTTTCAAAAATAGTAGCATTTTAGAGTCCATTGCATCTTGGAAGAATGAATTAAAAGCAAAATGACACCTTTACATTCTCCAAATTTTATAGGGAAGAAACATAAAATCACACCCAACACCACTGGTGAGCCACTGAAGTAGCTTGATTATTATTATTAACCAAACTTCCAAAAACAAGAGCTTATCACTCTGAACCTGTAGCTGCTGAAACTTTAAATAAAACCCTTTCCAAGATCATCACTCCACTGTCTCCACTGCTGTATAATTAAAGAAGGGAACTTTAAAAATATTTCCATGTTATCAAGGTAGAAAATTCATCTGAGTGCTCGTCAACATTCGCAGTTTTCTGCGTGTAGGTACAATTCATTTAGAGAATGCAATGGGAAAAACATTTCTAAAGTTTGTATTTTTGTCCCTCATAAAGCAGCGTATCAAGTAGCAAGGGTGTGCCTTGAAAGTGAGCATTTACTCAGTGTCACAGGTGTGTGACATGAAGTCCTCTAACGGCATGGGTCGTGGCTCCCTTGATGTGTATCCCCAAGACCCTGGGATGTGTCCAACATGGCTTGCTATCATTAAGAAGATGCCCAGAAAGCTCAACATTTACTCCACAGATACCTGCTGAGCCATGTCCATTCTAGCTCCAATAGCTAGAAAGCGGAAACAACCCAAATGTCCTCCACCCAGTGACTGGATAAAGAAATGCGGTATGTGTACATCATGGAATATTATGCAGCAGTGAATGAAAATGAAATCTTGACATTTTCAAGTAAGTGGACAGAACTAGAAAAGCTCATATTGAGTGAGGCAACCTGGACCCAGAAAGACAAATGCTGCTCTTTCTCTTTCATTGGAGGCTCCTGGCTCAAATCTTCAGATGAGAGTACACAACATGGAGAAAACACAGAAACGAGAAAAATATGAAGGGACCCTAGGTGTACGTAGGAGCTTGGGAGGGCAATGTCGGGATACAGGCAATATGATATAGGAAAAGGAATACTGGGAGGAGTGCCAACTGGGGAGAAGGGAGGGAGACTAGAGAAGGAGGAGGGTTGAAAGACAACACCAAGGTTGTTTGATAAAGCTTCAAGAAATCATATTATTTTATATTTACATAAGACTATGGATAGCAATATAAATGTATGTATATACATGTACACACACACACACACACACACACACACACACACACACACACACACACACACACCCTTAAAGGAAGTAAGCTACTTGGGCTGACAATTCTACCCAAAAGAACCAAAGGTTAACCAAAGACCCACAGACACAAGAAACCTTGCATCCTGTGGATGGTGGTGGATCGCCACGGCGATCTAAGTGACTCCCAAAACAATATAGATTATCAGTGTAGCCATTGGTTGTCTCTTGGGTGTTGAGGGTGGGTCTTATTTCAGAAGACACCACACACTTAGGACACAACTCAGACGACTCATGCTGGGTTGGACCTGGGAGCCTCTTTCTCGTAATCTAGTTCCCATGGTTCCAGAAAATACAATGCAAGCTGCCAAGGCAGGGCGAAGAAATTAAACAGCCCCACCCAGCTGCAACATCTAAGATAAGAACAATCTCTAATATGATAGTAAACGCGTAAAGGTTCAGTAAGTGTTGCTCACATATTGGTGGCAACCAACGGATGTCTAACTGGGCTTAAGCCCCCTTCAACAAAAAAGAAATCATGCCTGGTACTCGGAATCTAGCCATCTTCCCAGGGACAATGAAGTCATGGCCCTTAGACAAGAATCTATTACCACCACTCTGCTAGGCCAGCTTAACTCCTAACTACATTCCGGATCTTACCCTTACACCCACAGAGAGGTGCAACCACCATCCTTCATCAAAAAAGCTCCCTCTTCACTGCCTTTGGAGACCACTGCAGAAAATCACAAGTGGACGCAATGCAGAAGCCAACAGATCATTGGGAGCCCACCCCCAACAGATGCATCCAGATCACAGCTCCTTCATCGATGGCCCAGGGAGCGTCAGGGAAGATTGTAAGAGACAGAACACTAAGTCTGCGTGAAGCAGTCTGTCCTAGAAGTGGATGCGTACAAAAGGCTGGGACAACGGCAGCATCAATGGTCAACGGGCACGCTTATGTGGAAGGGGTAAAGTTTCAAGGGCCACATCCCTAGACAAAGACTCCAGGGATGAGCCTCCCCGTTGGCTGTCCAATGCTGAGCCGTCAGCCTTAAAAGCATCTACCTACCACCACCCACAAAAATTATAAATAGAGCAGGCTGTGTTTATAGATATCTGTGCACACTCGCACATGTAATACATACAATCAAATAAAATCAGGCTATCAACTTGAGAGTCGGGCGTGTGTGGGGTTTGAGGGAGGGTACGTGGGAGGGGCTGGAAGAAGGAAAGGGAGGGAAATCAAGGCAGTTCTATTACAAGTAAAAACATTTAAAAAAAAGACTTGAAGGGCAACTTAGTGAGTGAGGAAATAAAAAAGAAATTATTGGGGTTGGGGATTTAGCTCAGTGGTAGAGCGCTTGCCTAGGAAGCGCAAGGCCCTGGGTTCGGTCCCCAGCTCTGAAAAAAAGAAAAAAAAAATTTAAAAAAGAAATTATTATGTATTCTACAGTGCCAAATTTTAAAGCTTGACTATTAAAATTTTAATATTAAAATTATAATCCTAATTTTGAAATACATATGACTAAGCAGCCTCGTATTCCAAAATTTATAAAACCTCAGGTTTAACATATTTTTCTATTTTATTCAATACTGACGATCAAAGGGTTAGTCAAAAACAACCATTTGGCACACCCCTAATTCTATTTCATGAATTATAAAGAAAAACATTTTTGTGATTGATATCCATTACAGAAGCCCACAGAGTTCTTCATGTGTGTTCTGTGGTTCCTGTAGGGAGGTTCTAAGCTGAAGTCAAAATGCTTGTGAATTAGAAGAAAATACAGAAGACAAAGACATGGGGCAGAGAGAAGAACTGAGGCTGGAGAAAAGTCAGCAGAGAGACAAAGGGGGAGGAAGGCAACAGTTGAGGAGGAAGGTGAAAACCAAATCCATCAGGCATCTAATCGCAACACACACACACACACACACACACACACACACACACACACACACACCTCCATTCACATGCACACAGAGAACCAATGACTTCTCACAGAGCAACAGTGATAACAGTAGCCGTCGTGTAACAGTTCTCCCTTTGTCTGGCCTAAAACGAAGCTGTAGGGATACTACAGGATCCTACACTGTAGGATATCACAGACGCTGTAGGATATTACAGTTGGGAGCTGTAGGATATTATAGCTGGACATTGTAGGATATTACAGTCAGACACCATAGGATATTATAGCTAGACACTGTAGGATATTACAGTCGGACACTGTAGGACATTACAGTCAGACACCATAGGATATTATAGCCAGACGCTGTAGGATATTATAGCCGGACGCTGTAGGATATTACAGTTGGGTGCTATAAGATGTTACAGTCGGATGCTGTAGGATAGTACAGTTGGACACTGTAAGATATCATAGCCGGACTCTGTAGGATATTATAGCCGGACACTGTAGGATATTATAGCCGGACGCTGTAGGATATTACAGTCGGGCACTATAGGACACTGTAGGACTTCTGTGTCTACTCCCATCTCCCAGGACTCAGCCAAGGTCATGCTGAAGCATGAGGTGGAGTCAGGGCTAAAACCCAGAATGTTGTACAGGGTTGCTTCTTCCAAGACCGAGGGGCTTTTCCGCTCCTTTGGCTTGAGAAACAGAAGCTCTCTGCTTCCCCCTGCAAACCGCCCCTCAAATGCATAATTACTGTTTCTTTTAAAGGATGAGCAAACTTCAAGATTTTATTTACTGCGCTTTCTTAAAGTTCTGAGGTGAGTGGAGATTTTGAAAACATGTTTACCAATTTCCCACCGGCAACAGAACCTGGGCAGTAATAACACCATCGCCTCCGCACCCTTCTCTGTGAAGCCATTAAGCCTAGAAGCGCGATGGTTTGGGCAATACAGAAATCAAAGTGGGAGTGCGGTGGAGCAGATCCGTGTTAAGGAACAAAAACCCACGGGCTGCTTCAAATACCAACAAGAAACCCTGAAATTTTCTATCAATTTCTTTTCATGGCCTTGTGACATTTTCAACTTAAAACCGCATTGCTTGCCGTCAAGGCACTTTGAGAGAGCTTCAGTTGGAAAAGGTAATTTTTGAGTGAGATTCAGCAGAAAAAGGTAATTTTTTCAGAGAGGTTCACTGGAAAAAGGTAATTTTCAGAACCAATTGCTGCGTTCTTTTGCTGTTATTTGGTCTTTTTTTTTCCTTCTTCTTCTTCTTCCTTTTCTTTCCTAAGTAGCCCTAATGTCATTCATGGGCACTCTAAGTCAATACATGTGTGCGGGCTAAGTCGGTTGTGCAAAGTAAGTTTACAGCGGCTGTAGCTTTAGGCAATGTTATTCCAGGGCTGTGAAGATCAAGCAGAGTGTATTCCCTCTCCACTGCTTCATCAATTCTGTGTCGATGTCGGAGCTGGAAGCTAGAGGCCTGAACCCGGAATCATAATTTCAGCCACACACAAATTTTGTTGTGTGCCTTGTTTTTGATGGAGAATCTAATTTCGTGTGATGAACAGCGCTGAGCTGCGTTGAGGCTCAGCCACACAACTCTCTCAGCCTTCAGTGCTGCCCCCCCACCCCCACCCCCGTGATTGATCGAGCAACGATTGGAGGGGCTTAATAGCTAATCTGGACTGCATCAATTCCCAGTGTTTTGAGACACTAAAGGGAGGAAGGCTAGTTTTAGAATGCATGTTATTATATGTCATTTGTATAAGAGGCTGGGCAAGCGTCCTTGAGAGCTGAGGCCTTTCATCTGTTCATTTTCTGGAGAGTTCCAATCTTTAGAAAGGAAATCAGGCAATACAGCTTTAATGGTCTGAAATGAAGACTCTAAAATTATCAGGCTTCTCGAATGTTTCTCCTTTGATTATAGCATCATAGAGAAAATGAAAAAAAATTCCCCCCTCCAGGTAAGAGGTGGATGTTGGGGGGCATGAAAAGCAATTTCCCCCCAAAGCAACCCTTAAAAGTAAGAAAGTCCACCCAAACACAGCCACCGCTGTATTCCTGTGAGCATTGACGGCTCTCTGTGAGGAACCATCCTGTGACCAAGTCCATACTTTCTGGCTATGTAAACCCACAGTTAGCAGAGAATAGCTTCCATTTTAGGCACTATTTTAGACCCTGTCCCTCTGGAGCATGTGGATGGCCACCCACTGCTATCCAGGACCTTCAACACAATTATAGACAGAATAAAGTTAAATTCTGATGCTATTTCTATATAAAATGAACACAGTATCTGTATGAATATTGTGTGCATGTGCATGTGTGTTCCTGTGTATGTGTGTGCATGTATGTGTGTGTGCATGTATGCATGTGTGCATGTGTGTGTGTGCATGTGTGTGTGTGTGCGTGAGCGCACGTGTGTAAGTGTGTATAAGCCAGAGGTCAACCACAGGTGGCATTTCTCCACACTTTGTTTTGTAGAAAACCATCTCTTGCTGCCTGGCGCTCCATGATTTGGCTAGGGCTGTCTGCACCTTTACCGGGCCAGGATTCCAAGCACATATCATGACACATGATTATCCAGAAGGAATTTACATCCTCCCGCTTGCTCAGTGAGCATGTTATCAACTGAGCCGTCTCCCCAAGCCTTCAAATAACTACTTTCCATAAGAGAAAATGCCATGTCAAATTGCCCCACTTTCCACATCCAGAGAGAATTAGTGATCAGCTGTGTTCAAGTTGTTGGTTGTCATTTTTGAGACTTTGTTTCTTTATCTATAGTTTGCTTTGACCCCAGGAGTTGTAGCTCTCTAAGGTTGGAGTTAGCAACCAACTCAATAAATTGTAACCAAATGTGCCCCACGATGAGATGTGAAACAATTTGTCATCAAACACCTAACTCCTTCCCATCCTGTGTAATGGTTAACATCGACCTGGCAGAATCAGGAAGTACCTGGTTGGGTCTGTGGAATACTGTCTCAGTTACACTGAGGTGGGAAGACCCAGCCACTGGGAGCAGCACCATTTCTCTGCTGCTATCCTGGACTCTGTGAGTGGAGGACAGGAGCTGAGCTGAGCAGCAGTCTGCGAATATTATCTACTTCCTGCTATACAACGTAACAGCTACTTCCTGCCGCCTTCATGTCCCTGCACCGATGTCCTGGACCCTTGATCCACTTATCTGTCTCTTTCTTTCTCTCTCTGTTGGTCTGTCAGTCAGATAGTCAGTCAGACAGTCAGTCAGACAGTCAGACAGCTAGCCATCCAGCCAGCCAGTCCGTCTGTCTAGTCTGTCTGTCTAGTCAGTCAGTCTGTCTGTCTGTCTGTCTCTCTGTCTTTATCTTCCTGTTGAAGATCTTCAGTCAGCCAACATATAAACATTCTTTTGAGTAGAAAATCGGTTTCTTTTTGTCAGGGTATAGCATTTAAATATTCTAAATATTATTATTAAATCTATTAACTGTTTAGATTTGGTGCTAAGTGCTGCTTACCATGCAATAGGGCAGGGAGTTCTCAAGTAACTTTTGTAAATTACTTCTATCCTTAGAGCGAGAGTCTCCTAGGTTCAAATTAACCACGTCTAAAGTAGTCAGCCATATACAGTAAATATATATATATATATATGTATGTATATGTGCATATATACCTATAAATGTAATATAGATAACATATTTTAAACTATTAGTAGTATACATTAATTTATTTCTATATGAATATTCACACTGGAGATTTGCTTCATCAGAGAGCTGCTTGGATCACAACATTTCCATTTCATTTCATCTTAGCCAGTTTTGTTCCAGTGAGCACTGACAAAATGCCTACTGTGTGGCAAGAGCATCCTGACGTTTGGGAACATGAAAGTGTGTGGTATGTATAGGGCTGGTGTGCTGTCTGAGGTCATTTGAACTCACTACAGTGCAGCCTTTGCTCCCCAAGAAAAGCACGTCCTTCAGTCTGGGGCATGCCTTGCTTTGATTTCAACGGGTTTGGGTAACGATGAGGTACGTTCCCTTTGTGATGTGTTTTGCATCATTTGAGAAAGGTGTGCTTGGGTCCTGGGTCGTCATCTTATTCACTGTTCTATTGCTGTGAGGAGACAGCATGACCCAGGCAGATCATACAAGAAAGCACTTAATCAGGGGCTTGCTTACAATTTGAAAGGGCAAGTCCGTGATTATCATGACTGGAAGCAGAGAGCATGGTACTAGAGCATAAACTGGGAGCTTTACATCCACAGGCAGTTGAGAGAGAGAGAGAGAGAGAGAGAGAGAGAGAGAGAGAGAGAGAGAGAGAGAGATCTGATCCTTCCCAAATTGTTCCACCACCTGGGGCTGAGCATTCAAACCCATGAGCCTCTGGGGGCCATTCTCACCCAAACCACCAAGGGAACTTGGAAGCTCCAGACAGAAGGACATGCTTCTCTTTAGGAACAAAGACTGCACTGTGGTGAGTTCAAATGACCTTGGGTAGCATATCATGACTATACATACCACACACCTTCATGTGCCCCAAAGGTCAGGATGCTTTTGCCACATAGTAGGCTTTCTGTCCATGCTCCCTTGGATGATACTGGCTGTGATGAAATGGAATGGGATGCTGTGGTGCAACCCGCACTGCTGATGAGAGCTGGGCTAACCATAGCACCCAGCACCCTGCTGAGCAGAGCAACTGACTGTGGCTGTAGCACGCTGAAGAACAGACTGTAACTCAAGGTGCTGCCTCCATGAAGAAACCCAAAAAAATTTTTTTTCAATTTTTAAAAAATAATTTATTTTGCTGAAGCTATACCTATACATTTTGGCTCATATTCAAATGTAAAAAGAGTAAGAAATGCTCCTATTTCCCTAATTTACAGAAGTTCAGACCAACAATGAGAGCTTTTTAGACATCATGCCTGGGCTGGTAGAGTGCATCAGTATTGCTGTAGATCTCACGGTGTATATAATGTGTAGAAATGAATATATATTATGGATATACTTCTCCATAAGTAGGAATATATGGATGTCAGTACAGAGAGTGCCCTCCTTTGAGACAGGCTCTCACTAAGCCCAGCATGACTATACCTCTTTAAGTATGGTTGGTGGTTGAATCTAGCACTTCGGGCAGGCCCCAGCTTAGCTTTTAGTTCTTAGTTCAAGCCTATGGGTATTCTAAATGGAATCACTGAAGGCTGACAGCCTAGGAGCCTAGGTGAGCTGTCCTGTCTTCCCTTCCCAGGACTGTCCTCTCAGCCCGACTACAGCCAACAGCTGAGGCTGCCAGGAATGTACAGAGCCCAGGTGGCACAAATGCACACAGGTCAGTAGACAAAGGGAGAATACTGCCGCAGGATCCTGGCATTCTTTTAGAGAGAAATTTGAGGTTTAGTCAGGTTTAATTAATTTAAAGTTTGGTCAAGTTTAATTCTTTTCAGGCTTCTGAATGGGAGGAGGCAATGATCTTATTTCTTTACTGGGTGTTGATAGCTTCAAAATGTTTCAAACTCTAACAACCTGAGTCTCCAGGATTCTCTCAGTGGATATAGTTTCTTTGTTTTTGTAGGTAATGTGGCACCTTTTGTAATTATGATCTAGAGAGTTTTGGTTTTCTTCTAAAATGTGTTTTGGCTTATTAAACGTGACTGCCACCAACCTACGTTATTATCTGTAACCAAGTTCAGTCTGAGAAGGGACAGAACTGGGGATAATTCACTTAAGACAAAGGGGGAAAAAGAAGAAAAACAATGCCTGTCCTGTCTCTTGCTTCTGCACTTCGGGGCATATGAGGTGTGGGGTTTTATCAATTACACCTGACTTAGCAGGAAAGCGACTCCATCGATAGAACTCCCTCCTTGCTTCTGCGCTTCAGTTTAGAGCCACAGGGACACCATCCATCAAAAGAGCCTTTCCAGAAGAGGAGAATCTTGTTAAGGCTGGCTGTCAACCTGAGAAAACTAATCATGGTATTGAACAACATGATTTTAGCCTGCTTTCCTCTTCTCTTCTAAGGAGCAGGCCATTAAGGAGGAAGGCCGACAGACACGTACCAACAAACTAAAAACAGCAGCCCTGCTTAAAATATCAAGTGTGCCTGTTTGATACGGAGGTCAAGGGAGGCTAAGCCTGGCATCTACACATAACGAAATTCAGATCTGACGCTGGAGTCCAATCCGACTCAGCAGCTGAGATGTGGCAGGTAGGCACATCCTTTAGCCAAAGGACTAATGACTTCTGCAGAGTGACTAGCTTTTCCATGGGTAGATTATGTTGAAATGTGCATATCATGACTGACCTGGGTGCATGTCATGTCCTCGGTTTGCTCAACCTGGAGTCAGGAAGATCGATGAGCGGTTTTGAGTCTGGAAAACAGACTCGGGCGTTTTCTTTTCTTCTCAGTGTGTTCTTCTTATCTCCTCTTCAATGTAGCTTTTCCTCCTACTTTATGTCACAGCACCAGCTGCATGCTGATGACCTTGGAGGACAATGGGCAGGCTGAATTTAGTGGTAATCTGTGACCACTGCTGCTTGAGTGCCCACCGATGCTGAGCTAAGACCCCAGGACAAAGAGTTCTCATTCTTGCTTATTTCTGAACACACAGTCCTGGAAACTTTAATTCTTACAGTTCCTAACTGATTTCCTTAACCCTCCCTCTGCCCTAAAGACCCCATGATACCCTCTCTCTCCCCCAACCCCTTTCACTTCGCAGGATTTTGTACCACAGCTTAACTGGTAATAAATGCTGGCCAAGGCTTTTCCTGTCTACGCACATTAAGTAAATATTTCTTGATTGATTAGATTGATATGTTGCAGGGCAGCTGGCCTTGAAGTAGATTTTGTTGTTAAAGGGACTTCAATTTATTGTAAAAAGGGATGTTTCCAGAAACATACAAATTGCAAATCTTTCCATGAAAGTGTTGAATATATGTGCTACATGCATGTTCACGCATGCGTGCGCACGCGTACACACAAACACACACACACACACACACACACACACGTCTTAGCACATAATTTCAAGAACTCCCCGCCACCAGAGCTACCTGAGGGACTTTAGATAAATCCCCAATGGTGTAAGAAGACTCTGCTTAGTCTGAGAATCTGTCAGGATTAAAGGAACAAGAGAGTGTGTCCATCGAATTCTCTGGAAGTAGGTGGATGACCCAGTTACAATGTTCATTTTCACAGGCTCTGAGATTGTGCACTTGCATCTGAACATCTGCATCTACAATGAGGAGAGAGAAATCTATTGTTGGGATAAAAACCTGAATTTATATTAATTGGATCTGGATCTGAATCTGGTTCTAACACTCACTGCCTATGTCTCTTTAACTAAGTCACTTAAATATTGGACCTTAATTTCCTTTTTTACTAAGTTTTAAATTTTTTAATAAAAATGAGGGAGATTTCAGGGGCTGAGGACATAGTTCAGTCAGCAATGTGCTTGTCATACAAGGGTGAGGATCTGAGTTTGATCCCCAGCACCTACATAAAATGATGGGCCTTGGAATCCTAGAGCTGGGGAGGTGCAGACAACTGGATGCTTGGGCCTTTTTGGCCCCCCAGCCCAGCTGAGTCTGAAAGCCCTGTGAATCATGGGGAGACTTTATCTAAAACAAAACAAAACACAATAACTCCCAAGGTTAACCTATGACCTGCTCATGTGTGTACACACATTTGCATTGGAACTACACGGTTGAATTTGACTGACAGATCTTCATTGTATGTGCTTATTTGGAGGTTGTACTAGTTGTTTGTCTTGTTGCTATAACAAAGTGTCTGGAAAAAGCAACTGTGTCTCTGGGTACAGTCCATCAAGTGGGAGCTTGAGGCAGTTGGTTACATTGTATCTATAGTCAGGGAGCAGAGAGCAGTTGGTTACATTGTATCTATAGTCAGGGAGCAGAGAGCAGTTGGTTACATTGTATCTATAGTCAGGGAGCAGAGAGCAGTTGATTACATTGTATCTATAGTCAGGGAGCAGAGAGCAGTTGGTTACATTGTATCTATAGTCAGGGAGCAGAGAGCAGTTGATTACATTGTATCTATAGTCAGGGAGCAGAGAGCAGTTGATTACATTGTATCTATAGTCAGGAAGCAGAGAGCAGTTGATTACATTGTATCTATAGTCAGGGAGCAGAGAGCAGTTGATTACATTGTATCTATAGTCAGGAAGCAGAGAGTGGGGGATGCTTCTGTTCACCATGCTCTCCCCCTTTGGTGCACTCCTAAGTCTTAGCTCATGTAATGGAACCACTGATACTCAATTAACCCATAGATAATAGACTTGGCCTGAAGCTTATTTCTAAATGATTCTAGATCCTGTCAGTTCACAGTTAGTATTAATGATCACAGAAGTGGACAGGCAAAGAGGAAATGGTCTAAGGGTATGTATGTACTTCCAGTTAGCCAAGAGGAGTAACTTCTGGTGCCACTGGTCAACCATAGTGTATTACACACTTCAGCACAGTTATGGCAAGGTGACTCTGGCCAACCACTGTGTCACCTTCAATACAGCTAAAATATGGGATTTCAAATGTCCTTACCATGGAGAAAGGATGAATAATTGACCTATTGTTGGAGAACATAAACTCATCTTATTTCAGCATGTGTGTTGTTTTCTCTAATAGTTTTCATATCTTATGTGCTTTGAGTCCTCATGTAATCTTGCCATTGCATAAATAACAACAAGTATAGGTTCATCATCTAAAATTCCAACTGTCTACAATGTTACAAAATAGGAATAGAAACACACTGTGGTAGGCTGGAGAGATGTCTATGTTAGTAAAGTGCCCTGCAATACAAGAGCCTGCAGGACCACATACAGAAGCTATGCATGGCAGTCTGTGCTGTGGTCCCAGGGCTAGGGAAACAGGACAGCAGGTTCTTGAGGCTTGATGGCCGGCTAGCCTAGCCTAATGTGTAAGTGCCAGCCAGGCAAGTGAGAGGCTCTGTCTTACATGAGAAAAGTGGGTAGGGACTTAGGGACATCAGACATTGTTCTGTGTCCTCCACGCACATTCACACACACAATCTCACTGGTCACACACAGTGTCATGCAAAAGTGCTCTCCCTCCATAGATGGGGAGTAAAGGAATGTTTAAGTCCATGCATGGCTCTTGGGATGTCACAGACCATGACGTCTGACAATAACTATTGTTAGTAACTTGACTATGTTCTCTCCAGACACACCTTACCACAAAGGTTCATGGGTTTCTTTGTAGTGTTTACGTTCACAGTGTGTGTGTGTGTGTGTGTGTGTGTGTGTGTGTGTGTGTCTGTGTGTGTGTGTGTGTCTGTCTGTCTGTCTGCTTGTCTGTCAGACACGGGAATTATAATAGTCATTTCATTGCGATTTGCTCTTTTTTTCTTAACAATTTTCTGGAAGGTCTTTCCATGTAACTGTGAACAATTTAATTGCAAAGATGTATTATATTAAAATTTGTTTTTCCAGTCTCTTTTGTTGAGTCATAATTGACCTGTTTTGTTCTGTGGGATTTTAGGGGTCTTTTTCTCCCTCTTTTTTTTCATTATAATCATCAAGACTGCTGTGATATCATTGGCCTAAGGTTTCAGACACATTCATAATGTTGTCTTGTTTAGACTCCTAGATAATGACTAGCAGTTGAAAGACACATTCCTTTTAAATTTTGATCAGAACTACTGAATTTCCTTCTAGAAGTGCTCTTACAATTTATCTCTCTGAAACACACAAAATAGCATTCTTTGTCCCCTCATCCATGAGTGCTTTAAGGATAATTCTATTCTCTGTAAAAACCCAATAGATAAAAGTGGTCCTTTTTTCCTGTTTTTATTAATCTGTCAGTTGTCAGTGAGACTGTATTCGCACTAGGAATTGGCCATTTGTTCTTTGGCAACTTTTCCTTTTATATAACTAGCAGTTTCTCCTACTAATGTGTGTTTTTATTGATTTGTAGATGCTTTTAGTAGATTGTGAAGTTTGACACTTTGATTATTATTCATGATGCGACTGTTATTTTCTCATTTGTCCCTTGTCCTACAACTTGGATTTGCTAGCAGTCTTGAGTTTTTATATAACTCACTAACCTTTGATTTTATGAGTCATACATTTCTTGTTTTACTTAGGAAAAATGAGTCCAGTAAGTTTGAGAAAGACTGTTTTCTATGTTATCCTAGTAGTTTGTATTGCTTTTATTGTAAGATGGATAAAATGTCACAGAAGTCAAACATCAGTGTTAAATGAGTGAAATAATTGATTAGTTGTTTTAGGAGAGTAGATTCTAAGATCAGGATATCTGGGTCTTTTTCTTGCTGTGTGATCTTGGACAAGTTGCTTAGTCTTGCTGCTCTTCAGTTTCCCTATCTGTAAAACGACATTAACCATAGTACTAGCTTTATATAATTGTGAGAATTTAATAGTTAATAGATAGTGAGAGCTGCCAAGAACACTTGACATACACATGTTAGTCAAAAATATATACTGCTGATATGCAACCTGAATCTGAAAAGGGGGAAGCAGAAGCACAACCATGAGGCTTTGAAGACTCAAAATGTCATCACACTGACACAAGTGCTGGTGTGACCACTCTGAAACAGGTGATGGTGTGACCACTCTGACACAGGTGCTGGAGTGACCACTCTGATACAGGTGCTGGTGTGACAATTCTAACACAGGTGCTGGAGTGACCACTCTGACACAGGTGATGGTGTGACCATTCTGACACAGGTGCTGGAGTGACCACTCTGATATAGGTGCTGGTGTGACCATTCTGACACAGGTGCTGGAGTGACCACTCTGATACAGGTGCTGGTGTGACCATTCTGACACAGGTGCTGGTGTGACCATTCTAACACAGGTGCTGGTGTGATCAGTCTGACACAGGTGCTGGTGTGACCATTCTGACACAGGTGCTGGTGTGACCATTCTGACACAGGTGCTGGAGTGACCACTCTGATACAGGTGCTGATGTGACCATTCTAACACAGGTGCTGGTGTGACCATTCTAACACAGGTGCTGGTGTGATCACTCTGACACAGGTGCTGGTGTGACCATTCTAACACAGGTGCTGGTGTGATCACTCTGACACAGGTGTTAGTATGCAGACTCCTGTTAGACTTTCCCAGTGAGGCTTAGAGAAGTAAGTCACCTTCTGTCACATGGACAGAGAGTGGTTACCACAGTGTAGCTAAGTCTCCAAGTCTGCTACCAAATATGGTCCAGGCCCAGACTTACATTCGGAGGCACCATGTGGAGACCACCCTCCTATCAGAATTGTCTGATATTTGGGCTTGTAACTTTGAAGGATCATGAAACCTGAAGATTATTTTTAAGCTTCTATTAATGTAACTGAATATCTAGGGAAATCAAATATAGGTTCAGGAAGCTATCTGAGTGATGGTTTACATCTGCTGAGTGCCTGCCCTATCAAAAACATGAGGGAGCCCATGTTTGTCTCTGTTGACCATTAGATATCATATGTGTGTATGTGTTATATATGATAGTGTACATACCATGTATACACACACACCTGTATATAAAACACAGCATCAGTGTGTTAACACTTTACTAAAACTCAGACTAGACACCTTTCTCTTTTTCTGAGGGATGTGTGTGCCATATTTTAATGATCTAGACATTGTTTAGGTGGGCTACGAGGGGCAGGAGTCCTGTCTTCTCACTGTGATAAACACTGAAGCTATCATGCCTTCATGCTCACTATGAAAGGCAGTATGGCATCATGACTGATAATACTTCACATTGAAGAGGCAAACCATATAGGCTTGGTCAACATATGTAACGTCTTACTAATGAGCTGAGATACCCCCATCTCTGTTCCCCAATGTCTTTACCCCAATTCCATAAGCAACTGGAGTCACTCCTCAGTGAGAAGAGAGGGGGAGATATCTATACAGAGCTTCACATTTCAAAAACACATTCTACAGTAATGGCAGATTAACAGTACTGAGGTGTAAAAAGGCCAGGTGGTATGGTGGTACACACCTTTAATCCCAGCACTCAAGAGGCAGAGGCAAGTGGATCTCTGAGTTCTAGGTCAGCCTGGTCTACAAAGTGAGTTCCAGTCCAGCTAGTGCTACACAGAAAAACCCTGTCTTGAAAAAGCAAAAACAAACGAACAAAAAACAAAGCCAGAACCAAACACAAAACCAAAAACATTTTTGAGTTTGGAGAGCTTGTGATTTTAGTTTAGTCTAAACAAACAAACAAACAAGTTGTCACAGAATTGGATTTGATACTTAATGGAGTTGGAAAGTTGTCTTGTGGGGAAGATACAGGAGAAAGAAAAAGAAGGCAACCCAGGCTCTGGGAAGTGAGGCATAGGACCTTTGTTCTGGTGGGAGAAACAGATTCTCCAAAAGCAGGACTTTCTGAGGACAGAGGACCTGTGTTTTGCTTAGGGGTAAGTGCCCAGCCATTGCTGGCAACCAGTATGGTGTGTGGACAGGCATGTGCATGTACATAGTTATGTAATACTGGGTCAGTGAGTGTCATGTCCTATCATGTATGTCTCCCATCACCACCTCAGATTTCTTGGTATTTTTTGCACATGCAGCCGAACAATTTCACCTCCCTTTTGGCTTCACAAACGACATGGCTGGTCCTGTCTACATGAAAGAGCCTCAAATGGGAACGGTAACACGGTAGTCACATCCACCAGGAGGGAGAGAAGCGTGCTTGGGAGACAGTCGGCAGGTGTGAGTTTGCTTTGTAGAGGGGAGGCTGACAAACTGTAGTGGCAAACGTGAACTGATGACCAGAGACCAGATGGGGCAGCAGACATGCCGGTGGATGCCAGCTGGACAAGGCCCAGTGCTACAGAGCAGATGTTCCTGACGGATATCTCAGTGTCTCATCAAGTGTCCTGGGCTCCCGATGTCTCCAGGAAATGCAAGCAAGAAACTGAAATCACACAAGATTTGTGCCCACGGTGTACATGGGGACTCAAAATGAATTTAATCAAAATACTTAAAAAGAAAACAAGGCACTTCTTCCATGCCCTGCATGTGTGCACAGTGGATCCCTACCTACTGTTTCACGGGTAAAAGAGCACCCCATTTTATAAACTGCTGCGTCATTTGTATACACACCGCCATTTATTTAAGTACCACGTATCTTACGTATGGCCCTTGCACTTACATCGAAAGCTAGTAATTATGTTGCTCCCACTAAGTATTGCAGTTTCCCCTGTTGGCACCAGCTTAGATAATATATTAATTTTCAAATGACTTCAAATGAGTAATTCTCAGGTGACCTAGACTAATTTCTTGGCTTTGTAAGTTTCAGCCTCTTAATTTTCAACCTTCTCTTATTCAGGGTTGTCCTGGGAAGGTAACGTGAATTTGTTAGAGTTTGAATTAGAGGAGGCAGGCAGCCATCTGGAACTGGAAAAGCACAGGTTTCAGAAGAGCCCTTCATGGGCTGAAGCTTCATTCATGTGCCCTCACATCCGCCTTGTGTGACAGAAGACAAAGCTGGCAGCAGCCGCCTTGGGTCTCCTTCGACACAAGACGCTCAAGATGGCGCGGAATGTAAACGGTACTGTGATTTCTAAGGAGGGCCACATCTAAGCAGCAGCAAGCCACGCACGATGTGGTAAGAGCTTCCCCGTCGTGAGAGCGAAATATTTTCACGTGTTTGGGAATCCTGAATGGATATTGAAGTCAACAGGGAAAACAAAACACAAAACAAGCCCCCTCCCCCAAAAGAGAAGAATAAAAAAAAAAAGAAAAAAAGAAAAAGTCGTTAGAGCAATGCTGGCTTCGTTGGAGACAGCATTTCCGAGTACAGAGACCCGCGGAGCCTTTATGCGATGTACCGAGGCCATCTTTTCTCCGCCCTTGAGAAGACGCTGTCCGTCTTTAACTGTGCCCGTGTGCCTCAGCTGCATTCACAGCAGCATGAACATGATAACTAAGGAGCAAGTGTCAAGCAGATATCCACAAAGCAAAGGAATAAACAGAGAAAATAAGATTGGATGGAACTGGGGGGGGAGGGGGAGAAATGATAGAGCTCCGAGATTACCGGATAGGGCTTAGCTGAAAAGGCTTTGTAGTCTAGTTTTAAAATGATAAACACATAGAGCTGAAAGGGCCCCTGAGAAGTTCTCTGATCCATTCTCTGGCCTCCAGGGAGGTTTTATCTAAACCATTTTTACCAAGAGGTGTCTGTTGTATTCTTAAAATTCTGTGGGGAGGCAGATATGACAGCTTCTCTAGCATCCCGTTATAATGCTTTATAACCAAAAGTGTCAGGAAACCCCTCCTGCTCCATATATATTCCTCCTTCTCTAGCCGGGGCCCATTGTTTCCTGCTCTATCCTCAGTAGGGAAGTGTTGCCACATCTGGTTATGTCCTCCGAATAATAATGCACTCTGAATTTAAGGAGATATCAAGTCACCCCTTCTCTTCCTGAGACTAAAGGATCCCAGGGTCTTTATCCCCTTCTGACTCTGCCCATCTCTAACTGTCTCTCTGAAAGCTTTGCTGCCCCCTGATGGGCTTCATTCCTTGGCAGGAGTTTTGACCTGGGGACTTCCCCTAGTACTGCTTATTTCTACACAGTTGACATCACACACCTGACACCTGGGAATGTGCCACTGGGCTCTGTGGGGAGTAGCAGGGTATTTTTCGTAGTACCCCATTTCCTCCTCAATGTGAGTGTTCCTGGTACAGATCTGTGGAAGGAAATTGGGACCACGAGGCATGCTGGGGAGGAGTGGGAACTGGCTTCAGCTCTCGAAGAAGAAAGGGAAGGAAATAATGTCTTGACATCACATTTTAAAAGCCCTTTGACTCCAGCTTAAATGCACCCTGGACTATCATTTGCAAATCCTACAAACCTACGCTCCTGGCTTACAGACTCAATTCCTTTCCGATCATAAAAGGCTAGGTGACCAACCTCTGGGGCAATCTGGTAACTGTTCCATCTCCTCTACACAGACATTTTTGAAGGCACACTGGGAGGATCTGTAATTAACGGGCAGCAGAATTCTGGCTCTGACATTTCCCCAGCCAAACAAAAGCAGCATCCAGAATCCATGTCTCTCAAAAGTCCAGCTTCAAGGAAATTCCTCCCCATTTCTACCTTCAAAATTGAGTAATGATAATTTAATGAAGTAGAGAAGTTGGAATTGCTTTAGGTAAATCAAAGAAATCTCTCTTTTAAGGTAACACTATTTAAATTTCAATAACTCAGGTCTTAATTGCAATTGGGTCTTCATTACTGTTTGGCAAGTGCTTTACTGAATGAACTTTTCCCCAGACCGATGTTTTGAAATAGATCAGTCAGTAAGATGCTTGCCAAACAATTACAAAGACCCACAGTTGCCCACCTCCCTCCCCACACCAGTGGCCCTGTAAAAGGCTGTACATAGCGTTGTTCCTATGATCGCAGCACTGGGAAGTGGAGACAGAAAGATCCCAGGGCCCACTGACCAGCTAGCCTAGGGAGAGATTGAGCATCAAAAAATAAAGGAATGGTGGGTGATGTTGATCTCTGGGCACTACATGCACATGAGCATTTGTCCATGCATACTCACCTACATACATGTACCCTACATGTGTGTGCATACTCATATACATGCATGTGTCCTACATGTGCATGCATACTTACATATATATGTCCATTAACACCTGTGCATGCATACTCACATACATACATACATACTACACATAAACATAAACACCTGTGATGCATACTCACATATATACACACAAATGAACACCTGTTCATGCATACCTACATGTATACTTACATGCACATAAACATTGTGCATGTGCATGTGTACTTACATACATGTGCATGCATGACAAGCACACACACACACACTAGTTGCTTCTATTTTAAGTAAATAAAAAATAAAGCATACAATAATTTTATAAAATAAAGAACCTCAACAATAAGAAAACAGCTGGCCCCATTAAAAAATGTCCCAGATATTAATAGACACTTTACCAAAGAAGATGCACAAATAGTCAGTATATGAAACAATGCACAACATCATGTAATGTCAGGAGGCTGCAGGTCAATGCAGGTCCAGGCAACCTCTTCTGGACCTATTAAAATGGTCAAAGCCTACACCAATACCAACACCACCAAAGCTGGTCAGAATGTGGTGCAAACGGGTCTCTCACTCATTGCTGGTGAAAATGCGAAGTAGCACAGACACTTTGAGAAGCGGTTAGACCACATAGTAGTCCTGTCCCTTGGGAGAAACCACAGAATCATCTCCCTCGGCATTTGTAGAAAGGAACTGAAAACTCATGTCTGACTAAAAACCAATAAGTAAGTCACAGCACATTCAGACAACAGAATATTACTCGGTGAGAGGAAGAAATCAGTTTTTCTCCCTGGAAAAGATTTATTTGCCTTGTTGATAAGTGAAAGAAGCCTGCTATACAAGGCTACACAGTACGTGGTTCCAGTGCAATCTAGAAAAGGTAAAACCAGGGAGACTCAAGAGGAGTGCTTGCCAGGAGCTGATGTTGGTAGGGAGATGGATGGAGCATAGAGGACTGTTCAGACAGCGGGCTTCAGGCTACTAACTTCTTTCCTGATTCCACAGAATACGCAACATTGAGAATGAATCTGAAAGCTAATTGTGGACTTTCTGTAATCGTATGTGCATAAGTCCATAAGTTAGTGGATCAGTCTTCTGGGTATACGTGAAGATGGGATGTAGGTTGTATTAGTCAGGGTTCTCTAGAGTCACAGAACGTGTGGCATGTCTTTCTGTATTGAGGGGATTTATTATGATGACTTACAGTCTGTAGTCCAACTCCCCATCAATGGGCAGCTGTGAATGGGAAGTCCAAGGACCCAGTAGTTGCTCAGTCCCACAAGGATAGGTGTTTTAGCTGCTCTTCTGAAGAAGTAGGTTCCAATAGATGTGCTGGCACGTAAATGCAGGCAGGCGAAGAGCGAATCTTCCGTCTTCCAGTGTCCTTATGTGGGTCTCCAGCAGAAGGTGTGGCCCAGATTAAAGTGTGTGACACCACACTTGAATCTGCAACTTGTTTGTCCCAGGCTGACCTTGAACTCAGAGATGTCCTTGCCTTAGTCTCCTGGGATTAAAGGTATGCACTACTTTGCCTGGGCCTAAGATTTTCATAGCCACTATGCCTCAAGATCTCCATGCCAAGATCCAGGTCAGAGACTTGTGTCTTCCAGCCTCAAGATCTGGATCACAGGCAAGCCCTCTAATTCTGTATTATAGCTCATTCCAGATATAGTCGGGTCGACAACCAGGAATAGCCATTACATAGGTTATACCTAAAAGTGTTCTAAAAACAGAGTTTAGTCTGACGAGGTGACGAGGTTTTTGAAAGTGAAGAGGAACACAGTGTTCATTCCTGTAATTGTTCGAGTCTGATAGCTCGCACAGAACACTGAGTATGGAAGACACTTCATGTTAAATATATTTCCAATGGACACGTGTCTATAATTATCATCAAGTTTTATCTGGTCTCAGACGGATAGAAGCAAACCACGGCGGCTTCCTCGTGGATCCTCGGAGGTGACGGGCAGAGGTTAATTTGTCTGTACACTGACACATTAGCTTGTCACATCAGCTATGGATGGCAAACAGACATATTACTCTAATTAAGCACTGTGGAGAACTGACCCAAATTGTTCAATGCCTGTTGCTGCACCGTTCTGTGATTAGCACTCTTCAGACTGCCTATTTATCCTTGCTATGGTGATTGGAAATAGCAGTCTCTGTTACTGCTTCTGGTAGGCTAACTATGCCTGAAATGGAAAAAGAAGACGGTGTGGCATAATCGTGTGGATTCGCCATTCCTGCCCTGTTACCTTGACCAGGGAGCATTTTCACATGCTTGTTTTCTGTGGCAGCTGTCTGAGTGAGCTGTTGCCATTCTAATTTTGGATCTTGTTATTAGGACAAGCAGTTGTGGTGCATCAATAGTCCATCACAGTTAATTAGATAGGGAACAGGCAAATGCTCACTGCAGAATTCAGCGCAGTCAGGGCAAAGGCCGCGTCTCCTGCTCACATCTGAGACTGCTCTATTTCATCACTTCTACTTGGCCAGATAGACATTGTTTTAAGTGTGAGGCAAAGGTAATTTAAGTTCCAGTGACTGGATACATTCTGAGAGTTAATGACCAGTGAGTACTTCTTCTCTTAACTTGTAACATCGATGTTAAAGTTTCCACTATGTCTGGCTTTAGAATGTCTTCCTCCACCGCAGCCTCTGAGTAAGAACTATAAACTCTATGGTGAATCGACAGTGTTCGCTACCTGGACACTTATTAAATACTGACTTTAAGGGAGACATGAGCACTCTGGTCTATCTTGCCGAAGGCAGGAATAATCCATTTGAATAGAATATTTCAGTAAGAATAGGAAGTACTGACCACAAATACTAAAAGCCATTTCCCGAACTGGGAAGGATAACTCCAGTTTTCCACAGCAAACACTGACCAGAACCACCATCTGAAGCAACGCAGTGTGTTTTCGTCAGCCCTTCTACATACAGAGGGGAGGACATTTCTTGTGGTCTTTCCAGATCTGAGTACCCTTTGGAAAGCACACTTCTTAATCTAGAGCAGGCACCTGGTAATACCAAGCTTGGCCACACATGCTGAAGAGCCCCCACAGAAGGCAGCAGTGGGCTCTGCCTTGCACATGGCAGCTGTGGGCTCAGCCTCGAAGATAGAAGTCATGGGCTTCCTCCTAACCTTTTCCTTCTTCTCAGCACGGGAGCTGGTGTTGCAGGTGTGAGAGCTGGGCTTTCCTCAGTGGGAAGCTTGATCAGGGCAGAACAGCTGAGGTACTGACAAACTGATCCAGTTAACCCCTTGTCCTTGAGACTGGAGGGCTGCACACTGGGGGCCGTTCATCTGGCTTTGACGGAGGACCCTAGGGTATGGTGGCAGCGTCAGGTCTCCTGCATCCAACTCTAAGCTCACCAGTGTACTTTTCATGATCCTGCCCATGGGCTTTCACCTTGTTCTCCATGGAAGGGCTGGAACTTAGGGCTGTGGATCCAGGAATGAAGACCTTAAAGGACCTGTTCAATATATGTTTAACACTAGCCTCTCAGACACGGCTCTGGAATCTGAGCAGCCCTTTTGTTGAAAGTATATATGGTTTCATTTTGTGTGTGTGCATGTGTGTGGTGTGTGTGTACATGTGTGCAGTATACCTGTGTATGCTCTGTACATGTTTGTATATTCTGTATATATACATATGTGTGTACATGTGTGTGCATGTGTGTGATGTGTGCTTGTGTGTACGGGTGTGCATGTACATGTATGTGCATGCATGTGGGTGCTGTGTGTGTGTGTGTGCATGTGTGTTAGAAAAAAGGTACTCATTTTTCATCCACCGAACACAAAGAGGAGTGGCACAGAGAGACCAACGATAGCCCTTGATGTAGAGAAACTCATTACATATAAAGAAGCTGAGACAAACACACCGACTACTGAATAATAGGACAAAGGAATACATAAATGCTGAGGAAGCACTGTGGAGCAGTCATCTCTCTGCGGTCGGGAAGATCTGTAAGGACAACTTCACACAGAAGGCAACACTTGTATGGCACCCTTAAGAAGCTTGCAGGCTTTAATTAAGAAGCCTGGAGGGGTATCAAAGTACACGTGTTCATTTCATCACTCAATAAATATTTGCTGGTGCCTACTGTATATGTGCACTTCCTGGAAAAGCAGAGAACAAGTCTCTTGTTGGGGACCTTAACTTTTAGCTGGAGAGAGACAGTGAGAGGCAAGGATAAATGCTCTGAGAAGGAAAGAGCGTGAGAGATGGAGACAACAGCAGTGGCGAGCTGCACTATTATGGGATAGCTGAGGAAAGATTGGCCACAGTACAGAGATGCTCGCTCAGAAAGACAGTGGAGAACCACAGCAAGTCACGTGGGTGTCTGGGCAAAGACCTTTCCACACCGGCAAGAATTGAAGTTCCAGTGTGTGTACGTGTGTGTGTGTGCATATGTGTGTGCATGTGCTTGTGCATGCGTTTGTTGTGCATGTGCATGTGTGTGTGCATGTGTGTACATGTGTGTGTATATGTGTGTGTTTGTGTGTGTTTATGTGTATGTGTGTGATTCTGTGTTTGTGTGCATATGTGTATATGTTTCTATGTGCATGTGTGTGTACATGTGTGTACATATGTGTGTTTTTGTCTGTATGTGTGTATGTTTGTATGTGTGTACATGTGTTTGTTTGTGTGTTTGTGTGTGTACATGTGTGTGTTTATGTATATGTGTGTGATCCTGTGTGCTTGTGTGTATATGTGTATGTTTGTGTGTATGCCTTTGTATGTTTGTACATGTGTGTGTTTGCATGTATGTGTGTATGTGTGTCTTTGGTTTGTGTGTGTGTATATATGAGTGTCTGTGGTTTATTTGTGTGTATGTATGTGTGTATGTGTGTATTTGTACATGTGTCTGTGTGTATGTGTGTATTTATATGTAAACAACTTTGTAAATAAATACTTGAATTCCTCCCCCCTTTCACCCTCCCTCCAGTGTGTCTTACTCTGTATCACAGGATAGTCTGCAGCTCACAATGTAATCCTGTGTCAGACCTCCAAGTAACCCACCACTTCCAGCTCCAATATTCCTCTTGATAGGACAGGAAAATAATTTGTAATAACATTCTTCAAAACTGAGTGACTTCTCCCAGCCTCTGTAACTATTAAGGTTCAGTGTCACTTTTAATACAACTGACACAATTTGGTATTAGTAGGTAATTTTTCTAAGTTCAAAACATCTGGGTATTTATAAGCTCAATTAAGCAATTTTGCTCTTGATTTAAAAAAATTGTACATTAGGGAATATAGATTCAAGGAATTCGCCTCTGGATATTCTGGTTTTCTATGCGTGGTGAGACCTGGGCATCCAGTGTCTCCACCTGACATGTCTGCAGGCTGTGGCAGACATCAGAAACCCTGTTCTAAGAGCCGTTCCCATACTTTCATGTGCATAAAACTCACCCTCGGCTCCTGCTAGCCTATATATCCAGGTCTGCCATGTGTTTTGATACTGTTCTTCTAACATGCATGGCTGCTGGTTCATGGAGGACACAATGAGTAGCAAGTGTACTTTACTGTAATTTGATGCAGTCTCCTTTATTGCTATTCAGTTTTTGTGACTCATTCTAATTTCCGAACTAAGATGACAAATTCTAGGAGCCTTGGGGACCTGCAGGAAGCTACACTCAGAGTAAGAGTCCTAGCAACTTTGCACTGGGAATTCAGTTTTCCTCCAAGGCTATCATTACTTCTACTACCCAGCCCCTGCCTGAATACTGCCAAGTTTGAGAACCTCACCTCTCCATGAACTACTCAGTTAAAGAACACAAAATTCAGGGCGCCAAAGCCTTGCCTCTTCCAGGGTTATCACTTCGTGTCCAGTGAGGAGAAAAACAATTATAAAGAGTGTGTACGCTGGCTCCTGCTATAAAATTTGCATGGAGTTTAGTTTATTTAGACTTCACGAGAATCTCATGAATCAGATACTTAGCCTCCCGAAGGCCAGAGAGAGTTCACATGAGCCATTCAGAGTCATGCCAAAGAATAAGGGCGGAGCCAGGACTCAAAGCAAGACAGACTGGCTGACACAAAGCAAGACAGACCGACCACTGAAGCCTAGGACTTGAATATGATATATAGTCCTCCTGGAAAATCACACTGTCCTTTGTGCTGTTTGCATGGGTAAGTTCAAGGTGCCCTGGAAGGTAAATGTGGCTCTCAGATGGGGAGAACCCCTTCTTTATTTCAGCTGTGTCTCCAGTCTACTCATCGGCTGTGAGCGTGGACTGAGACAGCCTTAGATTCTCAACGACGTATTTATAAGTTCTGGTGATTAGACTCAGGAGTGCTGGAGGGTGTTGGGGTGAGAAAGTTGTCCTCGAACCTCGGTATGATGGCTTCTAGTTGGTCACTGTGTTGCTTAGAACTGTCCCGTGGCTACACTAGGAATCAAACCCTGGTCTGCAAGGCTCTATGCAAATATCTCTCATATTTGTGCCCACCCCCACCATGGGGAGTAAGTAAATACCATAACCTCTCCATCTAAATATCTAAAGTCATAGATCAAACCAACAAAGAGTAAAATAAGAGTCTCCTTTCTTATTTTGGAGAACTTACCTTTGTAGCCCAAGCTGGCCCAGAGTTCATCAACCTTCTGATTCCAAGTAAATGCCACCACATCCAAATGAAACAACCATCTAGTGAGGGGGGAGATTAAAAATGAATATATATGAAGCTATGGTATAAAATTTTTATGTAACTGAAGGAATGAAAGTTTTTGAATAACTGAATTTAATTTTTATTAAACAAATCCAAATGATTAGTAATGTTAAAATAGTTTTATATTGCTTCAAAATTTACCCTTTTATTTAAATCGTCTACTAAGACTAAATACAACTTATATCTAAAGGTAATTAAAATTTTAAGTGAAATTGGAGAATAGACAAAATGTCATTCAAAATTGTTGAGATTTAATTTACTCAGTAGTTTTACAACTTAAATTAAGCACAGTTGTAGCATTTAAGGCTTGTCTGCTTGTCTCAGGATCACATTCTAGGGCCATTACATCCAGACCTACATGTACACAAATGAGGAGAAAGATGTCCTATTCAATCAGACAAATGTCTCTCACTTTCCATACCCAGGGATTGCAAAGATGACCCTAATTCAGACTCTACTTAGGCCAGGAAAGGAAATAGGAACAGTTGTAAGATAAACCATCTGAAGAACATTATGTAACAATGAATTGTGCCCATGCTTTCTGAGAACAGAGGTTTGACAAGTGTATTAGTCTCTTATTATCCCAGACAACTCCCATGTCTGAGACTGGCTCAACTGAATTTTGAAGTGGTTTGTCTGCCCGGCAAAGGCCAAAGGCCAGCCTTTAGCGGTGGTTGCCTTGTTTTGAGCACACTAAGGATACATATGGATACAAGGTCCTAGGTCTCTGGAGGCTCCTTTCTGCGGAAGAAAGGAGTGAGTGAGGGCCCTCGTCTGAAACGTCAGGTTGTTACCCAGGAGCCCAGAGACAATGGTCAGCTTCCCATCGGGAACATACAAGGACCATGTATTCACACACCCATGCTCATGATGTGCAAGTCTGTGAAAGAGTCTGGAGTATGAACCTTTCTGGGGCGCAAGAGATTAGAATTGAAAGTGCTGGAGGGTTGAGTGGGAGAAGTGGGTTAGTCAGGAAGCTCAAAATGGCTGCCATTTCAGCTCCGAGCAATGTCCCCTGACCTCATGTGTTTTCAGACACGCCCAGGGCCTGTGACCTTTCTTACTTCATTGAGAAACCTTTGGCCCACAGTATTACATTGCTCCCTGTTCTTTGAATTCAGGTCCCTGCTCAAATGTCACCTCTTGGAGAGGCCACCCAGGCTGGCTATACAATCTAAACTAACCCTCCCATTCCACTTATCAACTTCCCTGTTCTGCACTTCTTCTGCTACCTCTCATTAATAATAACGGAGATTACATTGTATCTCTAGCCCGAGAATGGTGTCCACTATTGGGAGAAGAGAAAACCTTGTTTCTCTTTCAAGACCCTGACACTGGTACCTGGAAAGGTGGCTGTCATATATATATATATATATATATATATATATATATATATATATATATATATATATATATATATATATATATTTTACAAGAATACCTTCATATGTGAATGAATATCAGTTTTGATTTAAGTGCTTTTCACAAGCAAGGAATGATTATATTTGACCAGAAAGGCTTTGACTCAAGAAAGACTGTCTTGTTTCTGTCTAGTGGGCTCCTCGGCAACGGTGAGAACCAGGCTCACCTCCCTTGCACCCCCTTCTCTCTACAGGACACCTGCAATCGCTGTCTTCTTTCCTTGGTCTAATGAAGAGCAAAGCAAGTGTGACACTGAGCAAATTAGCAGTGCCTTTCTCATCCCTACCTGGCAAGTTGTAGAGCTGCCTTTCAATTAGAACAGTGCTTTCTCTGCGGCAAAAAAGAACAGGAACACCGCGTTAACAAAGGGCAGGGTGGTCTGCCTTCAGCTAATACCAATTAACACTTTCCAAGTGATGAGACCAGCAAGGAAGCCATAGCTTTTTAACAGTCTAAGGTTTCAATTTATCTCTCTGAAAGAGACATATCAACTAGATGCCACACGTGCTAAGACTCTGCAGAGAGGTCTTTTCTCGGGAACTCACAGTCTTTCTGGTCGCTTCATGGAGGACGTAGACATTATCAGAAGGAGGGCTGAGCTAGAGCCATGCCTCTGAGAAGTGACAAGGGGCAAAATATTTTCACAGAATATTTGTTAAAAGTGAGACCCAGTGTCTGCTCATTGACTTCTGTGTGTACAACTGTCCCTAAATTGTCTTCTTTCTTAGAAAAGTCAGCGTTCTCGTTTCTAGAAAATGTATTCATTTATTTAGCGTGAGCGTGGGTATGGGAGATTACCCTGCAGGAGTCAATTCATCTTTCTACCATGCGGGTCCTGGGAATTGAACTCATATCACCAGGCATGGGGTGAACACCTTTACCTGCTGAGCTGTCTCACTGGTCCTCTAGGCTATATTCCTGTATCCCGCTTTTGTGGGACCCAGAGGCACTGCCCAGAGTTGAACTACATCATGAAGCCTGCATCGAAGGGTGGATATTTTATTGATAGCGCCTGTAAGGAATTTCCTTGTCTCCTTCTGGTTCTGGTGTTTTTTTAATGTGATTTTTTTTCCAGTCCAAGTGAGAATGGAAATATTCTGTATAGAACAACCGTGGAGGGAACTTTCCAGAAATGCCCATCCAAATGATCGTCTCAGTAAATGTTAATGCAAAAAGATGATCAAAAGGCATAGCCCGTCTGATCCCTGAGCAGACAGAGTGAGCAAATTAAGCTTCAAGCACTGGTAGGCGCCTGATACATTGTAGCCACAACCCAGGGCTCAGGCCCTGTCAAATCTCAGGGACACCTGGACACTTTGTTACCATGTGACAGCCATTTCTTTTCACTAACAAAGTCTGGACTTTTCCAAAGCTAAATGTATTGGATAAATAAAATTTCAATGAGTAAGTTATTATCAGAGAACATGACTTAAAAGAAGTTATAGGAAATTTAACTCCAGGGAGATGATATTGCTCTACCGAGTGCAATGGAGAAACATGACTGCATAAAGGGAGGAGAGGGGGACAGTTAGAATCCTGTGGCCGGGCAGCAACATCACAGCAAATTTTCTGGTTGTCAAGCCTCATATATCCAGAGATTTAACAACAACAACAACAAAAAAAAAGCCATCAGCTCAGAAATCTCAACATGAGCCTGCTCTCTGAAGCAAACCTGACCAGGAAAAGGGAGGTTTGCAAGAAGAAAACGGTCAAATAATAACTAATGAATTAGCTGAGTTTCTTCAGAGAAGCAGAGCCTGTTCCTCATATACACTTACTACAGGATACTGCTCACCCAGGGCTGACAAGTCTGCATGATCTACAGTTGACAGGCTGAAGAACCAGAGAGCGATGGATAGAATAGCCTGCCTTATGCACTCACCAAGGTGAATGCGACCAAGATGAGATGATGTCTGACCTGGGGCCCCCCATTGAGCAACGAATGAAGTATTGAGTAAGTGATGCCTGCCGGTATCATTTGTTCCCATCTGGAAGAAGGAGTAAATCTGCTTCTACCCCCTCTCGTGTGTTAAAAGGAATCCCTTGGGTATTGGAGTTGGAAGTATGAAGTATCAAGCTCACAGATCTTGGAGGGAAAACTAGGAGAGGGTGGGCAAGGGTGGGCAAGGGTGGGCAGGGTGTTAGAGACCTTAAAGGAGTGCAGTGTGACGGGGGTTCTCTGTGAACCAAGCTCCGCATGCTGTAAAGAGAGTAACGGAAGCTTAAGACACAAACGCCCAGGACAGTGAGTATTTCTTGTGTGAATAGCGGCGGTCCCCTCTGCATCCATGTGCATCTAGGCAAGTGTGAATTCTTTTGAACTTTTCACCAATTTGAGAAGCCAGGAATATCTCTGGTTTTTGAATCTGCATTTCTTCAGCTTCATGGTTGGGATCTGCTGCCAATGACTCGTTCCTCGTCATAAATAACAATTAAAAAAAAAAAGATGCAGCCTGAAATGATCAGAGTTTCATCGCTGTCGCACACTAACGATAAAATGATGGGATTAGAACCCTAGAGTCTCACGACCTGGAATATGCAGTAAAATTGTAGGAGAGATGCATGGTAAGATCCGTCATGGAGAACTCTATTACAAGTGAATTTTCCAATCTGAAAAAAAGTCATACTCTTTATGGCATGTGGCATATTCCTAAACACTCTGAATGCACATCAATAACAACCCAGTTAGGTAAAGTGTGGTACACTTGTACCACTATGCGGCAACTGACAAACATGTCAATTTCGGCTCACTGAAAGCTCTTCCCAAAGAGCCAGAGAGAAGCAGGGAATACTGGGCGGTCTAACTTTCATACTGTAAATGACCACAAAACCAAATATATGTCCTTAACTATTCACTCATGACAATGAAGCGGGGAAACAAACATGAAAGGCTATATTCCAAATTGTTAACACTTTCCCCCTGGGTCCAGGGTCACGTAAAGGACAGGGAGAAGGAGACATAAGTAAACATAAAGTTTGGAGATCAGGGGAAAGCCATCCTGTATAATATTTAAAAGGTATGGATAATAAAAATCTATTTATATAAAGTGTGGGATACAGATGTGGATGTGCCCAAAGACATGTGAAAGTTCAGTCGCATGAATATTAACGAAGGCCGTTAAGGGTGGCAGGACTTGAGTTATTTTACCTTCTACTTTCTTCCTTATAATTTTACAAGTTGCATGACTTTCTAATAAACGAGAATGCATTATTTATGCGCCCAACTTACGTATTCAGAAAGGCCACGAGGCTTTATTTTAATGTGGGGGGGGGTCAATAATTCTTTGCATGTATTTAGGTGCCATTAAAGAGAGTTTGCCTGCAAGACAAGAGGGGAGGAACGCCTGCGCTTTGAAGGGGGAGGCCCAGCAGGTAGGAAGGCTGGAGTGTGGGCAAGAGGCCTGGCCTCCCGGAGGCTGAGGAGCCCTAGTCTGAAAGGACTTCCATGTGAGTGGGAGAGAGCCAGAGAGGGGTCGAATTTGGGAGATGGTGGCAGTGGTATTGGTGGTAGTGATGGTGGTGGTGGTGGAGGTGGTGGTGGTGATGGTGGTGATGGTGGTGATGGTGGTAATGGTGGTAATGGTGGTGGTGGTGGAGGTGGTGGTGGTGATGGTGGTGATGGTGGTAATGGTGGTAATGGTGGTGGTGGTAATGATGATAATGATGGTGGTCGTGATGGTGGTGATGGTGGTGATGGTGGTGATGGTGGTAATGATGGTAATGATGGTGGTCGTGATGGTGGTGATGGTGGTGATGGTGGTGATGGTGGTGATGGTGGTGATGGTGGTGGTGGTGATGGTGGTGGTGGTGGTGATGGTGGTGATGGTGGTGATGGTGGTGATGGTGGTAATGATGGTAATGATGGTGGTCGTGATGGTGGTGATGGTGGTGATGGTGGTGATGGTGGTGATGGTGGTGATGGTGGTGGTGGTGATGGTGGTGGTGGTGGTGATGGTGGTGGTGGTGGTGATGGTGGTGATGGTGGTAATGGTGGTAATGGTGGTGGTGGTAATGATGGTGGTCGTGATGGTGGTGATGGTGGTGGTGGTGGTGATGGTGGTGGTGGTGGTGATGGTGGTGGTGGTGGAGGTGGTGGTGGTGATGGTGGTGATGGTGGTGATGGTGGTGATGGTGGTGGTGGTAATGATGGTGGTCGTGATGGTGGTGATGGTGGTGATGGTGGTGATGGTGGTGGTGGTGGTGATAGTGGTGGTGGTGATGGTGATGGTGGTGATGGTGGTGATGGTGGTAATGGTGGTAATGGTGGTGGTGGTAATGATGGTGGTCGTGATGGTGGTGATGGTGGTGTTGGTAATGATGGTGGTGATGGTGGTGATGGTGGTGATGATGGAGAAAGATGGAAGGAGGAACCATAGTTTGACTCAAGCATGATGCTTTGGGAATGACAGGGGATGGCAGAGAATATCTGCAGGCATACTTGTGAGCCAGACCTTGTACTGAGTCAAGCACTTATGGGGAGGGCATAAAAAAGGACGTGTGTGTAGTGTGTGTGTGTGTGTGTGTGTGTGTGTGTGTGTGTGTGTGTGTGTATCTGTGAATATGCATACCTGTGTGGATGCAAAAGCATGTGCATGTGCATGTACATGTGGAGGTCAGAGGTCAGCTTCAGGTGTCATTCCTCACCACCTTGTTTGAGACAGATCTCATTGGTCTGCTGCTCTAACAGCCATGTGGATTGGACAGTAAGCCCTGGATAGCCTCCTGTCTCTGCTTTCCCAGTTCTGAGATTACAAGCCCACACTGACATACTGGCTATGGGGGTGGGGTGAGGGAGGGTGGTCTTTAGGGGTCAAACTCAATTTTTCGTACTTATGTAGCAAGCACTTTGCTCACTGAGCTATGACCTCAGCCTCAATTCTGGAAAGATATCTAAGGCAACGGAAATAGAATTTGTCAGTAGAGTCAAGGATGGCTGCGTGAGGCACGCTTGGCCTTAGCACACTGGCAGAATGAAGCTCCGTTTACTGAGTAAACACCGGAGCAGAAGAGTGAGACTTGGTGGTTAAACAAGAGGCCATGGGCATCCCCCAGCCACTGACTTTGCTCTGAGCCTTGGAAGCTGACCACTCTAGACTTTAACACCTAAGGTCCTCGAGTTTAACTTCTGGTGAGGCCGGTGGAATACAGCTGGGAGAGCAGTGGGCAGGGAAGAGAGAGGTCGTCCTGTCTCTGCTAAGGTATGGTTCAGACCCAGGGATGGTTAGAGGCCTCACTACTGCTGTGGCTCTTGGTGCACGTTGACAATGCTCTTGACAGCCCACAGGCTGGTGTAACAAACTGCTACAGACAGTGAGTGCAGCTTCCATAGCAGAAGTGTGTTTTCTCACAGTTCTGACATCAGCAGATGTTCAAGGCCACAGTGTCAGCAGATTCGGGTTCTAGTCATGGCCTCTCTGGACCATGGATGAAAGTTTTCCTCTGTATCTTTGTGCCCTCTTCTCTCTGAAGAGCTTCATCATAAAGGACATTGGCTATATTTCCCTAGGTTCCAACATGACCGGCCTCATATTGACCTAATCCTCTCTTTAACGGTTTTATTTCTAATTTAGTCAAATTTGGTACTGGGGGAAGAGACGTCAGTGTGACTGACGAAAAGACACATTCAAAGAGTAGCACCCCTTAAACTGAGAGAACAATGGCTCCTTCCTGGTTCTGTGTACCTCATCTTTGCTGGACCCACCCTACCCCCAGCACTGTTCCTCACAGAGTCCTGCCATTAGACTCCCTTTTGCTCCCATTTAGAGGGACAGAGTTACACTGATTATTGTAAAATCCAACTGGGAATATAGAACAGACACTGAAATATTTGAAGCCAGAACTCAGAGGTGGTAAACTGAGGTCCCAAGCCTGTTTGGTTGGTGGTCTTCTGGCTTCTTTGTGTCTAGAATGGCAGGAATGGGTGCTGATTTTGAAAAGCTCTACATTAGTAGCCTGGGAGGCCAAGAAGTGGACCAGGAGAGGAAAGATAGAACTATCAAACATGGATCAATTTAAAGACGGTTTGTATTAAATAAAAGGTTCTCTGTCTCTGCTCTCTCTCTCTCTCTCTCTCTCTCTCTCTCTCTCTCTCTCTCTCTCGGCACTGGGAATTGAACACAGGAACTCATACATGCTGGAAAAGTGCTCCCTCTACCACAGAGCTTTATTATATTTTAAGCCCTAGAAGACCTCTTTGGTTGGTTGGTGGGTAGGTGGGTTGGTTGGTTGGTGGGTTGGTTGGTTGGTTGGTGGGTGGGTGGGTTAATTGGTTGGTGGGTGGGTTGGTTGGTTGGTTGGTTTGTGGATTGATTGGTTGGTGGGTGGGTGGGTTGGTTGGTGGGTGGGTGGGTTGGTTGGTGGGTGGGTTGGTTGGTGGGTTGGTGGGTTGATTGGTTGGTGGGTTGGTTGGTGGGTTGGTAGGTTGATTGGTTGGTGGGTTGGTTGGTTGGTGGGTGGGTTGGTTGGTGGGTTGGTTGGTTGGTGGGTGGATGGGTTGTTTGGTGGGTGGGTGGGTTGGTTGGTTGGTTGGTGGGTGGGTGGGTTGGTTGGTGGGTGGGTTGGTTGGTGGGTGGGTTGGTTGGTGGGTTGGTTGGTTGGTGGGTTGGTTGCTTGATTGGTTGGTTGGTTGGTTGCTTGATTGGTTGGTTGGTTGGTTGGTTGGTTGGTTGGTTTTTCAAGACAAGATTTCTCTACATAGACCTAGCTAGCTGTCCTGGAACTTGATCTGTAGACCAGGCTGGCCTCAGACTCAGAGATTTGGCTGCCTTTGTCTCCCAAAGAGGGAGACATGGCTGGCATTAAATGTGTGCACCACCAGGTCCAGCCTCCAAGAAGGACTTTTAATAGAGGTTGTAGTAAGACCAAGGAATAACACTCTGTGTGTGTGCATGTGTGAATGTGTGTAGGGGGTGGGTAGAAAGAGGTGAGCTGGGAGTGGAAAAGGAAAACAAAGATATCTGAAAGAGTGGGGAGCAATAACTCTGGGCTCAGGCATGGATTGATCTTGAAGGAAGTCAGAAAGAATGCAGAGGGTGAACCTGACTCACGATGGAGTCCTATCTCCGTGAGACTGAAGGGATAAATGTGTGCTTAATGAGGCAATAAAACCAGTGGAAATGAAAAACCCCACAGTGAATTGAAAATGAAATTGCAAAAATAAAAAGTTTACATTCTTTGTGCGTTGGTTTCCTACATCAATATCTGGACAATTCTAAGTAATGGGTGTCTAATTTCTACATGTGGAGTTTGCTGGCCTCACCATACACAGATCATGCAAATATGTTATTACACACATTAGCACAGTTATTTTTCTTTATGCCGCAGTAAATGTTGGAAACGTTCCCTAGTTGCTTTTAGGTGCCATTTACAGTTCTTATCTTATGTGTTTGGCTATACACACATTTGTGGCCATTTCACTTATAGATGAATGGGGGCTTTGCTTTATCCTATAATGGTTTGGAAAATTAATCTGGAATAAGACACAGCAGCTAAAATGCAGCATCCACAATCGAACTGTTAGTATATATTAGTAATTCAAGAACATACATATGCAATAGAGTCGTCAGTGCACTGAACACACAAGGATTCTAGTTACACACACAGGTAAGTCTTGCTCCTATCGAAAATACCTTTCTGACCATCGAGAGGTAAGCAGGGACTTTCCTAAGGATGGCGGACAAAGATGACTTTGGCATCTGGGGGGACCAAGCATCCTTCGGCTCTGAGATAAGAAGAGAGCATGTTTGTTGGCTGTGTATGTCCTCTGTCCCAGGCATGGAGCACAGACTAGGAAGCTGCACATGAGAACAGAGCACTTTGGCCGAACGCAGGTCTGATGAGATGGGAGACTCCTGTGGTCCCTGCATCCATCAATCATCTGATGTTTGAGGCCGACCCAGCTGTGATCAAAGGCAGACAGCAGGACAAACTTCAAACGACCAGTGTCCTTCCGTTCAACATTTCTTCAAGATCCTCCTTGCCATGATCTTAAAAAGAATATTTTTAAATACTTTTTATATGAATATCTCTTATCTACTCTATACCTAGAAAACCTCATTCATGATTCACTACTCTTGCTATTAACATTGTACCAATATTCACTTTGTACGTGTGCACACATGTGCATATATGTGTGTGTGCACGCATGTGTGCGTGTTATGTATGTGCAGATATGGGCCCATGCACATGTAGGCCAGAGGCACATACTGGATATTCTGCTCTAACATTCCCTGCTTTATTTTCTAGATGTAGGGTCTCTAGCTGAACACAGAGCTAGACCGGTGGCCAGCGAATCCCAGCGATACACCATCTGCCCTCATCCACAGTGCTTGGCCTGCATTGCACTCCAAGCTTATTATGTGGGATCTGGGGTTTTGAACCACAGTCCTCATACTTTTGCAGCAAGCCCTCTTACCTGCTGAGCCATCCCCTCAGCCTTTGACACTCTCTTTTAAGTGTCTTGTTCTGTTGGGATTTCGCATGAGTTTTTGTTAGAGTGATTTTGACATATTGTTGCAAGGATTCTGTCTGCTTCATCAGGTATGTTCTTTGTGCCATGTGTGTGCAGAGACAACTGCCTCATACCTTTCACCACAAAGAAATCTGTTGCCATTTTACAGAGGAAGCAATTTACGGAAATTAAGTATTGAAAAATTTGTCTAGACCATTAGAAAGATTTTGGTGTTAGACTTGGACATTTGACTCAAAGGTTCTTCCTCCTGCAAAGAAACACCTAGCAACCTGGGCAGCCTTCTTGCGGGGGGGGGGGGGGGGGCACAGCACTGGCTGAAGTCTAAGAACTTAACAAGGATGAGGAAATTCACCTCTCTGAAGCAAGGGCATCATAGTATGTAAATCTCCAGGGCTGCCTCTAAGCTATGCACTTGTTAGGTTTCGTTACAGCAAGGCCTTGCTTTGTAGCCCAGGCTGATTTCAGACATAATCCTCCTGCCTCAGCCTCCCAAGTCTTGGCTAGGATTACAGGTGTGCGCCAGCATTATGAAGAAGGGTCGTGTTATGTAGCCCAGGCTAACCTGGGATTGCTATCAACTTGATTTGCCAGGGACCATTTGACATTTAATTGATTTAACAATAAAAATAGTGATTTGATTTATTATATGCAAAGAACAGAACCAAGCTCTTTAATCAAAGTAAAATGTGTGCCTATGTGTGTAAGTGTGAGTGTGTGTGTGTGTGTGTGTGGATGTGGATGTGTGAATGTGTGTGTGTGTGTGTGTGTGTGTGTGGATGTGTGAATGTGTGTGTGTGGATGTGTGGATGTGTGTGTGTATGTATGTGGATGTGTGGATGTGTGTGTGTGTGTGTATGGATGTGGATGTGTGGATGTGTGTGTGTGTGTGTGTGTGTATGGATGTGGATATGTGGATGTGTGGATGTGGATGTGTGTGTGTGTGTGTGTGTATGGATGTGGATGTGTGGATGTGTGTGTATATATATGTGGATGTGGATGTGTGTATGTATGTGAGTGCGTGTGCATGTGCATGTGTGTGTTGGGGAGCCTATATCCTTTATAACTAAAACATGTTAGAAACATGAACTTTATGAATTGAATTTTAGCTACAGACTTAATGGAGTAGTTTAGTATGCACCAGCTGGAACCACTGGGCATCAATTTACGAGGGAGCCAGGGCCTGTACAAATGACTCATCACCCTAGTTAGACTCTTTCTGGGATCAGGCAGCGGAGATGATTAAATAGATAAGATACAGAACGGACTCTCACTTGTCACATGATGCTGCAGACAGCAGGGAGATGAGCCCTGATATGGAAAGAAGTTGGCAGAATTAGTGGGGGAAGCTAGCCTCAAGGCATAGGAAGTAACCAAATTAAATGGGCCGCTTGCAGGCACAAGTCTACTGTGGGCTAATTTGTTTCCTGCAAAAAGAAGAAGAAGAAAAAAAAAAAAGAACCTCAACTCATTTTTGTGCTCTTAAATTTTAAACAGGCACGGGTGTAATTGCATTTCCCTCCTCTTAAGATTGTTGCTTGGGCAGAGGGGCTTGTGGGAGAGAGAAAAGGAGGGAGGGACCGACAAAGGGAAAGAGGAAGAGAGGGAGAGAGGGAGAGAGGGGGAGAGAGAGAGAGAGAGAGAGAGAGAGAGAGAGAGAGAGAGAGAATTGTAGCTCACCGTTTTTTTTTTTTTCAGGGCTGTTAAGAGCACCCCACCGGCCAGTAAGGCAGGGACGATGTGTTTCATCTGAGTATCTTCTGTTTGAAATGTCAGTGTCGGCCTTTTTTCTGAGGAAATCCCAACTTCCAATTCCTTTCATCTCTGAGTCTGTATGAGAAGCTGTAGTTTAAAGGCACTTTGGGCCAATTGATTAAACACTGACCTCATTTGCAGGCTCAGCCCAGACAGGGTGGAGAAAGCACGAAGCGTGTTCGTCTGCATGTTCGCCCAGGCCAGAAGCTCACGCTCTCCCTTTTCTCGCAAGACCTCTGTTCACCAAACGATTCTGAAGGCTCGTCACTTGTCAGACCTGGGGAAGCAAGGGAGATGTGTGCTCACAGTCTATTGAGAAAGATCAGTAGGTTGGGTAGGGTGGGGGAGCTGTGATAGCTACCGTGGGGTTCCACAGGTGGTGTAAGGGGAGGTGAGACCAGGGCTTGAGGTGACAGAACCAGACTCTGCAGCTAGGGCTGATAATGAAGCAGAGACCAGAAAGCTAAGTGGAAGTGAATCTGACTGAAACAAGAGGAGCATGTCCAGGTCCTGAGGCACAGAGGAGTTTGGGAACATGTGCGTGTGCTTGAGTTCACGTGTGTGTGAATGCACGTGTGCAAGTGTGTGTGTGCACTGTGCAAGTGTGTGTGTGTGTGTGTGTGTGTGTGTGTGTGTGTGTGTGTATTAGGAGAGAAAGGGGAGAAGGAGATAAGAGAGGGAAGGTCACAGAGGGTTTGAACAACAGACCCTATCACAAGCCTAGGGAGTTTGGCTTTTGATCTGATTAAAAGAGGAGTCATTGATAAGTTTTGAACAAGGAGATTATCGAATAATTTGATTTGTATTGTAGACTTTTATTCCACATAAGAAAAAAAATGAAACTATGGCAATTTCAAGAAAATAAGTGGTACTGGAAAGCCATTCTGTGGAAAGAGTCAGACACAAACAGATACCATGTGTTTTCTCTCTCTTAACTGGGAGGAAAGATACTGATTTGGCACACACCTGCACATGCACACATGCATGCACACACTTGCACACACATGCATGTGCATACACATGCATGTGCATACACATGTATGTGCATACACATGTACACACAGGTGCAGACACACATGCACACAGGTGCGCACACATGCAACACACAGTACAATTTGCCTTATTTCAATTATGTACTTTTCGACTCTCATAATATCTGTCCTCATCATCCTCTCTGGAGTTTTTGCAGATCTTACTAAGTGTATGGGAGCCCTTGTGGCTACCTTCTCCTTCTCTCTGCCTTCCACCTCCTCCCCAGAGTGACAAGCATCCAGGCCCTGAGCACTTAGCACAGGTGATGGATGAGTATTGAATGGGGCAAGCCACCAGCTTTCATCAGGGACCTGCTACTCACACCCTGAGCTGCTATAAAGGAGACTTGAAAGCAGGAGGGCTATGCGTATGTGCAAACATTCTTTTCCATGCTGTACTACGTAGTGGCCAGTCTTCAACAGGACACAAGGGCTGGCTAGCAACCTTTGAGGCAAAACACTAGGGAACTCTGCCCCCCGGAGGTCCCTGAGTCTCTTCATGCCAGTACAGTTGCCTGCTTGACCAGGGGACTGGAGATTCACATCCTGAAGGGCCCCTTCGCTTAATCAGCCTGGTGGTCTTTGACACTAGTGCAACTCTGTGGCTATTTTAGTGTGGTATTGAGTTTATATTGGAGTTGGGGCGACAGTCTTACGCCAGAGCATGTATCAGGTGACATTTCTGAACAAATGCCTTAAACCCTGCCCAGAAACCCGCTGCTCTCTGTCCACGCACAGTGGTAGGCAGGCAGTCCCCGCCGTCACTTCTCTGCTCTGAAACGAGTTAACAACTAGCAGCGATGGCCACAGCCGTTTCCAGAGAAGAGCCTTTGTGTTTGTTCACTTTAGGCTTAGCTGGTGTTTCACAGAGAAATCTATTTGCTGTTGAAGACTACGGGGAAGGGTAGACGGCAGAGCGCAGAAACCCGTGAGTACGGAAGGATGGGTTTGTGACCAGCCAGTCTACCCAGATCTTCCCCTGGATTCTCGCACACAAAGAGTGCATTGTTATCCCAGCCATTATGGAGCTGCCCTGCTCTGAGGGGCTCGAGGGGAATGGCTGTAGATTGCAGCGGGAAAGTCCATCAGAGGCATCACGTGTGACCCCACTCTTCCCGGAGAAGAATGCACCGGGACACTTCGGCTGAATAGACAGATTTTCCAAATGTTTTAAATCAGTTTTGAGACAAAAAGAAGAAGATGCTAAGAAATGGGTTTGGCCTATAAGCACAACCATTCTGCGCCCATTTCTCTGGAATGCATGCCTCAGGAGCTTTCGAGTAGCCCGGGGACCGGAAGAGGCACGATGGTGGGGGGTGGGGGGAGCAGCCCGCCACAACAATTAAGCAGCGATTGTAGAAAAGCAAGCAAGAAAAGATGGTCCCGCGTCGGTACAATAGCTCAGGGGCTCTTCATTTTGGGGCATAAAGACAGAACAGAGAACGCTGTTTTCTTTTTAAAGCCCCTTTAAAAATGGTTACTGCACCCCACTCTTGTAGATGCATTACTTATGACATCCCGGTTTTCATCCGTTCATGATTTTACATTAGAGTTAAATCTCGGCAGCTTGAATCTCACGGCTGAGTTAGCCAGAGCCCATAAAATATTGAAACCTTTAGAGCAGCAGCCAGCCAGGTTGAGAGAAGTTCATGTCCAAAGCTGAGCTTTAGATGCTGAGACATCCCAATTGGAGTGTAGTACAGAAAAAGGCACTGATAAAATTTTCATAAAAATGAGCTAAGGATATTGCTAGCATGCTTCTCAGCATCTATATGAAAACTTAATCTGAGCTAATGGAAAAGATATGAAAGCCTTTCTCAACTCAAACACGGCCGATGCATGATTCATAAATTATTGTCAGAGAAGCGAGTCAGCTCCCAGATTTATTCTCTTTTGGGTAGGAACGACCCGGTGAAAACTGGGTCTTTTTGACCTTTAGTGCCAGGAAATTTTACAGTAGAGCTGTCAATATAACCAAGTAAACTGGTCGTTTCTCTGAACTGCAACAAAACGCCCACATAAACCCCACACAAGCTAACATTAACTGGGCCTGCTGGGTTACGGATGGCGCGCTCAGAGAAGCAATACCAAGCGGCTGAGGTCATCTTGCCGCGGACAGCGGAGGGAGCCCTGTCTGCATCCACACCCGTGTTATCTCAGGATGGAGCGCAGCATCTACCGCGCCATCTTTCCTCTCCCTGTGAGCGTCCAACCACCGAGTGGCTCTGCCTTTGTTACCCTGGAAATCCAGAGCCATTCGCTTGTTGTTGTGAGACTAGCTTGCTGCCTGCTCTAAATGTTGTCATAAGCGGCTCAGTTCAAAAAAAAAAAAATTAAAGAGAGGAATTGGCTTGTGCTGTGGACAGTAAAAGCAGACATGCTAGGAAATTGTGGCTGCAGCTCAGCTCTAAATAGACTGTAGCCTGGGCAATATAAGGTATGGAGGCTTCCCCAGTATTTCATGCCAGGAGTACATGATATATATCCTTTTAACCCCATACTCCTTGATCTAGGAGACATTTTGACATTGCCAAAAAAGGTTAAACAGTATAGAGAATTCAAAAAGGGGAATGTAAATGGCGGGTTTTGTCAATAACCTACGCGGCAAAGCCATAGAGTTTGAAACTGAAAATGTTCTTAAAGGTGGTTTGGGTCTTCGAGTTTTATTCCCACCAGTAGAATGGTCAGCTGACCTGGATAGCAAACGCTTTAGTAGGGATCTTTAGCCTCAGCAGTGGCACGTGCTTAACCAACAACAAACTAGGAGCCACACCGTGTTGGTTCCTCAGCCCGCTAATCCCTACAGTGGAGTTACCGTGTGATGCCTGCCGGCATGGCTGTGCCTCCTCTGAACGGTTCTTCCTCAGTTCTGCTGCTGTACAGCTATTGTTTGGGCCTAGGCATCTTCCCTCACTATGACTACTGCAAATACTGTCAAATCTCTCTGCCTTTCTCCATTGAGTCATCTTCCGTTCTGTCACCATCGTTTCTAGATCATGCATATCACCTATGTGCTTTTAATTAACAGTCTTTAATTAAGTTCAACACCATCAGCATGTATGTATGGGCTTCACCATCTGGCCCTGACAGGTGTTCTCCAGGCAAGCCTCCCTTCAGCCGTGCTCTAGTTCAGAAAATGTGTGCCCAACCACGGCTGTCCATTAAACTGGACTCTGGGTAAAGTTTTGATCAAATATCAAAGATTGGGCCCAATCCATGATCAGCTCATTGAGAATGTGGGATAGTACACAGTCCTAGATAACACTGAGACTTGTAAATGTCACCAGGGTGAGTCTAACACAGAGCCAGGCCTGGAATGATTGCTATGGGAGTCCTAGGTCCCTTCCTCTTCTTTGAAGACTCCTGAACTTTGGATCTCCATCTTGAGATGGTACTATATCTTGAAATCCCAATCCTTGGCCTAAATCCAGAACAAAGATGGATACTAATATTTAGAGTGCTGTTCTCAGAGTGGTAGAGGCTTACAAGATTTAAAAAATGAGATGTAACTGTGGTCCTACTGAGAGAAGGGACTCCAGTGGGCTGGAGGGACAGAAAAAAATATTTGGTGGACCTACAGACATACACCCCACGAATGTAGCAGTCTTATCTGTTTTGATTCATGGTATAATTTCAGCCCAGACAATAGTCCTAGGCAATAGTGGGGTTTTGGTAAAATGTTTTCTAAGAGAAAGAATTAAGTTTGAGGTGACATGGTTTTTGGTTGTACCATGAACTCATCTTGGTACTGAGTCCATCTGATGCTTAAACTATGGGTACTTTCATGGGTTATGTATAAGCACATCAATTAGTCGCCAGCGCACAGCTTGGCCGCTCTCTTTCTGGGAGTACTGTGCAGGTGCCCACACTGCTACCAGGCATCTGCGTTTATGAGGTTCATTGAATGCCTTAAAATAAGTAGACTGTTACTGCAGTGAGCCTCAAGAGGGGGTAGGATTTGGACTTCCCAGGAAGAGCTCAGAATCTCCTTTAGGACTGACTGCATAATGGGAATATAAGAAGAGATTCTTCACTTATGAGCGGATACATGTGTCACATGAGGAATCTGGTCATAAAGGTAAATAGCTCTATTCACTTAGTAAAGAAAAGCAAGAACGCACGTTTGAGTGACAAGCACTGTTATCTCGAGAGGCAGAAAGCTTTACTTTAGAAGGAATTTAGAAGTAGAACTATAATTTCCTTCTGGGACATTTCTGTGCCCAATTCGGTTCCGTGTATAATCTGTTCCAGACTGACATGACAGCCATGTGTTCTAAGGGTTGTAGATATACCTGGGCAACCGAAACCTTTCAAGGCAGCTGCTGACTGTGCTTTTGCGCCCTGGGAGAGGATATTCTGAGACGGGATACAAATACGCAATCAGCTGAGCTGGACCCCTTTGTCAGATCCCTTGTAACTCTGATGGAGACTAGCTCTCACTGGTCCCCATGCTCCAGGCTAGCCCCCATGCTCCAGGTTTGCCTCTGTGCAGTGCTCCCTACAGCTTAGAGACCTCAGAGACTAGAAAGGTGAGGGGCCTGTTACTAGCTTTAAGGATAGTAGTCCAGCCAGCAGGATAGCTGGCGTGTCACTGAAGCCAACTCTGACCCTGAGAGAGCTCTCCTTCGGGGACTGTCACGTATAGGAGTCTGGGTAGTATGTGTACTGTCTAAACCCAGGGATTCTGTACAAGAGCCAGTGTGCCATTTAAATCTGACCTAGGGGGAAGAAAGCAGGTTCTTCTCATTAGCTTTTTAAAATACTCCAACGAGAAGGCTGGTGTCAGAAGCATTGGGAAGGACCCTGTCTACCTTTAGAGGGGCTAGAGAAACCCTGTCCTGAAAATCCAAAACCAAACCAAAGACAAAACCCCAAATCCCACTTGTAATCACACAGCTTCAATGGCGGCGGCCCTTTCAAGGGCTGCCCGAGATACAATGCACTGTCTGCTTTTAATGTTGGTCTTTGTGTTACTGGGTAAAAGTAGGCTCCCCCATTGATGTCCCCTCCCCATACGGACTCGTAATTGTTTTAATAGCATTTGCCAAACTTCTTAACAGAGGTTCTTCTTAAGGTTGCTTTTTAGAAATTAGCCGCAGTCAGCCTCTCACCTGAATTAAATAAATACAGAGGTAAAATCTCTGGGAGGCAGAGATTTCCCCTACTCTCAGGCTCCTTCCACGGTGGCCGCATCTCAGGCTATTGGGTCTTGGGTGCCTGTCACCTATAGACTCAGGCTTTATGAAAGCTGACCTCATTCGCTTCTCTTGTTTTTAATTGCCTGCGCAGCGGCGAAGAAGGAGGGGAGGAATACTATTACGGCGTCCACGTTAGCATGCATAAGTGGAATGCTATACGGGAGGCTGTAATAAGCCACGGGAAGAGAGCCCGGGCAGCCCAGAGTGGAAAGGGAGCAATTTCCTGCCCAGCAAACAGCACTTCAGGTGCCGCCGTCCGTCTTTCTGTGACTTGCTCTGTCAAAGTCTGCCCAGAGCACAGGTGTTCAGGGACCCACCAGGCCATAAGCGTCCGGCTGAGAACCTAGGAGACATCCCTAGGCCCTAGAAGCTGGCGCTTTCAGCCGCACTGATTCACTCCGGAACGCTCCTTCAGGGAATTTCTTCTCCCCTCGCTTTGCGCCCCCCTTTCCTTTCTTGTCATCTTTAAAAACCCATTAAAGATCGCGCAGGCGCTTTTCGGCAGCCTCAAATTCTGAGTTTCTACTGCTTAATAAAAAGGACACTTTCAGCATACTCTGGTCTCCTCTGTGCTTTTAGGGTTTGGAGACTACGAAGACTTTTAATTAGAGATGCCAGTCGCAGGTCAAGAAAGCAAAGGACGTCTAGAATTCTCTGGAAAAGTCAACCATTTCCTTTCTGGGGATCTAAAATGGCTACTTGGCTCACAGTCCATGGTATAAATGCTAGCCATGGTTTAGCAGAAAAGGAGGCAGAATTAAAATACGCCTTCCTGCCTACCTACCATTTTCCCCTAATTACTGGTCTCAAAGTCTTCCCACCGCCAAGGTTAAGCGTTTATTGTCAACACCCGCTGAAGGCTTCAGGAAAGGAGCTCAGCTTTTAATTTGTTTACAAATCCAATTTCCAAGGGTGCTCCTTCCGCCGCCGCGCGCAGTCTCCTCTGAAATCTTGCCTGTAATTTGTCTTTCCTCCCACCGAGTCCTCCGTCTACACCCTTCTGCACAGCTATTCCTTGCATAATATGCACGCAGCCTTCTCCGCGACACAGGGAGATTATATCCAAATGCCACCTCACCGATCAGATCTTATTAATTCAGATTTGTCTGTCCTTTCATGTGGTCGCCGCCTTGCCTTAGGTATGATCGTAACAATACCTCACCTGTCACATTCCCATGTATCCCCTCACCTGGAAAACTGCTCTAATGCTGCCTCGGCTCTCCCACACTTTGTTTGTTTGTTTGCTTGTTTATTTATTTATTAATGTGTGAGTTTGCCTATTACAGCCCAATAATTGAACTTTTATCGGCAGCCTCCACATATATTTTCATTGCCGTTTTTGTGCAGTTGAGCAATCATCCAAGCACAGGTTGTGTGGGAGACCCACTCCTTCAAAGCCAGCCTGTTTGTATTTCTCTCATCTGTGGAACATCATGTCCTTTTTCCCGTCAGTTTCTATTTGGTAGCTTCAGTAAGTAGTAGCTCGAGATGGACTTATTTATATGGGGATTTTAATATTAGACAATATTGCGTGGGTCTGTGAGATGATGCCTGGATGTCGTGGGCTGGGAGCATGAGCTTAGTCTTTCATTTCTGGTGACAAAAATTTGAATGCATGTATTCAAAAACAAAATACAATTTCTTCGAAGCACTTTAATTCTTCCAGGGAAATCCAAAGTATGGCAAATGTCAAATAGAGATTTTTTTTTACCTTTTTTAATAACATAGATGGATTTCTGTATTCATCCAATTCCTTTTGTAACTTCGAAAGCTTCCTGAGTAGCTTTCAAGTATCCTTGGTCTGGGGCTTTAGCGGTCTGCTTTAGATGGCCATTCTGAATTAGAAGACTACCTTCTAAGTGCTAGCTAGATAATGAGAACAAATGATACACTGAAATAAAGCCTGTCCCTACCCTCTGTGCATACTGTGCTCCCTGCGCCGTGCTCCCTGTGCCCTGCTCCCTATGCTGTGCTCCCTGTGTCGTGCTCCCTATGCTGTGCTCCCTGTGCCATGCTCCCTATGCTGTGCTCCCTGTGCCATGCTCCCTATGCTGTGCTCCCTGTGCCATGCTCCCTATGCTGTGCTCCCTGTGCCATGCTCCCTATGCTTCCCATGCCACGCTCCCTATGCTATGCTCCCCTGTGCCATGCTCCCTATGCTGTGCTCCCTGTGCCATGCTCCCTATGCTGTGCTCCCTGTGTTGTGCTCCCTATGCTGTGCTCCCTGTGCCATGCCCCCTATGCTGTGCTCCCTGTGTCGTGCTCCCTATGCTGTGCTCCCTGTGTCGTGCTCCCTATGCTGTGCTCCCTGTGTCGTGCTCCCTATGCTGTGCTCCCTGTGCCATGCTCCCTATGCTGTGCTCCCTGTGCCATGCTCCCTATGCTTCCCATGCCACGCTCCCTATGTCATGTTCCCTGTGCCTTGGTCCCTATTCTGTGTCCCCATGCCGTGCTCCCTGTGCTGTGCTCCCTGTGCATGTTCCCCAGGGAAGAGAAAGTTACAGAGGAAAAAAAGCCATGCTGTGCTCCCCACAGGAAGAGGAAGTTACAAAGAACAGACACCATCTCATTGGCTCAGAAGCCCGTCAGCAATGTCGTTTTGCATAATTAAACTGGACATGTTTGAGGAAAATGAAAAGACAAAGCTCCAGTGTTCCGCTGCAAACAGTATTCCATAGCATTATCAATCACGGGGATCCAGGTTCTGCATATTAATTGCGGGAAGGCGCTAATTCAGTGCTTTAAGCTCTGTTCACAAACCTGTTTACAGGCTTTGTCCCACCTGGACCTGTTTGGAGGTTTGTCAAAAACCTAACAAGCAGAAAAATATTGCATTTGAAAACACGCATGCATGTTTAATTAAGGCAGAGCCACTGAATGCCCCTTGATATATTTAGCTGTGAGGTTTGGGCGCCATCAGAGTATCGGGCATTATCACCTTCTGAAGTATTGCTGAATCTTTAATATTTAAAGCACAAAGCGGACGGTAATAAAGAATTCTAGCAGACCCTAGAAGATTAAAGACGCATTATAAATGTGACAGTTTGTAAATGGAACGCCGGTATTAAAGGGTCCGTCTGATATTTCACAGCAAATTTTTCAGGTGTACACTAAATTATGAATACAATTAAATAGCTGTAATTATTCTCCAAGAGTGGACAGCACATTTAAATGCCTGTGATATTAGCGAGTGGCTACAGAGTAGAATTTTACAGCAGTGCAGCCGGAATGGGAATGGGCTAATCTTCTTGGCTGGTGTCAACCAAGGTTCATTTTAAAACTTTTGAGACAAGGTTTTATGTAGCCCAGGCTGGCCTCAAAGTCACAATGTAGCTGAACATTACCTTGAACTCCTGGTCCTTCTGCTTCCACCTTCTTGGTGCTGGGATGATGTATGTACACCACAATGCCCAGTTTATCAACGAAAGCTCCTGGCACCTGTTGAAATGTCATCTGAAGCGTGTCCTTCAGGAGCCCAAAGATGACTCTGTCCTAGTTAAGTTTGCACAAGTTTACGGCTAGCAAGGATGCTGCAAACAATCAGCCAGAACTGTGACAGCCGTCCTGGTCATGCGTCGTTCTAGCTGCTTCATTTGTGGTCATAGTTCAACCAGACGTCCCTGTGGTTTTTACATTTGCTGATGTTAATCAGACCAGAACCTGGCAACTCCTGGCCCAGAGGAAGTTTGAAGGAAATCTTCTGACAAGAAGAGGCTAATCAATGAGTTACAAATATATAGACACATTATAACACTTAAGGGAAATACCCTTGTTGGGCTTCTGAGCAAGAATGTATCACATCATGGTTTTAGGTTTTGGGATTTTTTTCTTTAGTTATTTTCTTACCTTACACATTGCTGTTATTAAATATCTAGCCAAGTTACTTAAGGGTTTATTCCAGTTTATAGTCCCAAGGTGATATTGTCTGGCATGGTGACAGGAATATGAGACCAACTAGACACACTGCATAGACCATCAGGGAACCAAGAGAACAGGAAGTGACCCCAGGATATCAAACTTTATCCAGCAACTCTCCACTTACTCTAGGTGGCCCTACAGGCTTCCCAAGCATTACTGCCAGCTGTGGAATTTCAAACATAGGCACCCACGTGTGACATTTACATCTAAACTGACCATAACAACTCTCAGATGTGTCTCTGCAGGGTGGGGCAAGACAGGCCTTTGACTAAGTGTTGGTCTGCTCTCAGGCACTTAGGAGACTTTGATAGAATTGCTAGACCTCAGTTGACCTTAGACTCAATATCTACTAAATGGAACAAAAGGTGCTTTTGTTATTGTTGTTGTTGTTGTTGTTATTGTTTGAATTACATGAAAGAATGAATGACAAGTCTTTGCTCATAGAAAACACAAGATAACTGCTTAATACACAATAACCGTCCACTAGGGAAGGCAGTGCCCATTAGAGCACAGGTACTAGTCCCGTGCTTAGAGTGCTGCCTCCCCACTGGTTGACCTGACCCAATCATACCTCAGTTTCCCTATCTATATAATGAAGGTACCTACTCCACAGAGCTGTTAGAAGGACTGATAGGTTATCATCTTTATCATCTTTAAAATGCTTGAAAGTGGGTAGACATATCACAAACAGTGCTGCAGCATGGGTCAACACCAGCATCCCTGGGAAGGAAGACCTCTCTGCAGAGCTCCTTGTGATGGCTGCATCTTTGTGACTCAGGCAGACATCTTCTGAAGAAGCCTAGAGAACACAAACTGTTGCATTAGAGATTTCCCCAAAGTCAGTGGGACATGCAGGTGTCGTCCCCCAATACTCAGCCGTGGGACAAAGTCTCCAGGAGCCCCAGTAAATATCTGAAACCTCAGCCAGCACTGATCCGTGCAGTCCAGCCTCAAAGACACCATACAAAAATAACCTGTGAGCTCTATTTAATGCCTCAGGGCTCATGATGGATTCCCCAAATCTGAAACACCAGCACAGCTACAGGGAAACTTATCTTGTTGTCTAGACAACTGAGTTTCTCAGAGGATGACCTCAGTAGGAGCTGGTAGCAATCCTTCAGCACTCTGGTGAAGTTCCTGAAGCTTCTTCTGGTCCCCATTAGATAAGTTGCCAATTGCAAACCTGCCTTGTTTGCACAGAAACCAGGAAAGTCAAATGGGACCATTGGCAAAATGGGGGGATTGGGGAGCAACCGAGGGGAGAGGCAGGGAAATGGGGAGCTCCTTAGGGAAAGAGAGGAAGGTAAGTACAGAAGAATGTGGGAGGAAGCTAAAGTGAGAATACTGTGTTTGAAAAAGTCACAAGGAACCGTGTCATTAAATATTCACCTTGAAAAAGCTTATAACACACACAATTCAGTGCATAAATGCACATTAAGTTTTAATGAACTTTTCTCATCTGAGCTGGCAATGTTCTCTCCAAGAACCAAAGACCACTCTCAGTAGAAAACCCAATACCAGACATGAGTACCAGCCCTCTTTTGAATGGTTGGCTAGGGCTGTCTAAGAGATTCCCAAAAAGTACAGCTTACTACCATCACCCTTGGTTGCCCCGCAGAGGTGGAAGGTGTTGCCGAAGACACCATGTATTTTAGAAACAGGGCTTAGAGACTCCTGAGCTAGAATTGACATGAACACCCCTTCCTGAAGACTGGTATCATGTAAGGAGGAAGCAACCAGCAGCCCTACTCAAGGAGGACATCTATGAACCACATCAATGACCATCATGGAGCCATCAACCTAAAGGTGCAGCAGTGGCACACATACCTTGGTAGTAACCAACTGTTCTTTATTGGACCAAAGACCAGGTCAACAAGAGAGAAACTATGCCTGGTGTTGGAAACAAAGTTAACTACTCAAAGCTAGGGAAATCGTGATCATTTTGAGGGTAATCTACAACCACTACTTTACTAAGACAGCATAATCCCTAGCAACAATCTATAAACATCCTTCACTATACCCACAGGTAAGTGTAGCCTTCATCCCTTATCAAGGAAACATCTTTTTGTAAAGATAGAGAGACCACTACAGAAAACCACAACCAATCATTGGAGTCCAGTCTCAATGGACACATCTATAAAATGCTCCTGTGCCTAAACCCTATGGAAAGGTTCAGGAGCGATTATACGAGCCAGAGGACAGGGAAATTTGCTGTGGGATTGTCTCTCCTTATAAACTCCAAAGCAAGGCCCATAAAAGTTCCACCAGTATGCCTGTTCAAACATGAGTTGAACAAGTACAATACCAAGGGACAAGCCAGAGTGGCTGGAGAAAGCCCCAAACACTACACCAAGAACTACAGGCAACCAAGGGAAGTTGGGAACAGAAGAGGCGGTCTTCTGGAAAGAGCACACTAATTGGTTGTCCATCAACAAAGTGTCAATCCTGAAAAGACTCAAGTAACACTGTATGGGTTGGACAGGCTATGTTTAAGAATAAATACACATATGCAAATAATAGGAGAGGCATAAACATGATGGAGAGTAGGGAGGGTATATGGAAGGGTTTGGAGAAGGAAGGGAGCAATGCTGTGATTATATTACAATCTTAAAATTAAAACGAATTTTAAAAAGTTTTACACCCAAAGAACCTAAGGTGTGAAACACTTATTTAAGTTTCCTCGGGTCTCAGATTCAGTCAAGGGGAGAGACCTCTTTGTATGTGTGTTTACTTCAAAGATACTTTACAAAACAGAATTTAAAGGACCCCCCCCCCCCACCTTGCCAGCTCAAGCAGTAGTTTAGACTCAAAAATCCAAATGAAGGGGTAGGAAGCTTTATTTAGAGACTACATTTTCTTCATTTGGAGAAAAAGACATTAAAATCTAGATCTTTCTTTTTTGAGGTTTACTGTTACTAAAGCTATTCTGATAGACTCAGACTTCTCCTGCTAAGGCTTTCAATTTGAAATCTTGAAAGTAACAAGAAATTTCAATACTAAGTTTGAGGTGCTTATTACATGTCCCAAACTAACTGGCTCTAAGAAATGAGAAACATGTGTAACAAATTCCACAAAATGATTTAGTGCTGGTTTTTAACTGAGCATTAGGTAGTATCTAGGAAAATGCCAAGGCAGCTTCTACAGTGTCTTAGTCAGGGTTTATATTCCTCCACAAAACATCGTGACCAAGAAACAAGCTGGGGAAGAAAGGGTTTATTCAGCTTACACTTCCACATTGCATCACCAAAGGAAGTCAGGACAGGAACTCACACAGGACAGGAACTTGGAGGCAGGAGACAATGCAGAGGTCACGAAGGGTGTTGCTTACTGGCTTGCTTCCCCTAGCTTGCTCAGCTTGCTTTCTTATAGAAACCCAGGACTACCAGTCCAGGGATGGTACCACCCACAATGGGCTGGGCCCTCCCCCTCTTGATCACTAATTGTGAAAATGCCTTACAGCTGGATCTCATGATGGCATTTCCTTAAGGGAGTCTTCTTTCTCTGTGATAATTCTAGCTTGTGTCAAGTTGACACATAAAACCAGCCAGTACTCAGTGGTTAAGAGGACCAACTGCTCTTCCAGAGGTCCTGAGTTCAAATTCCAGCAACCACATGGTGGCTCACAACCATCTATAATGGAATCCGATGCCCTCTTCTGGTGTGTCAGAAGACAGCTACTATATATATATCCAACCAGCCAGTACATATAGAAACCCAGAAAAAAAGTTACAAAATAGCATAATAATTTGTCAGTAAGTTGAGTGGTTTGTTTATGCAGCAAATGCTTACTGATACATCAAAGTGAACTTTGGTAAAGAATAGTCAAATGTAAAGTGAAACATTGGATTAATGGTATAGTTCATCTTGAACAACTACTAACACCTCTCTAGGGATCTGGATACAAATTCATGTGATCGATAGATACAAAGGCACATGATGACCATGACTGGCCCTGATGTTGGCGATGTTGTTGCTGCCATACCTGGAAGCTATCGCTACAATGTCAAGGCATCATTGTAACAGTTGCATGCCAGATATTCAACTCCTTGCTATGTTGTAATTGAAGAGGAGTAAAGAAACAAGGAAGGTGACAGAAAAGGCCCAGGTAAGAGGGAACGGACTCTCCAGTGGTAACTTCCAGGAGAAAATGTCACAGTGGAGTAGTGATATGTTCTGTGGGGAGGTATTCCTGGAAGAACATGTTCTCCAGTGATATGTTCTGGGGGGAAATGTTCACTGTATTGGAAAAGCTTTTGAAAAAGAATCAGAAGTGATTTTGACTTACCGGTCTGCTGCAACTATCAAGAGTAACTGGTATCATTGCTTGTTTTCCAACGTGTCAAACAGTCCAACTATTTTAAGATGTACTGCCTGCTTTAAATGTCACAGCTGTCCTGTGTACCCAAGTCCTTCCAGTTATACAAATGAAAGTGTTGAGGCTCTAAGAAATATTAATTGCCTAACTCTTCAGAGCTAATCAGTGGTCAAGCCAAGTCAAGTCCAGTTCTCTCTCCTAAGCCAGATCTACTGGGAACTAAGTGACTTGGAACAAAGAACTGTTTTTAGGGGTTAGTTTATTTAAGACTAAAAAAAATTGAATAAGACAACCTTTATTATCCTTCTATCCCCGGTATTTATGATTCAAACATTGCATATCACCTGTAATGTCTACTTGGTAAATATTGTGAGAGACCTTGCCTAAATACTACGGTGGGTTGTTTTTTGGTTTTGATTTGGTTTTTTTTTTTGTTTGTTTGTTTTTTGGTTTTTTTTTTTTTTGCATTCTCACGTATACATCTCTAAGAATTTTTATTTTCTGTGACTTTTACTTATCTCGAGGAATCAGACCCAGCACTCTCCCTTGTCTTATTTCCTCTGTGTTTCTGTTTTTCTAGTATTTGGGGACTAGAAGAGGGGACTTGGAAATATACTTCTTTCAGATGGACCTCAGGAAGTTCGTAAACTTAAATACTAACTGGAAAAAAAAATCCCTTTTCTGATAGGTGGAAGAGCTTGCACATAAGAGAACACGGCTCTGCTAAGAAGTTTCTGTTGCGGCTGGGGATTTGGCTCAGTGGTAGAGCGCTTACCTAGGAAGCGCAAGGCCCTGGGTTCGGTCCCCAGCTCCGAAAAAAAAAAGAACCAAAAAAAAAAAAAAAAAAAAAAAAAGAAGTTTCTGTTGCCATGGTGATCATATCCACCTTGTTCCATTGCTTCATAAAACATTATATTAACGACTTCCAAGTAACATGGAAAATCAGCCCTGGCCTCTTTTCTCTCCTCTGATATACAATCGAATGACAACACAGACCCATATAAACCACAGAGGCGAGGCAAATGTAAAAGAAAATACAAGCGAATGGGGGCTTTAAATCTGTTTTAAAGTAATGAGACCGATTTGATGTGCTTGCTGTCTTGGTAGAGCAAAGGAAGGCAACCTAAAGCCTAAACAGAGGGGAAGGGAAGAGGCTGTCCCCACAGACCCTGGCAGCACACACACTCAAATATCGCCTATCAGCAAGTGAGTGTGCTGGGCATGGTGTGGGGGCTGGGGCCCAGTGTGTCTTAAGTGGCCGACCCTGGGTGGTTGGTTTAAAGTCCTTATCTGGTGTCATTAGACCCACACATTCTCTTCCTACCCAGCGACAGACAACACCATTTCATGGATGAGATCAAAGGGGCATTTTCTGGACAAATTGTACAAAGGAACTCCCAGGTTTGGAGACAAAAATAGAAGAGCATGGTGAAGACAGAGTGGATGTGTGGGTCCTGGACAACTGAGAGGTGCAGGCTTCCCTGGCAATTGCCGTATTTCACCAAAACCAGCGGAGCAGTGGGAGGTATTCCAAAAGGGTGTTTAAAGAGTCAATGGAGCTGTCAAAAGAACGAAGAGACCACCACCAAGATCCCTGATAGGAGGAAGTAGCAAAGCGGACGATGGGACACCATCCCTTTTCTTCTCAGTTTCTACGAGGCTGAAATCTCTTGGGGCATGAGAGAGAAAATCTAGGTTGGGAGAATGACGAGATGCCAGGCTTCATGCTATGGTTCCAGCCTCTCACAGACTTGACAAGAGTAAACTCATGTCTAACCTGGATTCCCGGTGAAGGAGATCCTCAGACCAGAAGCAAGCGCATGTTGACTCTAGGGGAAATAGCATCACCAAGAATTCGTGATAGGGTGTTGTCATATACAATATTGAGGAACTCCTTAAAACAACAAACAGAAACAAACATCAAAAGACAAAACCAAAAGTCTGAAAACACATGGAAAAATTACACGATCCCAAGAAACCCAGAAATTGTGGTTATTAGAGAGATGTACTGGTTGGTTCTGTGTGTCAATGTGATACAAACTGGAGTTATCAGAGAGAAAGGAGCCTCCCTTGAGGAAATGCCTCCATGAGATCCCGCTGTAAGGCATTTTCTCAATTAGTAATGGAGGGTGGGAGGGCCCAGCCCAATGTAGGTGGGGCCAGCCCATCGTGGGTGGGGCCATCCCTGGACTGGTAGTCCTGGATTCTATAAGAAAGCAGGCTGAGCGATCCAGGGAAAGCAAACCACTAAGTAACACCCCTCCATGGCCTCTCCATCAACTCCTACTTCCAGGTTCCTACCCTGTGTGAATTCCAATCCTGACTTCCTTTGGTGATTAAACAGTGATATGGAAGTGAAAGCTGAATAAACCTTTTCCTCCCCAACTTGCTTCTTGGTCATGATGTTTGTGCAGGAATAGAAACCCTGACTGAGACAAGAGTTTCTGAAATAATGACTGCTCTATTATAGAAAAGTTAAAATGCCATTTAGAGAAATGAAATCAATAGAAATAAATGGGTTTTTATAGCTGAAAAATAAAAAGGAGGCATGAAGGTAGCAATGTATGGGACATTAAACACTGTAGAAGACTGAGGCACTGTGAGATACATCAGGGGAAGTCGTGACTGTACACATACAGAAAATAAGGGTGACGGTCCAAAGAGAAGGCGGAATCCTGGTGGGGATGATGGAAAGACCTATCAGACACGTTGAATGGAATCTGAACAGAAGAGAGAGGACAGACTGGGGGATGAGACAGGATCAAAGCGGCGGCTGCCAGACTTCACAAGCCCACCATATTTACATGCATCATAACAAAACTGGAAACAACAACAAAACCCAGAGAGAAAATATTCAGAAAGGTTTATTACCTTCAAGAGTAACAGAAAGTTTACACAGGTCTCCGTAGAAAAAACCCAAGCCAATTTCGTGTGGTGGAGCGCATCTATAATACTGCGCGCAGAAGGTCGGACGAGACCGACCTTGAGCAGGAACATCGTTGGCTGACTGAAACTGTCGGATACCTGGGTAAACCCAGGTACAATACGGAAGCCGTGCAGTATTGCTAGAAATAGGCCAGGAGAATCAATGTCCGCACGCAGGCCAGCACACAGCCATGAGGCTCACAGCAAAGGCGGTGGTGCACAGCCCGCAGGCAGCCTTCAGTGATTCCAAGCCGAAGAAGTAAGTAAGTCCAGTGTGGACGCTAACTCTACCTGGAGAGGAAACTCGGAAGCATCGGTGTGACTGAATCCTTACTCTCTGTGGCTAGCCTTTGGGAAGCCTGAATGACTAACGGCTCTTGCCTAGGGGCAGGATCTGCACTTCGGCTTTCCTGAGTAACCGCATCTTAGTGCTGGTTAAGTAACCAAACCACTGTGGTTCCTGAGCAGGGTTTCCGTGCTCACGTGGAAATAAAGCCTAACCTTTTCCATACGTGTTTGAATGGGTAGGACGCTGTTCAGTTAACTGTGTCGTGCTTGGGATACTGGTTCAGACATCTCAAACTATTTTACTCTCTCACACAAAATTCTGTACGCTCCATAGGTCAGCTGGCTCTGTAAGGGCTGCCGGGTCTCTATTGACTTTGCTCTGTCCCTACCTATGGGGACATCTCAGTCTTTGACATGCCTGAGACTTGCCCAGGACTGTTCCTCAGAAGCAGATTTAGACTCGGTAGATATTAAAGCACATCCCTGCCTTTTGCAACCCCGCAGCCTCTCTGGTGGCACCGATGGAGGTGTTTTAGGGATGGTATCCAAGTAATGTATAATGTACACACACCACCTAAAATATGAGGACCCACAAATCAAAACTACACATCGGAACCCTTCCGAGCCAAGAATGTATTTATTTCTCATGGCTCCCGTAACAAACACAGACAAACTGCATGGCTTCAAATAACAGATGTGTTTTCTACTGTAGTTTCAAAGGCCAGGAGTCCACAACTGGATGTCATGATTGGAAAGTCAGAGTCAGCAGTCCCCCTAGGCTCACAGAAATATCTACCCCCTGCCCCATGACCATAGTTTCAGTGGACACATGTACATATATACATACATAAATGCATACATGCGTGCATCCATCCATACCTACACACATACATATATACATATACACATGCATATATATACACATATACACACATACATATACATGCATACATGCATATATGCATACATGCACATATATACACACACATGCATACATATACACATATATACATGTACACATGCATAGATACATACACATATACATACATATATAGACACATACATACACACACATATATACATGCATACACCCATATATACACACATACATATGTACATGCATACATATATACACATACATATACATGCACATACATAAATGCATATTTATACACTCACACACACACACACACACACACAAAAGAATCAGCCTTAGACCTGTTCAATTAAAGACCTTATTCTAATTTTTCTTCATGTTTCTGAAATAAATACCATGACTGAAGCAACTTGGGGACAAAAGGGTTTATTTCAGCTCACAGGTTACAGTCTACCATTGAGGAAAGTTAGGGCAGGAAGTGAAGGCAGACACTCAGAGACAGGGACTGAAGGAGAGAGTATGGAGAAATGCTGGCTTCTGGCTTGCTCAGCTAGCTTTTCTACATAGACCAGACTTTCTTGTGTGGGGATGGCACTGCCCATAGTGGACTGGGCTCTCCTACGTCAATGATCAATCCAAAATGGCCCCAGAGACATGCTCACAGGCTGGCCAGATGGAGGCACGTCATTCGCTGAGGTCCTCCCTTTCCAGATGCCTCAAGTTGGCAACCAAGACTAGCCATCACTGACTCTTAATACTCACTGCAGGCTTCTGATCTCCAATACAGTAAGAGGATAAACCTGCATGGCTTTACGTTGTGAAGTTTGTGGTTATTTGTTATGTGGCAACTGAAATTAACTCGGCAGCAAAACCTGGCTGTCCACAGGCAGCAGTTACACAGGAACTGAAGGCAAACCCCCAGTAGATATCTGATGGCATCCTGTGGCTTACATCTGTCTGAAGCAGGGCTCTCTGAGAGCAAGCAGTGCAGGAACCCTGTGTGAGCGCTAGGCACTGCACCAGACAGAAAGACAGATCGGGAGGGAGGCAAATCTAAGGTAAACAGGTGACACCCGACCTCCACAGAACAGAAGGGGTTGGAGAGGATGAAGAGGAGGAAACTCTGAGTTCAGAGCCATAGCACACATGTAAAAACCAGATAGCAGCACATGTCTGTAACAGCAGTTTGGGGGTAGATGCTGAGATAGCTAGCTGGCCCACCAACATAGCAACGGGGAGCTCTCGGTTTGGTGAGAGGCCTTCCTCAAACAATGAGGTGAGGAATGAGCAAAGAAGATGCAGAGGCTGACCTCTGTCCCCACCCCATGCTTGCACACCGGCCCACATAGCTTTAGATGCATATGCTGCACGGTACACATATATAACAAGTAATTTTAAATTGAGAAGTTAAGAGATTCTGCCGTCCATAAATCCTGAGGTTAGTGCTTAAGAGATTTAAGGAGATTAGTTTTATTAACATGAGGGCACTGGGTAAGGAATTGAGAAAATACATTATGCTCAGGAAATGTATTAAACCGCCTCCTTGATAGTATCCATTATAGTGGGAGGGCGACAGCAAATGTCGCTGGGGAGGAGGACGTGTTTCCAACCATGATGTCATTATGAGAAGATCTGTGGCCCTCGCGCTAGTGTTGGCTTGGGACTTTTAGAGTTCAGCAGCCTTCTTCTCGTTCTGTCTCCAGGCTCCTTTGAGTCCACTACACTGTCCAGTGGCAGAGACAGTTGGTGTGGTTTCGGCAGAGTACTGTGGCCCAATGAACAGCCTGGCTTGAACCTGGCGAAGTACACAGGTCAGACGTCTAGGGGCCTGAGTTGTCCAGACTCGCCATGTTACCGACCGCTTCGACAATGCCTGTCTTTAAACTCCACTTTCCTCATCAGTGAAGTGGATGACATTGTACCTGACCAGCTTCTCCAGATTCTGGTAGGGCCTAACACTAGTGCGTTGCAAATAGTCAGTGTCCCCGAGGAGGCGTGTTTTCTCGCTCTCGGGATTTGTTGGTGCTCTTGTTGTACTCGGTGGAGCTCCCTCCTCACCCCACGTGAAGGTTCTTGCTGTGGGCTCTGGTTTGTGAGTTCTCCAGATGAAGTTAATTTCCCCATGCGTTTGTGCTTGGTCCACAGCATGGTTCACACAAGAAGGAACTTGGCTACCATTCTGTCTCCCTCTCTAGTACTCCACGAGGGTACAAACTCACGATTGTGGCTGCTGAATCGCTCTTCTGCACCCCGGGCCGTAGGACCTGTGGTGAATTCTTTTGAAAGGACCTGTGGCAGGAGTTTGTGAGGCACCACACACAGGAAACAGAATCATTGGCAACGGTGCAGTTGCTGATTCATTACTGTAGAAACCTCACGCATTTATAAACAGCCTTTGGTGGTAAGTGCTAGGGAGCACGGTCATATAGATTTGTCATGTAAGCATCACTTCTACTGGGGCCTGGAGAGACGGCTGGGCAGTTACGAAAGAGTGGTTGCTCTTCCGCAGGACCCAAGTTCAGCTCCCAGCACCCATAGCGGGCATCCCACAATCACCTGTGACTTTAACTCTGGTGGATCTGATGCCTCTGACCTCCCTGGGTGTGCACACACAAATTGTAAGTCATTTTAATTTCCTTTAAAAAAAAAAAGCACTCTATCAACATTTACTGTCTTACTTAAAATGACTTTCCACTGACTTTCAATTTGGGATCAGTAATTTTGGCGTCTTAACTGCTAAGAATTAATGATGGGAAGTCTCTGTCTTCCAGTGTACCTCTGTTTGCACTTCCCCAAAAGAACAGATTTGAACTTCAGAGCCTCCTGTCTCTACCTGCAGAGATTACGGGGGTGCACCACCACGGCAGTTTGTGCAGTGCAGGGGATTGAACCCTGGGCTCTGTGCATGCTAGACAAGCACTCTTCCAACTGAGCTGGATCCCTAGCCCTATGACAACACTTTAAATCAGACTACTCCATGCTTGGAATTATGAGCAGATGTTTTTATTGCCTGGGACATTCCCTTAAGTGATGGTAAATCTGCACTCTGCCAGGCCTGACTCAGTGTGTGTGTGTGTGTGTGTGTGTGTGTGTGTGAGAGAGAGAGAGAGAGAGAGAGAGAGAGAGAGAGAGAGAGAGAGAGAGAGAGAGAGTCGCATGCTCAAGGGTGTCTCTGTTCTGAAAAACAGTCCTGTCTTTCCTCCTCCTGATGGCACAGCAGGGAGAGTACAGCACACTGGTTACCGAGCGGGCTTAAAGCAGACACAAATCTTGGTCCACACGCCGTGCATGTGACCCAGGAAACAGCACCCATTGGTCCGAGCTCTACATTTATGAACATGATGACTTAGGTCAGGAGGTATTTTCATTATAAATTCATGCAAAATTTAAAATGTAGAAATCAACATTAGGAGTCTGAAATGAACTAATACATTCTGATATGCTTGTTGGCAAGAACTCTTTATGTCATGCAACATAGCTCTGCAAAGCTTTTTTATCTCAGGCTGGGCTTTCTTCCCTCGTTAGTTGGAGTTATAGTATTTAAATCCTCCGTAGGCTGCTGCTGATTACGAGATAGCTGCCTCCACTTCTACCCTGCATTTTAAGTTCTGTTTTGCTATGCAGACACATTTGTGCAGCTAAAGAAAATAAGGTTTAGGAATTTTCTGTGCGGTTAAATATAGATAAGATATTTAGGCAGAAGTCGAGAGAATTTCATTAAATCAGAAAGCATTTAGGCATGTTGCAGCATTTGCCGGGGAGGAGGAGGGGGAGGAGGAGGAGGAGGAGGAGGAGAAGGAGGAGGAGGAGGAAGAAGAGGAGGAGGAGAAGGTAGAGGAGGAGGAGGAGGTAGAGGAGGAGGAGGAGGAGGAAGAGGAAGAGGAGGAGGAGAAGGTGGAGGAGGAGGAGGAGATGGAGGAGGAGGAGGAGGAGAGGAGGAGAAGGTGGAGGAGGAGGAGAAGGTGAGAGGAGGAGGAGGAGGAAGAGGAGGAGAAGGTAGAGGAGGGGGAGGGGGAGGAGGAGGAGGAGGAAGAGGAGGAGGAGGAGGAGGATGATGGCAGGTTACATTCCATTGGAGAATTCAGCTTGTCGTCGACTGAAAGAACTTGTCCACGTTTAGAGATTAATAGTGAAACTTCCTGTAATTTTCTTCCTCTGAGACTTTGTATGCATTCAATTCGTTATTAATAGAATATTTAGGCTTTCTTAAGTTTTGGAAAGCACAAAGATTGTGTGATTACTGGATTCTCGGCTATCCAATTTTGTGGTATTTTCCACGAGGAGTAATAACTAAGTTAAGCTGACTACTGTATTGAGATGATTAAATTTAGTAGGCGTCTTCCCGAGGCAGTGAGCGATTCCTGTGTGAAGGCTGAGACTGTTTCTCAGATGTTAAAGTTCTTCTGAGATCAGAAACAATTCAAATGTGACTTGCCTGGCACTGACCCTCTTGTGCCTAACAATAAGTGATACGTTCAAGTGTCCCTCAAAATGCAAGCTGCCGCTCCCTGGTTACTTTAAATGCTTCCTAAGAAGGAAATTGCATGGCCACATGCATGTAAGTCCTGCTACATCGGCTCTCCACTGACCAAATTATAGTCATAGGTTTGTAAGTTCTACCTTCTGCGTTAAAAGCCTTTGGTCAAACTGTTAGGTGCGTAAAGACCCAAGATCATACCAAACTCTCAATAAGTTGTCTTGATTGCAATGATGTCATCCCCATCCCGAGTGATATTCTAACCTGTGAAATCCTCTTTATTTGATAGTGTCCTAGTTAGGGTTTCCATGACTGTGAACAGACACCATGACCAAGGCGACTGTGATAAGGACAGCATTTAATTGGGACTGGCTTACAGGTTCAGAGCTTCAGTCCATTGTCATCAAGAGGAGAACATGGCAGCATTCAGGCAGGCATGGTGCATGGGGAACTGAGAGTTCTACATCTTCATCTGAAGGGTGCTAGGAGAAGATTGGCTTCCAGGGAGCTAGGATGAGGGTCTTAAAGCCCATACCCACAGTGACACACTTCCTCCAACAGGGTCACACCTTCTCTATCTAGGCAACACCTACTCCAACAAGGCTACAACTTCTAGTAGGGCCACTCCCTGGACCAAGCATATTCAAAGTACCACACATAATAAATAAAAACTTGTTTCCCTTTAATATAGTTATGTTTCTTTTTTTTTTTTGGTCCTTTAAATGTTTGTATGCATGTATGTGTGTATGAACATTTTGTAGACTGCATGCAATTGACAGTTGCCTTTTTTTAAAATTCAACATGGCAATCTCTGTAGATTAAGAGATAAGTTTGTAACGTGTATATTTAATGTGGTTGCTGACATCACTGGATTGTACACTGTCATTTTGGTATTTGTTTTGGTATTTGAGGATATCAGCGAGACATCCTCACACAAGATGGCTTCCAGAAAAACATCACACGACACAAATGAATTTCCAAAGAAACCAGAAATTTCCACTTCATTCATCAGTGGGTTTTTTTGGTTTTTTGTTTGTTTGTTGGTTGGTTTGTTTTTATCCCATGCCTTTTCTCTTCTTTGGATTGTTTAGGTATTTTAATATGAATTCATCCACTCCCTTTTTTGGGAAATCAGATATGATGCTCCGTTGAATTACCAGAGTGGATGCCGTCACATTTATAACCCACATCTTATCTTTTTTTGAAGCTCATTTTCAACTGTTATTACTACTTATTCAGAATCAGACAAGGTTTCCGTTTCCCCCCTCAAGGTTGGCACTCTCCCATAGGTTGTTAAACATTTCTTTATGTGGCTTAGCTTAGCTCTTAGAAGAACATGCCTGAGACTGGTAAATTGGCAGTGTATGTGCACTGACTGTTCATAGGAGATCAGGAAATCCAGCATCAGATGCTAATGTCTCCTATGGCCTCGTCGGTGCCTTGAAGATGATATGGTAGATTCCACCCCCAGCCCAAAGGTCCCAGTTCTGAATATATTATAATGACAATCAAATTTAAACATGAAACGCAGAGGGGAAGATATTCAAAATTGATAAAACTGGTGACACACACTTTTGATCCTAAAACTCAGGAGACAGAGGCAGGTAGACAGACATCTGTGAGTTCAAAGCCAACCTAGTCTACATAGTGAGTTCCAGGCCAGCCAAGGCTATACAGTGAGACTCCATCTCTAATAATAATAATAATAATAATAATAATAATAATAATAATAATAATAAATGCTAATATTAAAAACAATAATATCTATAAGAATACCACCACAGGATAGATGATTCTCTTTGCTTTAGAGAGTTGATTCTGACTGAAATTTAAGAAATAAAACTGTATTTATCTACAATTACACTTTCTGATAATCGTCATTCCTTTCTTTTTTTTTTTTAAGATTTATTCATTTATTATATATAAGTACACTGTAGCTGTCTTCAGATACACCAGAAGAGGGCATCGGATCTCTTTACAGATGGTTGTGAGCCACCATGTGGTTGCTGGGAATTGAACTCAGGACCTCTGGAAGAGCAGTCGGGTGCTCTTAACCGCTGAGCCATCTCTCCAGCCCGTCATTCCTTTCTTTAGACAGAAATTTGCATCTCTGTCATATTTGTTCCATTGAAGGAGCTTTTTTGTGGTTTTCTGTGCTAGTCAACAAACTCTAGGAGTTTCTCTTCCAGATTCACTTTTCCAAAATATTTGAAGAGTTCAAGGAATCTTTCTTCCATTGGATCAAAGATCATTTCCCCCACACCTGCACCCTCCCCCACACCCCACCTACACCCTCCCTCACACCCCACCTGCACCCTCCCCCACAACCCACCTGCACCCTCCCCCACAACCCACCTATACTCTCCTCCACACCCCACCTGCACCCTCCCCCACACCCCACCTGCACCCTCCCCCACAACCCACCTATACCCTCCCCCACACCCCACCTCCACCCTCCCCCACAACCCACCTATACTCTCCTCCACACCCTACCTGCACCCTCCCCCACACTCCACCTGCACCCTCCCTCATACCCCACCTGCACCCTCCCTCATACCCCACCTGCACCCTCCCCCACAACCCACCTGCACCCTCCCCCACAACCCACCTGCACCCTCCCCCACACCCTACCTGCACCCTCCCCCACACTCCACCTACACCCTCCCCAACACCCCACCTGCACCCTCCCTCACACTCTACCTATACCCTTCCCCACACCTATCTACACCCCCCCTACACCCCACCTGCTCCCTCCCTCACACCCACCCTTAGCCTCCCCCACACCCTACCTACACTGGGCTTTTCAGATGGAAAAACTGTTGTGTCTCCTTTGTCCAAGCAGAGCGCCTGAGAGTAGCCTCGAGTTACTCATCTTGCTTAGAACTCATCAAACTTTGCCAATCTGGGTTTTCAGTTTTAATGAAATTTAGAAGATTTCTCTCCACTTTTCAACCATCTGTTCCACACCCCTCTTCCTCCTCAACTTTAGGCACGCTACTAAGACATTGTAACTCTGAACTTGTAACACTGTCTCAGTTGTGGTTTTGCTTTTCTTGGCGCTCTGGTAGAATATTCTGATAGTAGAAACTTCTGGGGTTTACTCTGGCTCGTAGTTCAAGGTACAGTCAGTCCATAACCGTGAGGAGTCAACGCAGCTGGAGAGGGAGGCTGTTGGCCACACCACAGCCGTAACCAGGAAGCAGAGGGAGGAGCATGCTTGGCTCATCTCTCCATTTTATACAGACCAGGATGCTGGTCCAGGGAGTGCCCCCCTCCATATTTAAGTTGGATCTTCCCCAATCAGTTACCCTAATCAAGATGGTACCTTACAGACATGCCTAGAGACCCATTCTGTCAGGGTGACGACCAACATTCACTACCACCACAATTCTGATTTTTTATATTTTTTGTCCGGTTTCTCTCTGCTTTGTTTTGTGTAGTCTCTGTCAGTGAGCTTCACGGTGCATCAGTCTTCAGTTCTGAGCTGCTCTGGTTCCATCCAGTTTCCATATCAAGCCTGCTAGCTCGAGCTCTGGAAGGCTTCCCTTTGGATTCCCCAGTAACCTCTGCATTGACAACAATCACCTGTTTCTCTAGTTTAAAGCACACAGGTATAGAAGTTACCTTTACATCCTATTAATTTTTTCATCCATGTCACTTCTGGGTCGTTTTGGAGTCTGTATTAGTTACTTCTGTTGCTGTGATAAAACGCCAGGACCAAAAACAACTTAGAGAAGAAAGCAAGCAACTTAGAGAAGAAGCACACTGCCTTAGCTAACGGTTCCGCAAGGAGAGTCCACAATAGTGAGGAAGGCATGGCCACAGGCAGGCACGGTGGCAAAACAGAAAGCCTGTTCACAGGAGGCAGAAGGAGGAAAGCTATAAACCCTCCAAGCCCTCCCTTCCAACAATGCTCTACCTCCAAAAGGTCCTGTACCTCTACAAATAGCTTCACCAGCTAGGGACCAAGTGTAACTACATAAGCCTCAGGATGGTTCTCGCCCAGACCCAAGCCTTTTCTCTTCACCATGCTTCTCACTTGCACGCCTGGCCATTGTGGAGTGTGTACCAGACTTAGTACACATTACTTGTTGGGTGCCGCCATATTCATCTCCCTATAATCTCGAGCTTTCTATCAAATGTGGCTGACTGCTGGGGAGCAGTACAAGCTATTGATCTTACCGTACGTTGCTTTTGAGCTTTGTTTGCTAGGTGGGACAAACTAAAGTAAACACCCTTTCCCCCTCTACTGTAGCAGTGTTTTTCTGGTTACTCTCTCCTGAAGTTTTCCTTTCAGACTGTTTCAGTCTTAAGGCTGCTCCTGCCCCTGTGTAAGCTGTGGGTATTTTCAGGACGAGCCTTCTCTGGTGAGCCTCAGCTTCCTGATGCATGTGCATAGACCATCACTCGGCAAACAGTGAAGAGAGACTCAGACCGACCTCCTCAGCACTCCTTCCTGGCAGCCATTTTCCATCTTGTCATCTGTCCTGTAAGACACAGCTGCCTGCCATCTTGGCCCCAAGCCATGTTATTCCAACTCAGATTCTGCCCTGGATTCTTTCTTTCTCTGCACCGTAGCCAGGACCTGTCACTGTGGTCACTCTCCTGCATCGTTCAAGACCGGGATCTTCATGTTTCTTTGCATCTCTTTTTGCTTACTTCTTCTGTCTTGTTTTCTCTTGTTTTGTTTGTCCGTTTGGATTTGGCCTGATTCAGTTTAGTTGTTTCAGGCAGGAAACTAGATATTGAGGAATGTCTTTCCATCCTGCCTAAGTCTCTTTATACAGCAGATGCATGGTCACACACTGGGCACAGACTATCAATTGGGTTATAAAACACACTTTCAACCTATAGATTTTGTAGGAAAGCCATCAAAGATGAATAATGAGTAGCTTTTCCCGTTATCCCGTAAGCAACCGAGCCCTCCCTGGTTCAATGCAGACTCACTCACTTGTGACAGAGCAAATTGCAGCTCTGAAATACTTTTCTGAGCTGGGTAATGGTCTACCCATGTACCCCCGGCTTTCCTGTAATGCTATGCCCGTGTGCCTCCAGATTTCCTAGGTTCTATTTTCTACCTGGAACAGATACCTGTAGATGAGACGAGGGAACATTCTGTGCTAAGACACCAAAGAAATACGTTCCACCAGAACCACCGGCCACGAGAAACGTAAGGATCTCAGCTCTGCCAACCCCCGCCCCCTGAAAAGCAAGAACAAAGCCTAGTTAAGAAGCAATCTACAATGGTGGAGGGCGGGGAGGGGGACCGTGTTATCAAACCATTTAGCAGCATGTAACTTGGGATGGTGTTGTGTGGTTTTGGGATTTTTTTAAGCTTCCTTTTCATTTAAATAAGTGTATCCTAACAGTTGCAGATTTTCTCTCTTTTCTCCCTCGGTCTCTACCCTTGATACATTCCTGAGTAAGCATGTGCTTGGATCCTCCAAGCACAGTGATCATTTTTTTTTCCTGGCCAGCCAGCAGAGCCAGTCATTATTTATTGTATGTTGTTTTCACCCCTTCGTACGCTCCTGGTGGGAATGGTGCATGGCTGCTGGCTAGAAGATAAACCCAGGGAGCTTCTTCTGTGGGTCTCTTTCCTCATTATACTAGTAAAAAATTTAACTGTGGTGTTTTCTATCCCTGAGTGTGTGCCTGTGCACACATGTATGTGTGTCTGTCTGTCTGCGTGCGTGCGTGTGCACATGCACACATGTTGGAAGCACACCGTAGGGGCTAATAGTGAGTAATTTTGCTGTAGATTTCTAACACATTTACTCTGCCTCTCTCCCGAGTGGCTGGGGAAGGACAGCGTGCTCCCGTACAGCGACTCTGCATTACGAGCCTGGCTCGTGGGTTGACGTGTCATCTCACTGGTTGTTTTCGGTCCGGATGTGCTATTGTTTCATACATCATCAGGGGGCTGCCCCAGATACCTGGGATGCTCAGGGGACTCCACACTTACTTGCCATGTGATAGCAAAACCTTCTGTTTCTTTCTGTGGCTGCTCTTCCTGCAAGTCTCTGCGGGAACCGGGAGATGATGGGGAAACTGGAAAACCACACCACCTCGCCGAAGCTTTTAAGAACTTTTGCTTATGGGTGTTTTTTTAAGTAAGCAGAGGCAACTGGGAGCTGCAGTCTACACAAGCAGGTGCTTTCCTTTGTCGATGTGTGCTTATTACTTTATGACTGTCACAGGTCACAGGCCTGTCAGCCCAGGAGCTTTTAGCTAGTGGCATTGTGAGTCCCAAGCAGTTTAATTCAAGAAGCGTGGCTCATAGTCTCTCCATAGGACAGAAGTCAGGGACTGGGTCACAGACCATCCTGAGCAACTCTGTTTCCCATGGCTCAGTGCTCTCAACTTGCACAAAACACTTCCGGACCACAAGTCGGATCAGGAGGACAGGATAACCTTTTATTTGGGGGAGGAGTTTTTAATCCAAGCTCAAAGTAAAGCCTTTTCTTTTGTCCTGGTCCACCTGCTTTCAGAGTTGAGGAGTTGGTGATACAGAAAAAACACCGAGGCAAAAACATCCAATGTCTAAAAATGCTAATCGTTCTATTAGTTTTACACACACACACACACACACACACACACACACACACACACACACACATCCAGTGTTGGAGGAGAAAAGAAATGACCATGGGACAAAGACAGAAAAATCCTACTTCAAAGGTCTGTGGGCTTTTCATGTCAGAGACACTATTCCCTGTGGCCTGCCACTGGATTAACAGGAACACACACACTTTCCTTTTAATTTGTAGATTTTCCTCTTTGAGATTAGGTGCTGTTAGGTAACCCTTGATCTCTGGTTTTTGGAAGAGTTATTATGACAGTGACCAGAGCATGGGAATGTAGGATTCAACTTTGGTAGGAAAAAAAAAAAAGCATCACGTTTTCCACTGAGCCTTGCAGTATCTAATTTAACTCTCTGAATATTTAGCCTTATTATGTTTTCGAGTTGTTTAAATAAGACCCGGTAATTAGGTCCAAGTGCACCAGACAGTTGCTAGCAGAGATGCTGCAGTATTAGTGCGTTTGCATCTCATTAATGAGCCTTCAGATTAGCAGCACCAAGTCACTCCAGGGGGACGTCACCATGGACAGTGAAAGCCTTATTTTCAGCTCCTGGGCAAAGTCTGTGCAACCCCTAACATAACTGAAAGCAGTGTCTTCCGCCGGAGACATGTGTGAACACTGGTCCTGTCGTAGGCTGGCCCCGTGACTGCCCGTGAAAAGTTAACCTTAGTCTTGCCTGTCCCAGGGCATGTGGTGGCACATCTCAAGGACTGAGGGGGGACACAGGACGGAGCAAGAGACATCTGCAGAGCGCGTCTCCCATATCCCAGCCACGCTGGAGGGGGTCCTGTCACCCTGTGCTGTGGGACGCCGCTCCAAACCATTTGCAAGAGATAATCTAAATGTCAAGTTGTGGGTGTCATGGGGCACTGCACATGTCGAGACAAACCAGGGTGTGAGGAAACTTGGACTGGAGTTGGTTTTGAAGGTTCTGCAGAAAGAAACCCTAGTCACTGTGCACCCAGGAAATAGCACAGTCTAATTCATAAAGAGTTCGGTCTCGACCACAGGGGAATGACATGTGTTTATACATTTCCTCGAAACAAGCCTTCGTTCAATGAACATTCTATTGAGGGTCTCCTTGGAGGCTCACATGGCACCAGACTTTCTAGATGGGATAATGAGTTAAGTAAGGCCCTGGGCATTCATTACATTTCTCAGTGCTACGATCAGACACCTGAGCAAAGCAACTGCAGGACAGACTTACTGGGATACCGTTGGAGAGTCTGTCCTTCATGGAGGTCCGGAAGCCTGCCCCAGTGGAACAAGCTACCCACACTGAGGGCAAGTCATTGAGCTACCTACGTTGTGTGGGGCGGGCCTTCCCACGCCAGTTATCATAATCTAGAAACTTTCTCACAGAGGTTTGTTTACATGGTGGTTAAAACTTTAGCAAAGTTGAAACCAAAATTAGCCATCACACCCTGCTCTCACAGAGCCCTGCTTCTCCAGACAGACACTTTTGAGAGGGTGACATCAAAGAGAATGGACCCTTTCCAGTCCCAATTCCCAGTCCTTCCTGATTGTCATGTCACCCCATCCCCACTCCCCATCCCCCTCGTCATTCTCACCCTTGGATGCACCATCAGAGCACCATCACAGCTGTGTTAGTTCAGACAATTCTGGAGCTGACACACGGGCTCAGTTCACCTGACTCATAAGAACTAAACAGGAGGCCCATCAAGCAGGGTCCCCTCCTTGCCTTGCTTTTCTTCCTAAGCCACGGGCACAGGCTAAAGTTTACCCAAGTGAACCAGGAGCCAAGAAACCAGTGTAGGAATATGGTGTGAGGTCATCATTTGCTTGCTTGCTTGTCATTGAGATGAGGTTTTACATGGACTGATCTATAAATCACCGTGGAGGGGATGCTGACCGACTAGTTTACCGCCGTCCTCCTGCCTTGGTATCCTGAGTGCTGGGATTACAAGGATGTTCAAGAGGTCATTTCTAGTGAAAGACTAGTAGGAAGAACACAGGAGTCAGTCTGAGATTCCAAACCTTTCCCCGCCCCCTACTTATCAGCTGGGGGATTTTGAATACTAACCCCCTTGCATCCCACCCTCACCCCACCCCAACCCACCCAGTGCTTCAGCCTCCGCAGCTGCAGAAATTGGTCTACCTCAGTGGTTCTGCTAAGAAGTCAATGAAATCCCTAAGTAAAGCTCAGAGAATTGTTTGTGATATTCCAGTTCCCCGTGTGTCAGAACCACACAAAGAATCCACACCTTTCTACATTTCTAGGCATTGGCTCGTCATCATCTTACGTGATTACTTCTCTACTACAAGACGGAGCGCTGAAGAGATAGGCCCAGAGAACAGGGGAGAATCAGCATTTCTGTAATGGTGTAGCCAGAGTCCTGAGAAATGTTCTTAAAAACTGGGCAGGACTTGCATGGGGGTCGGGGTGGGATACTCCTGGAGGGAGAAGTGAGGGGGAGGGGCTACCTCGGGGGGAGGAGCTACTCCTGGAGGGAGATATAAGGGGGAGGGGCTACCGCGGGGGGAGGGGCTACTCCTGGAGGGAGAAGTGAGGGGGAGGGGCTACCACGGGGGGAGGGGCTACTCCTGGAGGGAGAAGTGAGGGGGAGGGGCTACCACGGGGGGAGGGGCTACTCCTGGAGGAAGAAATGGGCCTCCTTTCGCAGGTCTTCTTCCTCCTTCCTACCCGCCTCTGACTCATTCATCCTCTGCTTATTGGAGCACACCAGCCCTTGGAGGCTTCAATACCAACAGATGACAGCCCCATTCCCTGGTCCTTCCTCTCTCAGGCTAGGTCTCAAAAGCAGGTTGTCCACGGTGGACTCCACGCTATTTACCCCTCATACCAAGCTGCCTATGGAAAGATGAGTGTCTCTTGGGGGCCTTCTGGGGCAGATGGCTCACACACCAGTTCCCTTCCAGGCCCTGTCCCTGCTGTCCTGGCCTCTGTGAGTAGCTGGCACAGGGGTTGCTAACTGGGCATGATAGCCGTGGTAAGAATGTCTACCTTGCAACCTAGATGACAAATACTATTGCTGCCCATAGGGAAGGAGGCCAGGTACACAAAGCCCTGCCCTCCTCCTGCTTGGGCCTCTTTCTGTTTGAATCACAGTGACAGTGCTCTGAGGGAAGAAAGGAGGCAAGCTGGCCGTAGCAGCTATCGGTGTGCTCCCCCACCTTTCTGATGACCACTGGGATAATTCAAAGAGAAAGAGTAAAAACACACCCCAAGGTATGGAGAGGGAAGACTTTTCATCCTTCAAGAGGGCCGTGCGTGCATGCTCTGCTCTGCAAGGCGCTTCCCAACACACTCCTCCTGCGGGCTGTCCGTTGCCTGCACCTTGCTCACAAGACCCAAAAGGACCAGCCCGGCTTAAGGGGCATCGCCCAGGAGCTCACGCAGGACTCTCTTCTTTTATCATGTCACAGGATGCCACACTGAGGTTTATCCCCACTGTATTTTGCAAGGCGCTGATATTCCAATGATGTTATTAAAAAGTGGCACCTTTCAACACGCTGTGAGAAAGAGGTTTTCCCCAAGGAGCTCACTTCCGCCACAGCATTTGATATATGGTGACACCTACCCCACACGGTGATGCGTGCCGCCACACACACACACACACACACACACACACACACACACACACTCACATACACGAAACACGTTTCCTAGCGGAGACAGATGAGAAAGGTAAGGGACTTGCTCAAGGTCACACGGAGGGACAAAGCCAGGTCATTAACTCCAGGGCAGGTAGCATCCAGCAGGAGCCAGTCTGGCTCTTTGTCCTTCCTGACCCCAGCCACCCACCACCTCACCTCCTTTTCAGCAGGATAAATGTGCCATGCGTGCTAGGAAGGTCTCTCCAGTGTGGTACATCCCTTATGAAACACAGCTTTTAGCTAACAGAAATGCTGCTAAATCTCACTCCCGATGGGGATTGTCGATCCAGACGCAGAGCTTCTCATCTTTGCTTTGGGGAGGTAACCGGGGCTCAGCTCACCTCTACATCCATATCCCTGTGCTCAGGAAAGCCTGGATGAGGAGGCCCAAGGGTTTCCTTCTGCTTCCAGCTGAGCCCTTCTAACTCTCTGACCAGGACCTGAATCATTGCCCCCCTCCCACGCCCCACCTCCCCTTGCCCACTTTCCCTTGTGGCTTCATCAGCAGAGTATAAATTACAAGCCCATGCACAAACCACAATAACAAAGGGAACCCTCAGCGTAAAGAGTTCTGACATTATTAGAAGTGACCTTCTGTTTAGAGAGATCCTGATGGGGAAGCCAGTGTTGGGTTCAAATCCTGGCTCCAGCTTTGATCTGTTGGGCACGTTATTTCTGAGTCTATAAAATAAGAAAGGGAGACCCACTAACCTGAGGGTAGGTGAAATGAGATCCCAGTTAAAGATCCCGGCAGAGCAGCTGGCCCTAGGGAGGCCTTTCTTCCTCCACATTCCAGGCCCCATACCCGTAACACATACACACACACACACACACACACACACACACACACACACACTCACAGACATGGGAGGGAGCTTAATGACTGGTAGTTCTTGCAGATCCAATAGCTGAAACTACACCTCCTGAACACAGCAAATATTGGGGCCGTAAATGACCAACTAGAATAAGGAAGTGAAAGTTTACTTATTTAGTTTTAAGAACTCGTTATAACATTTGGCATTGCTGGGGATTTAGCTCAGTGGTAGAGCGCTTACCTAGGAAGCGCAAGGCCCTGGGTTCGGTCCCCAGCTCCGGAAAAAAAAAAAAAAAACAAAAAACAAAAAAACATTTGGCATCAACCGCAGACCTCGCTGTCTAATGAGCGTGGGAGCGAATTTGCTGGTTGTGTTCATTCCTGGAACAATTAAGTGATAATTTGTGCATTTAGCTCATAGGTTGTCTTACAAGGATCCAAGCCCGATAGCAATTCTTGTCTCTCAAAACAAATTTGAATTATCACTCAGCCCAACTCAACACACTACAGCCACCAGTGTCGCCGTGGGAATTCACAAAGACAAGTACATACTTGGGGAAATCCCCTAGTGCTGAAACAAGTCAGGACTGCCTCAGTCATTTAAGCCAAGTTTTAAAGAACTGTCAAATTAAGCTGTCTAATTGTTCGGGTCTCCAGCTAGCCCAGCACAGGTTAAGCATGGGGGAGTGGGAGATCTGATCTCAAAGATTAAGGAAGGTGCAAATCAGAGAGACCCAACTATGCCCTGGCTGAAACTGCTTTGGTACATATGGACAACACTGCATTTTTGCAAAATCCTCATTTTTATATAGCTTTCCTGACATTTCCAGGAAATCGTTCTGCCTGGGTTTGTTTCTATAGCATTTGATTGTATATACATGCACCATGTTTCTAAAGTTATATACATTTTAATTTCCTCAAGCCACCAAGCAGAATTATTTAAATAAATCTCTCTCTCTCTCTCTCTCTCTCTCTTACAGCACACACACTCTCTCTCACATACACACTGTCTCTCACATACACACTGTCTCTCACACACACACTCTCACATGCACACATACTCTCACACACACACATATATACACACATACACACACATGCACACACACTCTCTCACACACACACTCTCTCACACACACACTCTCACAAACATACACACACATACTCATACACATGCACACACGCATGCACACACATACATACTCACACTCTCTCTCTCTCTCTCTCTCACACACACACACACACACACACACACACATACACACACAATCCTAGGTCAAACTGAAACCAAAGTGCTGGGCTCAGAACAGAAAAGAACAACAAAAGGTAGACATCCTAAAGCTTCAAGAACTGGCATTTGAATATCTTCTTTCTACTCCCTGAGAAATTAATAAACAGGCAACCCTGAAACTTCAAACCATAACCCCTGCCCTGGGGACTCCACCCTCCATGTTGGTTGCTTAAAAATGAGCAGTCTGGGATTCGCTGCCTCAGCAAATCTTTTCAAGTATATTTTTCCACTGAAAATTAATCAACAACCCTCCAGTCATGTATGGCCTGGTAAATGAATGAAAATTAAGAAGTTAAATCTGCTTTCCAAATGATGTGTATGTATGTATGTATGTATGTATGTATGCATGCATGAATGTATGTATATATGTATGCACGCATGTATGTATGTATGCATGCATGAATGTATGTATATATGCATGAATGTATATATGTGTGTATGCATGAATGTATATATGTGTGTATGCATGCATGAATGTATGTATGTGTGCATGCATGCATGAATGTATATATGTATGTATGCATGTATGTGTGTATCTATGTATAATAAATGTAGGTGCCTAAGGAGACCAGAAGGTAATGTAGAGTCCCCGGCGTGGCTGTAGCCTGCCAGTTGTGGGCACTGAGAACTGCACACTTCTTCTGTAGACGTAGAATGCAGTTTAACCACCCAGTCATCTCTTTGGCCTCTCAAAACTTTTTTATAGCAAAGTTTGATAACAAAATTGAGGCAGGGGCCTGGTGAAAAGGTGAAACTTGACAGAAACTGTAAGATAAAAAGCCCCCTCGTGGAAATCCCTCAAAAAGACTACAACTAGATCCACTGGTTCAGCAATACCACTCTGGGGTATGTGTCAGGGAGTTTAAGCCAACATACACACAGAGATCCCAGCCCACAAATGTTTATTGTAGCACTCACTGCTCACAACCGTTACACAACAGTTCTAGAATAAATGTAGGTGTCTGCCAACAAGGAATGGACAAAGAAAATGTAGTACCATTCAGTACCATGTAGTGCTAATGCAGTGTATATGTATACACGTGTGTGTGTGTGTGTGTGTGTGTGTGTGTGTGTGAGAGAGAGAGGGGGGGAGGGAGAGAGAGAGAGAGAAGGAAAGAGAGAGGGAGAGAGAGAGGGAAAGAGAGGAAAAGGGGGGAGAGAGAAGGAGAGGGAGGGAGAGAGAGAGGGAAAGAAAGGAGAGAGAGAGGGAGGGAGGGAGAGAGAGAGAGGGAAGGAGGGAGGGAGAGAGAGAGAGAGAGAGAGAGAGAGAGAGAGAGAGAGAGATTAGAGTAGAAACAAAACTGTTCAGGAAGACAGGGGACCAAAGGGAGAAGGTGGTTGAGCCAAGAAAGAGTTGGAGGGCGTGGGAGGGAGCATGCAAGTATTCTCAAGGTATAATATGTATTTGTGTGAATGCTTACTGTATAGAATGAATATATGCAATGAAAAGTAAAATACCAGACAGTAAAAATGGAGCTTCAGAGGGTTAGGGGTGAGTGTGGGGAAAAATGAAGTGTGTTGGTTTGTTCTTTCCTTCCAGAGAAAGGCCACAAATACAAATACATATGCGCATGTCCCCCCCCCATTTATTCAGGGATGTAGTCAGATGTGTGTCTGGGCCAAGCGATCCCCTCTCCTTCCATGTGTGTGTTTTAAGCCCTGTGAGAGATGGTTACAGGAGAGGCATTGAAGTTACAAAGTATATGTCGCTGGGTCACTTGCCTGCTATAACTTCAGGTACCATTGCTACTCACAGGCTTGTGAGGGAAGGTGTGTTAATGTACAAAGTGTGCAAACAGCGCCTGAATCATAGAACCAACCCCTCCATAAAAGGGAGGTGGGTCTGCCTGCCCTGAAACATCATGACTGCCTTATTCTGAGAGTGTATAGTCTCTTCCAGTCACCCCCATGCAGAGGGTTTAACATGGCAGAGGAAGTGAGGGTATACATTTTCTCCCAGGGTGCTCTTTTCCTAGCGTTTCCCCAAAGCTTTCAAAACTTGGTGTGTCAGTCAGTAATTTCTCCACTGGCTCCCTCCCTCCCTCCCTCTTGTGCTCAGGGAGTGGGGTGAAGTTGGGGTTCACATAGGCAGTAGGGAATTGGTTAGGATGGGCTGCTTTGGACTGACGAGCTCAAATCTGAGCGCCATCGCATTTTCAGAATCTTCCAACACAAAAAGAAAGACTTGGCTTCCGAAGGGATCACGACTGGCCGGTTGATCTGTTAAATAATATGCCAAATACTGGGGAAATAACGAGAGGGAGAAAATTACATTCACACTTCTTTATTGGTGCCATTAACAGTGTTTTGTCATCCAGTGGATGAAGCCAGTACCAGCTCCCCAAAAGCGTCACCACAAGACCACCTGGAGCCTGTCTAACCCTTCACCCCTGTGCCCCAGCATCTCCCTCCGCTCCTAGGTGGGGGGAGACAAAGGGGCACGGAGGAGGGCTCTGAAGTGGAAGCCTAAGGAAAGAGCTAGTTTCCATAAGAGGCCCTCATTTGCACAGCAGTGTCGCAAGGCTCTGGTGAGCTGCCCCTCCCGCTCTGCTGTGAGGGTCAGGAGACCCCTTCTGGGATCCGGGAAGCAGCTCCGCCCACTTAGTCACCAGCCTCTACTGTGAATGCTGCCTCTCTGTTGAGACCTGAAGAGCAGCCATCACATCACATCCCTTGTTTTCCCTAACCACCACCACCCCACCTCCCACCCCCACCACTCCACCCCCACCACCCCACCGCCACCTCCACCCCCACCCCCACCCCCACCCCGCTCTGTCCGGATGTCAGTGGGGCAGCCATCAGGCAGTACTCTCTCTCACTCCTTTCCAGTTTTCCTTCCTTCCTCCTCTCCTCCCTGCTCCCTCCCTCCTTCCCTTTCTCCAGATGAAGCTAGGATTTCCTTTTGTTTTAACAGCAGCTGGAGTGGTCTTACTTCCAAAAACAGGACAAAGGCTTTAATAACACAGGCACTGAGTTGCGGCTCCCTGGAAAAGCCTACTGGCCTGAGGTACTCATAGGAAAGCCAGAACCTCTGCGCAACTCCCAGCCCCTCTCTTATAACCTATTATAAACACGGCGTTTGTCATTTTTAGTGTATTTATGTTGCATGCTCAAAGACATGTGTGGTTATTTATCAGCCGCTTCTCTTTGGGGATGAAGATGGGGCAGTGGTATTTTAACCTACCCGCAATGGCATCTATTTTGTGTATGGGCAGAATGAGCAAGACAAAAGCAGCAGATAGAGTGAGCAAGCGTCACTTGTTATTGTAGCACAGCTTAGCAGAAGCTGCCTATCCTGACCCCTGCGCCTACCATGGCCTTGGTCTCCCCACTAGACTGTGCACATCCTAAAATCAGGGCAGCATGTTTCCTTTCTTGCTTTTCACTCAACGGAGGATGGAATCACTCAACAAATGCTTATTGAATCAATATATTCCTGAAGGGGACAGGAGTCTGTATTTGAAGGCTACCTGTTCATCAGGCTGGGTGAATAACTCTATGTAAAGCCACCCCATCTGGGTTGCCTTCTCATTTGCGTATTTCAAAGAATTCCAAATCAAATGGAGAATAGGCGGAGCACAAGCGCGCAGCTCTCCGTACCTTCTCAGGTCCCGCCCACAGTCAGAGCCCGCCTCCCCACTCCCTCTTTCCAAATACTTGCATCCTGCTGGGCAAACAGTTTAACCAAAGTGGGCAGGAGACGGAAGGCTGCTATTGTCTCTCCACTGTTCTACATGGTTCTGGGTAAGAACATTCTCCACCCTGAAGTACATTTTGTTTCATCGATGAACTGGTAACCCCAGGTGTTCCCAAGACCTTTTCTAACTGATATCCCACGAACCTCATTGAAATAATCCAGATCTGGAAAGTTGTCTCTCATCCCAACTTCCTGCTCTGTCTTTAGTTATATGAGTCCTGTGCGCACCAGACCAATTAGCTGCATAATTGTCCCTGAATAAAAGATCGTACCTAATTAAAGAATGTCTGGGTTCACACCACAGCAGTTATCCCCCAAATGGAATAACTGTTTCCAGGACACAGGAATACACAGTACTTGTTGACGAGGATTAGTAGCAGGATTATGAACAGCCAAGAGTATGGATTTTGTGTATGGTGCTGCCAGCTAAATCATACTCAGTGGAAACCGTACTCAGTGCTCAAGATTCTGCTGCCCACAAGAAGAAAGTCATGATAAACATAGACCTCTACGATGACAGTGTCTCTAGGGCAGCCCCCGGGGACAGAGCCACACAGGTGCACAGTCCACAGACCCAGAAGCTGCCCCCTTGAACAGATATTTTACCATAGTTGGGCCCCATTTCAAAGCCTCAAACATGGAGGGTCTAGAAAGTCACAGCTTTATTGAGCTCTCCTGCTTTGTTTGTTTGTAACTCCCTCAGTGGCACCCTGGGGGTTCTTTTGGCAAATAAGCCCCACTCCTCTATCCCATTGGATTCTTGGCAGTTATGACAGCCCATTCCACAATTAGAGAAAGGTTACTCATTCCGTTAGCCACTCTTCAGGGCCTGGGAGAAAGCCTTGTAAAATGTGTGGCTGCAGTGTGACAGCAGGCTGGTCTTGGGCAAGGGATAAAAACCCGAGAACGAAACAAATTAGTCTGGTTCTCTCATCAATCCTGAAGTCTGCCTCAGCCCCAACAGCACGGTTATATGACATTGTATTAAATAATTATCTGAAATTCAACTACAGTGGCGATCATGGGCATCTTTGATGGAGAAAGTAGTCCCGAAAGGCAGCATGGAGCCCCGAGTTATCAGGGCGTGTGAAATGGAAAAGAGCCCCTGCTTTCCATGCAGGACCACACGGGCCGAGTCCGAGCAGCATGGGAGAGATATTCTTTGCCTCTAAGTGAGAAGCATCCTTCTCCATAGTGCTTATTTCTGAAGAACTCAAGACCGAAGGCCCTCAGTGTTAACATTTCTTCTAGGCTCCGCCCAACAGTTGCCTGGCAACAGCCAGGTAGGCCTGACTTGCTATAAAAGGGGCTGTTTGGTCCCTCCCCTCTCTCTCCTTGCCCCTCTCTCTCCTTCTCTTCTCTTCTCTTCTCTTCTCTTCTCTTCTCTTCTCTTCTCTTCTCTTCTCTTCTCTTCTCTTCTCTTCTCTCTTCTCTTCTCTTCTCTTCTCTTCTTCTCTTCTCTTCTCTCTTTTCTCTCCTCTCTTCTCTCCTTTTCTCTTCTCTTCTCTTCTCTTCTCTCTTTTCTCTTCTCTTTTCTCTTTTCTCCTTCTCTTTTCTTTTTTCTCTCTTCTCTCTTCTCTCTTCTCTCTTCTCTCTTCTCTTTTCTCTTTTTTCTCTTCTCTTCTCTCTTCTCTCTTTTCTCTTTTCTCTTCTCTCTTCTCTCTTCTCTCTTCTCCTCTTCTCTCTTTTCTCTTCTCTCTTCTCTTCTCTCCTCTCCTCTTCTCATTTCTCTTTCCTCTCCTCTCTTCTCCTTCTCCTCCTCCTCCTTCTCCTCTCCTCTCCTCCCCTCCCTTTTCTTCCCCTTCCCTCCCCTCCCTTCCTCTCCCCCTCCCGATTTTTTCTCTCTGACCCCTTTCTCCCTGTCTCCGCTTCCCACTCCCCCTCTCCACATGTTCCTAGCTGTGTTTCTAGCCAGCCTCTCCTCCTCTCTCTTCTCCTCCTCTCCTCTCTCATCCCCTCCCCTCCAGTCTCTGTCCTTCACTGTCCCCCCTTTCTCTCTTTCTCTGTCTCTATTCCCTTCTCAACTCCCCTCTCCCTGGCTAAATAAACTCCATTAGACACTATACCTGTCGTCTCCTTGGCCTGGGCACGCTGAGGCACCCCTCCCACCTCACCATAAGGCACTCTACAAAAATGTCTTTTTAAAAACACAACACACAGCAAATAGGAACATGGTTAAGGCTGATCGACTGCCTTCTACTGCAGCTGCCTTGGACTGGCTGTGGGAAGCAGCACACTGCTCAGTGCCATTCTGGCTTTATGGTATTTGTGTTGAGTATCCAAAGAGCTAAAGGGGACCAGTGGATATACTGCCGACCCGAGGAAGATGCACTCCAGGGCCTGACTCTGAGAAAACCAGCCTAGTGACTCTGTGTGGGAATGAGATCATGCACATTTTGGATCAAGGATTCAGGAAAGAGGTTGCTCCATTTGTAATCTGTGAGTGAATGGTGTTAGGATTTGCTTCTGTTCTATCACAAAGAGAGCCCTGACCCGCTCCTAGCATTTAGACAAGAGCCACAGGGCTGACTTTGGACCCCAGTCTCAGAGCAAAAGAAACACATCTCTTGGGTTTAAACATTTACTTGCAGATGTGAGACCGCCTGGGGTAGTAATATTTCAAGGTGACTGTAATAGTACCTGGGGCAATGAGTCCTTTAGATCCACAATGGATTCCTTTTTATGGGAAGTATTTGTTTATTGTGTTAATCTTCAGAAATTCTCCCTCAACTTTTTCTTCTTCACATGGCCACGTTCATATCACCTGCCCCATAGGAAACTCGGTAAAGGTTAAATGATGTACACGGAAGGCTTGTAACAAAGTTACTCAGTAAACATTGATCTGTGGTCATCACTCTCCTTTGGCATTATGAAGCTCTCGTGTTGTGCTTCCTGTTACCCTAACCCACTCTGCTCTCTAGTCGTATTCAGCCAGAACTGCTATGTGCTATAAAAGCCGTCATACCACACCCAAGTCCCACCTCACTGAAGCCATAATAGCCAATGTAATAGTAACGGAAGATCAGGATCTTTGAATATCATTAGGTGTGAATGAAGCTATGGAGATGGAGTCCTTGTGACAGACTTAGTCCCCTCATCAGGAGAGAATCCTTCCTGTCCTCCCCTCCTCCTTCCTCTCCTTCTCAGACACAGTGAGAAAGGCAGCAGCTGGCCATCTGCCAGTGAGGAATGCAATTCTCAATAGGACCCAGATTAGACGGCATCTTAGCCGTGGGTTTCTTGTGTCCAGAGTCCTATGGCCATAACCTCTACCCTTTGAGCTACTGTAACATGTTATTGGTGACTCTGAAAGAGACGCCCACACCGGCCCTTCCTCCCTCCTCCCAGCAGAATCACTCTCCTTAGCTAGCAATAATTACAGTTAACCAGAGTCACATGGTTATTTGCTACTGTTTGACACCAAGTTTTGAGCTTCGTAAGGGGCAAGAGGTGGCTGTACATTTTCTCCAAGAGCAGGCTATACTTCTGTCTGTAAGAGAGTGGACGTCTAATAACCAAGGTGAAGAATATTATGGACCACTGTAAAGAAGGGCAAACCTGAGAGAGGAGGTAAAACAAAACAAAACAGACCTAAAAATCGTGATCCATGGAGTCAATTATGGTTAGAGCCACAGAGAAGCAAATCCCGGAGACAGGCAAAGACCAAATAGTTTAATTTGCATACCGTTCTGGAATGCAATTTCCTTCGGAGATAAAGACTCTGGGAGGAGTCAGAGGATGTGAGAATGTGCTTGGGGCCCTTGCCTTTCCTGTCATGCACCAGCAGGATTTAGTGGAAGAGCCTCACCTCACAGAGTAACCTAGAACTTCAATACTTGTACATCATAGATGAGCAAACAAGAAATAGTGAAAATGCTGGACAAAGCTGAGTGATACCTGAGGGAGCCAGAACTCTGAAGGAACAGGAAAGCCAAAGAACCGAGACACAGAAGTTTCCTTCTGCAGTAAGTGATTTCCCTTAGGAGTTCAATGAATGAGTATAGAGACCACTGCAGCGGTGCCTACTGTGAAATGATGGGCATACATCAGTCTAATAAGCTTGAGAACTTGGATCTAATCTTTCTGAGTCCAGTCTCCTTAGGCACCAGACCAGCCTTGTTGGCTGCAGTTGCTCAAAATTGCCCTGAAGTTTACATTGGGCCATTATAGTTACAGAATTCCTTGTATGGAGTTTTGCACAGAGCACACATTCAATATATGTGGGTCTACTTCAACCTTCAAAACTGGGAAACTCTCCACTTAACAAACATGAGAACTGGTTTAAACCCCATGTGCTCTCTGTCTCTGTCTCTGTCTCTGTCTCTGTCTCTGTCTCTGTCTTTCTCTGTCTGTCTCTGTCTCTGTCTCTGTATGTCTCTCTGTCTCTCTCTCTCTGTAAAGTAGGTCCCTGTTGCACACAGACTCACAAATACTTTCTCAATAACTAATTATCTATCCCGTCACTTCAACGCACCCCCGCCCACCAAGCAGAGAGGCTTAGATCCTTCAAGACAGATCCAGAACCGTGGATGCCGCATGCGACTGACAATGTTGTTTTTCCTTTTTTATAAAAATTCTACGTATAGAGAAATCACTGAGCAAGGCCACCGCCAGCTGTCACTTCATGTCAACCTGTGCAAGCACAGAGCCCCGTGTGATGGGCAGAGTTCTTGAGGTTTGTCATGTTGCAGTCCTGTCAAAACGGAATGCGTTGGGAAGGGAGGCGTCGGCCCACGACTTGAAAGTTACAGGCAGGTGTTTTTCTGGCAGGAAACTCTTCAGAGGTGTGCGGTGTAAGACAAACCAACAGGTAAACAATTTCCTTGCACTCAGAGTCTTAACTCAAGTTTGCAGCCGACGGTAACAGGAGAAACTTCAGACTATTCCATCATTTCCTCGGCTGTTACTTCTATTGTCCTGGGCGATAAATTCCTGTGTTTGATCAAGTAATGGCAGATGCCATACTGTCCCATTCTGGTGTCCCCAGCTTATCCGTAACGACTCTCCTCTAGTCAGCTCATTTCTTAAAGTCTGGCTGCATCTGGTTTCAACGGAACTATAAACAATCATCATTGCATTGTAAAACCGGAAACTCTCCACTAAAATAGTGTTTTGATCCGGGTTGCCATAGAGATAAGCGTATTCTCCCCTCTTTGGAGGCCTTGTTATATGAAGTATCTGTGATTTGCTCAGAATGGCCCCAGTTCATCTGTCAAAATGGGTTTTTCCTTTTTTAAAATAATGATCCAGAAAAACCCCTCTGCGGCCACAAATATTTTACAGCCGTAACGAGAGACATTGGCTTCGTCAAGCTTTATAAATCTACGCCATTATTACATTAGAATAAATCACGCCGCTCCAGTCTATCGCATGGACCCTCAGAAGAGTGATTGCAGATCCACCGTTGAACCTGGGTGTGGCAGTTTGCAACGGGAAGGAACGAATCCTGGACCGGTGTGCTCTGGAGAAGCCCTAGAGCGAAAACTATGGAAATGACTTCTTATTGTATACAACTGCAGCAAGCAGCTATTCTGGTTCAGACTGGGTTACAGTTAGGCTGTGCGAACCTCGGTGTGCTAGAACAGAAGGAGGCTGGGTGTCCCCCTCGAGTTTGAACACAGGTCATTCATCAGTAGGAGAGGGAAAAAATGAGAAATCCTGAAAGTTTATCAGCATCACCAGGAAAAACAAATAATAACGATGACATGTTATTTAAAATAAAAATGTTCCAGTCGGTTCCAGTAATTCGCTACAAGAGCTGGGATTGTTCTCCCCTCTCTGGGTACAAGAATAAACAGATGTTATGTCAACAAACCAGCAACAGAAGCCACAAAAGGGTGTGAGGTCGGTTTCCATCTAAGACAAGCGGCTACACTGGTTACTTTCTGAGTCGCTACCAGCTACAGGGCTTGTTTTGCGTAATTCACTGCTTGCCCCTGCCCCGTAATATCTGATGTGGGGATATTAACTGCATCAGTGGGTAAGAGAACAGGAAGGATCCATCTGTATCCGATGGATTCTAATTAAAACGTAATTACTGCACAAGGAGTGAGCTGCCAACTTCTCTCCCCTTCCCCAAGCACAAACCACACAAAGGGAGCCCCAGTCTTCCTCCTCCGCGATTCCTACCCCGCTGAGCAGCCAGGAAGGCAGGCAGCAGCAGACACACTCTCCCCCGCATTTTCAGGTGACTTAGTCTTAAACAACCACAGCCCCAGAAGACATTCGGGGGCAAGAGGCTGTGCACATCTTCTGTTATAATTGACCTGGGCTTTGAGATTTCTCTGTCATGATGTATCCCAGAATGGTGCATGATGGGAAGGCCCTTGTTATTCCTCCTCCAGCTGAGCCAAGCAGACAAGATCAAGTAGGCCTGGGACTTGGGAAAAAAGGGAAGAAATATTGACAGATAAGTAACCACTCCAGGAAATGACAGACAGCTAGCGCGGTGTTGGCCCCCTCAGGATGCAGCGGTAATCCTTTAACCTCACGCCCAAACTCTGTGCTCTTTCGAAGAGATGGAAGGGAAGAAGGAAAAAGCAAATTGCTTAATCAAAGCCCTTAATGTGTGACCAGGATTAGTAACTAGACTGGCAGTTATAAAAAGCCTTCTCAAAAAATACCTTGGCACTAATGAAGTCGTATCTGTAGGCCTGGGAAGGAGCCTTTTGGTTGGCAAAAGTCTTTTGATTTGCCCAAGTTGGTTGGTTCTCCTACGGGAGAAATCCAGGCATCCCAACCCAGTCTCCAAACCACCAGGAATTTCTCCTCAGCTGCCAAAAGGTAAGGCTGACAGCCTTCTGGCTGGTGAAGCTCCCGTCTCGCCATCTTACGTGAAGTCGTCTTCATCTGAGAGACTGCATACCAGGTGTCAGTTGAGTTTCCATCTACAGAAGAAGAATGGGCTTTGGCACAAGTCATTTGCCGCCGAGGGCACTGGAAGGTGTCAGGGTTCTGTTTCAGAGAGGAAGTGCTAACAGACTAAAGTGGCTCTGTCAATTCACATTAAAGATGGGAAAGAACAGCACGCTCCGCTTGGACGACCTCGGAGGTAACAGTGCGTGCTCCACTTTTGGGACTTCCTGTTTGTTTATTATTGTTTTTGTTTTGTTTTGTTCTTCGGTTGTTTGGTTGGGTTTGTCGTGGTGGCGGTGGTTCATCTTGAAAAGTGGTGGGACATGTACAATAGTCCACCTCATCCTAACACAGGGTATCCTGAGGTCCCTATGGAGATTTGCTTCATCACGATTACAGTGGTTATAGGGTAAAAACACTACTGTTCAGCGATTTTGATAATCTACCCACCCCCACCCCCAATAATTACCAATCTACCTAAGAGAGAAGCAAGGAGAGCTTAACGGAATTTCAGCAGGCTGGCCTCGTTGAGCCAGCCCATAGAGAAATGGGTGTGTGGTGCCTGTAATCGTGCCTGGCTTACAGTCCTCTACCTCTGTATCGGGAATCGAGTGCATGAAATAATTTAGCAGCTCGAAGCCATTACACTCACTGCCTCGGTTTCTAAGTTGCATGAATCTGAGAGTGGCTTCCCACATGTGGGGTCCAGGCCTATTAAATGTACATTACGGGAGAGCTTGACTGGGTCTAGAAGACCTTCCTGTAAGTCACTCTCAGGGTTGTTGACCAGAGTCCTTGGTTCCTAACTGGCTGTTGGCTACAAACTTTATTTCCTCATCATGTGGGCTTCGTGAAAGCTTGGGACCTGGCAACTAGTTTAAGCCAGATCAAGTGAGCTAGAAGAGAGTGCGAGAACCCACGCCAGACGCAGTATATATACATATATATATATACACATACACATACACATACACATACACATACACATACATATATATATATATCCATTAAGACAAATATAAAATAAAAAACATTCATTACCCCACAATTAATCAAAGAAAGAAAGCAGATGTGATCTTCATCCTGTCTGATGCATCCCTTCCTGGCTACTGGCTTGTCTAAATTCACCAAAAGACAAAGTAATATTAATGAGCGATACTAATGTTTAAAGGGAATAGGTGCTGTGATATTTAATATGCAGTCTTTTCAGAAATACACATCTGACATAATTGCATGTTTTTACAATTTTCTTTCACCAATAAATATTTGTGTTTGAGACAGGGTCTCTCTACATAGTACTGTCTGACCTGGAGGTCACTATTTAGGCTAGGATGGGCTTAAACTCACAGAGATCCTCCTGCACCTGTCTCTCAAGTGCTGGGGTTTAAAAGTGTTGTGCCATCATGCTTGGCCTATATAATAGATGTTCACATTTGTAGACACACACATACACATGCACACACACATGCACACCCGTGCACATACACACATGCACACACACATGAACACATATACATGCATATACACATACATATACACATGCATACACACATGAACACATATACATGCATACACACATACATAGACACATGCATACACACATGAACACATATACATGCATACACACATACATATACACATGCACACATACATGCACATACACATGTACACACATGTGCACATACTTACATGCACACACATGAACACATATACATGCATACACACATGCATATACACATGCACACACATATGCACATACACATGTACACACATGTGCACATACACACATGCACACACAAACACATATATATGCATACACACACATGCACACATACGTGCACATACATATGCATGCACACATGCACACACACACACACTCCTGCAGCTGACTCGTTCAAATTGTGCCTTGAACTGCATCTCAGGCACGGTAGGAATGGAAGTTATTTGTTGTCCGACACAGGTCTCTGACAGGCACAGGCAGGCTATGTAGCTGGGGCACCACCGGCCTCCATTTGCCTCCTGAGTACTAGGATCACAGAACCTGGCTGGAAATAGACTTCTAACAAAAACTTCACTTTATGATTTCTTTTCCTAGTTTATCTTTTTAAACAAGTCTCTCCTATCCAAGGGTGGCCTCCTATTGCACATGCAGCTGACAATGACCTTGAACACCAGATCCTCTTATTTTCTCCCTTCGGTGACGAGGCCACAGCAGTTCTTGATTTCTTTCCAATTTCCCCCTTTACCCTCAGGCTGGACATAGCCACGTTTTCCAGGCTGGGGTGGAGGAGCACAGAGTAGTGAATGCCAAACTGCTGGGACACTAACACAGGACTCATGCCAGGGTGACCCTTCCTCACAGACCCACTCCTCCTCTTGTCTCTCATTATCTGAATAGAGAGCACTGTCTGCCCAAGGCTTGGGTCAGAAAGCACAGACATTATCCTTGCTGCCTCTCTCTCTCCTCCTTCAGAACCAGTCCACCAGTGAATCTAGAGAGTTCCGAACACACTTCGCAGGCCACAATCTTGCTGTGGTGATGGTGAGTGTGGTGGTTTGAATGAGAACCACTCAAATATTTGAATGATCAGTCACTAGGGAGTGGCACTACTTGAGAAGGATTAGGAGGTATGGCCTTGTTGGAAGAAGTGTGTCACTGGGGATGGGCTCTTGAGATTTCAAAAGCCCAAGTCAGGCCCAGGTGTCTCCTCTCCTCTCCTCTCCTCTCCTCTCCTCTCCTCTCTTCTCCTCTTCTCTCCTCTCCCCTCCCTCCCTCCCTCGCTCTGTCTCTCTCTCTCTGCTGCCTGTGAATTCTGATGTAAACTCTCAGCTCCTTCTGCAGCACCTTGTCTGCCATGCTTCCCACCATGACAGTAATGGACCAAGCCTCTAAAACAGTAAGCCAGCCCCAATTAAATGTTTTCCCTTATAAGAGTGGCTGTGGTCATAGTGTCCCCACACAGTGACAGAATACTGACTAAGACACCAGGTAACTGGCTGGCACTCTGGTCTGGGGAGCTCCATCATTCTCCTGCATGTGTCCTTGTTCCGTTCTGAAAATGTGCCCAGAGTGACATAATTTAAAGCACTTCACAATGCTTGCATACCTCTCCTGTCCCCATCACCCCCCTTAGCAAGTACTGTGAGGTCCTTATCCTGTCCCTAACACACTTGCTGACATGGCCCTGACATTGATGTCAGACACCCCTATCAAGGAGGGGTGTGGTCCTCATGACACCACAGTAGTGGCAGTTTCTGCACAGTGGAACCGTTGTCTGGAACATTACCCACACTCCTCTCTGTCCATCCTCTAGTTCCAGAGCTTAGCCTTAGAAGAGACAACACTGGCGTACTTCACAGTCAAATCTTTCTCTCTGAGTAGCCTTCGACAGCCTAACTTCTGCCTTGTCTTTCTCTTCTCTTTTCTTTCTTGTCTTGTCTGTCTTCCAAAACAGAATGCAATGTCGCCCTGGTAACTGATAAGTCCCCTACACAAAGGTGCATGGTAAAGGCCTAATAAACACTTATTGAATAAATGGAAGTCAATACTGACATTCCCAGACGAGGAACAGCTCCTACCTGCAGGCATCAGACTCTGTGTGGTTTGGTGATGAGGCCATCTCTGAGATCCTGTACAGGGCGTATTTGAGAACGTGTGTTAAAACTAAACATGGAAAAGAAGCCAAGACTTTCGTGTGTCGATCTAATTTGTGAACATAAGAAATGAGGACAAGTTGGAAGGAGATGTCAGGACCTGGAACTCCCCAGATGCACTCAGCTCCCATGGAGGCAGCCAGGGCCAGAGAACTTAACAGTGTGAGTGCCTGGTGCTGTGGCTGTAAATGATACTAGTGTGGGCCAAATTCAATGGCATGAAGTTAGAGGGATGAATTGGTCCCCCAACACCTGCTGTGGACATTGGCATCTTCAATAACTCTAATCGACTTTCTAACAGTAGCAAAGTGTCTATCATGTGAGTGCCATTTTCTCTTCCTGACTCGGATTGAGCACACAGATATCAATCGGTTCCCAAGATGGTAGAGAGAGCTAGGATTCAAACCCCAACTCCCCTTGCTTTCCGCACGGAGAATGACTGCTTATTGAGTGTTAATTAGGGATTATCAAGTCCCTAAAAGAGACACCCATATTACCACTCCCAAGAACCAGGGGACACCATAGAAGAGAGAACAGAAAGATTTTACAAGCCAGCAAATAGGAGGGGTGCTGTAAAACCCTGTCCACAGGATGCATCCTGGCCATCACAGAGCTCCTGTGACTGCCTGCACAAGACCTGCTTAGAAAAATGACATGGACATCAGATGGGAGGAAGTTAGGAAGGAGGAGGTCAGCCGCAGGGGGGATAGAAGAGGACAATGTGGGAATAAAGTCACAATACATTGCACATACATACATACATACATACCCACACAAACATGCATACATATGCACTATTAAAATAAAAAAAAATCCATGTCAACTTCTCATTTTGCTTTCTGATATGAACACAGACCTCTGAGATCGTCTCATCTGGTCACTAGTGGACAAACACAAGAAACTATCCCCAAGGACAAATGACAGTTAGAAACCTCTGGATACACAGAGCTAAGGATCAGCCTCCTCCCGTGAACAAACCTTTCCCAGGTTCCCTTCCCAGTGGCCCAGCAGCCTCTGAAGTGACGTTTGTTTTGTTTTGTTTTTAAGAGGGATTTCTCTGTGTAGCCTTGGCTGTCTTGGAACTTGCCTTGGGGATCATGCTGGCCTTGAACCCACAGGGATTTGCCTGCCTCGGCCTCAGCCTCTTGAGGGCTAGCTAGGATTAAAGGTGTGCACCACCACACCTGGCAAGAATTTTACTTTACTTTTGGCCAGTTTGTTCTTGGTGACTTTCTATATGCCAGTTTGGGGAAGTCATTTCACAACGTCTAAGGAGACATCTCTATACCTGAACTACATTGTTGGAACACCTACTCCTCTGAGCCTTGAAGATCAGAGATGGTCTGCTTGTACAAATTTGTTTTCATTCATTTTTCCATCTTAACTGAGCCTTACAGCTAAGAGAACCATCCCTGATGAATGGGTGAACTGAGACAGGAAGGGCACATGGACAAATTAAAATCACACCGGGAAAAGTAGGCTCAAGAATTCATTAGACACACCAAGGGGAAAAGGTCTCACTTTCTCACCTGGACCCATTATAGAGGTAGACATGGGCCCATTACAGAGGAAGACATGCAGAGGCAGCTATTGTTTGATGTAAAAGCAAGAGTCCTGAGTTCAAATCCCTAACATCTACAAAATTCATTCGTGGCTATGCATGCCTGCAACTCCAACATCGATGATCTAAGAGGGTCACTAACTAGCCAGCCCAGCAGAAACAGGGGCTTTGAGTTTACTGAGAGATCCTCAAAAAAGGAAGAGGGGGAGAAGGAAGGAAGAATAGAACAGGTGGAAGACTACAGAGGGAGACACCTGATGTCTGCCCCTGGCTTCCACATGGGCATGCACAAGTACATAAGGCACCTACACATAATGCATACTTTCCCTCCCCCTCCTCCTTTCCCTCCCCCTCCCCTCCCCCTCTCTCCCCCTTCTTCTTCCCCTCCCCTCCCCTCTCCCTCTCCCCCTTTCCCCTCACTCCTTCTCTCCTCTCTCCCCCTCCCCTCTCCCCCCCTCTCTCTCACCATAAAACAACAAAATAAAATTGTATTTGTTTTTAGAGAGGTAGATGCCCAGCGCTGCCACACCATTAGGTTCCTGCTTCCCACGAATTATAATAAAGAAGGGGAGCCTACCTCTAGGTGGAGACGGCCATTGTCTCTTCCTGGGACTGGATAAAGCTGAGTGGGACCACCCTTAGCAAGGCTGGTTCATCTTATGTCCTGCTGAAGAGATAGACAGACCAATAGTCTTCATTCTTCATCAAACTGTAAAGTTAGTGACATACACATAGATCTTGATAAGGATGTTTTTCTTTACAGGCCAAGATCTATAGACGTGTGCATGTTATAATGACACGCATGTATTTGCACATTTCGATGAGATACTGCTCTTTTCCTTTCAAGATTTCCTTCCTGGCTTTTGCCGTTCACTTGTACTGCTGTGTAGGTCTGCCTGCTTTTTGAGCATGTTTTTTTTCTTTTCTTTCTCTGTTCTAAGCATGTTTTCACTAACATTTTGGGCTTCCTTTCTTTCTGAAGTCTTCCTCCAGCCATGCGCGTGTCCACCTGGACTTCATCCATCTGTCTACCCGTTCCCTCCTCCAGACCTGCCCTTTTCCTTTGCAAGGGACTTGCTCTTCAGCTTCACATTCATTACAGATGGTTGTGAACCACCATGTGGTTGCTGGGATTTGAACTCAGGTCCTCTGGAAGAACAGCCAGTGCTCTTAACCACTGAGCCATCCCTCCAGCCCCTACTCACTCTCAAACCTATGACACTTGGAACCATTGCTGAGTCTTCACCTTCTTCTTACAAATTATCTTATCAATACCGATCTATCAACACCTCTGTTGGCCTACTTTTTTTTTCTTTCAGTGGACATAGTTTACTTTCATGCAATATATTCCGATTATGGTCTCTTCTCCCTCTGCTCCCCCCAGCTCCTCCTCACCCACCCCAATCCGGATTCATTCCTTTCTGACTTTCTGATTCTTGCTATGAAAATAAAAAAAAAAAAAAAAAAAAAAACAAAGACAAAGGGGGGGGGGGAGAAAAACAGGCTTCTAAGAGAGAATAATAAAGTAAAATACAAAGATAAATTTAAAAACCAGCAAATCACAATAGGACAAACTAAACAAACAGAAGGAAAAGAGCCCAAGAGAAGGCGCAAAATCAGATACAGACGCAAAGCCACAGGTGTTCACACATTCAGGAACCCCATAAGAAATGCAAAATCAGAAGCTATGATATATATGTATATATGTAAAACTCGTATGGTAAAATTAAAGGAGTAAAGATAGAAAACAGAAAACCCCTGGCATGACCTTATGAGACCAAGGCCCTCCAAAGACGCCATTTCTTTCTGCTGTTCTACCACAGGGGCATGGAGCCAACCCTTAACCGTGGTTTGCTTCACCAGTGAGACGTCCCTGGAAAACCTCATTTTTCATTGGCAGTGGTTATCAACTGTAGATGCCTTCTGGATTAGGCATGGGGGCTTGTGTCTACTTGGTGTTTTTTTGTTTGTTTGTTTGTTTGTTTGTTTTGTTTTCAGCTTTAAGGCCCCGTGCAGACCCGTGCAGGCCCAGTGCATGCCGCCTCGGTCTCTGTAAGTTTCTATGTGCGTCAGTCCTGCTGCATTCAGGAGGCCTTGTGTCTTTGGTATCTTCCACCCCTTCTTCCCCTCTGGCTCTCACAGTCTTTCTGCCTCCCTCCCACAGAGGTTTGATGGAGATTTACCGTTCAGGGGTGAGAGCTCCAAGGTCTTCCACTCTCCGTACACTGTCTGACTGTGGGTCTCTGCATCTGTTCTCTGCTGTTGCAGGAGGAAGCTTCTCTGATGACGTCTGAGCAAGGCAGTGACCTGTGACTATGGCAGGATGTCATTAGCAGTGATTCTGTTGCTGTATTCCTCTTGTTGAGCAGTCGTAGTAGCCGTTCCCCTAAGTCCCTGGGTTATCTAGTCTCTGGTTCTAAGCCACCCAAGCCATCTAGGGTATAGGTTCCATCTCCTGGAGTGGGCCTTAAACCAAATCAGATACTGGCTGGTTACTCCCACAGGCTTTCTGTCACCAGTGCATTAGTGTATCTGGCAACCAGGACACCACTGTGGATCAACAGGTTTATAGCTTACTTCTAAAAGTTCTTGAACTCTGCTGAGGCCTCGGAACCCTCTATAGCCATTCTGTAACTTGCACACAGAGAGGGGTGCTTGCTGTGTGACCTGTAATCTGAAAGTTAATATCAGCGATTAAGATTAGAATTGGGGAAAAAAAAAAAAAACAACAACACGTTTTTGCCTCAGTCCACATTATCAAGGGAAGCAGAACTATCTGGCAGGGGGCTGCCAATGAACCCATATTTCATGTGAATGCATTGTTATCCAATAAATTCTGACATTGTGGGGACAACACAGAGGTGCTTGTCTGCTCCTGATGCAGGAGACACTGCATTCTTCACAGAGTTAACAACTGAATGGGTTTCCCTTTTCTTATTTCTAACAATGCTTTTAGAGTAAGCATCCAGGCCATGATTCTGCCAGCCCCAGAACGGGGTGACACCTGATTGATAGCTCCTAGGTAGGGAGCAGGCTGCAGTTGGAGCTCAGTTACATTCCCTGGAAAACATTTCAACCAGCTATCTTTACCATGAAACCATCTGGAATTTAGTTGCTCCTTGTTTCCCCCCCAAACCAGCCTTTCTCGAAGCATGCAGACAGCAACCCTACAGGACGCAGGGAGATGGGTTGCAGAAAACAGATTAAAGTTTTTCCCTGGTTTGGGTCCAGGGTTGGTCCCTCTGATTCTCTAACCCATAGTTATAGTTTTAAATAGTTCTTCCAAATGATGCAGCCCAAACAGGAACTGGTCAGTTACCAGCTGAAGGTGGCAGGAGTGAACACCAGCAAAAAAAAAAAAAAAAAAAAAAACCGGTCTCCAGGGGGGAAGGGGAGCAAGCCCTCAGTTTCTCTGCTGCAGACAAACTAACTTAAAAGTGTTAGCATTTAAATGGTCACACCTTGGCTTTGAACCTAACACTCCATTAAGCAGCTAAGGGAACTAACACCTCCATTCATGGCACCTTTCGCTCTTGTTGAAACCCAAGGAAGAGAAAGGGGAGGAGAAAGGACAGGGAAGGGAGCCAGGAATGTGGTGATGGCAGAGGTGACATGGGAGCTTCCAGTTCTGCCTACCGCCCTCCTGCAGTTAGGAAACACATCAGTTGTCACTCTACACCACGTTCTGATTTGCACAGTAAATGACGTGACCTTCTAAGTAGGATGTGGCATGATCAAAACCCCAGTGGCAAGGAAAGCCGCCATTTTGCTTGTAAAGAAAGAAAGAAAGAAAGAAAGAAAGAAAGAAAGAAAGAAAGAAAGAAAGAAAGAAAGAAAGAAAGTGACGTTCCTTGGAAGTCATGCTCTGGTTCAGAAATCTCCAGTCGTCACTTCATATGCTAATGCTCTGTGTACGTGACATAGGTGTAAAATGGAGAATTAAAGTGTCTTGGAAGGGGGCCCTTGTGGCTACAGGTTCATCATTTTGAAAATGAGAAACCAAGGCTCAAAAAATTTGAGTTGCTAATGCTAGTCCATAGAAACCCGGAAGTCAGACTCAAAGATCCTAAATAAGCATTTTTTATCCCCTCACTTTCCCCCCAGGAATATAATAACGGTCCCAAGACTAAGAAGGATGAAGAAGTTGTCTTAGATTTAGGGCCTCCTCTTTAGGTAGGGTACGTCAGTCACCCTTACCACCACATCACCGTTAGCAACCCTAGTGACACTCTCCCCTCTGGGCCTGGACCTGACCTAATGCTTCCACAGTTAAGCATCACTGCTTAGTTTATAAAATGTCCTATCCTAATTTTAGTCCCCCAGAACCGCAGGGATACTGTTGTTCTCTTCCAGACCATCAGGAAACTGGAAAGAGATGGACATAACTTACAAAATGATAATCACCGCCATGCAATAGAAGCAGGACTTTTCATCTTCTCTGTGTTTGTCTTGGGTTGCATTACTAGGGGTCAGTGTTTTGGGAAAGCCACAGGATGTGGGGCTTCACCACACTGTCCTGAGACTATGGCTTCATTTCTACACCATCAGGGGATATGAACCTAAAACCTGGAAGGAGCTCAGACTTAGTCTTAGGATTCAAAGAGATGCTGTTCATCTCTACAACCGAAGACACTTAGATATGAGGGATGGGAAGGGAGGGGAGGGGGGAAGAGAGAGGGAGGGGGAGAGGGAGAGGGAATGTCCGTCCCTGGACCACTCTGCTCTTTTCAAAGCTTTTGTCCAGGTAAAAACTTAGTCAGAAAGCAAGTTCTAGGTAGTTCATAATTTCCCATCATTTGGGATATTACGGTTCCCACGTGGACTCTTTTTATGAAATGTTTCTTCAGATGCTCACAGTAGCTTGAGTTAAAGTTATTTCTAGTCACACAATTAGGACTTTTCCTGTGGGAGCAAAGAAGTTCTATTAGCAAGATTTCTAATTGGAAAACACAGCCCAAACAGAATCAAAATGAAGAGGCGAGGTCCTTTATTCACGCAGCCAGAAGTGCTCTCAGTAGACAGACTAACAGTCCTTAGGCTTCCTGGGAACACCTAGAAGCTCTCTGGTTACGGCTCCAAAGGACTGCCTGCGTCCTGCCAATTTGGTAATTCTGAGTTCCCTGCTTTGGAGTGAAGTAAATTCAAATTGTAAACTTGTTCCTCCTCCTTCTACTTTACAACACCCCACAGGTGATTTGAGCTCTCTAAGCCGGTGATTCTCTAGGGCTGCATATCACATATCCTGCATGTCAGATATTTACATTATGATTCATAACAGTAGAAATTGCAATTGTAAAGTAGGAACAAAAATAAGGTTATGGTTGGGTTACCACAACATGAGGGAGGGATATTAGACAACCGAAGCATTAGGAAGGTTGAGAATCACTGGTCTAAGCTGTCCCTTCCTCACTGGTGGGTTTAATCTGTGCTCCTGATACCTGAGACCTTCTTAGCTCTCTCCTGGCATATAATAATTCCCAGTGAGTAGCAGTCACCTGTTCTGAGAATGTCAATGCCTTCTTGATCAGTAGTGGGTTCTCCTCATGGTTCTCCTAGCCCCTTTAGCTCTCTCTCTCTCTCTCTCTCTCTCTCTCTCTCTCTCTCTCTCTCTCTCTCTCTCAGTTTTATGTCCTGGATTAGCTTCTAGTCCATCTGTAGCTTTGTAGTGGACTAGTTGTTGTCATAGTTGTCAAGGTAACGGTCTCTTCCCATGACCCTGAAGGTCCTTCCCATTACCTTGGCTCTACTGGTTTTTATATGAACCGTATCAGTTAGGTCTCAGAAGCTCTGCATGTTATTCAAAGTCAAGAGAATGGACAAACACACTCAAAGGAAGAGTTTAAACCAAAACCAAATCGTCACAGGTAGGGTCAACATGCTATAACGTGACAGATACATATAAGGTCCATTCTTTGAAGCCAGTCAGACCCTAGGTACAGGAACACTGTGATAGCACGCTCATTGGTGTTGCTCGTTTCGGCAAGTCATGGGATATAGCAGGAAAGGACAGACCTGCTTCTGCTGGATAGATCCCTGGATGGCCATATGGTTCGCTAAAGAGAGTCAGTATCAGGTGAGTGTTTGGACCAAGAGAACCCATCCAGTGGCTTCTGAGTTCTGAGAGTTCCCTTATAATGGAAAGGCACTGAAAAAATAGATGTGACAGGCATGGCGGGTTCTCTCTGTCATTCTGAGTCCCAAGCCTCTCTAGATTTGACTTTCCTCACAACCCTACGTTCTTTTCTTTCTCAAATACAACTGCATCCCCAGAGATGGGGCTAAGCTTCTCTCACCCTGCGCACAGCTCCATCTTTCCTCCTCCAGGTTGTGTGTCTCTGTTTTGCCCCTGGAATATACCATTATCCTCTGCACCAAACGCCTCCTTCAGAGTCTAGCTCCATGCCAGCCTCCTCTAGGAAGAACTCCAGGACCCGGAGGTGACGCAGGTCTGCTCTCACTGGCATCTTGCCTTGCAGTCATTTGCTAGTCGCTTCATGTTGCCGGGACCCTCCGGCTAAACTCAGAGCTCTGCAAAGGGCAGAGAGACCCTTCACCTGTGGACGCGGAAAGGAGAGAACTCTGAGGTTTGCCAGTGATCACACAACACTGGGCACAGAGCCATCCCTGGGGGCCTGAGACGCATCAGACAGCCTCGGAACTCTGCGAGGGTCGTGGTTAGCCGAGGTGATCCAGGTTTCAGAAGATCAGAGGCAATTCTCATTCTCCTCTTAGTGATTCAGCCATCCCTGCCTCACCAGGACCTCAGACATGAAAGTTTCTTGTAGCCACTGGCTCTAGCTCAGCACATCACAAGTTACTTAAAGTGCAATTTATTTTTAATAGAAAAATTGATTCTAGAATGAAACATGAAGCTGCCTTTTTTTTTTTTTTTTTTTTTTTTGGGCAGCCGACTAACCTTTTAAAGAATAGCATGTTTGCCCTAGAGAGGAGCATAAAAGTTTCAAAGGTTATCTTCCACCTTCCAGGTAACCCACATGCTCACCTTTCCTATCTCTGTGCTGGATCCTTGCTCAGGGCGCCTGTGGCGCTAACTCGCCGACTCCATTAATGTATGATTTACTTCGCTTTACCTGGCAAAACACAGACTCCGTATTTCAAAAGAGATTCAAGCTTTTGTAACCCACGACCTACTCCTTGAGACAAGACGGCGTGAGGCTGGAGAGATGGCTCAGCCGTTAAAGGCTAGGCTGGCAGACATATATATGAGACATGACAGTGTGGAATTTTCTCCCTTCAAACTCAAAAGGGAGCCAGTCAGGGCTTCTAGTCTTATACAAACATCATGACCAACAAGCTAGTAGAGGAGGAAAGGGTTTACTCAGCTTACACTTCCACATGGCTGTTCATCACCACAGGAAGTCAGGACTGGAACTCAAGCAGGTCAGGAAGCAGGAGCTGATGCAGAGGCCATGGAGGGATGTTACTTACTGGCTTGCTTCCCCTGGCTTGCTCAGCTTGCTCTCTTATAGAACTCAGGACCACCAGCCCAAGGATGGCTCCACCCACAATGGGCTGGGCCCTCCCCCCCTTGATCACTAATTGAGAAAATGCCTTACAGCTGGGTCTCATGGAGGCATTTCCTCAATGGAGGATCCTCTGTGATAACTCTAGCTTGTGTCAAGTTGACACACAAAACCAGCCAGTACACCCACCCCAGAGCAATTGGTTGCTCCTGGAGTTACCAAGGCACTTCTTCTTCATGCCCCTTAAACTTCGCATCTCTCTGGCATTTCCATGCCTGCCTCCTCTTCCTACAGTTTGCTTCAACCAGCAGAAGCCCTGTGCACTCAGTCCCTTCACAGCCTCCTGCTGTGCATGCTATAGTTCCACCTAGCTTTCTCCAAGCAAGGTTACTCTCTCTCTGTCTCTCTGTCTCCCTCTCTGTCTCTGTCTCTCTGTCTCTTGTCTCTCTCTGTCTGTCTCTGTCTCTGTCTCTGTCTCTGTCTCTCTCTCTCTCCCTCTCTCTCTCTCTCTTTCTCTCTCTCTCCTCTCTCGTGCTGGGATTGCTGACCTGAGTCTTCCTTCTCAGACTGGAGAAGGTGGCTGGAGCTGCTCTGTCCAACACTAGCTCTCATCTGGGGTGGGTATCAAGGCTTCCTGCCTCCACTCAGAAGGGTTCTGAAGGACATCTGAGTCCCACGATTCTAAGTCGTCATCTGAATCCTCATTTGCAGCCATTTCCCTGCACCACGTTAGTTTCTCTTCCCCCACACCCTCTTCTCCCTCTTAGACCATCATCGTTCCTAACAAAACATCCCGACACACACTTCCACCTCAAAGTGTTTCTGAAGGAAACCACACTATAACACTACAGACCCAGTGACAGGCACTGGCTTGTATTACTGTTTGGTTTAAAGTGAGGAGATTAAGTCTGTGACAATTAATAAATAGAATTACTGTCCCAGGTGTGTCTCCCAAGGGCTGTGACTCCTGGCAGTTGGTGTAGACAGTACTGATTTGGTTTGATGAGCTAAATGATAAAGAGTTAAATAATGCAGGGACTCCTGATGGTCAGTACCATGACAGGAAGGTGAACCCTACATACAGCACAGCCAGCCTCTGTATTCTGTGCTGGTGAAGACACCGTGTTACCAACTCTGCTTATATCTGGGATATGGAATTACAGTTGTAAGAATATTCATCTTTACTGCTTGCGTTTCCAATAGGAATGCGTCCTATGCGTATCTCAAGATCTTCTGAATGGAGTGTCTGTGATACTTCACCCTAGGACTAGAAAACCAACTAATTCTTACGTTAACAAATACAGAAAATGGTCGGAGCATACTGAGAAAGAAGATGACGTTCAGTAAACAGAGTGAGCTGTTCCATAACTGCTAGGAATAATGTGTCTCTATTAAAGAACTGGAGAAACCTTGAAATCTGAAGAGAACAGCCAGACCATCTCTGTGAGGAAGAAAGATTATTTGGGAGTTACAGTAAGCAAACAGCTGTCCTAAAACTAAACATGGAAGGAACATTTTCCTAATCAAAGTTGTTGGCAAACGTGACTTTTAAAATGTGGACGCAAGAAAAAAAAGGGCCTTCAATGGAAGAAAAAGACAGGGGTGGGGAGGTCACAGGAAGCTAGCATGATGGTCTAGGGAAAACCCATGACCTCACGTGCATCTGTTCCTAACAAGAACTGATCCATTCTCCTCTCAGCCTCCTGCACCGATGGCAGATAAATGAGAAGTGTGAGCTTTAGCTCCTTAAAACTTCTGCGTTTGCTTGAAAACAAGCTTTAAACCCCCACTACCTTCAGTTACGTGGTGGTCAGGTATTGGGTCTCATAACTCCCCAACGTGTGTCAGAAGAAACAGGCTAAGACAACAGAAGCTTAGGGGGATCTGGAATCTTATGATAATAAAACTGCTTACGTTTTTGGCTGAAAATTGTTTGTTAGATGAAGAGCAAGACAAACGTCAAACTGATGAAAATCAATAGATGCCCACACTTAGAGACAGTGATTTTCCAGACTAACATTCCAGTATTTATTGGACACAATAAAAACCTTCAGCAAACTCATCAACATGGTTTTAGCAAGTTAAAAATTAGGCTATTCAAGAAAATAAAGGATGAGTGGTTTGAGGACATAGATCACTGGGCAAAATGCTAACCGTGCAAGTATGAAGACATGTGTTTAGACCCCCATAATACACAATAATGGGAGAAGTACAACAGTATTTATATCTTCTACTACAGTTTCTCAATGATAAACGATGGCCGAAACAAAAATTTTAACTTCATCCCATTTGGTCCTATAAACTAATTTTATTATAAATGTGGAGAGAGATGTAAGGACACAAGAAAACAAGGTTTGTGTGCTGGTAGCAAACACGAGTGTGGCCCCTGTGGTGGTAGTGTAAAATGCATGTGTAAAACATATGTGGTGGTTTGAATGAGAATAGCCTTTTAGGTTTGTATGTTGGCACACTTGGTCCCCAGTTAGTGGAACTGTTTGGGAAGGATTAGAAGATGTGGCCTTAGTGGGAGGAGGTGTGGCCTTGTGAGAGGAGGTGTGGCCTTGTGAGAGGAGGTGTGGCCTTGTGAGAGGAGGTGTGGTCTTGTAGGAGAAGGTGTGTCACTGGGTTCCAGCTTTGAAAACTTGTGCCATTGACAGTACGCATCCTGCTCTCTCTGCCTAATGTTTGTGAATTAAGATGTAAGTTCTAGGCAGACACTACCCCCATACCTTTGTTCTGCCACCATGGACTCAAATCATTTGAAACCATAAGCTCTACTTTAAATGTTTTCTTTTATAAGTTGCCTTTGTCATGGGGTTTTATCACAGCAATAGTAAAGTAATGAAGACAACATAATGCCTAACGAAACTACGAAAATTCCACACAAACCTATGGATTTTAAAACCTGACAGATTAATAAAATGAAAATCATACAGGGTATTTTCTTTAACATGAGGTACGAATTAATAATGAGATAACTAGGAAATAGACACTTTTTAAAATAGAGTACAGTATTTTTTAAATGTCCATAGGGAAAGAGCAAAATTCTGAAACAAAAATACATCATTTGAATAAAATGAAAATATAAAGTAAATATTTATGGGACAAAACTAAAGCAGTAGGGAAAGGAAAATATATACAAATAAAAATGAGTACAGGATAAAGAAACTACAATATAGGCACAAAATATGCCCACTGATGGGAGTGTAGGTCAGTGGCAGAGTACTTGCCTGATCTGCATGAAACATTAGGTTGCTGAATTAGCAGCAAGCTACACAGACACACACACACACACACAGACACACACACACACACATGCACACTCATATACACACTCACACATTCACACACTCACACATGTACACTCACACACTTATACATACTCACACACTTATAATACACATGCACATTCACACACTTACATACACTTATACACTCACAAACCCACACACATACTTATACAGTCCCACATTCACACACACAGGCACACTTATATACACACTCACACATTCATACAATCACATATACTCACACCCACACTCACATACTTGCACACACTCACACATTTACACATATACACACACACACTCACACAATGCACACTCATACCACAAACTCACACACTCACACATTCACATACTCACATATGCACACTCACACAGTTACACATACACATGCACATTCACACACTTACACACACTTATACACACACATACTTACACACACATTCACACACGCACACTCATACACATATGCACACTCACAATACTCACATGCACATGCACACTCGCATACTCACACACTTGCACACTCACACATTCACACACATGCACACACACATGCACACACACGCATGCACACATACTCTCACACACATACTCTCACACACATACTTGCACACTCACACATTCACACACACACACACACGCACACACACTTGCCAGAGGTACATAAAAATCCATTGGAGGAAGGATAGTGTTTTAAATAATGGTCCTGCTTCAACTAGACAGCCAACATAAATAAAACAAAAATAAAATTTCACACCGAGTCTTACTCTGCATTTAAAAGTCAACTTAAAATGGACGACTGACTCAAATGTAAAATTTAAAGCTATAAAACTTTTAAGAAACCAATAGAACATTGTTAGGATTCAGTACTAGGCCAAAAAAAAAAAAAAAAAATCTTGGACTTGGCACCAGAAGTGCATTCCACAAAGGAAATATATTTAGCTTTAACTTTGTCAATATTAGAAACTTCCTCCACGTGGAGGACCCTATGCAAAGACGAAGAGGCTCGCTTCACTCTAAGAGAAGATGTTTTCAAATCACGCACTCAGCAGATGACCGGCCCTGCATCAGCTGCTGCGATAAGACTTGGTGACCAAGAGCAGCTTCCAGAGGGAAGGTCTTACTTTGGCTTCTGGCTGCAGAGAGTAAGGGTCCATCTCATTGGCGAAGTGCGGTGACAATCAACAGGTGTGGTGGCCACAGCAGGACGCAGAACACCCACATCTTCAAATGCAAAACAAAAAAACAAAACAAAACAAAACAAAGGCAAGAAGAGCAAACTGAAGTGACTGGAGGATTTTAAGCTCAAAGCCAGCCTCCAGTGGTGCCCCAGCACCATCCCAGCTTCCCCAACGGCATCACCCAGTGAGAGTTCAAAATCGTGAGACCATAGAGCATATATCTCATTCCACCCACTCCAGGTACCTACACATATGAAGTACCGTCAAAACAAAACGTCAAATTATACACAAAGTGTGTGTGTGTGTGGTGTGTGTGTGTGTGTGTGTATTATATAGACACATAAAATACAAGTAGAAAATAGACAAAAGCCATATATAAACATTTCATGGAAGATCTAGATGTCAACACAGCAAGGTATTAAATATCATTAGCCATCTGGTAAATGCAAATTAAAATAACGGTACGATATCACTACTTATCAAGTGTGAGATATCGATACTGATCAAGAATGGCTACAAGAAAAATTGTAATATTTTGTTGTTTGTAAGATATTTGGCTATGGCACTTACATTTTGTTCTATGTATTTTACTGCAATAAGAAGAAGAGGAGGAGGAAGGGGGAGAGGAGGAGGAACCATCAATCCTTCTCAAAGCTATGGACATGAAGGAAAACAGTGAACTTGATCAGACAGTTGATTGAAATCAGGATATACTTCCAGGCTTTTCTGGGGCTGCACTGACCCGGCTGTCAGCCCGTCTCAACTCGCTGGGCTCTTGGCCTCGTTCACCCTGAGCTGTCAGACATGCATTGGTCCCAAGGCGAGCGATCCTTGGAGAGAAGCACCTGCAGACCCGAGTGTTCATCGACAGCGATGAGCTCACACTAAATGGACACGCTACACATTAGTGCATGTGGTAGGCTCAAATGCTCACTGGGCCCGCTGCCTCCCAGGCGCCCTGAAGAGAAGGGTCCAAAACCAAGCTAAAGGCTTAGATATGAGCCGCCATGTTTTACCACGCACAGCGGACGTCGCTGGCTCCTGTGTAGGATGCAGCAGGCTCTGTGCTGGGTTTTTGGCTTCCCTTGAGTTGGTCGCTTGGAACACTGGTTCTCAGGGATGGGGCGGCTTCTGTCCTTTGTCATGAAAACAAGAATCTGCTTCACGATGGTAACTCACCGCCCACAGCATGCTTGATCCTGCTATGTGAGTTCTTTGAGTGGTTATAGCTTTTCTCTTCCCAGATGCCTAGCAGACCACTCTCTGCCTCCTACGTAATACACTCATCTGATATATATATATAAACTTTCTCATCCCTCTCCTTTCCTGTTTCCTGTCTCTATAGACATCCTCATACATGGACTCTGAACCCATTCAGAAGTGGCCAATTAAGACTCTTTATCTTGAAAGTCTGATTTTTCCAGTCGTTCCGGAGCACTGGATTCCAACCTAGTACATCCCTCCTCAACACCCACTGTTGAGTGACACAGGGGCCTGTGAAGGCAGGTATCCCCCTGGCATGGGCATTCCAGCTTTCCCTGCTAGGATCACACACTAAGCGACTCCCAACCCACGGATGGATCCACAGACTGAAGTCCATTGGGGTCTTAGAATTTCCTGCTCATGAAGTGGGATCAACACGGCCGCCGCCATGAATTATTCAGCACCAACCTGGGTTATTCCTGAGTGAGCAATGGAATAATGGAAGCTGACAACATTGATTTGGGGAGGATTTATAGGGAATCCAAGTTCAAGGCCAGTAAGCAAAGGCTGGCTGGGCCCCGGGGAACTTGCCCACAAGTGCACAGGTCCTCAGGGAACACGTCCGCCAGGACAACAGTGCGGCCAGACCAGATGGCCCTCAGAAAGCTCCTTGTCCTCTCAGAGTTTGAAGGACATACACATTGTGCCCATCTCCGAAAAAAAAATATAGTGTAGGCCCCTTCAAACCAGTTCCCAACCCAAAAAGGATGGACAAGATTTTTCAAGCATTTCACGAAACATCTGAATTTCCGGATAATTAACAGCTCGATAATCAAATCTCTGAACATAATTTTAGTTGCTTGGTAGCAAGTTAAGGAAGAATGGCTTTGATACAGCGTTATCTTGAATTTTGTATTAGGTTTTGACTAATTAAAAGGCGGGGGGGGAAGTATTGGCATCATATCTAATCCTTCCATTGATCTCCATCAACATTTATTCTGGTATCTGCTATTGCACAATCGTTAAATGTAAAATATTAAACTGGACATTTGACTTTATTGATCATTTTATGGACTAAAGATACAGCGAGTAATTATTTGCCACGACAGACTCATCGACCGGGCTGTCATTGGGAGAGCTCAGATTGACAAGAGCTTGATTATTATTCCGGGGTGCTGTTTGCATCGATAACTGTGTCGGTCTCTCCCTCACCACAGCGTCACAGTTACCGCATCCTTCAGGACTCTGCTGCCTGCGCTCAGTGACTTTCAACAGAGGCCGGGCACGGGACAGTGGAGACTCAGCCTCTGGTGTCCGGTATTTTGTTGTCCTCACCCCTGGTGATCTTAAAGCCTCGGTTTCCCCATTTGAAAAACAATATTATTTATTTTGAATTTTCCTCCGAGTCTGTCCTTGTTACCTCGACATTTGCGGTTTTATCCGGTTTCCTGCAGAGGCGTGGTTTCCTTGTCAGCATCTCAGGGGTCTGGAAGGGCGCTAGGGATACCTTGATGGATGAGCCCCAGTTCTCGTACAGCTTCTGAAACTAAAACTGTGGCTGCTGACCCTACAAGGGGTTGTATCAGTGGGTGTGGAGGGCTGTGAGGAACTTGGCAATACTGAGAAGCTTCTGGTAAGCCAAAATTTCATTCAGAATCAAACGTGCACTGAGCCTGGCACCTCTTACCGGTGCCGAATGGTGTGACCTCGATGCAGCCTAGGATCAGAACATGCATGGTCCGCCCCTCCAGGTACGCGATGTGCCCTCACCATTAGGAAAAAAGCAATACAGATCCATAAGGACTCCATGCATTTATAGAGCAGGGCTCCTCAAACTTTTTCTTTCTCTTTGGTTTATATTTTTTAGAGATTTATTTGGGGGGGCTGGAGAAATGGCTCAGTGGTCAAGAGAAGTACTTTCTCTACTTAGAGGACCTGGATTCAATTCCCAGCACCCATATGGAGGGTCACAACTGCCTGTGCCTCTAATCCTAGGTGATTCAACACCTTCTTCGGCCTCCGTGAGTTCAAGGCACACACATGGTGGCACACAGATATCCAGGCACACACGTGGTGGTACACAGATATCCAGTCACACATGTGGTGGTACACAGATATCCAGGCACACGTGTGGTGGTATACAGGTATTCAGGCACACACGTGGTGGTACACAGATATTCAGGCACACATGTGGTGGTACACAGATACCCAGGCACACACCTGGTGGTACACAGATGTCCAGGCACACACGTGGTGATACCCAGATACCCAGGCACACATGTGGTGATACCCAGATATCCAGGAACACATGTGGTGGCACACAGATACCCAGGCACACACATGGTGGTACACAGATATCCAGGCATACATGTGGTGGTACATAGATACCCAAGCAGGCAAAACACTCAAAACATAAAAATAATAAAATGAAACCTTAGATATTTATCTTATTTTTATCTTTCTCTCTGTGTGTATGTGTGTATACATGTGTGTTTATGTGTGTATACATGTGTGCATGAGTGTGTATGTATATGCATGTGTATACATGTGTGTACATGTGTGTGTTTGTATGTGTGTGCGTGTATGTGTGTATACATGTGTGTATGTGTGTATACATGTGTGTGTACATATGCGTGCCAATCCAATGGAGACCAGAAGAGGGGGTTGAGTTAGCTCCCTGGAGCTGGATTTATATGAGTATTGGGAACCAAACTCAGGTCCTCTGGAAGAGCAGCAGTTGATAACCACTAAGGAATCTCTCCAGACACATCTTTCAGTTTATCTGCAAAAAGTTAAAACTCAAGCCCTCACCTAGAACAGTGCTATGATTCGGAAGCATAGCCCATTATCCATAATTTGGGCTCGTAGACAAGCGCATGGAGGTCCTCTCCAAGACAGGGACTGCTCTCTGGGTTTATTAGAGGCCCCAGATTTGCTCTACTGTGAACACTTTTGTTGATTAACCCCCTTAATTCAACCACTGGCTAGGTGTGTGATGATGAGGAATTCACTTAAACCTTTTATGCAGTGACACAAATTTCTCTTTGCAGCTGTGTGGCAGTGTCACCGTTAGAAGATCCCGAGTGAGCTGCCTGAGCTGTGGCTGCCACACAGCCATGGCAGTGTGTCCTTGTTGATACCTGGATAGGTCTTCCTGCCCAATCTAGAGTCCCAGTTCCTTCCGTTCAGTCGCACCCAATTCCCTGCTGATTTACTACTTGAGTTTCTGTCCAACATCATGAACATGGCTTTCTTTTTGTTTAAAAATGTCTAGTGTGCTTCTTCTGTCAAAATGGGTTTATTCTCTACTCTGAAGATTTGCTGCCTCTACGTTCAGCCTTAACCACATTAGCATGGCCTGGAATCTCCCATTTTAAATCTTTCCTGGGGCATAAAATTAATCTTTCCTTAGGCAGTACCTAAAGGGTATATGTATTGAGTGATCCAAAGATCAATTAAACACAGATTGAGCCTCAGAAAATAAACTGTTTCTCCACACAAAATGAGGCCATGGTGAAGACAGGAGAATCCAGGAAGACTGAGTTCAGATTGGCCAGTTATCTTAAGGAAGATAAAGAGGATAACCCATAAACGTGCTCTGAAAGTGTATGTGTGTGTGTGTGTGTGTGTGTGTGTGTGTGTGTGAGAGAGAGAGAGAGAGAGAGAGAGAGAGAGAGACAGACAGACAGACAGACAGACAGACAGACACAGATACAGACAGACACAGACAGACACAGACAGGGAGCTAGAGAGACAAAAAGATAGAGACACAGAGAGACAGAGACAGACAGAAAGACAGAGACAGAAACAGAAAAAAAGACAAGGTGGGTGGTCATGCTTGTGGGAGGAATGTAAGCCCTGGGTCTAATCTCTTTGATGCAGATGGTGCTGGCTCTCTTACAAGTGAGGAACTATTAGAATGTTCAAGGCCACTTGAAAGAAGGTAGTGAAGATCAGCCCTGAGCCTGTTTACCTAGCCCTAAAGAAGGTGTTATTTCTGCCTTAGAGTTTCATTGCTGTGGAGAGACAACATGACCAAGGCAACTCTTATAAAAGCAGATATTTCATTTTGGCTGGCTTACAGTTTCAGAGGTTCAGTCCATTATCCTCATGGTGGGAAACACAGCAGTGTCCAGGCTGATATGGTGCTGGAGGAGCTGAGAGCTGCACATAGTGGGAGACAGGGAGAGAGAAAGGAGGGAGGAAGGGGGAGACAGGGAGAGAGGAAAGTGGGAGTAAGGAGGAGACAGAGAGAGGAAGGAGAGAGGAAAGTGGGAAGAAGGAGACAGAGAGAGGAAGGAGAGAGGAAGGGGGAGACAGGGAGAGAGGAAGGAGGGAGGAAAGGGGAGACAGAGAAAGGAAGGAAGGAGGAACAAGAGAGGCAGCCATTCCTCTTGAATAGGAATAAGTAAAACACGTGTACTTACAAACAACGTGCTCATGAAGCAGACATGAAAGAAACAAAAAGGAGAAAAGAAAAAAGGAAAGAACAAGGAGGTCAAGGAGGAACACTGAGTCTAAGAGTCCTATATTAAAGTCAGCTTGCAATAAGTGTCCAGAAGCTGGACTTAAAGCACAGCATTTAATATGCCACATGATCTATGGAAACAGACCTGCTCAGCGATATGAAAGCCATGTGCACTAAAAACTATAGAGCACTGGGAGAAAGTTAGAGATTAAACCCCTGTTTTGGGGGTAAAGACATGTATCGTTCATTTGTTAATTTTCTCCAACATGATGCAGACTCATTGCAGCCTCGGTCAGAATATTAACAAGACTTCTTAAAAAGAAATTACAAAGGTATTCTAACATTTCCATGAAAATGGAGAGGGCAGAGCCACACTACAAGTGGACCTCCACGTGTGTGTGTGAAGTCAGCAACAAACACTGAGGAGGTTGTGGCCCTGGTGTGCTCCCAAGAGCCCAGTGTAACCACAAGCGCATTTATAAGATGGGGCAGAGGCTTAGAGGAGTGGGGCAGGTGGCCACAGAAGAGGCTGCAGTTCCACAAGAGAAGGATGGTGAAACAGAGAACACAAGGTGCTCAATCCTCAGAACTGTAACAGGACCCCTTTGTGTTGTTCAAGCCGCTGAACTCGGGATAATTCGTTCTGGCAATGAGATTGAGAGCCAGGTGATTGAAAAGAGGCAGAGAGAAGGCTGGAGGTGACAGACATCAGAACTGCCTGGACTGTGCCATGGGCATGCACACATGTCAGAATGCAGCCTTACATCTGTTCATCCTATTGATAAGCATACCAACTTATACCTCAGTAAACGGTCTTAAGACAATGCACACATTCATATATAACGCATACACTAGACCAACAGAAGGGTAAAAGTGCATACGTGTGCCTATATTTTCTCCTGAAGTTTTATGCTATAGCTTTAACTACTTACTTGAAAATAATGATTCTGGGGGGGGATAATGTAAAAAGTTATTTTCATATTTCCCATAAGAATAAAAAAATTTACCTCGTACCACTCATTAAATATTTTAAATCAATAAATCTCTTCATTTATTATGGCAACAAAAGTATGTACAACGCCTACCAATAAATCTACACATCTGAATGTATAACATTTTTATGGGAAATGTATATATTCTTATTTAAAGGTATTAAAGAAGACAAATGAATGGAGAAATACATAAAAGAAATGTTGTGGTCCCCACCAAATTTTATTTATAAATTTAAACGTATCGTCAATGAAAATCTTCACGCAGATGAGGAGGGGGTTCGCTATTTACAGAGACTTGCTTGAGGCTATAGTTACTGGCACATGGCTGTTGAGGGGGTAGATGGGTGGAGCCGAATAGAGAGACCTAGACAGATGTGTGTACATTCAGAAAACCCACCAGCAAAGAGGTGGAGCTGCAAAGTAGTGGAAATTCATCATTCTGATGTACTAGCCAATAACAAGTAAGAGAGCAATTGGTTATTTTTAAAGGGAAATAAAAACAAATCTTTACAGTACCGTCATTTATTAAAGTGTGGTGTGTGTGTGTATCTCTGTGTGGTGTGTGTCTGTATCTCTGCACAGTGGTGTGTGTCTGGGTGTGCATCGTCCATGTACTGTGTGTTATGTATGCACGACTGTGTGTTCTGTGCATGTGTGTGTACCTCTGCATATGTGGGGTGGTGTATGTCTATATCTCTGTATGTGATGCAAGTGTGCCTCTGTGTGTATCCTGAATGTATATGCATGTGTCTTGTGTGTGGGTATGTTGTCTATGTATGCATTTGTACATAAGTGTTGTGTGTATATCTCTGCATATACAGGTGTATGTCTCTCTGGGTCCTGTGTGTATTCTGATGTATGTGCATGTCTGTGTGTGTGTATGTGTGTGTGTGTGTGTGTGTGCATGTAAAAATGCATACAATATACACTCACGTGTGCAGGGTTTTTTTTTTTTTTTTTTTGGCCAGGTGCTATGGATCCAAAAATGAGTAAAAAGTCATCTTAGAGCCAGTGAAATGGCTCAGTTCAGTGAGTAAAGGTGCTTGCAACACCAACCTGTTGACCTGAGTTTCATCTCCAGAAGACACAGTAGAAGGAAAAAAATCAACTCCCCAAATTGTTCTTTGACCTTCCACATTCATATACACACACATGTACATATATACAAACACACAGGCACTCAGACACACACACAGACACACATACACACATACACAGAAACACACACACAGACACACAAAGACACACACACAGACACACAAAGACACACACACACACACCACATATACATACTCATCCACACTAACAACAGCAACAAAACCAATAAATGCTTTAAAGCTATTTCAGTAAGCCACATTAGGGAGCTCTGAACTTTGTAGTGGTTTGAATAGGAATGGCCCCCATCCGCTCACATATTTGAATGCTTGGTCATTAGGGAGCGGTGCTACTTGACAGTTTAGGAGGTGTGGCCTTGCTGGAAGAAGTGTGTCGCTTGGGATGGCTTGGGGGTTTCCAATGCTCAATCCAGCCAGGCCAGTGTCTCTTTCCTTCCTGCTGCCTACAAATCTGGCTGATCAGTTTCTCCAGCACTGTCTGCCACCATGCTTCCCCTCATGCTAATAATGGTCTAAACCTCTCAACTGTAAGCAGCCCCAGCTGCTCTCTTTTATAAGAGTTGCCATGGGGGTTGGGGATTTAGCTCAGTGGTAGAGCGCTTGCCTAGCAAGCACAAGGCCCTGGGTTCGTTCCCCAGCTCCGGAAAAAAAAAAAAAAGAGTTGCCATGGCCGTGGGGTCTCTCCACAGCCAAGAAGGTTGAGCAGACAAACAGCAGCTCTAATAGTAACAGCAGACAATGATCATCTGCCTGAGAATGCTCTGGGGTTGGTCTTCGAGGAGAGAGTGATGCATTAGGGGTAAAGAGGAGTTTTCAAATGAAGAAAATAAGGGAAGGAACAGAAGTGGAAGAACATTTTGGTAAAAGATGCGAACTGCATGTACTGTCCTGTGGCCTCACTGAAACGACACCTCCAAAGGAGGGGCCTCCAGAAAACAGAGACATAAGCAGTCCTCCTGGGAATTAAGAAACAACTGTACTCTCTTTTTTCTGTTGTTCTATCCTGTCTGTCCTGTCATTCCTGTCTGTCCTGTCTGTTTGTCTGTCCTATCTGTCTGTCTGTCCCGTCTGTCCTGTCTGTCCTGCCTGTCTTATCTGTCCTATCCTGTCCTGTCTGTCTGTCTTATCTGTCCTGTCCTTTCTGTCCTGTCCTTTCTGTCTTGTCCTTTCTGTCTGTCAGTCTGTCATCCTGTCCTATTCTTTCCCCACCCATGCTTTGCATGTTCACTCTGTACTCTCCTCTATGCTGTCCATTCACTATACAAGCCTGGGGAACCAGTTATGACATCAGTAGGTATGCCGGAACATATCTTCATTTTTCACAGAAACATGAAAAATATCCAATATGGCAGTAGGCAACTCTGTCCTAGATCCTGCTCAGCACGGACATAGATTACCATAGCATCCTCTCCCCTGATACCATCACTGGTATATGTAGCTGTCTATGTGAGTGAGAGAGAGTTGGCCACCAGTAAGGGAGCAGCCATATGTCTAGTGACAATTCTGTTGCTATAACAAAAATTCCCCAAGAGAATCAAATTTTAGGAGGAAAAGTCTGCTTTACCACACGCTATTGTGAGTCTCAGAGGTTGTCTGTCCTCGGCTGGCTCCATTGATTTAGGTCTGACAAGGCAGAACATGGAGGTTTTGTGGGTGCTCTGGCTTCATCATGGTAGAGGAAGGGACTGAGGCCAAGACAACCCATTATGGGTCATCACTAGTGACCTTCCATAGATTCCACCTCTTAAGAGTCCACTCTGCTAGGAATGCCTCAGCGGGCTGACCTCCTGATGGACTTAGTCTTCCTGACCCAACCACTCTCAAGGTCTCTTCTCAACATTGCTGTGTCACAGACCAAAACTTCGATACCTGAGCTGTGGGGCATTTTGTATCCAAAGCACAACAGCGTCTCTATGGTTAAAACAATGTGGCATTTCCTATCCAAATCACAACAGCATCTCTATGGTTAAAACAATGTGGCATTTCCTATCCAAATCACAACACCATCTCTATGGTTAAAACAATGTGGCATTCCCTGTCCAAATGGTTAAAACAACAACAACAAGATTAAGTACTTGTTAATTTATTTGTTAATGTCTAATCCTTGGTCCTTATCTATGCTACTGACTTAATTCACAACCGTTATTGTGGCCCATTTATGAAACCCAAGCCTGTTCTGTTATTTACCAATAAAGTCAAATGTCCTGTCAAAACCAAATTTATGTCTTGGTTTAAAACAAAATAAGTTTAATAACAAAGAATTTTTATACTATTGAAATAATTATAAACTGACTGATTATTTTTAAATACTAAAAGGAAAATTGGCCTTTACCCAAGAAATTTCTTTCTATTTTAGTGTTGAATTTGTTTTTCGATGTATATTTAGCACATTTTTATTCCAGACACAGTAGTTTGAAACTCCTGAAGACCAATTTTACCTCCCTTCCCTCTCCTCTCCTCTCTCCTTTCCCCTCCCCTTCAGGGCCCTCCGCTCCCCTGCTCTGCCCTGCTCTCTCCTTCCCTTCCCCCTCCCCTCCTTCCCCCTGCCCTACCCTGTTCTGCCCTGCTCTCTCCTTCCATTTCTCCTCCTCTCCCTCTCTCCTCTTCTCCTCCCCTCTCCCCTCCTCTCCTCTCTTCTGCCCTGCCCTGCTCTCCCCTTCCCTTTCCTCTCTTCCCCTCCCTTTTCCTATCTTCCTTTCCCTCTTCTCCCCTGTATCTCTCGCTCTTTGGACCAGAATGATTTCATCGTTAACACTGCAAAAATTGTCAAAATAAACTGAGCATCGTCAGCACCTTTGAATTCTGTCACTCGTGTAGGCGTTGTTGCACATCAAAGGGAAATACTTGAAGAAATACGACACATCATAAAGAATGGCTATTTACAGCTGACCATGGGTGTTAAATCTCTCTTTAACTGGTGTTTCCCCCCTCTGTTTAAACATTCGCAAACCCAGAGAAGCTTCAATAGTTTCTATATCTCTAATGCCAAGTCCATAAATATACTTCTCATACTTGATGGAAGTTTGATTTTAACTAACTTTAAGAAGACTTGCTAGGCTGTTTTAAAGTCCAACTAGATGGCCGTGTATAAGCAAATGTGGTTTATTGTGACAAACACAGCAGTGGCACTAATTGCTGATATCAGTAGTTAATGCTAGAACTGTAACTGACTCATAAACAAACATTTGTATGCATTCATTCAGCTACCCAGGCATTGATTATGTTTATTTCTTCACCAGAAATGCATCAGATAAATGCCTAGTTACTAGTTACAGTTTTCATCGTCAGCTTAGACTCAACAACTGCTTTTTCTCAATAATTTCATGGCATCTGACCAAGTATTACAGCAAGATTGGAGCTTTTGCTCTTGACTGTGAACCTCAAACAGAATAATTTGGCATTCCTACTGGAATGCAGATTCTGAGCCATATTTCACCTGTCATTGTTAAAACTGCTCTGCGTGTGCTTACATAGGAAGTCCAGATGTCTCCCTGCATAGTTCTCAGAGATCTCAAGCTTGAGCCTCATTCTGGTTGACAATGGGCATGACCAGGATGAACAGCAGCCTTCGAGGTTGGCATTGGCCATGACCAGGACAAGCAACAACCTTTAAGGTTGACATTGACCATGACCAGGACAAGCAGCAACCTTTAAGGTTGACACTGACCATGATCAGGACAAGCAGAAACCTTTAAGGTTGACATTGACCATGACCAGGACAAGTAGCAACCTTTGAGGCTGACATTGACCATGACCAGGACAAGTAGCAACCTTTGAGGTAGACATTGACCATGACCAGGACAAACAGCAACCTTTGAGGTGGACATTGGCCATGACCAGAACCCTACTCCTCACTTGTTCTTATCTCTTCTCTAGTTCTCATTGTCGAAAAGTAAGGTTTTATCACTGAACCTCTGGAAAGACCTATTACGGTTACACCAATATGTGATTGTCTATGGTGCCATATGTCTGAGACCCTTCCACTCCAAGGTAGGAGATTGAACATCTTAGGTACAGTGATGGAGGAAAGGAAAAGAGAGAGGAGGGGGAGAGGAAGGGGAAGGTGAATGAGGAGGGGAAAAGAAGGGAAGAAAGGAATGAAGATAGGAAGGGAAGGAGAGGAAGAGAGGAGATGGGAGGGGGAGGGGCAGAGAGGAGAAGAGAGAGGGAAGGAAGGAAAGGAAGATAAAGGGGAGGAAAGAGAAGGGAAAGAAAGGAAAAGAAAGAAGAGAAGGGAAGGGAAAGTGAAAAATAAGGCAAGAGAAAATTAGAAAGAGAGGAGAGCCAAAATTGGTCTTTAGGAGTTGGAAATGACCATATCTGTGATAAAACTGCATTCGCTCTGTACAACAGCAAATGGGGAATTAAAACAATAGATTACTGAACCTGGAACAGCAATAATGTCTATCTGAACTGAAACACACAGAGAAAGAAATGCTGGAAAAAGTCAGCAGCCTAATAGATACGTGACTGGAGTTCCCAAAGGAAAGAACGCAATGCCCAAAGCATGCTACATCAGAAAACAGCACACGTGTATACAGTCGGAACTGCATTTCTCCTCCTCAGGAAATCCTGTTAGAAGAATGAAAAGCAACTGAGAAAATATATGAGAAGAAGAGTCAAACATACAGGCCCCGGTCAGCAGTAGATAAACGAATGCACAAAGAGTTGATTGGCGTCATTAGTGACCACGAAGGCATAGCTTAAAACCACAGCCTTTGGAATAGGAGGGGAAAAGACGGATCCTACTAAATATTAATAAAGAACATAAAGAAATGGACACCCTCAGTCATTGCCAGCAGCAATAAAATAGTGCAACCACTTAGGAAAATGGTTTGAAGTGTCTTAAAAACATGCATAAACACAATGGCTCAGACACCCTGCTCTGACATGAATGAGATCATATGTTCACATGAAAACCCATGTACGAGCGGCCACAGTATTGTCTCCAGCAGATCCAAGCTGGATACAGCTCAATGGTTTAAGAACAGGTAAAAAGGCAAATTAATCAAATGAATGATACGTTCATATGTGGTATATTATCCATCAACAACAGGGGAGAAGCTGTCCATTAGCACACAACGCATGGCCGTCTACATACCACCCCAAGTGAAAGAACCCAGACAGTGGGGAATTCACCACGGACGCGCCAATGTACATAGAATTTCTACAAAGCACAAACTGATCTGCAGAGACAGAAAGCAGGTCAGCTGTTGCCTGGGGACCAGCAGTGGGTGGAGGAGGACACACGGGAGGAAGCAGGAAGGGCGACGCAGACTCCTTTGGGGTCGATATCCGTGCTCACCACCTTCATTCTGATGACAGAGTCACGAGTGTGTGCAGATGCTAAAAGTTAGCAAATTGTGCACCTCCCACGTGTACAGCTTGTCATACATCGATGAGAAGGCGACGGAGCTGGCCAAAATTAAAAGATGGGCAGGAAAAACATAGCAACATTTCAAGAGAACTGAAACAGGAGGAAGATCTGTGCCAGCTGCCACGCCCTCCCTGCTGTGATGGGCAGAGCCTATGAAATTGTGAACCAAAACACATGTTTCCTAAGTGGCTAAAGTTTTTCCGTCTTCCAGGCAACTGTATGGGCAGCTAGGAAAGTGACTGACAGGCCCACCCGCCACGCCCACATGACACGCCCACTCAGCACGCCCCCCTGATGCTTTTACTTATTCTCTCAATCCCTTGAGGCTAAGAGACACGATTCACTGATCTTTGTCTGTCTGGGTCTCTCAGTTGCTACCATGCCTTGGCTAGATGGTTTCTATGCTGATAAAAGCAGACAAATGGATCATAAAATATACTTCAGTGGGGCTGGAGAGGTGACTCAGCTGTTCAGAGCACTGGCTGCTCTTCCAGAGGACCAGAGTTCAATTCCCAGTACCCACATGGCAGTTCGCAATTGTCTGTATCTCTGGTTCCAGGGGATCCAACACCCTCACACGGACTTGAACGCAGACAAAACACCAATGCACTTTAAAAATGAAACTGAACAATAGTTTTGAAGTACGTACCCCAAATTGACTTCAAGTCCATATCCATGTTTCTGCCTAGCCCCAAATTGCATCTAATCACTGCGGTTGGCCCTGCCTTGCCTGCCTTCTTCCAAGTTGCTGGTCAACAAATAGCGTGTGGAGAAGCATCTTGGGTAAAGTTGCCTCAGCTGCAGCTTAGAGAGCTGAGGCTCAGAGCTGCTGCAAGGAGCTCGCTTTGGGGGGAGCGGCTTCAGCGCCCACATGATCCTGCAGAAAATCTGCTTGTTTCTTCTAGTTGTCAGACACAGTGAAACCCACCTGCTCAGCCTGAGCAACTGTTTCAATCAATAATTAAGTAACTTTAAGGTCCCGATCTATACAAACTTATCAATATTTTCACTGAAAAGGAATCAATACAGAGAGAGGGAGGCATCTGACTAAACCCTTTTAATGGCCGTGTTTCGGCAGTGAGACGCAAATGAACTGATCACATGGGTGGCTGATATCGGGCTGCCAATGATTCTCACTTTTATAAACATTCCCACCAGCCCTGCTTAACACTCTCCCTTGGCGGTATATTACCTTGGTAAAGTTCTGTTCTCCACGCTCTGCTCCAGACTGGGCATTCTCTTCTATCGAGTGGAAGAAAGTTGCAGTTAATTATTGATAACTATTTCCAGACAGTGTGTTAGTACTTGAATCATCTAATGCTATCACAACTTCATAAGAGAGGAATCATTATTCATTTTTGTTTTATACACAAGAAAAAAAAAGGGCTCTGAAATGTTAAGTACTCATCCCCAAAACACAACGGCTAGCGAGGGTGAGAGCCATGACATTAACCTAGTTCAAATCTCTTTGCCATATTCATCTTAACCGTGATACACGTGTTAATATCACCCAGTGTGCCCTTCTGGCCGTAGTGAGTCCTGTGGCTAATGCCCAGCCAGTGCACAGACACAGCGAGGGACTCTGGGATCCTCATGAGAAAAACTGATCTCTGCTTCCGTCAGACCATCAGTGCTCAGAGACGTTACAGAGGTTTTACCTCAGTAAACACAGAAGACACTGGTTGCATAAAGAAGCTGGGTTTGCTCTGAAACTTCAACTCCTGGCTATATACTTCTGGGTGGATTATATATTCTCTGTGAGCTCCTGTTTGTATGGGCTCCTGTTAAAAATAGTGAATGTCGGGTGTGGTGGTGCATGCCTTCAATCCCATAATTCAAGAAGCAAAGACAGGCAGATCCCTGAATTCAGGGTCAATCTGATCTACAGAATGATTTCTAGGACAGCCATGGTGACACGGACGAACCTTGTCTCAAAACAAACAAACAAAAACAAACAGTGTGTTTTGTGAGGGTTAAATGGTATCACCCTGCAGCAGCTTGCCACATGCATTCGTTAATACTGGGGGGAGGGGGCAGACTTTTGGTGTGCAAGTTACTTATAACAAGCCTGATAGAGAAGAATGTCTAAGCCTTCGTAGAGTTACTAGGTAGGTAGACAAGACCAAAGAGAACGCCATCAAGTTCAGTATCTGAGGAAGACCTGGGTTTCTATCGGATGGTTTGGTTTGGAGTACTGAGGACCTGGGGCATACTAAGTAATTATTCCACCACTGAGCTATTCCCAGCAATCATGAGCATCTGCCAAAAAGATGGCACCATAACCCTTTATCCTGACATTGTTAAAGAGGCCAATACTCTCCATTAAAACCCTCTGTAATGGAACAGGACCTCAGTGAGAGCAGAGCCTCAAGATTCTAGCATCTTCTGAGGGCTGTCCCTCACAGCCCTGCATCCCTCACAGCAACCCTGCATCCCTCACAGCAACCCTGCATCCCTCACAGCAACACTGCATCCCTCACAGCAACACTGCATCCCTCACAGCAACACTGCATCCCTCACAGCAACACTGCATCCCTCACAGCAACACTGCATCCCTAACAGCAACACTGCATCCCTCACAGCAACACTGCATCCCTCACAGCCCAGTATCCCTCATAGCCCTGCATGCCTCACAGCAACCCTGCATCCCTCATAGCAACACTGCATGCCTCATAGCAACCCTGCATCCCTCATAGCAACACTGCATCCCTCACAGCCCTGCATTCCTCACAGCAACACTGCATCCCTCATAGCAACACTGCATCCCTCACAACCCTGCATTCCTCACAGCAACACTGCATCCCTCACAGCAACACTGCATCCCTCACAGCAACACTGCATCCCTCATAGCAACACTGCATCCCTCACAGCAACACTGCATCCCTCATAGCAACACTGCATCCCTCACAGCAACACTGCATCCCTCACAGCCCTGCATTCCTCACAGCAACACTGCATTCCTTGCAGCTCTGTGTGGTGGGGGCTAGGTTCCAACATTAATTCTGAAAATAATAACATTAAAACAATAGGAAGACATTTAGGGTAAACAAAAATATTAGTGTGCCTCCAGAATACTCTATAGCACGTACAACTAGTTTGCCCATCATCTAGAAAGAAGATTCTGGAGTGGATTTCAGAACAAGCTGGAGCAGGTACAGCCCCTCAAGGGGACCATTTCAAGATATTCAGAGGTTATCGCTGATGGAACTCTTATTTCTTTTTTAATCATACCTCCTACCCATCAAACCAATGAATTTCAAAGTATAATGTTATGTGAGAAAATCCAGAGAATCAAAGAGTCTATACTATCTTATTTAATGTCACATTTATGAAACTGAGCACGGCACACTCAACTGTGAAAGTACGAAGAGTGACCTCTCCAGGAGGGGAAATCAAGTGAGGAGTCACAGGGAGCCCTCTGGGGTCATTGGGATATTCTGTATCTTAAGTCGGGTAGGGTTCATGAGCACACACACACACACACACACACACACACACACACACACACACACACACACACACACGGAGAACTCACTGACCTTGACACTTAAGCTTAGTCATTTCAGGTGTTGGGAGATGGCTCCGGCAGTCACCTGCTTGCCTTATGAGTATGCAGAGCTAAGTTCGATCGCCAGAAGCCATGTTCTGGTTTTGGGTTTTTAGAAGAATGGCAGCCTTATGTGTCACCTTATGATGTCATCTTAAGAATATGACAGCACATGCTCTTAATCTCAGAGCTGGAGGTGTGGAGTCCGGATCCCTGGCCAGCCTTGTCTACTGGGAGAGATCTAAGTCAGGGGAGAATCTGTCTCCAAACAGAGCCTTTAGGAATGAACAGAGACCAGACTCTGGCCTCCACATCCACACACAAACACTACTATCACTCCTAGACACTCGTGAGCACAACTCCAGTTGTACCCACACCGAATCCCATTGGAAAAGCTAGGACTCCTTTGTGTCTGTTGTCCTGCTCAGTGGCTTTCTCTTCTCTGCCATTCTACCTCACTGTTGACATGGAGCCAGGCTCCTCCAAAGACAACGCTGAAGAGGAAACAAGCCAGCCAAGATGACAAACTGGCCGAGCTCTTTGGAAGACGGTCATGTAGTGTGTGGTCTTCACAAACGGTGTTAGCCTTGGTATTCAGCATTTACTTATAGACTAGACCTAGCTTGAAGGCTGACAGCGAATGTCTCCCAGCCAACCCAGTCTCAGGGTCTTATACTTGTGTATGTGTGTTCCTCGAGTGGTGCCTGCGGACTTTGAAGCTTGAGAGGATCTTCTCCTAAACGTACGTGTTGTCGGCGTTTATCAATTAAATCATAAATGTGACAGGATACTGCAGTAGCTTCGACACAAGTAGCAAAAACTCCAGGACCACAGTGTGGCAAGAGACCTCAGCTATCGGAAGTTGCCTGTTAATCTCCCCACCATGTGGGAAGTCCTTCGTAGGGCAACCCTGACTGAGGGCAGTTACAATAAAGTTTAATTAAGATACTTGAGAGTTTCCATCTTGTGTGCCACTGGGCCATCTGAGGATGTCAGAGGCGTGAGTGGGTGTGGGTCTAAAACCAGAGAGGATCTGCCAAATAGCTTTTATGTGTGATCAATACAGAACAATTCAACAGCAATAAGAATTGCGACATCTTCCCTTGGGCCCGAGCCTTGTCCTCTAAAGAAGGCTGAATTAAGTCCAGTGCTTATATTGCAGGAAAGAGGCAGACGGGGCAAGGCAAGAGCTGCACTGGCATTTCAGGCTCACTCTGCCCTTCAGCGATGGAAATTGTACCTCCCATTACTGCTGCCTGGGTCATGGGGGAGGCTTCCAATGCCCTCAGCTGTGGGGAGCTGCGGTACACACTTTCTTTCTCTGTAAATATTTTTTCAAAGGTTTACTTTTTTTGAGAGAGAGAGAGATAATAAGTACACATTCTCATCTGTAAAGGTTGAAACTCCCCTCTCCATCTCTCCTTCTGCCCTTCGTGGAATTGCCTCTCCCCTGCGGAGCACAGCTGAGAAATGTTCACTTATATGCTCTGAAGAAAAGGATTTCCAAGTGGCAGAAAGGAAAAAAAAAAAAACCACCTCAAAGTACAAAAGTGATCTGAAAAATTGCACAAAGCACTCACGGGCTGCTGATGGGTCCCAGCCGTGAATAATTATTGATCTTTGGGTTCTGGAAGTTGGGTAATTAGTGCCTGGAAGGGGGCAAAAGGCAGCTTAGAAGCAGGCTGATTACCCCTACCTCTCTAATCCGTGTGGCTGCAGTTTAAGGGCCTGCCACAACCCTTAGAAACTGAAAACAGCCTGCTTAATATTTATGTGGTCAACGGTAACGATTGATAATGCGTGTTGGTTTTAGGCAGAACTCAAGGATTGTTCTTGCTACAAAACCAGCTAGGGCAGTCGCGAGAAAACAAGAAAGCTAAATCTTTAGAGGAGAGGCAGAGTTCAAATGTATATTTAGGTAGGGAAGGTTCCCCCCTCACATCGCATGTAAAATATCCGTGTGGAACTCCTTAGCACGTGCGTGCACGCACGCGCACACACGCGCGTGCGCGCACACACACACACACACACACACACACACACAGAGTCCTCAGTGTTTAGTGGAATATTCAGTGCCCCAGGCACTGAAAACAGATCAGTATTTTTTCTGTATGTGACACGAATAAAATAAAGAACAATCCCACGCAACCAAACAGCACAGAAGGAAAACCTTTCCCTCCACCCCCACATCCCTCAATAAAGGAGGCGGTGAGTGCTGGAAGGAGACACATACAACCTCTTAATATGTTCTGAGAATTAAGTCAGGCAACAGGGATAAAGAACACAGAACACCAGCTGGCATTTAGCAGAACTTTAATGCATCGTACCTACTTACACCAAGTGGTATTTGTGTGAATTAAACGTGGAGATTGTCTTTTCATTTTAAAGACCAGAGCTTTGCTTTTTAACATCCAAATACTTTTTCTAACATTTCATTTGCTAACATAATAATTAGCCCAAATATCAAATGTTGGAACAACAAAAAGAGGAAGGTAAATATCTGCCAAAGATAGACTCCATCGTCAATGGCTCCTTGGATAATGGCTACCAGCCTCGGCAACCTGAGCTCAATCCCCAGGCACAAGGTGCTGGGTAGACAGAAACAACTCCTCAAAGTTGTTCTCTGACCTCCATGTGCACACTGTGGCATGCATACGGCTCCTCCTGCCATGTGTGCACTAAATAAATAAATAAACAAATAAATAAACAAATAAATAAATAAATAAGAAAGAAAGAAAGAAATGTGGGGTTTTTTGTTTTTTTTTGTTTGTTTTTTGTTTTTTGTTTTTTGTTTTTTTTTTTTTTTTTTTTTAGTCTCCCAGGGGCTGGAGAGAGGGCTCAGCAGCTCAGAGCCCTTGCTACTCTTGCAGAGGGCCATTTGGCTCCCAGCAGCCAAGCCAGGCAATTCCCAACTGCCTATAGCCCAAGCTTCAGGGAAGCCAGTATCCTCATCTGGGTTCTACCAGCATCTGGTACGCATATGCATGCACACTTACACACACAAGTGCACAAAAATAAAAGTGAAATAAATCCTCGTGAAAAATCTTCAGTAGATACAAACAAATTTACATAAATGATGTCACATCGTTGGGACCTATTTTTTCCCCCATCTGATCCTCGCATTCAAGGACATGCTGTCATGTCTGGAGAAGAGCATTCTTTGTATTTGAGGGACGTTGAGGAATTCCAGGGAATTCTAATTATTCCCCAAAGGTCAATAGCTTTGGTACAAAGAGAACACAGTCAAAGTCTGAAACACCCTCGTCCAAATTCATTCGTCACGAAAAGAAACAGGTAGTGGTGGCCTAAGCAACCACAAGTTTTCCTTAAGGGAAAAATGGATTGTACACAAAATTACCTCTGTAAGCTAGCTGCTTATTTTAGTACCTACGAAGGACAAACCAGTCCTTTGGAAATTATTTTTTAAAAAAGAAACTGCTGAAGTGGCCAGGAGCCTGAGATGAGATAGGCCAGAGGCCTCGGGGAAAAGTAAATACTATTGTCCCTGCTAAAGGATCGTAGCAATAAAATGGCTCTTAATGACGAACCGCCTGCTATGCCTGCTGTCCCAATCAGCCTTCTTCAGAGAAGCTTTTTGTAGTAGACAGGAAGTGACACAGATACCCACAACTGAACGATACACAGAGGGATGAGAGACTTTGGAGTGTCGACTCCTAGATGAGATGACGTCCTCAAACCCCTCCTATCAAAGCTCACAGATCTATACAGAGCCAGAAAGCATGGAAGATACTAAGGAAACGGTGTCTTCCAGTCACAACGGGACTGGCACACATCTGAACTCACTGTGTGTGAGGGACTATGGTAGCAAGGACAGGGCTCACACAAGTTCGAGTCAGATGGGATTTCAGCACTGGGGAGGTGGACACGGGCTCCCACCCCTAGCCAAGAAGCCATCAGCAAGAAAGGAAAGATTAGTTTCTTGTAATGGAATCTCACTGGGTATATTAACCTCTCCTCAGGGCAGGCCCCATGGCCAGGAGTAGCTCAAGGATACTCAGTTGTAGACACTTTGTCTCCTTTTGATTTGTTTATACTTTTTTTTTTTGGTCTGTTGCTTATTTTCATTTCTGTTTTTGTATTTTGAGGGGAGTTTGGTGCTCCTGTTTCTTGTTGTTTGTTTGATTGATTGTCTTAAAGAGAAAAAGAAAGAAAAACTTTAAATTTGGGTCAGTATGGAGGTAGGAAGGATCTGGGAGGGATTGGGAGAGGAGAAAACTATATGACAAAAAAGCATTTCAATTAAAACGATGAGAGGAACTGAGTTTGGGAGTAGAAAGGAGAGGTAAGAGATGGCAAGGAAGAAGTCTTGCCCTGCAGTCTAAGAGGAGAAGGAACATGGAGCAAGACTCTCTCAGCCTTGGCTCTCTCCACACTTAGTAGGGCTGCAGCAGGAGCCCGGGTCAGGATTATAACATGTGCAGCTGTGAGCAGGGTCATGTCAAGGTCTTCCAGAAGATGAGGGCAGCAATGGACAGGTTCCCCAAGCCCTCTGCTATCCCAGCTAGCCCTAGCATCATGACTCTGACTCCACGTCAGGGACTAGTGATGCCATCAGAGAAGGGGACACTCCCCTATGGAATCAAATAAGTAAGGGCATTTGGTTGAAGGGTAGGGTTGGTCATGAAAACACTTGCATACATGCATAAGTTCTTTAATCAGTATTTATTTTTACATTGAAATGCTCATTAACATGTGTAGAAGCAAACCAAACAGATAGCCCACTTTTACTTCAGCTAGCCCACTGAAGTAAAAGGATCCAGAAGACAGGGACTAAAGGAACTGTAAATTAAGGGGAATCTAGAGTAATATCGATGACTATATTCAGTGTTTGTTTTTATCATTTGATTTCTTCAGTATTTATAAGTCTTCTTAAAATAAATATTTCTGACTTTCAAACCTAACACACGCCATTCTCAACACTAGGGCCAAACTATGGTTTTATTCACAAGGCCAGAACCTCCCCTGGGAGGGCACAGGCTGATCCCAGCCAAGCCACCCTCAGGTCTCACTACTCTGTAGGGCTGCGTATCCCAACACATAGACCGCTTCTCAGTGTGGTTGTCCAGGGTATGGCTGGCCTCTGTTCTAGGCCCTGAAGAGGTATTTCTGCTATGCTCTGTCCCCTTGAAGCAGATACAGAACTCAGGACTCAGGAAAGGGACACTCTTTTAGTCTGCCTTCAGGCTGCCAAGGCCAGTCGCCTTCCTCGCCCACAGGGGAAGTGCGGTTGAAAGAAAATTCAATCTGCCACCATAATGAGAAGATGACCAACCACCCAGACTCAGATTTCCTGCCAATTAGCTCTGTATCTACAGCCAGTCACGTAGGTTTGCGTGCCCTTTTCTTGTCTATAAAATGAGGGTGGAGTCCAATTTTTTCCTATGTCCACAAAATCTCATATCTCTATACATATACATATATCATACACATATATGTATATATATATACACATACATGTGTGTGTGTGTGTACACACTTCCTTACCGTTTTGTCCCATGATTTTTTTCCCAAATCATGTTCAGAGCCAGCAGACTTTGTTCTTGAATCCCAACTACATCCCCTGGTGCCGGATCCCCAGTAGGTGCTCAAGGAGTACTTAACACTTGAATGTTTCATTGGAAAATCTCCATGAAAGGAGACTGCTTTCTATTGTGTAAAAAGGCAGAAATCTGTGGTGACCTAACACGGGAAGAGAGACCTTCCAACGGCCCACGACGCAGAATATATTAGAGCGACGCGCCGTCTCCATACATATCGTCTCTTTAATATAGCTTTTAAACAGCTTTTCTTATTAGCCAAATGAATTACAGTAATCCTTTAACTCTCCTGTGTTAGATTATCAGCTATTTCAAGTAAGTGCTAACATTTCTGTCACTAGCAAAAGTGAATTACGCTCTCCTCCCCAAGCTTGCACCAACATGCCCAACAAGCAGGCCGCGCGCGCCTCTCTAATGGGACAGCGTGAGGTGCTGCCTCCTGGGGATTGCCAAGCAGACTGACATCTGGGGGTGGGGCACATGTGTCCCACCCTGCAGCCTGAGCAAGGCCAGACAGCTTCTGTGGTAGGGGGTGAATGAATGAATGCAGATGGTATCTGGATGAACCATGGGGCACCCACAGCCTCTCTGGCTTTGTTCTATAAATAACTTGCACATTCTAGATGTTGTTATCCCTTGTGATCTCTGTGTCAGGAGGGCCTCTGGCAACATAAAACGTACCAATTATTTTACTCCAAGCTCCATTGTTTAGAAATCTGGAATATGTCTCTTCCAGGAAAATTCAGTCCTGTGACATAAAAGTCCTTGTTTGGCATAGAAATACACCATGATGTAGAGAGGAAGGGAGAGATGTGTAAGGATATGCAAGAAAAAAATATGAAGTTTTTCTGGGAGTGGATGTGACCATGAGGGTAGGAGCCTTCTTCCCTTTCTTGCTGTCTGCCTGACTGGGTGTGTGCTGAGTCACGCCGTGGATCTGAATCGCTCTTCCTTCTGCCTAGAAGCTCTCTCGTCCCCTTTACCTGGAGGACTACTCTATACCAGGTGTAGACGCTCCTAGATTGGAGCAGGATTATCTTGGAAAGAGAAACGCAGGAGCCAGGGCTGGAAGACCATCTCCCAGCACAACCACTGAGCTGTGTAACCATCTTGAATTTCTGGGTTCAGTTGCCTCATCTTTAAAGGATACCCTTCCCCCAGGATCCTCCTGAGTGTTCCTCAGCAACTGGCCTGTTCCCTGCCTTGGGCTACTCACGTAAAAGCAAGGTAGTTCTGAGGCCAGGTCCCTGTCTGTGTCTTCCTTTATCACCGGGAGTTATGAGCATTCTACATTTTTCACTATTCTTTTTACCACAGGTTCAGCTGATGTGCCCCTCACAAGGTATACAAGGGCCTTTCAAACGTATCTGTCTTACCTTTTGGGTCTTCTCCTTGCATTAACCTCTGTTTAAAAATCCTGGAAGCTAAATATAAATGGAAAACCACAAGCCAGTTTGAACCGGTGCGGGTCAATGTGCAGGAACCAAACCTCGCTTTATTGATAACGCACAGAAAACCCCTTCGACATCCCCCAGCCGCTCTCCAGTGCTTTCCACATCACAAGGTTGCTTGTGATCCTGTAACCTTTTGATCAATTGCTAGCCTATCATCCGGAATCTTCTGCTAAGCAAAGAGCAAGGCATCCCTAAGAGTCGCCACTAAATTTTAATGTGGATTAATAATACATCTCGTTACTCTCACCAGAACGCCTAGCTTTTTGGATATAGTCAAGTCTTATCAAGTTGTTGATTTGAGTTGGGCAATGTGCATCGGCTCTCTCTCTTTCAAGAGAGCATTGCACCCTAGATCGGGGTGCACCACATCCCCTCAGGGAGCTGCCGGGGCGGGGCGGGGCGGGGCGGGGCACATCTAGAACGGAGATTTGGTGATTTTAGTCATCTCAATTCTATTTGACCTTTTTAATCTAGAAAAAGAGCTCCCGTTCTTTTTCCTCTAGAAAACCCACACGAGTCAGTGTGCACCACTAAAAGAGCTGATTTTTTTCCTTTCTTACGGTTGAGTGTGACTCCAGTGGAACACAGCACTCGGCAGCATTCCTCTGGGCCAGGGGCGAGCAGGACACACAACTGTAAGTAACTAACCAGACAGAGGCCGAGACTCCTCTCCTCCTCTCACCCTTGCATAGCTTGGGAGGGGGCGGGGCATCGCGTTAGTAAGGTTGAAAGGGAGGCCATTAAGTAGCATGACTCACACATAAAACTGTGCAGAACTAGAGGAAGACACCTCAAGCCAACATCAGGCCTCCACAGGTGTAGGTACACATGGCCATGTGCACACATACACACATAGGCGTACACACACACACACACACACACACACACAGAGGCATACCCACACACATACACACACACACACACACACACACAGGCATACTCACACATACACACACACACACAGGCATACCCACACACATACACACATACACACATAGGCATACCCACACACATACATACACACACACACATAGAGGCATACACACACACACACACAGAGGCATACACACACACACAGAGGCGTACACACACACATACGTACACACACACAGGCGTACACACACACACATACATACACACACAGGTACACACACACACTCAGAGACATACACACACACACACACACAGAGGCATACCCACACACATACACACACACACACACGTAAACATACGCACGTGAAAGAGACTATGGAATATTATTCCGAGAAACATCATTGCTACCCTGTGTTTTAAAAGCTTCAAACTGTGGAAGGCAGCTGGGCTAATTGCTTTCCAGGAGATTCTCACAGCAGCGGCACAGGGCAGGCTGTACTGTCGTTAGCTACACTTTATATGAAGGAACCCTGCTTGTAAGTAAGGGATGCAGGGTTTGAACCGGGTCTGTCCTTCCTAGCTCCCAGCTTTCAGAGATTGTTTCCTAGGAGACTACAAAAAAAAATCATAAATGTCTGGTGGCAGAGATTCATCAACCAGCTAGATTTGTGTCCTATAAAAAGAGGAGACTTGTTTAAGTTATTTAATTTTCTTGAGGATGAAATATTTTTCCCATTGTCTTTTTTTATGATGGGTATTCTGGGTTTGGTTTTTTGAGGCAGAGCCTTGACCTCCCTGACTACCCTGCCTCGGCATCCCGAGTGCTGGATTACAGGTTTGGGTCGTTATTCCCAGACTGTGTAAACATGGTTGAAGAGACGAACAAGCAGATTAAGACCTGTATTGTTATCCCCAGGCAGAACGGTTTAACGCGATGTGAAATGTAAGGTAAGGTAACCTCCGGTCGGCCCAAGGAAAAGAAGCGTCACGGGTTCTATTCTCCCACTAATTAAAGGACAGCAGTGTGAAACCTTTGAAGTCAGGAAATAATTAGAAACGTTCAGATATATTTCAACCCAGAAGCACCAACTTGAACTAAGAGATGGATGGCTCCTCATGGCAGGGCCATGAAATATGCATCCCTCCTTTCCCATCCCGCACCCAGCCATTTGGTCTTCTGGTCGGTGTAAGAGTTAGAGCTCCTGGCAGAGCAGAAGCTGTAATTGCAAACAGCTGTAAAGTATTACTCATCTTGCTGATCAAAATGACTTCCCATTAAATAAACCATGAAAAAAGCTTTTCCACCCACAGAGAAGTGAGGTGTAAATGATATACGGACTCCATCAGGAGGGGAAGCAACAGATTGCATTTCCTTAAAAGTATGATTTTTATACAGCTATGGTTATTTTCAGAAAGAAACTCAGCCGTGCTCAGGAAAACAAGCTCGGGTAAGAACATCCACACGCCAGTGGGATGCTGGGAAGTGTTTGAAGTTAGGAAGCTTTGAGGAGAATTCTCTTGCCATCTTTAGGGTCTAGGCCTGCATGTCAACCCTGCAGCCCATGGGCCACGTGCCACCCCAGGAGAGCTATGAATACAAGTTAGTGTAACGTTATAAACTTACTTAAAATGGGAGGTTTGTGTGTGTGCGTGGGTTTCTGCTTGGTTTTGTTTGTTTGTTGTTTGGGACGCCATTGCACGATTTTTGAGCATTAACTTTGTAGCTGACATCTTTCTCTGTGTAGAAAGCCGGACACAGCGAGCAGAACTTCCAACTCAATGGAGACAACTGGTGCTGACTGTGCCTGTCCTCCAGCTCAATCTGAGCAGTGAAGGTGTTGGGGTAGATATCTCGCCTCGTGTCAGGACAAACCACAACGGGGCAACATGGTTCCATGTGGAGAGAGAGGTTCGATGAGAGAAGAAGAGTTGAAGAGGGGAGAAGTAAAGGCTGGCCGTGAGCATACGAAGGGAAGAGAGGAGGGGAATGAGGAGAGAAGGGACAAAGGGGAAGAGGGGAAGAGCAAGAAAGCAAGGAGCAAGAGAAGAGAAAAGAGTGAGGAGGGGGTAAGCAGCCCCTTTTATAGTGAGTCAGGCATGCCTGGCTGTTGCCAGGTAACTGTGGGAGGGGAACTTAGACAGAATACCAGCATTAGGGACACTAGCTGGACTTCCACATTTTAGTCTTTCTGTCGTCGCATTAATGCCACAGCAATCATGGTGGCACTGACACCACCACAGCAAAGAACAAGTACTCGGCGTTCCAGTTCTGAGGCCTAAACGCATCCAAGTACTGGTGGCTGGGTGCAACTCAGATGTCAGTCACGTTGCCCAGACTTCTCTGCCAGCCTCTCCAGGGTCTCTTAAGTCTGTAAATGATCTGGCTCTGTTCACCAGGGGATAAAATCTGTAACGCTTCCCCTCCACTTACAAACATAGATCTCTGTGCCTGCATGTCCTCTCTCTGTCAGTCAAATGCAGAAGCTACCTGAGCTGTCCTTCCAGTCTCTTGGTTTTTGAGACAGCATCTTATTATGTAGCCCAAACTAGTCTCAACTCTTGGCAATCCTCCTGTCTCAGCCTCCCAGGTGCTGAGGTCACAGATGGGAACCATTACACTTAGCTCCTAATCTCACTCAAGCGTCACCAGGCACGACCTCAAAATGTGTATCGACTCCACAGCTGACCCAATGCTGCCCCAAAGGCTACTTTCCCCTCTGCCCTGGCTCTGTGCACCCTGTCTGACTCCACACGAGGCAGAGGCTTTTCTGTACTGCGTGGTTTTGTCCCCTGAGAATTTCTTGACATGGGAATTTCTTGATATCTTATCAGAAAATCACTTCAGAGTTCATAATTCCAAAGTAATACTTTTCTCCCCGCTTTATGCTCCTAGAACTCAGGGGAATAAAGGCTAAACAGAGGTCTTCATGTCTGAAGAGTAGTCCTAAGGGGTGGTTATCAGACTTGATCAGACTCCGATGTGCCTGAGTCTCAGTGATGTGGTAATTACTTGTCTCACTGCCGTGACAAAATCCCTGACACAAAAGTAGCTTAGGTTTGGAGGCCCAGCGAGTCGTGGCAGGGAAGGGCGCGGCAGCACCAGTGTGAAGCATATGGTCCTGTTGTGTCTGCAGGGAGAAAGTGGAGAAATGGAGTCTGGTGCATGGTTTACCTCTTCCTCCTTGCTGAGAAGGGGAGCCCAGCTCCTGTAACAGTGCTTACCTTCAGGATAGATCTTCCCACAGTTACTAAATGTCTCTGGACACAGCTCACAGACACGTTCAATGATTTGTCCCTTACATGAATGTAAACCTCATCAAGGCGGCGTTCACTATTGACCATTGCAGGGGCATCCCTGGGTCCCTGAATAGAGGGTGGACACAGGGAGCCAGCTGCACACTCTGACAGAGGCTGTCGGACTGCTCTCTCTCTCTCTCTCTCTCTCTCTCTCTCTCTCTCTCTCTCCTCTATCTCCCCTCTCTCTCTCCTTCTTCAGGATGGTAAGCACCTGCTGTGCACAGCTGGAATCTTGAGGGACAAGGTGAGCTTTTCCATGTCCCCATGGCTGCTTTCTCTATATTGATTCCAGTATTGCAAGGGGGTCCTGAGGAGAACCTTGCAGAATTAAGATACTCTTCCATCTACCTCCAGGGTAAATTACGATCTATCTAAGCTGATCTAAATATGACAGCTGTCTAACACTTTTGGGCATGGACCACTAAACACCAAGACCCTCTCCTGCCACTGTGAATGACAAACTGTCCCCACACTTGCTAACACCTTGACTGAGGATATTGTGGTCCTGTCCCTTTTCCGGGAAACACTGTGGCACAGTCATATATGGCTTAGACATGGGGCACAGTCCTAACCAGTTGGCAGAGGATATTGCTGGGGTACTCTGGAAATGCTCCCCTCGGTAACTTTAAAAGCAAAACATCCAGGAAGAATTGGTCCTTTCCTTTTCTTTGGATCTCAGCTTGCTAGACACAGGTCCTAAACGCTCTGCAGCCATCTTGTAGCAATAAGGCACCTTAAAGTCAGAGAAACATCTAAAGCCCGCAAGTCAACCCCAGGCAGGGCTAACCCTTCTGGAAACATCTACTCTAATTCCCAAGCAATGTCTGGCCAGTCACTAGGGACTGTCTGTTCTCCATGCAGCTCTTTGTCACATGCAAAGATTAAACTACACAGGGCTGTCTGATTCCTCCTAACCCTCACGGTCACAGAAAACAACACTGTGCTGAGGGAGGAGACCCAGTACGACATGAAAATTCAAAGACCTGTTCAAACATTAAGAACTTCAAGATGGCAACAGCAGAATATTAAGCTAACCAGAGAGCTCTTGGGTACTCAGCAGCCTCTGCCCTGACGCAGGTCATGCCCCTTGAATCCAGTCTTGGTTTCAGCTTTCCATCAAAAAGCTGATCTGTCACTCAGTAGTGTGGGAACTGGATATTTCTGGCTAAAAGTGCAAGGGGCGAATGTTGGAGCAGGCACAGCTCAAAGGCCCAGGCATCCCACAGAGTGCTGTGAAGAGAGAAAGGGGTTGTTGTATAGCTCTCCACGGCAGCAAAGCAAGGCTCTGCTCAGTTTTCCTATCTTACGCATGTGAAGGACTGCCCCAGCCTCTTCAAAGAAGACTCAAGTTCTGTTCCACAAAGTGGCCACGTCTGGCAGCTGCACATTGTAAGCCCACTCACTCATTTGTCTTTCTCAGGGCTTTCTTGGCCTGAGCCAAGGAGCCCAGCAGCCAGCCATACTAAGGGGAGCCAGGACTTGTGACACTGTTAAGGTCTCACTGAGGTCATGGCTACCCTGGGTCAACGCAATGACCATGGTGGCCTGGGTCTTGCACTGTGAGAACAAGATGCAGTGCTCATGGCCTTGCCCAATGTGGGCTCCGTTGATCTCTCGGCCATCCCGGATGGCCAGTGAAGGTCCTTGGCTACCTTCTCAGGGTCTGGTTGATAACAAAACTTCCTCCAATGTCCAGCCTGCCATCATCCCCCATCAAAAGGATCAGGCTGGGTAATTTTCCGATGCCTAGTAGGCTGTCGTCATCAGCCCAGTCAAATCTATAATGTTTCCCCTAGTGAGGTCTTCCCTGTCAGGAGACATCAAAGAAGGAGTGTTGAAGAGACACCTTGAGCGGATGACTCCCCCACAGCCTGACAATGCAGCAAAGCAGCATTTAGATCATTCCCTTAAAGGCTAACTGAAGAGGGTTTGCATGAGAGTGTGTGGGGCTAAGAACGAGGACAGAGTTCTCAACCTTCCCAATGCTGCTACCCTGTAAGACAGTTCCTCATGCTGTGGTGACCTCAACTGTGAAATTATTTCCGTTGCTACTCCATAACTGTAATTTTGCTACTGTTATGAATTGTCACGTAAATATCTGATAAGCAATCCCTGTGAAAGGGTCATTTGACCACCAACGGGGTTGTAGCACATAAGGTGAGGGCCCCTGGGTTTGCACTTGAAAATCCGAGTAGAGCTGTGCTGCTTTGAGGATCTGAAGTCCAGCCCCTTGTTCCCAACTGAAGGCCAAATGACCAACCAGAACTTGCCTGACCTGCTGGCTTTCTCTTTCCCCACCAAAAAAAATGGTCATAAAATATTTGCTTCCCGGAGGCACCACAGCTAGAAGTCGGGGAACATATAAAATACACATTTAGAAAGGAAATCACTAAGGTGGGCCATTCCCACCTCTTCCAAGTCCCTTGATAGACCTTAAGTTTATCTGTAAAATCTAGACAGGGACACATGCTCAAATTAGCCAAGTCACATCAGAGTTTGGAAATGAGGGAGGGAGAGAAATAAAAAGATTTGAGAGATTTACTCCCCAGATTCCTCAGTAATTTCCATGCTCATTACCAGTAAGCCAAGTTTTCCTTACATAAGAGCCACTTGGGCGTGCAGCGACTTGAGATAATAAAGAACGCAGTTACATTTTATATGGTCACCGCAGCTCTGGGTGTTCCTGGACCTTGCATTAAATTTGCTCATAGTGCTTTCCCCTAATCAGTGAATATTAAGGTATTTAACCTGCAGTCGGGCAATCACCTCGGAAGATGCCAGGACTCCATTCTGGGGCATCCAGGAGTCAAAGGATGCTTTGTCAGCAGAGAACTACAAGCATTGGCCAAATCCTCATCCTGGGGATGTTTTTCTCTCCTTTCTCAACTGATCGGGGAAACCTCATCAAATTTCCTGGTTAAAATAGGAATGGGAAAGACTACACAATCGCATGGGATTGGATTCTTTTTTTTTATTTTAGCCATGCAAAATGAACACGCAGTTTACTGTCCCTCTGAAAAATGAGGATTCCAACCGTCTACTGAGGTCATTTCTATCCTTGGACTCTGTAAATACAGCATCCAAGGTTCAGGATGAGTGAGTGTCCCCTAGTCCACCAGGAGAGCAAAGATCTAGACTCTGCTCAGTGCCATGAAAGTCCACCTGCTCCAGGTAGCCGCTGAGATATATTTACTCCAGCAGCAGACAGACTGCCCCACGCCATCGTGTCCAGTCCTTCCAGCCTGCCCGTGGGACGGGGTGGGCTGACCTGGACACACACACCTACATGTCTGCCTCTCTAGTTTGGTCAAGTACACATAAATAAGCAGAAGAAATTCCAGCCCAGCGCGGTCCACGGGGCATCAGGTAGGTGAGACCATGTGGGACAAAATCTGTGGGGAGGGAAATTAAAAATGAGAGTGTCCAGGCGCCTGATCTGTTGGTAGCTCTAACTTGCAGTCCACAGCTACAAGTCCCCAGGGAGATTGGACCCTACTTAGGAAGACATTTGGAGTGGGCAATAAAATAATATGAAAATACCAAAAAATAAAAAAAATAGAAAGAGAAATAGATATGTAACCTCATCACAGGACTCCTGTGGTCTCTTGCAACACCATGCTTCATGAACCCCAAAGAAAGCAGAAAACTCCAGCTAGCGTTATAAATCCCGGTCAGCTGAATTACTTCACATGTTGCAGCCTGACTTAAGTTATTCATCGCAGAGGCTAGCAGCTCCCTGATGCATCCTTCCGTGTCACTGGACAGGGTAAAAATAATAAATTGGCCATTGTGAGACACTCCGAGTTTCGTGGGGTTGAGCAGAGCGTGTTTTATATTCTTCTCTTGGAACTGCCTCTTGTTGGTAGTAAATGCTTGCCACAGCTGCCGGGTCTCAATAGGCAGGTCCTAGAAGCAAGGATAATTCAATTTTCATCTGCTCTCAGGTCTCCTGCTACCCGTGTTCTTCCTTGACACCGACAAGGCTATGCCTGTCTTCCTGGCCTGGGGCCTGAAGAATACTTGGTTGGTTTGCTCCTTGGCAGAAAACGTCACATGCCACTCTAAAAAAAAGGAAAAATCCTCTCACCTAGCAGAGGCTACTCTGGTGAACACAAATTATGCTGTGGTCTTTCAGCTGCTCCCTCCTTTCCTTGTTGCTCCCCAAGAATTAAGATACCCAAGCGTCCATTCTTAGCAGTTCCTGTAGACAATCTAGCTTGATTAATCTTTACAGGCTCCAATTACAATGAAAAAAAAAATACAGACACGACACAGAGGCGCTTTCTGACACATTATAACTAATTATCATTTCGTTTCTGGCCTGCAGATGTCCTGTCTGTTGTCCTGGGAAGCAAGATGGCAGATTTTTTTAAAGGCCACCCTAGTGGCCATACTTTGGAGAGGACCAATAGCCTCACACACGGAAGAGAAAGAAAATAAAAGTGATGTATGCATGCCTGTTCGGTCCTGCGAAAACAACGGGGTAGGATGTGGCAGGTGAATTTCGATACAGGTGTCTGTGAAATATGGCGAAGTCATAAAGGATGGAACGCATCTGGCTGCAGCTATGATGGCAGCATAGCCCCAGGACAAAGTGACCGACACACAGGGGGCATTAAAAGGTAGACATCTGTGTGTATGTTGTGCATTAAAATGTCTTCGATATGACTTTTGTGCCTCCCCTCCCAAGACAAAATTGTAAAGGTACAAATATGCCTCCACGATGGCTGAATATTTCTCCTGAAATTGGCCCCGTTCTATTTCTGCTTTGATTCGTTATACAGGGGAGGAGGAAAGCTACCTTTGTAGCTTGTTTCTAGCAGCAGGCTCTGGTCTTTGCTCACTCAGTTGGTGCCTTTGTTTTAGAGTCACTGCTTTCTGTCATCCTCATGATGTTCGTATGATCCACAAAAGGCAAGGGCCGTGCTTCCGAATGTCTGTGGCCTGTCTCCCATATCGTGATATTCTTAAGTACGTTTTACTCTTAGACCCACCGTCCTCCTTTTAAAAAGATAGCGTGGGACTTGGGCAAACATCAGACAAGCATCCGCTCTGAAATCCTCAAGTCAGATCCCCCTAATCAAATGCTATCCCTGGACAAAATCAAATGTAAAGCGCAGACTCTACAAAAGCAAGGATCGTGGGTGGCGGTGACATCAATATTCGGAAAGACAAATAAATGCAATTAAGAAACCGGGCAATGAAGTAAACGTGCCATGTAGCCTACAAAAGGCCAGCCGCGCTGTGTTTATTTTAATATTGTTTAACGGTAACACCTAATAAAGAGAACATCATGATTGTGTGAACTAAATTTTCAGTAATAATGAATGCTACAAACTTAACCTCCCAAGTTTAAATAGGCTACAACGTCTTGGGAAAAAATGCAAGAAAAATTATTTGATAAAGGTGACGGTTTTTCACACCTGAAAATAATGTTTTTCTTGCAGCCTATCTTGATCAACAGCCAGCGGCAACACATTGCAGATATAATCTTGAGACCTTGTGGCATGTGCTTGTCACTACATGCATAACTTACTCTGGACAGAGGATCACGGAGACTTTGAACATAATTTCCCACACGACAGGAGATTAAATAGACCACATTGGAGGAAGGCAAGAAGAAGCTAGGTCTCTGGAGAACCAAAAAGTAAACTTCAGTCACTTCTGGAAGCAGGGAACAGCAGGAAACAGACCGTCGGGCTGCTTTTTCAAAGTTCCTGTCTCAAGAGCCCTGTGGGGAAGCCTGAGTTGCTGGCTAAGACTCAACAGAAAAAGCTCGGCCTGTGGAAGGTTGCCAATGGCTGGAAACTGTCGTCTTGCTAGAAATTGTCCTTCCTCAGCTCCCTTCTGATGGTATCAGGTTAGGGGTGTCTGCTCCCCTCTCCCAGAATGCCTTGCCCTTTCAGGGCCTACCCTCGAGACTAAGACCCACTAAAAGATGCTAAGCCAGCCGCCTCCTCTGAGTGTAGAGGGTGTTTCCCCTCGGTGCCATCTAACCCAGACAAATGAGACCTCAGTGAACCAGAAGGAAAGGCACCAGAGCACAGAAGAACTTTCCCAGATGCCCAGAACCACACCATCCTCCCGGGTGACCTTGTATTTACCATCCACATCAGCCATCCTTTCGAGAACAAGAACCTGCCTCACTCCATAGCTTTGAATACAAAGCAGGCTCATCCATGGAAAACTCTAGAATAGTGCCCAGCATCCAGTACGATGTGCATTATTTGGCGTGCAAGCCCTTCAGGGATGAAGTTGGTGAGAACATGAACAGTTATCAAATATCCATGAATGAATGCCTGTTTGGGGCTGCTTTAACATACCGAGGTGGAGGAGGGCACCTGTTTAAAGGTGAACTTCCTAGGTTCGGCCACTATGTGACAGACGGCCTTGATACCCAACTTAGAGAACAGGGAAACAGTTGCCACACTGAACTGCTCTGAGGGCTCGATGAACTTCAGATGTTAAACACTGGCCAGTTTCTGACACAAAATTGACACCTAATAAATAGTAGAAGGAAACAAAATGTCCTTCGATTAAAAAAATCACCTTCAGAAATTGGTTAAGAAGGAATGAGTGTTTGGGGATATAGATTATACTAGTCAGACTTCTCATCACTGTGACCAAATACCTGATGGAAAGCAACAGGAAGGGAGGGAGAGAGGCAGGAAGGAAGGGAAGGAGGGAGGGAAGGTAAGAAGGAAGGAAGGGAGGGAAGGAGGGAGGGAGGGAGGAAGGGAGGGAGGTAAGGAAGGAGGAAGGTTGGTTTATTTGGGGCTCAGAGTCTAAGGGGACACAGTCCATCATGGAGAGGAAAACACAGTTATAGAAGTATGAGGTGGCTGGGCACATTGCATCCTCAGTCAGAGGCAGCAGACACAGATGAATGTTGAAGCTCATCTTCTCCACTTTCTCCTTTTTATTCAGTCTGGGCTTTCATCCTATCGGACGCCACTCAAAGTCTTCCCTCCTCGGATAAACCTCTCTGGAAACACTCTTCTAGATACATCTAAAGGTGTGTCTCCTAGATGATTCCAAATCCTACCAAGTAACAAGGAAGACTAGCGATCACAGAGGCCACACATAATTCCCAGCAGGTAAGCCAGTTGAGAAACTTGATATGAGGATTATCCAGTCTCTATAACATGTCACTGGTGACTGGCCCCAGTAGACTTTCCAAGAGCCCCAAACTAAATTAGGTATACTTTCCTTTTCGTCTTTGGCTCACCCAAACTCCAGGTCCTGCCATAGAGCTTAGTGAACTTGAGCCTCCTGAAGAGTCTACTCTGAGAGAAGCCAACAGGCACCATCACCAACCCAACCACTTTCTCCAAGGATTCTTCACAGATTGGTCACTTCCTCTCCCAAGAATAGGACTGAATGAGTTCATTGTAGGGTACTTTCCTATTTCCTCTTGAGACACAGAGAAAAGACAGCTGTCCCCGTGCAGGAGCCTACAGCTACAAAAGTTTCCCCAACTCTTGGTCTTCATGGGTAAATCTACATGGCTCTCTATCCACACACTGTGTTTAGTAAGTGAGAACATCCTCCAAAGTGACAGTTTGTCTCAGGATACCCACCACTGAGCCCTTCTTCCCTACATAAACACAGTCTTCCTTCATCCAGAGATGAGGTTGGCCTCAACAATATTGAACCAGAGCGAGCCTCTGACTGTGTCATCTGGCTACCCATTGTAGAAGTGAGGCTGTATATACTCCAAGACAAGCTCATAAGATGGCTCACAACTTCAGCCACACAATTAGACAGCGTTCTCCTGAGAGAAATCAGCGTTTTGTCAGAGTCTAATTGCCTTGAACCCTCAATGCTTCGGAATAACCGGAACTAGCCATGGAGGGAAGGGGGAAGATTGAAGCCCTGCTAGTAAGCAAAAAAACCAAACCTGACAATAAAGAATTTATCCCAGACTCCAACTCTGTTCCCTCCTCAGATGACTTCAGCCCCAGCTGCAAACACACAAGGAGTTCACACTTAAAACCATCCACTGAGCCTGCCAAGACAGATCCATAAGAGAGCTTTATAAACCGTGATTTCAAGTAACCAGGTAGGTGGTATTGTTGAAGGAAAAATGTATACAAAAAAAAAAGCCCTCTTTAATAGCCTCTACTAATTTTTAAATGAGCCCACTTGGGATGTTTGTCTTTGTTGTGGCCACTACAGAGTTTTGATGCTTGAACAACTGAGGCTGATTTTTAATCAGGGGATGTTAAGGTTAAAGAGAGTGGTGTTTGCTTTTGTTTTGGTGTTATCTGATTAAAACAGCAATATTCTTCTGCAATCTTCATAAGAAATTGGTGCTTAATCCTCAATTAAAATGCTTTATAAAAGCAAATGAAATTGGGTTTATTCGAGCAGGTTAAATGTCGCCTCTCTAATGCAAATAATAGGTCGCAGAGAGAATGAATATTTACCATGAAACTAATTTCCTATTATCTGATGCCAATTAAGGTGTAATTGCTTCCTGGGCGTCACCAGACCTCTCACAGTTGCAGGAAGTGCAAGTATATTTGGTTACATTTGTTTAACTTGGGGAAAGTCTTCTGAGATTCATTATTTCTAAGAAGAAAATGAACTTGAAATTGGGAGTCCTTCTAATCTAATTTTCTGTGGCTGTAAACCTCAAAATTAGGTAAAATTTGCCATGCAACTGAGTCCAGGCCCACAAGCTTGATGCCCAGATGAACTCAGATGGATAAGAAAAGTTCTGTCCAACTCGGCGTTGTCTAATCCTCTGCCTACACAGTACCACTTTGTGCTTTTGATGGAACTATCTTTTAGTGAAACACATTCTCTCTTTTTTTTTTTTTTTTTTTTTTTTTTTTGGTTCTTTTTTTCGGAGCTGGGGACCGAACCCAGGGCCTTGCGCTTCCTAGGTAAGCGCTCTGAAACACATTCTCTTAATGTGGTTTTGACACCACTGCAAGAATTTAATTAGGATGCAAGGCAAGCACTAGTTAATCTAGAGGATGGTGGTTAAGTTTGCCAGTTAGGGTCTTGCTAATGGCAGAGGTACGATCTGCCAGATCTCAGAGACCGGGGCACCCACAGCATGTTACCTTGTGACTTTCTTGTGTTTGCTTCTACCAACCTCACTTCCTGGGGTCTGCGTGTGTCTTCTTGAGAGGAAGATAGAGTTGGGGATTACATACATGAACTTGGTCATGTGAAGTGGGCTTCTTGAACTCTAACCTTAACGGCAAATGTTATATAGGTAGGAACAAAGGAAGATAAGAGGTTTTCAATTACTGAAAGACCTGGTCACTCGGCTGAGACCTTCAAACAACCCTGGAAGCAGCTTGCATTAATTCTAGAAACAAAAACATGGTGCTGGAAGCAGATTTGTGTCAAGACTGCTTTTCTCTTCCATGTCTGTTATTTTAGGCAAATTATTCAAACTCTCAGCCCCACTATAGCAGATCATCCCAGCCCATCATCCAACCAAACATGAACATCGGAGCAGCCTGTCTCCATTGATGGTGGATGGGATGGTGGTGGCCTGGGGCAAAATACTAGCATCTTCCAACCGCGGCAGAGTCAAGAAGCATGTTTCCCTTATAACCTGCTCTGCCAATGTGCTGAGTTGTGAAACAATGAAGTGGGTGGAGCCAGTGTGCTGTTAGGGCTGGCTTGGGGCTCAGTAGTCTGTCTGGTTCTGAAGCCTGACAAATGGTTGGTTTTCCTAGTCCAGCATCATGTAGGATTCCTTCTGACCTCTCCTAAGAGCTCAGGACCATGTGAAGAAACAGGAGAAAAGGATAGAAAATGGAAGAAACCAACAGAGATACAGAGCTGTTAAGAATGTTGCCTCTGAGAGACCTCTCCAGGGACACAGGAAGAGACCCTTAGTTTGGCATAGTTTTGTATTATCACTGCTACTGAAAAGTCAAGTCTACCAGTCAAAGATGGAAACAACTGAATTAGCAGTTGAAGAAAAGCAACTATGTTGCAAACAGTTGCAAATTCACCAAAAAACAAAAATGACACAAACACACACTTTCTTGCAGAAAAGCAAAGGAGACGGAGCCAGGTAAAGAGGTGCGTGGGAAAGGCGATTCAGAGGAACCATCTCTGTACTGATGGAGATTTTCACTAATCTGTGCCCCAATCCACACAACTGTAATATATTTGTCAGTTTAAATGGATGGTTTTGAGTACTTTTAAAAACTCAATGATGTTTCTTACAGTCTAGACTTTTTTCCCCTCATTCTGGGACATTGCAAGGATGCATAACCCAACCTGTCACTAGGACTTTGGGAAAGGGGTCCCCTTTAGTGGTTTCTCTGCAATCTCTCAGAGGAGCTAGGATCATAACATTGTGGTTTTATCTTCTATTGACTTCAAGCAAATGGAACTCAAAAAGCAAAATACAATAAAGATTAATCAGAACTTTGAAATCCTATGAAGGCTTGTAGAGAGTAATTTAAATGGAAATGATTTTATTGTCACTAGAAATAAGAATCAAGTGCCAGGCTCACAGATGACATACAATAAGCCCTCGGTGACTGTAGATTTAACATTCATTGTTTTTAATGTTCTTAAGTGACCCTGAAAGTCCACAGCACGGAATAATTCATAAGGTGGCTGAGGCATGAGTCTGAGGTGCTGGCACTAGGAGGCAAGCTAATCATGTGACTAGATATTACTCCCATTCTCTGCTGCTTTTCTTGTAGAAGGTGACACTTGTAGGGGACTTGCAAAGTTCTCTGACTCCTTCAGAAGAGTTATCAAGAGATACTAGCACAGCCGGCAAAAGAACATTAACAAGGGACAAAAGATGCGGACATTAAAAGTTGAAGGACCAGCTGGAACATCAGCTTAGAACAGTCAGTGAACACTTCTCTATAATGTTAAAGGGGACGGAGCAGGCTAAGCACCTAGTCCTGTGGCTGACACGTGATGTGGTGGGGATCTTCCTCTGCCTGCAGCTTTCCCTTATGCTTCTGAAACAGTTTCTTCTCGCAGATAAATTGTCTCTAATTAGATAAAGCAAGAAAGTAGCAAAGGCCATCACTGGGGTTTTTTGTTTTAATTTTTCGGAATTTGAGCAGTAGTTACTGCAAAATCTGCTTAAGACAAAAAGTTTCTGCATAAAGCCACACTTGACTTGGCAGTCTATATTTATGGGGAACGACAGGGGGATTGGTAATACATTCTCTTAATCTACAGCTGCACAGTGTGACAGGATTAAGAGCCTGGGCCCATGTGCAGATGTTAGGTTGGGTGGCAAAATTGAGACACTTCAATAAATTTGCTAGTGAAGATTAGGAATGGGTGTTTGATACACCCATTTGGCTTTCCTCGGTGTCTGAACACAGCCTCTCCATAATCCTTCTGACTGCTGTCTCATTAATGTGTCTTTCAAATCATATTACATCCATATACGTATTGTGTCTGCTTAAAAAGTCAAATAAGGCTAGCTTTCATTAAGATGGTCTTTTCTGAGTCAGTGAATCTTTCCGCAGATGACACCAGAATAACTTTTCACCAAGATTTGCTCGTTTGCATATTTTGTAGATAGTTCAATGAAAGACGGCCCAGAGCGCAACCATCATTGCTCTGATGCTCAGGAAGCTCATTAATGTCCCAGGCATCTACGAAACAGATTGTCATTACAGGAACCTAGGATTTCCATTTTGTGTTTGTGCGGGGTGGGGGTGGGGTGGGTTATTAACACCCTGCCTGGTCCACACCTGGGTTTGTAGAGTGCCCCAAACAACAGGAGCAACAAGCAATTGAAATAAGTCATTGCATTGGTTATCAAACGTGAATATGGTAATAGACAACAATAGGAATATTGAGCTAACTTTCTCCTCGATCAAAATAACGGGAAAGCGGTTACATATCTGCAGGAGACTAGAAAGGTAGGGTTGGCGACTGCGATATGCTCTTCCGCCTTTCCCTACCTCGGGCCTGCAAAAGGCTTCAGAAACCATCAGCCGGGAAATGTACGTGTCATCTGCAAATCACACATCACAGATCTTAACTTGCATGATTGCAGAGCTGGAAGTGCTGAAGGGCTGAGTGGTTGGGACGAGGCTTAAGAGTGAGGTGAGATTGGGAGCACAGAGGACTGCAATTGCCCAGGGGTCTAAAATAGACTGGGCTTCAATGACAAGGAAAAAAATCACTGGCTTCTCCATCATTTCTTTAAAGGTCAAAATTTTTGTAGGCGCACCGGGAAAGCAGCGGATTGCAGATGCGTTTAACAGCAGGGTGTTTTACACTGCCATGACCAGTTAAGGGAGATTTTCTAAAATACACACCTGCTGGTAAACAGCTTGGCCCTACTCTGGGTCATCAGCTGCTTCCTTCTCCTCGATGCCTGCATCCTTACCTTGGTAGACTCCCAGACCTCACATCCATCAAAGCCGGGCTTTCCATAAAGTCCATTACAGTTTCAGACAGGTAGCTCTGTGGCTTTCCAGAAGGTTTTATGGTGCAGGGCTGCCTCCTTCCAAAGGCAGGAAGTATACACATGAGGCACACAGGCCCGGAGCACGGCCCTGCACCATTTCCTTGACACTCCGCAGCTCCGTAGGCAGCATGATCCCAGAGCAGAAGACTCCAGCCGCTACATTCTGCTAGACCCTTTGAGAAGTCCCCCCAAAAGCTAAGGGGAACCACTCAGGTGTCTCACAGTGGGGTCACCGACAGGTCTCCCATGGGACAATCGACTGTGGGCTGCTGTAAGTGAAGCACTCTAGTTGGCGAACTCACCAGAAGGTCATGTCGAGGTCATACTGAGGATGGGACCTCTTGGTTTCTGTCCACATTTGCTCTGTGGATAGAAAGGTTAGTAAAGGCTCATGGACGAGCCTTTGTTTGTTTGCTTTTACCTCTTCTAGTTCATAGAGAATCAGACATGGCAAGACAAAGCCATGAGTGTTTCTTCCAAGTCAAACACACATTAGACTCACCTGCTCCATAAAGTTACTATCTAGAATGCCTGGGGTCTTCTCCCAGGATATCCCGGTGACACAGATGACTGGCGGGGTGAGACATGGCCTCTAAGAGCTTAATGTATTCACAGAGCCATGTATTCATGTAGAGATGGCAATGCATTACTGTGACCGTCCTGGACATTTGACTCCCTGGGAAGGTTCATTTCCAAGAAACTGGGCTGAGAAGCTTTCTTATATTTTAAAGTTGTGTGTGTGTGTGTGTGTGTGTGTGTGTGTGTGTGTGTGTGTGTGTGTGCGCGCGCGTGTGTGTGTACCCTCATGTGTTCTTAAATGATGAGCCATCTCTATTCACGGGTTTCCACTCAGCAAAGAAACAAAGGGTGTAAACATTCACTGTTTAACAAGGTCTAGTGGCACATGCCCATCGTCCCAGCACTTCAGAAACAGTGACAAGAGTGTCGGGAGGAAAGGTCATGCTCAAATACACACCAGTTCGTCGTGAGCTATATGTGACCCCGTCAAATCAAAGTAATAAATAAATTAGTAATTAATAAGCATTCTCTTGTTAGTAAAATTGATCATTGATCTTTTACAAGCATCCCGAACAAAAGAGAATAGTGACGAAGGAGAGGATACTCAATACTTTAGCTCTCTCTCTCCTACTTGATAAGAAGGCACTTCTGGTGAGGCTGTCAACAGGCTTAGGGGCATTAATGATGAACAATACTCGGAACCGTGTCTGGCATGCAGCTGGTCCCCAGCCTGGGGTTCAACCATCATTACATCTTCGCAATACCCCATCCTCTGTCCTTTCAAGCACTGAGTAAGGAACTGGGAAGCAGGAGAGAGTCTGGCATTGGAGGCAGCATCCACAGCTGCTGAGGCCTCAGACTGGCAGTTAACTGCCTGTGCCTCATTGACATTCAGAGGTCACTGCAGCCTGGACTCAGGTTTGGTTTGGTTTGGTTTGGTTTGGTTTGGTTGTTTTTACCTTTTGAGCTATCAACCTCTCCTTCCCATGCACACAAATCTTTCACCTGAACAGAACAAAATCTTTTTCAAGAGTTTTCCTAAGTGAATGCAGCCCTGAGAACGCATGTGGCCAGAACCCAACGGTGCAGGAATCAGTGAGGCCCAGGGATGGGAAGATGGCCGTGTAATGCCCACACCTTAACTGTAAATCTTTTGAATGAGAACACAAGAGAGGGAAGGATTCTGCTCAGGACCATCAATCCGCTAGTGCCACTTTATTGGCCTTTTATCGCTAAGGCATCTGAGCAAACCCCACTCCCATCCATCCTGTGAGCTACAGCTTAGCGTGCTGCTCACATCAAGACTGCTTTCGGCTGATGCTTCAAAAAACAATGCCCAAAGCTCAAACCTGGGAGGAAAATGGGGTGGTGTGTGCTAAAATGCCAAAGTCACTGGAAAGCAGGTGCATAGCATAGGAAGAATTCCCCCAGCCCTCAAGGAGTCCTGTCTCCTAATGATGCCAATCAAAAGGCTGGGTCGCCCCAACAGCAACTTTCTTGGAAACCTCGAAATCCCGGCATTGGTTTCATCCACCTTTGGTTGAACGTGCTCTGAGCTGGCAAGGGCTCACTCGGATGGGCCATGTGACTGTCACTAACTCTATCTGAGAAGTTTATATCCCTACAAGGGACAGAGGTCTTTACAGGTCAGAGGTCCTCATCCATACAAGAGAGAAACTACCATTCTCTCAATCCTGATTCCATTCCTGGCATCTCTCCTACTCATCAACTAACAATTATTGTCTGAAAGCAAGTCAGTTACAAAGAGGAACTTAGGAAGCCTTTAGCAACCTTGAAGAAACCCAATGGACTCTATTCCGTAGGGAAAATATGAAAGGCAAACTGTCTGAAGACAGATGGCTTCATTGTGATAGTGAACATTAGGACGTTATTGTCCGTGCTTCTCTGTGCATCCACGGTGACGGTTAACGTTAACTGTCTACCCGACAGAGTCTAGATTCACACGGACACGGGCCTAATCGGAATTATCTTGGTAATCAATTAGTTGAGTTGGTGCCATTCGCTGGATGGAATCCTGGATCCTATCAATGGAGAAACAGAGAGGTGCAGCAGCAGACACCCATTCATCCTCTTGTCCACAAGTTTGGATGCAATGTGGCCAGCTGCTTGGTCTCCCACTGCCTCGACTTCCCCACCAGGATGGATCCCCAGGGGCCCTTCTCCTTGTTCTAAGCATTGGGATAACAACCAGGGGGGTCTTGACAGCACCTTCCTCAGTTGCCGCATGTCATCTTGTTTTGGGTCCTGAACTTCTCTGGGTTATGAGAACTGAAGCCTGCTCTGGCACTCCAGAGTTATGGCACTCTCTGAGGTTACCGTTGGCCACTGTAGTATGAGGGTCAGAAGATACACATAGCTCTTGACAAGCCTAAGGCGTGTTCCCTGCACATTCTAGGCTGTTCCTGAGACATAGACACCACGGTTTCCCACCACGGTAAAGAACTTACCACTGCACCCTGATTTGTCTCCCTCCCTCTGTCTCCCTTTGTCTCTGTCTTACTCACTGTACTTTGATTTCAGGAAGTAGTTCCCCAAAGAATACCTTCCTCTAAGCCTTTGTGGGAAGAGTTCAAACCATGGGAATGAGGGTGGGAGTGGGGCTAAGCCATTGGTGGTGTTCATGCAATTGACTATTTTAACCTGGTTCTGTCCTGAGTACAATGAGGAATGAGATGTGATGCTGAGGCCTACATCCCCACAAAATGGAGGATGTGAGAAAAAATTACCCAGAACCATTTCCATGTTTAACTGTCTCTTCGTGATTTTTGTTCCTTTTGGATTTATGCAAGAAATTGGACCAATGATGGTTCCCAGGCATTTATCAATATAAGTAAGCTACTTCTCAATACACACTTTTTTGTTTAATTGCAGGGCTGCCTCACTAGACTGAAGGGAAGGTAAGAACTGTGGTCACCTTGCTTGTAAATAAATAAATACACATTTATTTATTTATATTTATATGTACACACATATGGGGAGTAACATGAATATATATGTATATATATGTGTGTATGTACATATGTGTGTATGTATATATGTGTGTGCATATATATATATATATATATAATATCTTTGTGTACCTCCCTTTTCTTCCTACACAAAGCAATGCCCTTGGCCTTTAAAGCTCACTCATTCATCCCTCATTTGCCAGCCGCCTCAGACTCCCCAATCTCTCCATGCTCACTGTTACTGTTATTTCTGTTTTGTCCTTGAACTATGAAAATCACTCCGGAGAACCATCTGTCTATAGCATCATTGACAAAGAAAAAGCACAAGTGTCTACGAGGTGGGTCAGCAGGTTCAAAGCCTGCCACCTAGCCTGACAACCTGAATTTCATCCCAGGGACCCCCTTGGTGGAAGCCAGGAGCAATGCTTCTGCATTATCCTCTGACCTCTACTGTGGCCAACCCGTACTCTCTTACGCACACAATAAAAAATTAATAAAAATTTTAAGAGAAGTCTGTACTTAGTTTTAGAATTTGTCATAATAGAGGAAATAACACTGATTTGTGTGTCCAAAGTTCTTACAATATGCTAAATTTGTGTATATGTGACATGTACCTGAGTTTCTCTAGAAACGCACGAAGGTTTGGAATTTCTGGACTTTCTGTCCCCAGTTTTATTATTATTTATAAATTACTCTTACCTTTTGTTCTGTTTTATTCATTCACTTATTTTTAAGCATATGAACTGTGTGTGTACTGTGTGTACAATATATGCACATAGTATGTAGGTATCTGTGTATGTGTGTAAAACACATGCACATAATGTATAGGTATGTAAGTGTATGTATAACACATGCACATAATTTGTAAGTGTGTGTGTGTGTATGTGTGTGTGAGGGAGAGGGGGGGCATAGTGTGAAGGTTTCTATAGGGTGTACATGCTGGGCCCTCCTCTACCACTCCCCCACCTTATTGCCTTGAGATGGGGTCTTCCACCGACTTGGAGGTTCTGGGCCGACTAGCCAGCAAGCTCTCAGGATCTTCTGGTCTCTGTCCACAAAGCAGGGATTGTAGGCACACATGGCCATCTCTGGCTTTTTGTGTGGATGCTGGAGATTCAAACTCAGATCCTCACACTTGCAGAGCACAGCCTCTTACACAGTGAGCTACCTCCCCATCCCCCATGTTACCTTCACTGTAGACTTTTCCTGCTTTACACTTCTACCTGAAGCATGCAATCAGTGCCCTCTGACCCACTTTCCTGCATTGCCTGAAGTGGCCAGTATTTTCATTTATGCCAATGTGAGGTGATGTTTCCTACGTTTTCTTCTGCATCTCTCACACTTTAAGAATGCAGGGGCACATGTGACAAACTGTGGACATTTTGACTCCCCACTCCCATCTGCCGGGAAACTCTGAGAACTTGTGTATCAGGAGCCACATTTGATGTTTCCCTCTACACAGAGGTGTCTGAGCCATGATGTTGCCTTCCCAGGATGAACTCAGAAATGATGAAAGCCTAAAACACTGTCTGTCCTACTTGACAGCTGACGAATTGTCCTGCCAGCATTTTACACACATGGACTGCAGATGTCCCAAGATTGTGGACAGGGAAATAGCATTCATGGCTCACATGGTGGCCCCTACCTCACAGGTCAGTGTGCAACAGTGTCCCCTGTCTCACAGGTCAGTGTGCAACAGTGTCTCCTGTCTCACAGGTCAGTGTGCAACAGTGTCCCCTGTCTCACAGGTCAGTGTGCAACAATGTCTCCTGTCTCACAGGTCAGTGTGCAACAGTGTCCCCTGTCTCACAGGTCAGTGTGCAACAGTGTCCCCTGTCTCACAGGTCAGTGTGCAACAGTGTCCCCTGTCTCACAGGTAGTGTGCAACAGTGTTTCCTCTCTCACAGGTGTGCAACAGTGTTTCCTCTCTCACAGGTGTGCAACAGTGTCCCCTATCTCACAGGTGTGCAACAGTGTTTCCTCTCTCACAGGTATGCAACAGCGGCTCCTACCTCCCTGGTCACTGCAACAGTGGCCCCGTCTCACAGATGGTCATTCTGTGCCTACTAAAGCTGGGAACCATTACCTCCTGTTCCTCTACCCATGATATCCAGCAGTGTCACAGCCTCACATGCTCTCCTAGACCCATGGAGAAGCCCAACCCCAAAAACCATTTTTATTTCTGCAAAAGCCACATGAAGAGTCTCTTCATCAGAGACTCTTTAAATAAAGTATTTTTATCTTGAAAATATTGCAAGCTCAGCACTGTGACTTCCCACTTTCTGACAAAACATGATGTCATCCACTATCGGTTGTCATGTCTGCCATTTAATAACAGTTGGGTGGCCTTAGGCAAGCTTGTAGTTTCTCTTAGATTCAAAGGCTTCATTAGTAGAATGTTAAAACTGGTGTTTGCATGGAAGCATTGCCAGACTCAGATGAGCACAGGGGAAGCACACGACACCTTGGAGACCTTGGTGTGCCCTGCCCTTCCTACTTGAAAGGTTTTTTATTGGTGCAGGATGCTTCCTTCCCAGAACGAGCAGTCACCCCTGACTGGATGTTGTCCCAATACCTCTGCTCCCAGAGATACTTCACATTTGGGAAATAATTATTCACATTGATTTAGCTTCATTTTAGGTCATTTGTTTATTTATTTGTATGTTTGTGTGTATGCGGTATAGTATATGTATATGGTATGCACTTGTGTGAGAGTACACATGCTCTCGCAGAGCATTTAAGGTGCTCTAAATGTAGAGCTCTCTTCACATCGAGGGATACAGTACTTTAAATGAAAATGACCCCCATATATTTGTTCCCTAATTGATGGAACTTTTTGGGAAGGATTAGGAGATGGGGCCTTGTTGGGGAAAAAAAAGCTACCATTCACAGTCTCTATCTCTGTCTCTGTCTCTGCCTCTCTGCCCCCCTCTCTCTCTTTCTCTCACTCTCTCACTCTCTCTCTCTCTCTCTCTCTCTCTCTCTCTCTGCTTTGTGCATGTGGATCAAGATGTAACCTCTCAGCAACTGCTCCTACATCATGCCTGTCTAATCTGCCTGCTGCCATGCTCCCCACCATGATAGACGTGGGCCTTATCCTTCTGCAACTGTGATCCCCAAATTAAATGTGTGTATATGTATGAGTATGTATATATGTGTGTGTGCGCACACGCGTGCGCGTGTGTGTGTATGTATATACATACACATCATATATAAGTATATATGTGTAATATATATGTGTGTGTTGACATATATGTATGTGTGACGTGTGTGTGTGTGTGTGCGCGCGATAATGTTTTGTGATAACAATAGAAAAGTAACCAAGACAAGGAGTACAGTAGTCATGGCAATTTTTTCATGATTCTTATTATCAGGGAAGGCTGCCTCTAAAACACACACACACACACACACACACACACACACACACACACAGAGAGAGACAGAGAGACAGAGAGAGAGAGAGAGAGAGAGAGAGAGAGAGAGAGAGAGAGAGCAAGCATAGACGAATCTGGAATAGCAAAAGCACCTTGAGAAAACACCACCTAAAAGAATCATGATGATTTTAAAAACGCTTCCCCCCTCCCTTATCCCCTTTATCTAACAGTGATTAAAAACCTTAACAGCAATTTCTGGGAAAATTGTCTCTCATAGAAAACAATCCCAGGCCAGAGATGTTGAACTCGGGCATTTTACAACCAGCTCACTTCAGATTTCTCATCTTAACAGTCCTGCTACTGAGCAGTGAAAGGAACGAGAGTACTCGGGAACTTCAGGACTTCCGGGGCTTCAAATCCAGTCGGCGGGTTTTATCTGATCTGAGCAATGCTTCAACTGTGTTAACGTGGAAATACAGCATCAATGGTGCGGCTTAGATCCAAAGCGCGTGCTTAGCACCGGATGGCGTGTTTAACTTCTGTCTTTTTCATAATCTGAAGACTGAGCTGAAGTTATACAATGAAAAGATCAATGTTTAAACTGTGAAAGACTATTAGGTTCAGAAATCTCCCTGACATCCTTCATGTGTCCTCGGGTCACCAATTTAATATGTGATTAAAGCAGGCTCTGCCACACCTGGGGATATGCGGCTGTCTTTGGGATTAGGAACACACACTCAGCCTCCCGTCTGTTTCTCAGTCCACCAGAAACCTCGACGCCAGTTCATTGGTGCCTGCGAGTCAATCCCATCTCGTTAATTTCTCAATGAGTAGCAGCAATGACCAGCCTGTTTACGCCATCATTGATGCTGGTTTTTTTTTTTTTTCTTTTCTCAAAAAAAAAAAAAATGTGTTCTCCTGCTTCTCGGATCACTTTGCGGAAAACTTCAAGGTAAAAGCTGGATGCCGGGCATGGCTCAGTCAGAAAAGTGCCTTTTTTTTTTTTTTTTTTTTGAAAGCTCTCCATTCTCACAACATACAGAAGGAAAGCAAAAAGTCTGAGATAGGGGGATTCCTGGGGCCTTCTGAGACCTTGCTCAAACAAACAAATAAAAATAAATAAACAGTGGGTTATCCCTGAAGAATGACACCTAAGACCCTCATTTGACCTTACACACACCTTCATGCATGCACACACACACTTTCACAAGAGCATGCGTGCATGCACACAAACACACAAACCCTTCTCCAAATACTCACTTAGGAACAGAAGCCCCTGTGTTTCCCACGGTTCAAATCCATCCCGTCTCCCTGTGAGTGCATGGGAGACGCAGCCTGCTTTACAGCTACATGGTCGGCTGCACCTGAGCATCAAAGCCACCGCTCTCCTTCGCTCCAGACAGATTCGTTTAACTTTAGCCATTCCCCAGGACTGGCTGCTTCTACCCAATTCACTGACGCAGATGTAACTACAACCACAGAACGACTGTTGACTGCCGTCCCCCAGAGACCTGTTCATTACCTGTCATTAAATGTTTTAAAACTTTGCATAATTGATCTGGCCAATAAGTCATCATTGATTTATGGGTTTCTGTGCTGAAGAGCCTCCTCTTTAAAAATTCATAACCCCGGTGTGCGTCTTTACAATCCATTAGCTGTTTACGGACCCACCGTTTCGGCATTGACTGACCTTGGACTGAGATTCTCGTGAACCTCTTTTATTTTTATATATATATAGGAAAGCAATACTTCAGCGTTATCCCCTGACAGCTACGCTTTGATTCCCCCCCTCCTTCAAAATGGAAACTTTACTTGAAATGATGAATAAATAAAACACATTCCATAAACAGTTCTTCGCTCTTAGTTAAGCATGTGGGCTGTGTTGTGTGAATGTGCCTTCCCCATCACCAGATTCAAGTGTGTAAATGTTCTAAAAGGCTTTGAAAGTTTCATGATGATTTCAGGGGATGCAGGGTAATAGCCGGAGACTGGAGCTATTAGTTTTAATATTTATATTGAGTGCTCTGAAACATTCATGTGACAGGGTGTAGGATCAGTGCAGTGGGATATATTCACTTCACAACCAGCGCTACATGGCGGCGAAAGGGGGAAAAAACCTCCCTGTGGTTTGTGTCTATTTTCCAGAACTCGGAGGCCACGGCTCAGATGCTTTGGAGACGACTCTGTTTGTTTTTTTTCTTTCCCTTTTCCGAAATGTAAAGTTCTGAACAACAAAGATGTTCACTTACCTGGGGCTTGGGCTGTCCCGGAAAACAGGGGCAGAGGATTTGTTAGGTCTGCATTCAAACGGCCCTCTGAGCTTCCCACGCTGATAGCCACCTTCCAGTTCAGTGACGCTCGCTGGGTCCTGCCACTCTCAGCTGAGATTCAGGAAATCTTAAAGAATGGCCATTGTAAACCTGGATGCAGAAAGCTTTCCAGTGAGACATCCTCGCCGTGTCTCCATAAGAGAGGAGAGGCAGAGCGGTCCTGGGCTTTAGCCTTTGACTGGTCTGAGCCCTGGCCCGTCTGCAACCTCATGCACATTCCTTCATGTCTTCAAGATCTAGTTATTGATCTTAAAAGTAAGGGCAGTAAGTACGCCAACAGTCGTGGCTCTGATGCACTGTTCTCACCGAGCAATGTATCCATGGCTTTACTCTCAGGCAACAATGTATCCGTGGCTCTCTGTTGCACTGCTCTTGTGCAGTAAACATTCCCTGTGGTCATCACCACAGCCAGATAAGCATATTCCAAGAGTGTTACATTTGCACCTACAGTGGTTTTCAGCCAATTCTCATCACCAAGGTATTAAAGGTATTGGGAAATGAGAACGCTTTGCCATTGGCCTGGCTAAAAGGGTACATTGCTCTTCCAGAGGACCTGGCTTTGTTTCTCAACACCCATGCTGGGCAGCCCCACTTGTAACTCTAGTTCTAAGGTACCCAGTGTCCTCATCTGGCCTCTGCAGGTACCCACATTCATGTTGCATACATTTACATACACATGTGTACACATGCATGTGTGCATGTGTGTTGGCACTGAAACTCTCCAAAGCATGATTTCTTCCTTAGCTTAGGGGCATTTATATTCCCACTCACAGTTACTGTGACAAGCACCGAAGACCGTGGTGATAGCATCTGTGCTCAATAGGAAACTACTAAAGATGCGCTACGTTCAGACAACCTCAGGTTTGAAGCCAGATGAGCCAGAAGTCCCAGGACGTGCTAGCTATGGCAACAAGTACACACTTCATGGGATGCGTGAGAAGGAATAAGCATTACAAAGGCCTGTGGGGGTGTCTGTTGAATAACAAGTAGTCACGTGGGGTCAAATGGGACATGGATATCTAAGGATGATTTCGACATGAATAAGCCAAGAAGAGTATTTAAATACAAAAGAAGTTCGAGAATGATGTGCGTGGTGAGCAGAGCACAGGAAGGACTGCCAAGGCATGGCGTCATGGTAGATAATGCAGCCAACATTGGCAATCCTTAAAATGAACATTTGCAAACTATGTATGTCTCTCGGTCTTGCCCTCCCCCCTTCAGCCCTGTATTCTCCTAGTTTATACCCTGCCACCCCCCCCCCACTCCTCTTTCCTGTGTATTTTTTCCTTTTAGTCTGGAAAATTTCCTCAAATGTGTGGGTAGCCTCAACTGTTGGCATTTAAGGGAGAAGGTAGAGGCGTAGTGAAGCTTGCTTCGCAGGAACCCTGGACTGATAGTAGCTTTGCTGTAGGTAGGTGGTAATAACTGACTCTGTGTTGAAGGACCCACCAACGTCAGAGTTCTTTTCTCTAAGATCCTTCACATCCTGAAGAGGAGAGGAAGTCTGGATGTTTTCCCAGACATCAAACCTCGCTGTTTTGGTGAGTTGGGTAGAGTGGGAAGCAAGATGGATTGTTAAGGACAAGGGCATGTTCCTGGCTAGGATGGGCTAGGCATAGAGCCTGGTATTCAGATGTTCCAGGTTCTAACACTGTTTTCCTGAGCCCTGTGCCATCTTGGATCCTCTAGTGTGTATCTCATACCTAGACTCCAACACTTATTTTAGTCTGGGATTTTGCCAAGTGAACTTACACATTTCTTACTGGAACTGTTGTCTTCAAGTAGGTGGACTTCAACTCTAACCACTGAATTATTCATCACACTCAGTCTTTCTTTTGCTAAGAGTCTTTATCCCATCTTGTCCGTTCTCTCTTTTCTGCTTCTTTGTCTCTGTGGTTTTACATAATTTTGGTTTCTCTTAATGGGTTATCTTAATGGACACTCAAGTAGGATCAGAAAGAAATACGAGTACAAATGTTCAAATGGGGGGGTTGGGGATTTAGCTCAGTGGCAGAGCGCTTGCCTAGGAAGCGCAAGGCCCTGGGTTCGGTCCCCAGCTCCGGGGAAAAAAAAGAACCAAAAAAAAAAAAAATGTTCAAATGGAAATTCCAAAGGCTTGGGGCAGGAGTGGCTACGCAGAACTGGGGAGAGATCTGTCATCAATGCAAGGTGTTCCTTATGAGTAAGAAGTAGAGAAGAGTCCTATGGTGCTTTGTCCCATTTCCTCTAAGCACAGACTTAATAAAGGTGCCATGACTCTCTCCTAAATGGGCACAATGTGAGTGGGAACTGACTGAGGGAAATCGTGGTCTTCAGTCTAAGCGCGTCCCAATTTTATCTCCCTTCTTTGGCTTCTCTCCCTAGGCAGCAGCCTTGAAGAACTGAAGCTGTGGCATAAGGAATTCAGACTCCATGTCAAGTGCTACTGAGGCCCCAAAACCAAAGCAGGAAGTTCGAGATGACAAGTGTTGTGAATCACACATTCTTTCTCTCACCTCTCCTCTCCTGTTCTACATTACCCCCAGTGCTTCTCCACCTAAGGGATTTGCCTTGAGCAAGGCCCCAAGTGCCCTCTTATAGCAAATAAACAAACCTCTTGTTTGTCTTTGCCTGTGGGTCCTTCTGTGTAAAGGTTACAAGGCAAATATTTTCTATCACAAATGTCAAACCAACTATGGACTTCCCTGAGGGGACTGTTTTCCCAAGCTCCATGAAATCAGGTTGGCAGGCCATGAGACCCATAGCACAGCAGTGACACGTGCTCCTTAAAGAATCATGGGAAACAGCATACTCGAGGACCCCACACCAGCAGCTCAAATACCCTAAGATAGGGTCTTGGGACTCTTCAGTTTTCTTGGGCAGTGGGTACAACAAACTTCTTTAATGTCAAGACCTTGGCTCCTCAATCATCTGTCTAGTCTCCTCAAAGGCTTTCATAACTGTCACTCTTCCTCCAAAACAATAGTTGGGCTTAAAAAAAAAAATCCATGGGGAAAACTCACAGGGTCTTACAGACCGATTCTCTAGAGACACTGAGCTCTCCCATGCAAATGCAATAGTGACAGCGGCTTTCCTACAAATGCGTTTTCCTCCTTGAAAATCCAAACTGCTGAATATACCAATAGTAAGGTCACTCAGATTGGGGTTGGACACAGGTAACCGGCCCTCAATCCCTCCCCTGGTTCTCAGTAAGGAGAACAAAGAAAGAAGGCCAGCTGTAGGAAGACAGGGAAATTGGGAGTTCCATACTGCTCTCCATGAGGCAGAGAATCCCAGCCCAGCCTGGGCTGTTTGACACTGTCTCAAAAAAGAAAAAAACAGTGATAACACAAAAAGAAGAAAAAACATGAAAAGAGAAGGAGGAAGGGAGAGAAAGGGAGGGAGGAGAGGGAAGGGAGGGAGTAGAGGGAAGGGTGGGAGGGAGGGAGACAAATGAAACTCATTACATTTTCATGGCCTCTTTCTCCTCTGGCCTGAGTCGGAGGTTTGGGTCACTCTCTAGTATGCTAGGAAAAAGCAGAGTAGTCACATTAAGAGTCTACAGAGACTATCAGTTAGAATATAAGCTGCACGCTCACACATATGTGTGAAATGAGGAAAACATGGTATTTAGGGAGTCTTGACCTAGGGAGAAGCGCCCAGTGAGAGGTGACAGCACCCCTGTACTTTGCTGAAGGAGTGAGGATTTCCTGCAGGTTTCCTTGGGCTGGATACCCCCTACTTTGTCTTTGAGCCTGAATCCCTGTCAGTAGTTGAGACACAGGATAGAAACTTGAGTTCAAGAGTCATAGTTTTCCGCCGGGACACTGCTCTGTTGTGGGACCACACTACAAAGCTTTTGACACGTATCATAACAGAGCTCCATGCACATTTGCGTCGCCGGCGCGTCTTAACCGCAATACCCATGATATTTTGTTCCTTTCAGCTAACCTCCCCAGATTCACCTTCTAAATGTCCTTTTTCTTCGCTTACTTGGGAAATACGTGCCTAACCTTGGGGACTTCCTGTTCAGGATACTCATCAACTTGAACTTGGTCAGGAAGTAGGGAGTAATGTTTACACTAATGAAAGGAAAAAGACGCTTCCACTGATACACATAGCCTCCGACTGTCTTATAAACGTTGTCCTTTCTTCCCCTGGCCTGTGCTGTGGGGTCTCAGCTGGGTGACCTGACTTCTAAATAAGTTTCTTGGGAGCAGCAGGAGGAGACTTGGGACTAGGAGACTCATTGCATATGGATTCTTCAAAACATTACTTCCTCTCCAGGCACCACCACCCCCATACAGTGGAGGTCGCTCCGCCCCTTCTTCCTTCCCTGGATGTACGTAGACACGCCCTCCCCCACGTCCCCATCCTGGCTGAGGGCTCCCTAGCTCTGGAGCATAGCACCATTTCTTGTGGATTTCCCTGCTCCTCACCCACATCCTGGTAAATAATCTTTTATTGGAATTTCTTCAAATTCCCCAGTCAGGGTGCACCATCTGTTTCCTGCCGGGACGCTGATGACTGGCACAATTCGAGGAGTGAAATTTACCAAAGCAAAGGGCCTAGCCTACCCAGAGAGCGAAAATAAAATAAGGATGCTATTTACTGAGCAGTCATAAAAATAAAAATAAACAGCCCAAGAACAAAATCCTGTTACACTCACCATGTGTGAGAGAACATTAAACGGTAACAAATAAACCATGTCAATAATATGGGTTTTCTAAACTTGGTAGGTCCATGTTTTTGATCACTGTGTTACAAGAGATATAAAGACTTATAAAACTTACCTTTCTTTTGAATTTCTAAGAAAAGAAATCTCAAAACATTGTATTTGGTAAAAGAGCACTGGGAGGTATGATTACAACCGTAGTAGACTTTGATGAAATCAGCCTAGGATGGACCGCAAAGTTTTAAGGAAAGCAGAGATGAAATCAAAGAAAGCAAATATGAGCGAGAAGCAGCAAGCACAGAGTCCCCACTGAGTGAGACGAAGCCACTGTCTGTAAAGGACGTCCGTCACAACACAGAGAAAATGTGCAGAGGACCAGCTGGAGATGAGCTGAGATCCAAGGGAAGGTCCTGACAGGCCACATGCAACACGAATACTCACAGGCTTGGCTCGCTAATATAGCAGAAAAAAATATTTAGAAAACATGACAAGACTGGATAATCGTGTCAGATTTTAAATCTCTCTATCTCTGTCTCTGTCTTCTCTCTGTCTCCATCTCTCTGTCCCTCTATCTCTCTCTGACTCTCTCTGTATCTGTCTCTCTGTCTTTCTCTATCTCTCTCTGTCTCTCTGTCTTTCTCTATCTCTCTCTGTCTCTCTCTGTCTCTCTGTCTGTCTCCCTCTCTGTCTCTGTCTCTCTCTGTCTCTCTCTTTCTCTCTGTGCATGTGCATGTGCATGTCATGTGTAAGTGAGAAGGGGTTTATGCACATGAGTACAGATGCCCAAGGAGGCCAGAAGAGGCATCAAATCCCCTGGAACTGGAGCTACAGATGCGTGTAGCTGCCTGATGTGGGTGCTGAACTGAACTCAGGTCCTCTGGAAGAACGTCAAGTGCTCTTACCTGCTGAGCTGCCTCTCCAGCCTGGTAGCTACATAAATCCCAAAAGGAATTCTGTGTCACTTAATAAATTTATTTATAATAACAATAAATTAATTTATGGGTTTAGTTTAGCAAATGGATTGAAGCAACACTAGGTAGGAAGATTTATTGTGAAAATAAAAGTTATACACAGATGGACACAGAGAATTATATGTAATTATAATCAAAATTCTGGAGCCATTTTTGCTTAGTCTGGGATGTGGAGATTGAGGACTTAGTCAAAGGATTTGCAATGACATTAGAAATTAACAATTACATAAGAAATTATACAAAAACTCTAACAACATTTTTAAAAAAATAAACTTAAAGAGGGTGGGTAGAGAGATGGCTCAGCAGTTAAGAGCACTAGCTGTTCTTTCAGAGGACTTAGGTTCAATTCCCATCACCCACATGGCAGCTCATGCCCTTTTCTGGCTGCCTCCAACATCAAGCCATGCACATGATACCATGCACATGATACGCAGATAAACATGCAGGCAAAACATCCATGAATATAGCATAAATAAATAAAAATTTAAAAATCTTAAAAGAAAGAGTTGACCACAAGTGATATTATAAAATTATGATAATTAAAGCATAGAGGAATTTTAATCCAGCAATATGGCTGCTCTGATATGGGATCACATCCAAAGACCGTCTAGGTCTGTGTTATACAGCTAGAATGTAAACACCCCTGGATTACAGTAGGATGTGGCTGAAATAGAGGCACGCCCTTAGTGTGCACATTTACTCCCTAACCATGGAGGCAAAGTTAGTTTGTAGAAGGAGGCAAACATATTTGAAAGTGATGTCTAATTGAGGGGCAGACAAAGTGGCGAATCAGAGAATGATTTAAGAAAATGAGTCAGAGAGAGAGAAAAGTGAGAAAACATACAGAAAAGAAAGGCAACATGAGAGAGCAGAGAGAGGGGGAGGGAGGGAGAGAGGGAGAGGCAGTTTTACTGGGACAGTTTTACAGAGACAGGTTGCAGGTAAAGACAGAACGAGCCCGAGGATGAAGAGTCAGAAGATTATAATAAATCCCTGGAGTCAGTTTTGAGGCCAATTCGGTCAGAAGCTAGAGAAGCCAGTTTGAATCAGTCAGCTTAGAGAGGAGTTTGGTCACAACAGCTGAGTTGAACCAGCCAAACAGAGTTCAGAAAGAGATAGAGTGAGTTTATTCAGCAGTAAACCTCCATGATGACAATTACATATAGAAAATAAGAGTTACATTTACATTAAAACTTATGAGTTTCACCATAAGTCATGAGTTTTCAACCACAGAAGATAGTAATACATGAAAGAAAATAAACACTTAAAAATAGCAATTATTATACACATGAGATGAGGTTATAGTTTGGTGGAGAAAAGCAATATTACTCAATAGTATAAAATATTGGGGCTAGAGAGATGGCTTAGTGGTTAAGAACATTGACTGCTGTCCCAGATGTGTGTGTGTGTGTGTGTGTGTGTGTGTGTGTGTGTGTGTGTGTGTATGTATATGTATTTTTTTAAAGCATGGACAAATTCGTTTTTAAAAATATATTTAGCTCACTTCATCTCAAACCAAAACCAATACCAAATGAATCAAAATATTACTCATTTAAGCTGTATCATCAAAATATTTTTAAAATTCATAAATGCGTATAAGGTCTTGGATTGAGACGTTTTCTATAGAAAACCAATACAATTCCCTGGGGACTCTGCCACCTTGTCCTTCCTGTGGGTTCTCTCAGGCCTCTCCCTTCTAACCCATCCTTATTCTTTTGAGTCAGCTGACACCTAGAAACATTTTCCTCCTGGGACCCCAGTGGCCACCCAAGGCTGGGATGCAGGTAGGTGATTTTCACGATCCTTTCTGTCCTCTTATGATCTCCTACTTTTACCTTGCGCCCTCTGACCATCTACTTGCAGGCGTCTCTCGGTCCCTTTTAACTTTGTTCACTGGCGATTCCAACTCTTGGTATAGAGCCAGGGTCCCCCACTCCTACTCTCCTGTCCCTCTAGATTGCAACCTGCTTACAGGGCCTCCTCTCATCACACCTCCTACTCCCTCTTGGTGTAGCTCTTTCCTGACGCCCCTCTCAGTCTTTTCTCCTAACCTATCTCTCTTCCTCTCTGCACTTAACAACCTGCAGAAGGATCTCTACCAGGGAACCCACAGCCTTCACACTTTCCTAAGATCCAGAGAGGGAATGGAAACCAAAGTAACAGAAAGAACACTCGCTCACCCAACAGGAACAAGAACAGACATCAGCATTCAAAATCATCTCAACCACCGTAACTCCAGATGTCTAGGCTCCAGTGCAAAACCACAAACATGAACAGGCAAGGAAATGCCCTTCCACAAGAAACCAGTAATCTTACTGTAGTAGGCACTGAGATATACAATATGGCTGAAGCACAAGACAAGGACTTCAAAACAAAAAGTATAACTGTGCTCAAAGACTGTAAAGGGATCTGAATAAACTCCTTAAGGGCGTCTGTGGAAACAATAAAATTATGAAATAATAAAAACTAACTCATGGCATGGAAGTAGAATTTAGCAAAGAAATCACTAAAGAAATCCCCATCCAAAATAAAACTGGAAATGAAAATTTCAGGAACTCAATCAAAAAGCTCAGATGTAAGCTTCTCTAAGAGCATGAGACATGGAAGGGAGAGTCTAAACTTTTGAGGACAAAGTAGAAGAAATGGATACACCGGTCAAAGAAAACGTTAAATCTGAAAATAAAAATTCAAGCACAAAATATTCGGGAAATACAGGGTACTGTGAAAAGGCCAAAATTATGGATAAGAAGAGAGGACAGAGAAGAAACCCAGGTCAAAGGCATAGCAAGTGTTTTCATCAAAGTCATAGAAGAGAAGAGATGGCTACCAAAGAACGAAAAGCACAGAGAACATCAAACATACAGGACGAGGAAAGAAATTCCCCACAACACAAAATAATCAAAACACTAGATGTGCACAGTCAAGGAAGAATGTTAACATCTGGGAGGGAGAAAAAGACCAAGTACCATATATAAAGTCAGACCCAGTGGACTAACACATGACTTCTCAATGGAGACTCTAGAAGCCAGAGGGCCTGAATGGATGTTCTAGGGACTCTAGGATGTCACAGAGGCCACCAGGAGGCAGAAAGAGCATAAGACCCAGAGGGAACAGATAGGAAGGAAATGGTGTCTTGCAGACAGAACAGAACTCATGTACATACAAGCTCACAAAGACTGTGGCCACAAGCACAGAGCCTGCACAGGACCCCAAGCCAGACAGGGTCTTAGCACTAATGGTTTTGTAGATGTCTTGTCTCATTGCTTTGGGCATTTTTGTCTTACGGGTCTTTTGCTTGTATATTGTGGTTTCCAATTTTGTATTTTTATAGGCCGTGTGTGTGTGTGTGTGTGTGTGTGTGTGTGTGTGTGTGTGTGTGTGTTTCTTGTGCTTTTTGTCATTTTTTTTTAAATTCTGATTTGTTTGTTTTCTAAAGAGAGAGTAGGAAAGGGAATGGAGTTAGGTGGGTAGAGAGGGGGTAAGGATCTTGGAGTAGTTGGAGAAGCAAAAACCATAATCAGAATTATTGTATAAGAAAAATGTATTTTCAATAATGTATAAGTAAGGATAAAAGCTACTCTGTAGCTTGTCTTTGCTACTTCATGGGTGCTTCCTTTTTTCCTCTCTTCTCTACCCTTTCAACTCCTCTAACACTGGACAAGGGGGGGAAAAGATACAGAGGAAAAGAAAGAGCTCTCTGAATAAAATCAGGGATTGAATAGGGGACAATGTTATCATTAGACACGTTTGATGTTTGCCGTCAAGATTTCTAATTTCTCCTCCTTGTTTCTTCTCTGCAATGACTACTTAACAAACTGCTACCAACAGCCCAACAACTCTTGGGGCCCTAGTATTTATCTACCTCTCTGAAAAATTCCAGGATTCCAAACATCACACACTGGAAGAAACCATCTGCAGCTGGTAAGAATCACGCGCCCTCCAGAGCATGAGACAAATCATAGTCACCTGCTGTGGACAACCTAAAGCAGCCCTGAATCCCACACCTGAGGTTAAAAACAAAACATATTCTTATATTTCTGTGTTTTTAAAAGAAAACAAAAATCCCACAGTTCTCACTCTACTATTCAAAGTGTCATAAACACTTCATTAACTTTTTTTTTAAAGTTAAACTCTTGATGACAGAATACCATAAAGTAAACAGATTACTATAACAGAGTCAGCTGCATGGCACAGAGTTTACTACTGTAACAGGAAGTCCTAGACAGAGTGGCTTATAAACAACAGAGATTGTTCTCTTTGATGGAGGCTGAGAAACGCAGGTGTGGACAAGTTTAGTGTTTGGTGAGGATCCACGTCCTCTTTGACAGACAATTGTCTCTCACTCCTCATAATAGAAAGGACAGGGCATTGCAGGGCACTAATCTAATCCCACTGGTGAGGGCAGCCATAACTGCTGAATGGCTGTCTGTGGCCCATCTCCCCCTGCTGTTGCACTGTGGTTAAATCTCAGCACATGACCTGTAAATATATGTGAACCATCTGTGGCAGATGGCTTCAGAGACAACTCATCTGTGACCACCTAAGTCCGAGCGTGACACTCGGGGTTAGCCAGGCTCTTCCCAATCCCTCGCTCTGCTACCTCCAACAGCACTCCTGCTGCCTATGGGGTTAATGCTGGGCTTGAACTGTTCCTGGAGTTCTAGGGAGTTAGTGCATGAAAGAATGTACACTAATGATGCAGGTCCGCACCCTTATGGGCAAATCTAGTCAATGGCCACCACCACTCTTGCTCACCGTGCCTCAGCAGAAAGTCGACCGCATGGCCCCATTTAATTTTAAAGGGTGTTGGAACATGGCATCTCCAGTTAGGTGGGCACATGTCTAGTTATAATTGATTATCGAAAGGGAGAGTTCAGATTTAAATGGGAAACATGAATCTAGCATACCACTGTAAACAAAACAAAACAAAACAAACCTGGAAGGCAGAAAACAAACATTAAACAAAACACTAAATACAGGGGAAGGCCATCATCCCCCAAAAGCAGTTCATCTGCACTTTAAGCTTTGATCATGCCCTTCTCACATAAGCCTGAGTCCATCTGAGGAATCTGCCCTGAGGGAGTAACACGAGCTATGCTTAAAGAGGTCTGTACAAATGTGTTCACTGTAGCAAAGCACCATAGAAACTGACTGAATGTCTGATAATAAGAAAATGGGCGAATAAACTGTGTGAGGAACAACACAGTTGTAATTTCCATATTTCTGTACCTCTTTATTGGCTTGGGAAGTACTTGGAAAACACAAACGCAAAAAACACATTAGCTAATTCCTTCACTCCTATACATTTCATTCCCTGGAAGAAAGGCCTGCTTTATTTCAGACGGCATCACGTCCTTTGAGCCATACTGCACACAGGCAGGGGCAGCAGAAAACATGTTGATTTCCCCGTGCCAGAATTCTCAGGGAAAGGAGGCCTCTGTCCCTGCTGCTTCAGGATAAGTGGTGTGACTACTTGTGGTTGAAGGTCCGCACTCCCGGACCCTCCCACCGTGCTTATGAGGCAGGCCCACAAGCTCCACGCAGGTGGCTAGTGAAATGTCCTAGGATTCACCTTGCCCAGGTGGCTAGTTAGCTGTCTTAGGATTTACCTTACCAACCCAATTATTTGGTGAAGCACTCGAGCAGATGCGGTGGTCTCAGAGTCCAGTCTCCTTCCCCCAAATTACCTCCCCAAGTTAATCCGTGCTTGCCTGCACTGACCGAGGAGCTCTAATTTCTGAAGATACTCTGCCCCATATGTGGCACTCTGTGGTTTCCTATCAGTTAGAACATGAAGTCATAGGGCCTGTCCTTAAGCTAAATGATTCCCATTCATTTGAGAATCATACCTATGTTAGTTCATACTTTAAAGTGGCAGGTTTCTCTCTAACCCAGCTAGCTTCCAAGTGATCGAGACAGAAACTATTCGATTTATTCAACAAGCTTTAAGGCACAGTAACTGAGCAGTTATTAATCTACTCTAACCCTCTAAGCTAATCTCACTACCTCTTAGCCCAAATCCCCGAGACACCTGCATTTTAGTTTAGATCTGGCTCTTTCTGCCCCAGGTGTGTTGTCAGGGAGGCTCCTGGTCCCTCTTCTCACAGTGTCCTCTTCTCTACCCTGCTCTACCCCTCCACTGGCCAGTCATAACATTATGTCAACATACTTACTTTTAAAATACTAGTAATACAGCAACTAGCAGAGAGAGAGAGAGAGAGAGAGAGAGAGAGAGAGAGAGAGAGAGAGAGAGAATATGGAATGACCTTTTAATTTAAACACTTTGGCAAGTTCAAAAAAATTGCTCTAAGAAAAGCCACACAAAATCACTGAAAAACTGTTTTTAAATCTTTTCACGCTGTGCATGATGGCCCAGGCCTGTGATTCCAGCACCGGGGAGTCTGAGTGTGAGGTCAATCAAAGCTAGAGAGTAGGACACTGTCTCAGAGCAAAGACAAAACAACACAAATCGTTTCAAGCTACAGCTGAGCTGGACAGCCGTGAGCCCCGTGCTCACAGGCAGGTTCTCGGGACAGGAGGGGGCGGGCTTTCACCCCAGCAAGTTATCTATGGTGAACCGGAAGGAAGAATGTAGAACAGAAACGTTCTGGCGACTCCAGACTTCTCTCCGCACAGCAGAGCCAGCTCTACTAGCCTCAACTCTCTGAGGGACAGACTCTTGCCCTGCCATTCCACAGCAATGTAGCAAAGAAAACCTTTGATCTCAACCCTGGAGACAGGCTGACAGGAAAAAAAAAAAAAAAAACTCTGAGAACCTGGAACCACAACCAGCCCTCTAGTGAGTTTGAAACTAGACGTTGACCAATGGCATGACCCAAAGCATCCAAGTCAGGAATTTGGTTTAAATTCTTTTCGGATATCTTCCAGAACAGTGTTAAAATCTCTCTTGTGCATCAAACAACAAGGAACTGATCCAGGAAACACAAACTTTCTGTCGTTCACACGCTCTCCATTCTGTGTTTTCAGAACATGGATGATGGTAGCGGAGAGGCAAAGCTGCACCTCACAAAAGCACAGCTAGCAGAATCACAGAGAGGGAGGGACTGAAGCAATGACAGCAAGTACTGGTGTGCTGCTACTAATATATGCCAGCCATGGTCACCTGTAACGTAGCTGTCATACATAAGACATACATGTGTCTATATGATTGCATATAAAACAGATACAGACGTATTCAATTCTTACAGCTATAGAAGGTTGCTAGGTCTGCTTTCAGATGAACAAACATCTACAATAACGGGCTTTGAGGCTCTTTAGAACTTCCACATGGGCAGTCTGATTCCAGAGCCTGTGTTCCTACTCATTAGCTCTAACCCCTCCTGCACTCAGGTCAGATACAAAGTAACCTTCAAAGGGCTCTGAAGGTGACCTATGCTGGATCCCACGTTAGTTGTGTAGGATCCTCATGGAAAGGGGGAATTACCGAAAGTCTTCAGATTGCTACATTGTGTCATAACACTCATTTCCTGGGTCTGGAGAAGAATGTCTCCCAGCACCCAAGGCTCAGTGTCTATGGACCAGGCTGATCCTGCAGACGCTTACTACAGAATTCTCCAAGACCAGTGCCATTGCACAAACCTCCCACTGTGACCACATCACAGCCCAGGCTTCTACTCCTTCTCTGAACCTGGAGCATGTGCTAAATCTGCTCCCTGGCTTTTCCTCAGGCCTTGCTCCCACTGCATGTCCCTTCCAGTTCTGCAGGAGCGAGTCGGACAAGATCGTTAACTCCAGAGACAGTGCTGTTCCTTTCCCTAAAGCCCTTTGTCCCTTGGCTATCTAATTCCCTTAAGGACACACCCCTCGGTCACAGTTCCAGTCCCATGGTGTCAAGAGCAACACTGGAGCCAGGAAAGATATGAAGAACAGGTGGGCTCGTCTCCAATTGCTAGGGAAAACTGGCCATGAGTGTCAAAATAGCCAGAGGTCCGAATGTGGAGGGACACTGCACAATGTGAACGTCCTGGGTGAGGCGGCTAAGTCTCAAGCTGCTATGGGGAAAGTCACTTGGGTCCAGAGAGGGGTTGGAAGCCACAGAGTCAGACAACCACATCTCTCTCCCCAGTTCTCTGCCTGGCTCCTTCCATCTCTAAAAACGTTCAGTGACCACGGTGAGAATTCACAATCAGATTCGCAAAGCCAATGGGCGGATGACTACTCCTCCATGTTCTTTGTAGCAACCCGGGTTCCTGTGAAATTCAGCTGTTGAAGCAGTCTTCGGAGAAATCTAACTGGAAATAGAAGTTTAGTCAGGGGCTGGAGAGATGGCTCAGCGGTTAAGAGCACTGACTGCTCTTCCAGAGGTCCTGAGTTCAATTCCCAGCAACCACATGGTGGCTCACAACCATCTGTAGTGGGATCTGATGCCCTCTTCTGGTATATATGAAGAAAGCAACAGTGTACTCACATACATAAAATAAATAAATCTTAAAAGAAAAAAAAAAAAGAAGTTTAGTCAGTCCGCCAAGCTAAAACCTACCTTCGAACATCGTTTCCATTGGCAAGTCAGCCCAGGAGAAATCTGTCTCACCACCCAACATGGTGAGGTAAAAACTAGCAAGTGTCAGACCAGAGACATTCAGTTTTAACCCCACACCAGCTTCCTGATTTCCCACCACCAAGAGGGTTGATTCCCCAGTAGCATCTGTGTGACCTTTCTTCCGTGTGTGGTGTTACCTGTCGTCTACGGAAATGCTGACATCTGTCTCACTACATTAGCCTCATGGGACTACTCCTTCTGTTTATAGTGGAAACTTCTTCAAAGTTTGTGGGATTCCTGTCCAGCGGCCACAAAGAGAAGTGAGGTGTGCTACAACCACACCAGCTCCGTTCTTTGGATATCAGGGAGAACGAGGCAAGTCTGGTTCCTATTCCAGCAATGGCATATTGTGTTCAGCGGTGAGCTGGGAGGATGGACCAGGGGCGTTTTCACTTCATGCATTTGGCATTGCTATTAGTCATCATAGGTTAGATGCCTGGGACTGTGTACTCCTCCCGTTCCCTCACAGAGAAGATGTTAACCATGGAAAAAGCACATTTGATGTTACAAATTATCTAGCTCACTAGTCCCGTTTCCCATTTAGCATGCAATTATTTGTTTAGCTTCCCTTAGCAAGTGAACTTTCAAGGGCATTTCAAGGAATGGAAATTATGTGAAAAGGAACAGAGCCCCTAGAGAATGCGCCTTCCCTCCTCTTCCGTATTTTTTTGTATTCAGAAACAATATTGAAGCATGCATATGTATGAATCAACAAAATTGGGTTAGCTGAGAAATTGGAAACTGTACTCCACAAGAACATTCAGAGTGCTCCAGTGGCCTCCGCAGCAGTTGGAAGAAGGCGGACAGCCAGCAGGAGCGGGGCAGCTGTTCTACGGACGTGGACTGTTAATGGTCTTTCTGGCTCCTCCTAAGGATTTCAACAGACCCCCCACTCCACCCTGCTACTTGTCCTCAGTACCTGAAATCATGTTAACATTGCCCAAGATATGAGCTAACAAGCTACATGAGAAATGCGGGAGGTCGGAATGGGGATCCTGGAGAACTGGGCAAAGCAGAATAAATTCTAAAAGTAGCAAAGAAAGGCAGATGTTCAATAGAGAAATCAACCAATACCCAAAGATAAGGAGCGATCGATAAAGATAAACTTTAGACAAATCAATAACAGCACAGAATATATTTATCCAATCATGACTGGATTCTTTAATAGGAAATCACCCTTGTCCTTTTCCAGACACTACCAGGCTCACAAGAAGCACACAACAGAAAGCCAGCTCAGCAGTCCAGGGCTCGCCTTGGTAGTGTGGCAGGAAGGCCCTCTTTGAACCTTTCTATGTAGTGCTCTTTCTTCCTGAGCCCCCATGAATTGCTCCCAGTAGAGACTAAAACTGATCAATTTCGCAGAGACTGAAATAATAGGAAACTGCAGTTAACGAGCTTCTTCCGGGTGTTTCTGGGAAGGTTGTCTGTTGTACCTGCTTACACTGCCTGAGTAGGTGCAAACAGGAACCCTGGCCCTCTCTGCCCATCCCAGCCAGAGCACTCCTCTGCATGCCCAGTCCCATTCTGCCTGAGGCCATCTTGCCATCTGCTTCCTCAGTTCCCGGTGTTGCCCACAGTTTTTTTTATCCTCATTATTGAATGACGAAGCACCATGAGAGGTAAGGAGATGCTGGGTGTGTCCTCCACACAGGAGACACACAAATTGCTGGGTGTGAGAGACACCTCGCTTCCAGCTTCCCACTCATGAACTGTGCAGCCCGTTAAAGGTCGAAGCTTTCAGTCCTCTTGAACATCAGTAGCTGTTACTCAAGACTAGTGAGGGAGGGAGGAGTAATTCAGAAAGGAATTCCTTCTTAAGATAGCACGGTAAGTAATAGAGTGACTGTCCCCACGAGTCCTTGGTTCACCAACTGCACAAATATATTTCGAGCTTTTCCAATGTATACATTATTAAGTAAGATGTAGGGAGCTAAAAAAAAAAAAAGAAGAAGAAGAAGAAGAAGACAGGACTCTGGCCCCTCAGCTGAAGAGAGAAGTGGGGAAAGGGAGGGGGACAGAAAGGGGGAGAGGATGGGGGAGGGAGGGTGTGTGAGAGAGAGAGAAACACACACAGAGAGAGAGAGAGAGAGAGAAGAGAATCTGTTTAGAAATTATTGCTACAGTTTTTGAAATTTTTATGATAATCATAAGCTCATACATGCAAAACATTAAGTGAACCCTGGGGCAGAAAAATACAGAATAAACAATACCAACACACATTATCATCAACTGTCGGGGGGAAAGCAGGTAAAATAAATCCTAAAGTCACTGAGAGGAGAGGAGGGGGGGAAAGGAAAGGGAGGGAAGGAGGGAGGGAGGGGGAGGGGAAGAGGAGAGGAAGGGGGAGAGGGAGGGGGAGGGGAAGGGGAGAACAAAAGGACATGTCATGAGAACATGCAGTGATGGTCTAGTCAGAGGTACCCCAAGCAGATGACGATAACTAACACCCTTACTGCTGAGAAAGATTAAAGCCACCAACTTAGAACTCCATATCCAGTGCACATAGATATCAAAACTGAGGGTGAAATAAAAATATTTTGATGTAAAAACATCTGAACTGTAAAAGCATGAGAAGAATCTTGAGAAACTATGTACCAGTTGTGGGATTGGGGAATAAATAAATGGCAGGAAAGGTCACCTGTGGGCCAGTTGCCATGCCCCTTAGGCACTTCCTTAGAAAACATAGCAGACGAGAAAACTAGACCTGACAGAGAAAACAAAGAGCACAAAAAAAAAAAATTGCTAAGCTGTGAGAGCATGTGGTGGATTATTTTCTTCTTTTTTTTTCAATAATTAAAATTTTATTGCAAGGGACTTGCAAATAAAGGGTTACACGGTAAAATTATCCAGACCTAAAGTCTACACATATCACGGGGTTTCTAAACAGCTACAGGTTCTGTGTCATCACCTCTGTTTTTAAACGTTCACTACCAATTGTATTTTTGTGCATTCATCTACCTCAATAAATTAACAGGAGAGTTAAAATGATGAAACTATTGGCTTTACACCCTCTCTCAGGAGCCCCATGTCCATTACTTGGATTTCACCCTATACTCCTGATACTGGCCTTTGTAGCCTGTAGGTCACACTGTCATGGGTTCATAGATGTGTGCACAGATGCACATACAACCTACGTGTGGTGTTGCTTTTAGGGACAACTGCAGGAAGGTGGTGAGTGGGTGCAGAACTCCTTACGTTGCCATGTTCTAAACAAGGACTACAAATCATCATAGTCTTGCAGACTTAAAAGGTATTAAAGGGGTCGGGGGACAATCAGTGATTTAGAGCACTTGGTGCTCTGTCACAGGACCTGGTTGGATGATGAGCGTTGGCTGGGCTTACAACTGTGTGTGGTTTCAGTTTCAGGGCATCTTATGCCTTCTGCCCTCCACAGGCACCAGGCACATACGTGATATACGTACATGTATGCAAATACTTATAGACAAAACATGTTAAACATATATCTTTCAATGATAGTAAAGGAATATGGGAAAGCCCCGTATCTCTGAATCTCTTATATGGACAGTGAGCACATGCTGAAAAGATACAGCCGAGGACTAAACCAGTACAAACAGGCTGCGTGGCCGTGACTACACGTCCAACATGACAAAACAGGTCTGGGTGGCTTTCTTAGATACTTCAGAAAATATTTGAAAAATATGAATCTCTCAGAAAAAAAAGGAAAATGAAAGAATACTCCTTCCTTCGCTTGTTTTATAAATCTGTATTAACTGTGATCTTAAAAAAATGACTGCTATTACCAGAAAAGAAAATTAGTGACCATAATTCTAAGAAAATATTAGTAAATGGAACCCAGCAATCTTCGAAAATACCACATAATGAAGGGGTTTATCATGAAAGTTGGCTTAACATTCAAAAAACCATCAACTTAATTCACCCCATTAGGAGACTAAAGAAGAAAAGCCAAGTGATCGCCAGAAGATACAAAGAAGTAATTTGACATAATTCAACCTCATTCATGATCAAAACTCAGGAAAGAAGTAACAGGAGAGGGTTCTTCAGCTTAATAGAATGCATCCATGAAAAACACACAGCAATTTAAAGGGAAAAGGAATATTTTCTCCCTAAGACCAACATGATTGTCTGCTCCCACAAAAGCTATTCCACACTATACAAGCTGGAGCAGAGAGCAAACAAAGACGTCAAAACTGAACAGCAGATGTGAGTCAAGGCAGCACTGATACAGAGGTAGAGTCCTAGAAGCTGCGTGCGAAGCAAAAAGCTCCGGGCATAGGTTTAGGCACCATCAATCTACAAGGACAACATTCAAACACATGGCAGCCGAAGGTCGATTTAAAAAGTACTGCTAAGAATTGTGTTCAAATGTTACAAGTAAATTACCAACCTAAGAAATATCTGCACATTGAAAATAACCAAACACTGGGAGAAAAGTAAAGCTGTGGGGAAAGACGCGCTATGCTCAGGACTAAAAGTTTTAACATTGTTATGATATTATAGGCTGAGTTTTGTGTTCCCAAAACTAGTGTCTGGTGCTTCTGAGATACACTGTATCTGGAAACAGGGCCTTTTGAAGGTAAATGGGAGAAAAGGAAGTCATGAGGGTAGACTACAATGTAACGTGACCGTGTAATGTCTTCATGAAAACATCCTAGAACAGAAAGGGAGGCCACAGACTGAGACACTGTGAGGCACAGCCAGACAGGAGCCATCGCAGAGAGGCCTCAGAAGACAGAAAACCTGCTAACACCTTGACTTTGGGCTTCCAGGTTCCAGGGATGTGGGGTGAATTCCCTGTGAGGCTGGTTTGATATAGGAGCAGTGTCAGCTGCTACAGATTCCAATTCTCTCTGAGCTAATCCATCTATAAAGAGAGTGTTATGATAATTTTTTTTAAAAAAAATCAAGGATTTGGTAGAAACTTCTCTTAAAATGTTTATACCAAGAAATTAATCATTCCCTCAAATGATCAACCTACTAGATTTGTAGAGTTATAATATCATCATCACCACCACCACCACCACCACCACCACCACCACCACCATCATCATCATCATCATCATCATCATCATCATCATCATCATCTAGCCACTAAGGTACACAGTAGACAAATAGGTGAAATTAGCCTAATAGAAAATATATAACTGCACCTACATATACATACATACATATACACATACATACATATAAATGTATTACATACATATGTAGACATGTATTTATTAAATACACATATACATACATGTATACATACATATATACATTATACATACACATACATGTACATAAATACATATACACATATATCATTTAATTATATGATGATACTCAGAAATTTATGTGGAAATATTTTAATAAATGATTCAGGGACACATAGATGATCACATTTTTTAAATATCAACTCCTACCTTATGGCATATGCAGAACCAGTTTAAGAGGTATTTATTATAGACACAACTACAAAATTTAAAACCCCATGATGTCTGGAAGAAAAGCAGAAGGAAATGTTTTCCAAAAATTAGGTGACAATTTCTTAGGTGAGACATTAATAAGAATTCACCAGAAAATTGTATGAGGATGAAGTTGTATATCTATATTTTCATGTGGGTGTACATACCCAATACCTCCCATCCCTGTATGGCTCTAGAGCTAGTATTTGGTCACTGTAGTGATGGCCTTCGTCCCCTGAGACCTAACAATGGTCATTCCTGACTCCTAACCAAGCCAGCTCTGCCTAAGGATCTACCCAGCAGGAAGTTTCCCAGGGCCATTATGCCCCTTCCTTCTGCCTTCCCTAGTTTATCACGTTGAGTCAGCCTCAGCTCCTGCCTTTCTGCCCAGGCCCTTTATTTTTGACAGTATTGGTCCATGTCTGCTCACAGATATTGTCTCTCTTAGAAAGACCCCTGCTCTATGCCTTACAGTCAGTTTACTGGTGACTTCCACCTTGGCAACACACTCCAGGACGGGGAAGAGACTCAGGACAGCTTATTTTGACGTATGCCAAAGTTCAAAACCCTTGAGATTTGGAGGTAAGCCATCAGGTAAAACCATGCCCTGCATGGCAGGTCAAGTGGTGAACTGTCCCAGCCTGCACCTGGGCTCTGGTTCATCCACTCTGCATAAAACAGACCCCTCATCCTAATTTGCCCTGATTCTGCCCTATGCGTACACAAAGGAGACCTGAGTTAGGATCGAGTCAAGCAGGACCCAGACTCACAAAGCTGGACTCTATTTGTGTAGAAATGTTGGCGAGAAGCTTCACAGCACACCTTAAACTACTGGTCCTCCCCGCTTAGCATTTCTCTATGTAAAGGGAAAGAAGAGACCAAGTTTCACCAATACAGACAGATAAGATAATTTTCTGGCTGCAGCCCTTGTCATGTCCCATATCTATGCGTTGTTCCTACACTCCCAAAATGCAAAAGCCTGTGCCCGTTTCTGTTGAACATGGTTCCTTTCCCTCTGATGCTGTCTCTGCTGAAACCTGAGAAGCTGACATAATTTGTACAATTCCTACCCTGCGGAAGTTGAACTTTGAACAGTAACTGGAGATATGAGCAGTTACAGGCAGGGCAAGAGTTTGTACTAGACAACATCACCATCCCTGCTTTCCTGAATAACAATGTAACCAATTCATTGCCCTCTCTTTTCTGCTGTTGCAATGTCAAATTCAAGTGTCAGCCTGACCTTACTGTTTATTGGGCAAGAGCTCAATTAATTGTATCCAGGCCCAATTAAATGTTTTTAATTTGCATTTGACCTTGTGTTTGGTTCCTGACCTCTGGTTCCACTTTTGCATGGCAATATCCACCTCAGAAGAGGCACATCTTGCCCTAGCAGAAAATCACTCATCCCTGATTCGTGGAGGAAACCTTGGGTTTTGACAGAAAGAAACCTGACTTAAGGGCTGGAGAGACCACTCCATAGTTGGGAAATTTGCTGTTAAAGAGGACCCAAGCTCTGCTCCCAGAGCCCAAAGGACTCACAACCCCCTGCAGTCCCTGTGTGTGTGTGTATACATACATACATACATACATACATACATACATACATACATACATACATACACTTTAAAGACAGAGAAAACTCTGGCTACAATGTGATGCACAAATTAGGCTTTAAGTGAATATTTGCTCAGTGAGTGAATATCCTTGATTCCTCCCATGAGGAGCTTGTGAGCCGGATGGTCCTGTAGGGCCTTGGCCTCCTAGCTTGTAATGTCACCAGGCTGGAAAACACAGGTTCTTGAGACTCTGACAGAGGCTGATTAAGTTCCCATCTCCCTTTCCCAGTTTTTCAAAATGTTCCCCAGGCAAAGCAAAGGCAGATCTAAAGGCTGCTGTCCCGAGGCTCTTGTGGTTCCAGAACTAAGGAAGAAAGAAGGGAAAACAGCCTCATGGACTAGTCCCTGTGCAACGTTACCACCTCTCTTCCTCAGCCTGCCTTTCTTCTCATCCCCTAGCAGTGTAAAGTCCCCAAATTATATATATGAGAGACAAAGGGGCCAAAAAATGTATACTAGCCCTAACTGTATAGCACTCAGGATTCTGGCCACTGGCTAGAACTCTAGATGCTGCCCAGTAAACTATTCTCTGAAAGCAAAGCCACAGTGTCTTGTTCTCTGCCTGAGCATCCCATAATAGCTTTGGTGGATGGCACTGAAGACCAGGCATGTGCTCTGGGGGTTTTCTCAAATATCTCAAGAAACTGGGAGAATCAACAAATTTAGTCAATGTTTTAAAATATATCTACCCTTGAACTCTTATTTTGACCTGATTTTTTTAAACTTCATAAACTTTTTAGATGAAAACACACCTTTGGGAGCACGGGTTTAGAACCTGCCCGTTGGAGCCCGGTAGGCTGATTACTGGTCCCACAATGGGAAACCATGCACTTCTCTAAAATATATCAGTAGTCAACAGGGAGAAGGAGGGCACAGTGAGCCCCTCTCTGAGGTCCTACAGTCTGCCCTGCTAAAACTCAGGTCCCAAAACAACAGACAAGAATTCCTGGCAAGGGGCTTATAGAGAGGGGGATGAAATGGCAGCCGCAGAGGAGAAAGGGATGGAGTGAGAGTGAAGTATGGTGTACACGTGTGTAATTATCAAAAAACAAACTTAATAAAAAGTTGGGTTTTTTTTTTTTTAAAAAGCATGCAGAGTAAGTAGACCTAATCGTTGTTTGTTCCTTTCTTTTTTAATATTTGTTTATTTCATGTATGTGGATACACTGTTGCTGTCTTCAGACACACCAGAAGAGGGCATCGGATCCCATTACAGATGGTTGTGAGCCACCGTGTGGTTGCTGGGAATTGAACTCAGGACCTCTGGAAGAGCAGTCAGTGCTCTAACCACTGAGCCATCTCACCAGCCCTGTTTGCTACTTTCTAATCAGTAAGAGTAATGTGTCATATAGAATTGATTAGGGGGGAAGGGGTGATGACCTTTAAGGTCTAATTTGTTTTCCAGAAACTTACTTCCTCTCTTCAGAGAGCTGCAATGGCACTTTTTAAGAGAAATATCTACAGGCTATTTAGACATTTTTCGTGCTATCATGGGTATCACTGACATGCAAAGATATGGAAGATCCTAAGTAGACATAACAATGCCTTTGTTGGTTCTGCATTTTGCAAGTATCATCCCATTTGGTCTTTAAGGCTCAAAGCTCTTCGTGGGCATTTTTTGTGGACAGTGTAGTTACAACTGAAAAGGGACTTCCAACAATTAGCCATGGGCATCTCGTTTATCTAAGTTTACAAGAGTTGATCGGGGGTCGAGTTATCAGGAGAAAACAGTATAGGAAAACACGTTCCTAATAAAAGAGCTTCCAAACACTCAGGCAAAGTGGAGGGAAGTGAAGACAGACAGAGCCCGATGACGAGAACAAGGTGACATCACTCTCCTGTCCCCGTGACAGAAGAAATAAATCGAAACACACTCAGGTTAAAGATCCCGTAGAGTTCATTCTCTCTTCTCTCTATTGTGTTCTAATGGACTCTGCTCCATTTTGCTACTCCTGACTTTGCCAACCTACTCAACACACTGCACACTGCACACCACACACTGTGTGCTGCACACTGCACACCACACACTGCACACCATTGTGCACTGCATGCTGCACACCTCATACCACACACCGCACACCGCACACTGCACACTGCACACCACACATTGTGCACTGCATGCCACACACTGCACACCACACAGTGCACACCACACAGTGCACATTGCACACTGCACGCCACACACTGCACACTGCACATCGCTCACCACACACCACACTCCACACACTGCTGTCACAATGTAATCCCGCTCCTGATTCAGTGGAGAAACCCCAGACATGAATAACACAAGGCTGCAGGGTAACTAGAAAGGAGGAGCCTCTTCCTTGTCACTGATAAGCAAACACTCTCGACATGCTGACCTCAATCTTTCATATACACAGAGACCTGCAGACTGTGTCCTGCCGTCACGGTCAATGTCCAAAGGAGCTTTGGATTGGATAAGCCTTTCCAAAACAAAATGTATCACTGGATGTTTACAGGGCTCCTTCCCCTGGCCTGGAGTCACACACGCTAAGCAAGGATCCTTCACAGTGAGAACCTATGAGAAAATGCCCACATCCCAGAACACATACCCCGTCCTTTTTCTAGACATGCTTCAATTATTCCCATACCTTAGGGTGAATATGCCAACATCAAGTAAATTAAGACTATTATCCATGTAAATCAAGAAAACTGGCCAACTGGCAGAATTTACCATCTCAGAAGTTCTTCAAAGAAAGGAGTATGCCACCATACTACCATGCACACCGCCATACTACCATGCATACCACCATACTACCACACACACCACCATACTACCACACACACCACCATACTACCATGCACACCACCATACTACCATTCATACCACCATACTACCATGCACACCACCATACTACCATTCATACCACCATTCTACCATGCACACCACCATACTACCATGCACACCACCATACCAGCAATCAGAACCCCAATCTTACCCAGCTGCCTTGCTGCTCTGAGTTGACTTGCAAACCACATTCCCATTCAGCTTCACTCAGGCATGAGCCATGAAGGTGAGACTGCCATCGACGGACTCTCCTGCTGTTGGGCTGCCTCAGATTCAAGGGAATAGATAGCCTGTTCTTGAGTTCATTTTTCTCGTGACTCAGAGCCACCCCTCAGAAGGGATGAGACTTCTGGATTGCAATGTGTGGAGGGGCAAGACAAACTTTAACATCTGTTAACTACACTGATTATCATTTATTAGTAGAACAGAATCAGCATTAGACTGCAGACATGGCAGCCTTCTGGGCAAGCTACAGTGCAGATTAATTTTCAAATCGCATCAAAAGCCTTTTGCTCTTGGAACCATGAAGGAGACATCAACTTTGGCCAAGCAAGAACTTGAGTTATCCATCTGTGGATCTAAAAGAACCTTCAGTGAAATGAAGTTCTCTGGTGTGTCAGAGGTAGTAAACATTGGTGAGCATGGGTGCATACGCACTTTACCCAGCTCACCGCTACCTTGCCTGCTTTTCCAACAGAGTCCACACTTTTCCTGTCGCTGTGAAATCGAGGGAGTGAGTGGACAGTGAGGATCTGTAGGATTTGAAGCCGTCAAATCCCTGGGCCACTTGCTATGTGGCCTTCAGCAAGCCTGCCAGAATTGGTTATTTCATGAGGGCGTTGACCCAGAGCATCCTGATTGATCTGGGCTTTTATAGTTCAACCTGTGCAGTTATGAGTACAAAAGAGTGGGGTGGGGTAAGATTGCTAATTGTTTCAGGCTTATAATTCCAAAAGGGAGAGAGCTCCTGGTTGGAGCAGAATATGAAATCTGCAGTTTAAGTTCAGGGTGCTGGAGAGCTGGCTTAGTGGTCAGGAACATTTACTGCACCTCCAGGGAACCCAAGTTTGACGCCCAGCAATCTTTAACTCTAGCTCCAAAGGACCAGATACTCCTGACCTCTGCAGACACTTTCATGTGTGTGTGCACGTGCACACACACACACACACACACACATGCACACACACACACTTAGATACAAACTCACATACACACATATACAAACTCATATACACATACATATGCACACACAAACACACACATAAACATATACACATACTCATACACACGCATACACACATATGCACAAGCACAGGGCTACCTATAATTAAAATAATAATAAATAAAATCATTAAATATAGGTAAGTTCCAAACATCATCCTGGCTGTGGTATGACCTTAGACATAAATCATACTCTCCAAATCTGAGACAGTAAACTGAGACAGTAAGGTTGACAGAAGGGTTAGCTGTCGGGGTGCAGGTTCCCGGTACCTAACAAGCCTGTGTGAGAAACGCCAGAAGCCCTGAAGTGCTCAGTGGATAAAGTACTTTGTACAAGTCCAAGGACCTGAGTTCAGATCCCAACACCCACATAAAATTTAGGTGCACATCTGTAAACCTAGCATTGTGGGGGTGGGGACAAGCCAGAGCTTGCTGGGAAGTCTAGCCTGTAAAAACAGCCAGGCCTAGGTTCAGTGAGGAACTCTGTCCAGAAACTAAGAAGAGAAAAGAACCCGATGTCAGTCTTTGGCCTCAACATGCACACACATAAGCACATTCACCTGCATATGCATGTTACACACACACACACACACACACACACACACACACACACACACACACACACACACTTGAAATTTGGGCCTAAAACCCAGCTTCATTATCACTAGTATGTGCTCCCTATCATTGCATGTGCATGTGTGTGTGTGTGTGTGTGTGTGTGTGTGTGTATGTGTGTGTGGTGTGTGTGTGGTGTCTGTGTGTGTGTGTGTAACTGCAAAGTCAAACCTAAGACTGAAATCAAATCATTAGCTGCATAATAAAGTCTGACCTGACCCATTCATTTCTTCATTCAGTCTTTGAAACCACAGTAACCACATGGTCCACGTGAACCCACAGCAACCACCTGAGATCACAGTAACCACGTGGTCTACGTGAAACCACAGCAACCACCTGAGACCACAGTAAGCACTTGGTCTATGTGAGACCACAGGAAACACTTGAAACCACAAAAACCACATGGTTCACCGGAAGCTCATTCTCTGACCGTCCACTTAAAGAGCATCAGGGTTCCCAGTCTCCAGCAGCCCACAGTCTTGGCGGGATAGAGACACCGGAGCCAGCAGAAGCCATGACGTGTCTTACAGGACTTGAGATGAGCAAACCTTCCCTACTTAGGTCCTTTGTACCGCTTTTTTGAACACAGACCACTAATACATGAAAACTTGAAATGTAGTCCCCGAGCCTGCCCCCTGCTCCCTGTCACTGTGTGTGTAAGTAATTGAGAGTGGCTTAGTTAGGCGCCCTGGATTCTGGGAGTTAGGGAAATTATGCACAGATCTGCCATTAACACTAATGGGGGGTTACATGCACAAATCCTCCGCACACCAAGAAGAGAATAGACTTTTCTCGCTCATACATAATAGATCTGTAGAGAAATTAGCATGTGCACTTTTCGGAGCTGAACTTGAAGATGTACCTTTGGTGGGAAATATGTAAATAAGGAGAGGAGGCGGTGAAGGACAAGTGCTGGAACGCTCTCCGTTTCTGAAGCCGGCTGCACCTTGTCAGTTCTGCTCCTGCATAAAGCGGGACTCACTAGGCTTGACTCCGCCCAGACACCCCAGTGTGTGCATCTTCCTGGTTCATTACCAAATTTCCCTGGACACAGCTTACTTTGCCAAATTTGCCCTGTCCCCTGGGAAAAGAGAAGCGGAGCCACACCCTTGTCAGTCAGTCAGGGAGCAAGGACTAACGTGAACACTTTCCTCAGAAGCAATTTCTTTTTTTCTAAGATGATACTGTTAAATCGCCTTATGATTTAAGCTGGCTTAGGAACAAAGAAATAAGGTTTTCCTTGTAAGAGTGACCACCTGTAGTGGTTTGACTATGTTTGGCCCAGGGAGTGGCACTGTTAGGAGATGTGGCCCTGTTGGAATGGGTGTGGCCTTGGCGTGGGTGTGTCACCGTGGGCATAGGCTTTAAGACCCTCATCCTAACTACCTGCTATCAGCCTTCAGATGAAGATGTAGATCTCTCAGCTATGCCTGCACCATGCCTGCCTGGATGCTGTCATGCTCCTGCCTCAATGACAATGGACTGGACCTCAGAACCTGTAAGCCAGCCCCAATTAAATGTTGTCCTTATAAGACTTGCCTTGGTCATGGTGTCTCTTCACAGCAGTAAAACCCTAAGATACCACCTCATGGTTGCCTTTGATGATCACAGGTATCCCTCAAAGTCTGGACAGACTGAAAGGAAGGATCTTTGAGTCTGTATCTTCTAGGCTTCCATAAGGCCAGTGAAAACAGAAATTTTTCTACCTCCCATACTCTAACCGTCTATGTTTTGCCCCATCTGCCTAACCAACCCCATATTCGAGGGTTGAGTTTCATTCATGGCCAGTGTTGTGACTGAAAGGTGGCCTCCAGCCTGCTGAGACGGCCTGGTTGGTGACCTGCTTGCCACCCAAGCATCAGGACCTGAATTTAATCTCTAGAACCTACATGAAAATCTGAGTGTGGTGGCAGATGCTTGAAATCTCAGTGCTGGAGAGCCTGACACAAGCAGCTTCCCCTGCTCACTGTCCAGCCAGCCTCGCCTAATCAGTGGCCAGCCAGCCTCATGTGCTCAGTAAGCCCCAGGTTCCAGAGAGAGATCCTGTCTCAAAAAGCGAGGTGGATGGTTCCTAAGGAATAACATCCAAGGTTGAATTCAGCTCTCCACATACACCTGCATCACATACGGGTGCACATGTTCACAGGTATGAACACACACGCATGAACCCACATACACATGAACATGTACACACCATATATATATTCCTAAGACTTACTGGCCAGCCTACTCTGTCAATCCCCAGGTCCCTCTGAGAGATTCTGTCTCCAAAACAAACAAGGATGTCCCTGAGGAGAGACAGGACCTCAGGTTGTCCTCTGACCTCTACATGTGTGAATGAATATACTTTCACATACATGTAACATGTATGAATATGCACAAATTCACAAACATGCACACACAAATGCATATCTGTAGACAAACACACACATGTGCGTGCACACACACACACGCACACACACACAGTGATCTTCATCCAGGAAGACAAGCATATTCTCTTCTTGAGCAATTTCCCAGGCAGCCAAAGCCAAACTTTCTCACCTTTCCACAGAATTCCATTCTTGCCGACCATACCCAGTGGCCTATCCCCGTGGTCCACATGGAAGCCACACTCAAGGCAGGCTGTCCTGAAGGCCCAGATCTTCCTGACTAGAAATGTTCCACATTCCTATTCAGTGACGGGTTGCATGGGCCTGGAGTTGCATAGGTGGGAACATTTACTGCGAAGTCTGGCCCCACTTTTCGTGGGTGCCCTACATTTGGAAAGTGAATGTTAGAGTCCTACCAAGAAGTTTCCCATATTCCCAACGAAGCCAGTGAACCCCATTTTCTTCTTCCTGAGCATCCTCAGGAGGAGCAGCACGGAGACCCTACCTTCACCCTCCCTCATTCAGCCATGCGTCATCAATATGGATGGGCACACCTACAACTTCATATACTGACTACAGCTAGAGACGCACCCAGGAAAACTGGCTACATGTTCACTTGGGAGAGAACAACCAACTGAAAAAGAATCGACAAGGAAGCAGCTATACAGTGTGAGGGCAGAGCTAAGCACAGGATGTGTAACAGTACAAGAGGAAAAGAATCACAGCTGAGGTGGAAACATAAGGGCTCTGTGGAAAGTCAGTTGTGTCGGATGGTGCTTTGCTGGGGCAGACACATGAAGGAGTGTTTTCCTGAAGCAGACATGGGTGAATGGACATCCTGCTAAAGCAAGCACGTGAGAGGATCCGGGACAAAAGAGTCTTCACTAAGGACGCCATTTATTAGTCTACCTTACATCGCCTAGTTGAGCTCTGTTTGTCAGGGCTCCACAGAGAGAAACGTGCCAAGAAACTTCTGGTAGCGTGCTGCAATTTCTGGTCGCTTCCACTGACTTGGGCTGATGGGCAGAGGGATGTCGCCTGTGGCAGACACACATGGAGTTTTGCTCAGTCAGACTCACATGCTGAGGCAGGACCTGTGGAGGACGCACGGTGTTTGGAGGGAGTATAAACAGGACTCGTCAGACTGTGAGGGGGGTGCGCTTACAGAGTTAGCTTTGCATAGCTTCCCTCCCCAGGTCATTGATCTTCACTTCGCTAAGAGAGGCATAGCCGAAAACGTCTGGAGTGCCTGTTGGCCTGGGTCCCTTCTGCTGACTCAGGCCAATTAGACTGAGACCTGGCTGTCTCCGCTAGGTCGTGTCACTGCTGCTAATTCATGTCTACTATCCCAAGTCTATGAAACTAGACAGCTGATAACACTCGTGAAATATCTGTGAGTGGATCGAGCTGCGGTTGCTGACCTGTGACCTGCCCTGCTGACTTCCTGACGACTCAGATGGGAGTTGCTCCGAAGACCATTTCTAAACCGGTCCACTTCCCCCGTATCCTTTCTTTCTCACCACCCCTAGTGGGTGGTGGGCTACAAGGGAGGTTAAAGCATTGTTAAAAGTAGGCTTTTTAAAAAATTAAAGTTGCACGTGACCTTGGCTTTGAGGCACGCAAGCTAAGTTCTAATGAGTGGAGTTCTTGAATCTCCTAAGGAGAAGACAGAAACCAAGATCAGCCAGCAGAAAATCACTGTGGAGGTAAAACAGAGGGTGTTTAAACCTGGGAGCCACGGCGTCCACGAGTCTTCCTGGAATTGAGAGGTTCTTTCTCTTGGATAGGCAGGAAGTTCTGTTTTACCTGTTTGTGTATTTTTGGTTGGAATGTAGGAGTGCTCTGTCTGCGTGTACACCTACGGCCAGAAGAGGGCACCAGATCACATCATAGATGGTCGAGAGCTACACAGCGTGGTTGCTGGGAATTGAACTCAGGGCCTCTAGAAGAACAAACAGCCAGTGTTCTTGACTGCTGAGCCACCTCTCCAGCCCAGAAGTTCTACTTTAACGTGTTGCATCAAGCTCAGGACATGCTACTGTTACAGGCTAGCTCTTACCTTCCTAACCTTCATCATTAACGATCTGACACAGAACAAATAGTCCTCCAGGAAGCTGAAACAGTTGAGAGAATGAACTGAACTAACTTTATCTACCCGGGACTCAGAGTCTTCATAGCTGAGGGGGGAAACACCATGATAATGCTAGGGAAACAGCTCTCCTGGAGCAAGGAATGGTCAGCCTAAGGACATGAGCTGAGGCCTTGTTACCGCAATGTGTTGCCGTGGCTCACCTGGAACTGAACAGCAGACTCTAGCCCCCTAATACGCCACATTTACACAGCTGGCTTTGCAATAAAGATAGGTTGAGAATAGTGTCAGACACAGGCATCTGAGGGACATAGGCTAAGACACAGCCAGAATCCCCACCCTGACGCTAACCATGCCACTCTCACAATCTGACAGATGTGATAGCAGTCACCAAATTACACAGGAATGCTATAATCCAGCACACACAGCATCATATACAGACATTCAAAGAATCATAAGTCTTCATAGTGCAGCAATACTGACCCAGGCCCTCATACCACTCTCTGGACATCTGGGGCCACCAGACATCTGGGGCCACTAAACAGCTGGGGCCACTAAACAGCTGGGCCCACTAAACAGCTGGGGCTACTAAACAGCTGGGGCCTCCAGACAGCTGGGGCCACCTGACAGCTGGGGTCACCTGACAGCGGGGGGCCTCTGCACAGCTGGGGCCTCTGCACAGCTGGGGCCTCCAGAAAGCTAAGGACTAGCAGCTTCTGGTTCACTGTACTTCTAAATACTGAGTGGTCCCAGTCTTTTCCAGAATTGTTTCCCTAAATGGGTAGGAGCAGAGGAGACGACGTAAACAAGGACAAAGCAGCCCCATCATTTGAACAAGACTGGAAACGTAACAGGGAAATTCCACCTGCCTATTAGCTACGAAAAATAAAAACAAAAAAGAAACCTTAAAGGTTACCGTGATCAAAATATATACCTGTAGGTTACATAATATAGAAGTTTCTGTTTTATAAATCTTCTTTAGCCTAAAACCCTCGATTAGACTGATTGCATTACTGTTGGTATGTATACTGGATGGCAGCCTTTGGAAGGAGAGAGTTAAAGAAGTTTAGGAAAAGAACTGAGGAAGGTTGAACGGGTATTACACATGCAAATGAGCACATAGTGGTAGTGGGGGTTTCCACTGCATAAATTTACATTTACATCGCTTAGATCTGATATAATCCTGCAACCAATGCAACTTGAACATATACATATTTTGTCATGGAAGCCCTCACAGCTATAAGCTTCTGATTAAGATCTAGTGCAAAACTGAGAATAAATTTCCATCAACCCATTTTCCATTCGATAGCGTTTATTACTCATTTTACCCAGAAGAACACTTTAACTGGCGTTTTGCCAATATTCAATACAAGAACTCTCCTCTGGTTTTCCTGCTAATTTCCTAGATTTTGAACAATTTTCATAAACTGGTGAGATTTTATAAACTCCCACCATAAAGAATACATAATTTGAAATGTCTAGTCTTGGCCACAAGAACATGTGTGTCTGCGTGTGTGTGGAGGGGGGCTGCTTACTGTATACAATTCCCACTGGACCTAAAGTCACTGGCAGAAGGAGAGGGAACTGAAGCCTTCAGGCCATCTTCGCCCTGCTCCTCCATCCATTGCTTATTTGAGCCCCAGGTCCCAGGCATTTGACTGTGTGTGTGTGTGTGCCAGTTTATGTGTATGTCAGTGTGTGTGTGGCAGTGTGTGTGTGGCAGTGTGTGTATGTATGTGTGTGTGCCTGTGTGTATGTGCCAGTGTGTGGATATATTGCCAGTGTGTATGTCAGTGTATGTGTATGTCAGTGCCTGTGTGCGTATATGTGCCAGTGTGTATGTCAGTGTATGTTAGTATGTATATGCATGTATATGTGCCAGTGTGTATGTCAGTGTATGTGTATGTCAGTGCCTGTGTGTGTATATGTGCCAGCAAGTGTGTATATACCAGTGTGTGTATATGTGACATGTATGTATATGCCAATGTATATATATGTGTGTATGTATGTATATATATATATATGTGCCAGTGTGTGTGTGCCAGTGTATATGCCTGCGTGTGTATATTGCTAGTGTGTATTAAGTGCCAATATGTGTGCATGTCTATGTGTCAGTGTATGTATATCAGTGTGTATGTGCCTGTGTGAGTGTATATGTGCCAGAATATGTGTATATGCCAGTGTGTATATGTGTATCAGTGTATGTATATGCCAATATATGTATATGTGCCAGTGTGTGTGCCAATATATGTGTATGTCAGTGTGTATGTGCCAGTGTATGTGCATGTATATGAGCCAGTGTGTGTGCCAGTGTATGTGCCAGTGTGTGTGTATTGCCAGTGTATATTATGTGCCAATATGTGTGTATGCACCAGTGTATGTGTGCATGCCTCTGTGCCATTGTGTGTATATGTGCCAGTGTGTATGTGCCAGCATATGTATGTATATCCCAGTATGTATATGCCAGAGTATGTGTGTATATGTGCCAGTGTTTCTGTGTATGTATATGTGTGTATGTATAGCATATGTGTATCTATGTGTGTATGTGTATGTGCTGCTGTGTGTATATATATGCATGTATATAAATATGTGTGTATGTATGTGCCAGTGTATTGTATATGAACATATCAGTATATGTGTGTATATATATATGTGTGTGTGTGTGTGTGTGTATACATATATGTGTGTATGTGCCAGTGTATGTTAACACATGTGTCTGTGGGGTGGTGAGAGCAGGAGGCCAGAGGTCAATGTCATGTTTCTTCCTCAACTGTTCTCTGTTTTACTTTTTAAGTCAGGATCTCTCCCTGGACTTAAAAAGCTCATCAATGTGGCTACCCTTGCTGACCAGGGAGCCCAGGAATCCTCATGTCTCTGCCTCCCTGGTGCTAGGGCTACAGGTCTGAACTCTGCCCCTCGTGTTATGCAATAAGCACTTAGCAGACTGAACCATCACTGAAATCATCTTCAAAGACTCCCCAACTATAATAACTCTACCTCCATAAGCTAATAATTCTATGCTATTTATAAAGATCCTTTGACTTGGAAAGCTAACATCTCATTGGCTATGAAATTGCATCAAGGAGGTGATTATATAAAAGAGAATTTCCTTTTCCTTTTATGAAATTATATAAAATAATGGTCATCATCTAATACTGGTCTTGATATATATATTAAGGAGCTATAGAGAGTAGCTCAATGTATGTCACAGAAGAATATGAAAGCCATATTACGCTCATTAAAATGCAGATTCAAAGGTCATTACCCAGCCAACTTTACCTGTGGATTTGGAGTGGCCCAGGAACCTGAAAAGGGTGAGTTATTAGGCCTTAAGAAGGCCACACCAATGGTTATTGTAGTCTCTGATGTCTGTGTCCTAACTGGATCCGGCTGGAAGTCCCTGAGATCAGGAGTTCAGGCAGGCCAGTTCAGCATGTCTGACAATGAGACTCACCAAGGCTGTGTAGTCTGTAATATACAAATCTCAAAACAGAATTTTAGTATCATCAAGATATGTGTATAGATTGTATTAGTGCAGGGTGTTCAGAGTAGTTAGGATGAAACTATGCTCCAATCATAAGCCTTTATTCGTGCCATGCAAGGGACGGCACAAAGACTAGTTTGTTTGAGTCACCTGAGTTTATATTAGGACCGTCTGCCTCTATCAAATCTGATCCCTATAGCTCTGGAAGATGGGTAGACACTAATCACCTTTCCTAAACATGCAAAGACAAAACCTTTCTCCCAAATCAGCAGATCCTTTAGTCGGAAACCAGGAAAGCTTGTATCTTGTATCCTCTCCCAGAGAAATAATATTATCACAAAACTCAAAAATCACACCCATTTTGAAAATTAAAACAATTCAAAAGAAATGAAAGTAAGCTAAACAATACTGTCTGAGCCTATTTTAGGGCTGCTCTAATTTGTCATGCCAGGATATTAACCAAAAAATTCCCGTGGAGCCCATGTTCAAAGAATACGAGTTATCCTGCAGGACTTCAGAGCTTCCCTAAAACAATTGTTTTCATACAATCTCCCTACTACCCTAAAAAATAAATAAATAAATAAATAAATAAATAGATAGATAGATAGATAGATAGATAAATAAATAAATAAATAAATAAGCTTTTGCTTACTATATAAACCTATTCTCAGGCCTTTTTCCTAATCTGCCATGCCAGGATAATTAAACCAAATTTCCCATGGATCCCACATTCAAACAATATGAGTTATTTTGCAGACTTTAATATACCATCTCTGTGTTATGCCCCCTCGAGCCGCAGACATCCACCAATACCTGTTCATAGTAGGCAATTATCACTGCTCTCTACTTAGGAGTCAGTAATTTTCCCTGTCCTAGTTCGGAACCGCGGGCGAAATTCCCCCACATGATTCGGACAAAATCTGTATATAAATCTAAATAATCCCGATGTTTATCAATTCACTCCATCAATATCTGCCCCAAGAAGTGGGCAGCTTCCATTCTCCGGCTCTCTGACTCAGAGCAGCCATCTTGTCTCTTTTCACAGCAGGGGACCTCAGGGCCCTCTTTGTTTCAAGGTTCCTGCCCTTGAGTCATCACGTGACTGGACTCTGGCCTACTCGCCGAACCTTCAAATTTCTAACTAAATTTCGAACTCATAGGCTAAGAATCTTAACTTTCTAGTGGAGTCTTGCCTGACACATTGGATATCATCTGTTTCATGGAGTATTAAAAAATGAATCCCGGGGTTGGGGATTTAGCTCAGTGGTAGAGCGCTTGGCTGGCAAGCGCAAAGCCCTGGGTTCGGTCCCCAGCTCCTAAAAAAGAAAAAAAATGAATCCCACGCAGGCAGGCAGGCAGGCCTGGTCTGTTCTCAGCCAGACAGGCTCTCTGACCCTGGAGCTCCGAAATCTCTCCACCAAGTTGCCATGTCCCATGCTTCCAAATTCCTGTAGCTGGCTGGGGTGCCCTGCCACTGTACCTTTCTCCGGAGCTCAGTTGAGTTACTGCCTGAAGGGAAAAACCAGACAAACTTAGTTTAGAATCAACAGGCAACTCAATCGCTGGGCACAGCAACTGGTATCCTAATTTTGTAAGCTATTCTAAGTATAAATCTTCCGGTGGCGAATCCTAGTGGATCCACAGTACCGAGAATCGGGCGAAAGCCTACAGGATGAAAGAAACACACATACACACACACACAGGTTATCATGTCAAGCCAGGAGAGGAAGAGAGGAAGAGAGGAAGAGAGAGAGAGAGAGAGAGAGAGAGAGAGAGAGAGAGGAAGAGTGGAAGAGCGGAAGGAAGAGTGAGAGTGAGGAAGAAGAGTGAGAGACTCCTGTAGCTTTATTCACCACTTATATACCCAAGTCTCCAGGTAGAAAATATCTGGGAAGCACAGTGGGAAACCCTGGCTCGTGACTACCTGGCTCGTGACTTCGGTAACAAAAGACCAACTACGAGACCTGAATTAATTAGGGAGAAATCCGAGAAGACCAGCCTAAATCTCAAGGATAAAGGCTGAGGAAGTAAAAGGCAGAAGTAAATTGACCACCACCCAGGTGTGGTCCGGGTGTGTCAGTTCCACACGCATCAGCCGGGCTCAGCAGAGGTCATGCAGTGGAGACACCGGGCGTTACTACTTGGTCTTTTCTTCCTGTGCCGTAAATACATGGGAGAGGCCTCTGTCCAACAATCCCATGACTTTAACTGTGGCCATGCAGTTACAAAGCGGCCAGGCCCCAATCCAATATGGCACTACATCTCCCCCGTTATTCTTTTATAAAAGACCATTAGGTGGAAGTAGTGGTCTGAGAGAGATTAGACATGCCTCACAGAGTGCCCAGCTCGGCCATGGCGAGCCACTCTTGCAGTTAGGACTGCACCCCAATGGTTAGGAATGAACTTATGCTGTAACACACCGTTCTGGGCTATACGTGTGTGTTTATTGGGGGAGAAACTGGGCAGAGGAGCATTTGACCGGCCCGTACGTTTAAACGGGGTGTAGCTAACTCTGTCTTAGGATCGACCTCTCAGACCCCAGCCTTTCTGTCATAGGACCACCTTGTCGCCCTCAAGGCTCCATGTCTAGATTGGTCAAGGGTCAGAGGAAGTTGCCCGTCCCTGAGTATACTTACATCAGGTCATCTTCTCATTCCTCTTACTTGAGCCCAGGGGCGAAGGAGCAGGGGCCAGAAGGCATTAATTTAAGAGATTGTGGAAGTTGAGCCTCTCCCGATAAGTAGTGGGCACCTCATCTGGTTCTCCTCAGCTGCTACCACCAAGGGCCATAGTCAAGCCTCTCCTATAATAAAATTTAGAATTCCCAATTGTTATCAACTACTCCAGAAAGTTGACCCACTGTGCTTGCCTAACAATAGATTGGGGGAGGGTAACTCCAGACACTGCAGACACAATGGCTGCAGTAGTAATGGCTGCCACAATAGCAGCGAAAATGCCAAGGTCTTTCCCAGGACAGTTCAGGATCGGTCATTCTTCTCTGGAGCAACCAGCAGGCAATGGAACCATGTCTGAGATCTGCAGAACCAGGGCAGAGTTCCCCAGCCCACAGCAGCTTCCAGCAAGCAGCAGTGCACAGAGGGTCGGGGCACAGGCCGCGATGGGACAGGACACAATGACTGCAGCAACGCCAGAATTTCTGTGATGACAAAAGATGAGGGGGAATCCTCCGTCTTCCTCTCAGGGCAGAGGAATGACTCCAGGGACCCGAACCACGAGAGCTGAATCTTCATGCTCCCAGGATCAGCATGTCTCACCAGACACTCAGGCAGCTGGCACACTCCTGCAGCATCCTGTAGAAAAAACACAAACATTCCCTCTTCCCCATATAAAATACCTGGACAGGATCATGCCAATATGTGGGTCTTTCTATTTCACCTAGGCAGAAGTATGCCTAGTTGTAGGGTGCCATAAACCTTGGCATCCAAATTTTAAAATTGAAATAAAAGGAGCATTATTTAGCGTACAGGGATAACTCCCCCTTTCTTCTCCGATCTCGGTGGGACCTCCATCCACTATCTAAACTGAGGGCTTGCTAGCTACCTTTTGTTCTCCACGCTCTCTCCATCCAAAAGCCAGTCACATCTTCCTGCTTCCCCTCTTCCCCTCTCTGACCCAGAAGTCCCTCCTACTCCGAGTGCGTGGAGTACAGGATTCCCTCCCAGGCAGCCCCTCTTGGGGAAGCAGGATTAGTATCAAAACACAAACAGGTGTTAAGATGGCTACCCAGCTCTCAGGACGTATAAAAGGGAGCCTCTCTAGTTAGAGCACAGAGACCAAGTCCGGCAGAACCAGGTTTGAGTCTTGGGTCTGCTACTGAGAAGGTATATCCCCTTAATCAAATTACTTAGAGCCACTACCAAACAGAAATAATAGTGACTTCTGATCTAATAGATGGTTGTGAGAACTAAAGGAGACTGTGTAACAGCCGTAACTGAAAACACAGTAGACACTAAACAATGGATAGTGGCCATTGCAACCAATCTAGCTTTGTGGACAGAATCCACACCACGTCCTCCAGTGAGCAGCAGCCCTTGAAGAGAGCAAGCTTTAAGATTAACGTGTAAATGAATACCGCAGTTGGTCCTACTATGCCTGGTCACTGGTCCAGAGCACGTCCTTCCAGAGTCCATTCAGTGCTAGAGACTGTTGGTAATTCTGTCTAAGCCCCACCCCCCCAGCTACCTGGCAGCAGCCAGGTGTGCTCCGCCCCACGGTTGCCTGGCAACAGCCAGCTGTGCCTGACACTTTATAAGGGGCTGCTTGCCCCCTCCTCATTCTCTCTTTCTCTTTGTTCTTCGCTTCTCTGCTCTCTTCCCCTCTGTCCTTGTCCCTTATCTCCCCAACCCTCCCTGCTTCGCTCCACGTGCCTATGGCCGGCCCTCCTTTCCTTTCCTCTCCTCTACTCTTCTTCTCTCATTAAACCTCTCCACGTGGAACCATGTTGGCTTGGTGTGTTCTGTCCGGGCACGGGCCGAGATTTAAACCCTTATAGAGATGATGATGGACGAAATGCTGTAATGAGGAGCAAACAGGTTTTAAAGAAAGAGGGCCTTAAAAACAAAATTATCACCCTTGTAGCATGTCTTACTTAGCTGCGCAAAGACCTGAGGGTGTGTACTGATTGATGCTCTGCTGTGTCCTTAGGAAATCCGATTGATTAGCGTAAAATGCTAAAAATCTACCTGTGTCATAGCCCCCTTGAATTCCAGCTCCGGTATGAAGCAGTTCAGCGGTCAAGACAGATAAGGAAACACTGCTTCTCGGAGCCTGGTCCATAAGGGACCTTCATCCCTAAAGATCCAAGGCCAGAGAATGTCTGCCCACTGTAGATGCTATGGTGGACATCAGGAAGGCACCAACCCAACCTCCCTTAAATGAACTCGTCAGCCCAGCTTTCTTCAGGGTGTGTGGCCCAGGCCACCACGACCCCTTCTACAGTTGCTTATTAAACTGAAGAGAGAAAAGAGCCCAATATTTGTCTTGACTCCATCTCTAGTCTGAGGTCTTGGATGCCCACCATCATCACTAAGGAAAATGTCTCCTGTGGTCCCTTGAACAAAGGACACCTGTGTTACCTGCACACAATAAAGACAGCAGGACAGCTGCAGCCAGAGCAACCATTTTCTTTCCTTCCGTCCTTTCTTTCCTCTCTTTCTGTCTTTCTGTGTGCCTCTCTGTCTCTCTGTCATTCTGTCTCTCTCTTTCCATCCCTCCTTCCTTCCCTCCCTTCCCTTCCTTTCTCTTGTTCAATGCTTTTGTAGGAAGCAGGAGACAAGGCTCCCCATTTGGGGAAGCCTGGCTGGTTGGAGGGAGGGTTAAATAAACAAATGGTAACAACACCAATCAACCTCCTTTGCTTACAGCCCGCAGAGTCAATCTGCCTCCTGGCTGTGGAGCTACCAACCAGCAAAGGCAAACTAATTAGACACAGACAAACACTTAGGCAATCACACCTTGTGAATGTAAGCGTCGTCTTGTCTCTCAGCTGCCTTGGAGCGTGAGACAACAAATCCCTGCAAACAAGTTCCTCGCTCTTTCTCCCCCGTTAGTGAGACCTAACGGATCGCAATGGCTAGAGGTGAAAGGTGGCACTCTCGTCAGGTAATGACATCTCTCCAACAGCCCATATTAAAGCAGCCGGCTTGTTTAGACTAGTCTATTTGCACCTACCTGCAGAGGGCCTTTTTAATGTAATTATTAGCCTCGGATGCCCTGCTTAGGATTTGAAAGTATCGTTCATTTTCATCTTGCTTCAGCTACCGCTGCTATCTCCCTTCCCTGCTCAGCCACCTCATCCTCCCACAGCCAAGGGTAGGGAGGAGCAGCAGCCAGGAAGAGCTGAATTAACAAGAACAAGCTGGCAGGTGAGCTGTGTGACAAAGCGAGGAGGAAAGAGAGAAAGGGAGAGGTAGAGAGGGAAAGGAAGGGAGGAAGGGAGGGAGGGAGAGAGGGAAGAAGGAAGGGAGGGAGGGAGGGGGGAAGGAAGGGAGGGAGGGAGGAAGGAAGGGAGGAAGGAAGGAAGGAAGAAAGGAAGGGAGGGAGGAAGACAGACAGAAAGACAGACAGACAGAAAGACAGGGAGACAGACAGAAAGACAGACAGACAGACAGAAAGACAGACAGACAGAAGGACAGGCAGACAGAAAGGCAGACAGACAGAAGGACAGGCAGACAGAAAGGCAGACAGACAGAAAGACAGGCAGACAGGCAGACAGGCAGACAGGCAGACAGGCAGACAGGCAGACAGACAGACTTAAGGAGTTGATAATACATTCTAATCGCTACTTGTATGCCGAATTCTTTTTAAAAAATCAAGTGGCTTTTCACAGAGAGACCAAATATCTATCTCAGTAAATGACCAAACCTATGGATGTAAAAACAAGAAGGTTGAGGTCGTAGAATAAAACTGAGCGGGTAAATAACTGTGCATAGCCTTAAAAGGGGGCGGGGGTGGCCAGAATGTATCGACAGGGTGGGTCAGGAATCTGATAACTGCTCATCACAGTTTGGAATTTGGCCTCTGACGCCCTAAGTAGCTGGAAGGGATGTTCCCACCCGACCTCCCTCTATATTATACAAACAAATGCATCACCATGTAAAAGTCTGGCTGGTACACGACAGACCCGAAGGTCAAAGAGCACACTTTCTAAGTTCCCCGGATGGTTTGCACGTCTGCTTATAAGTAACCAGGTCATACGTGGGCAGAGCGGCGAGCCATTTTCATCCAACCACTATTAATTGTTAAGTATCTGCAGTTGCTCCAAGCCGTGTCCGCTTAAAAATGATGCAGTTGACTTTGTGTCGAGATGGGTTTCAGTCCTGCTCCTCAGAACCCGTCGCTGCTGTCACAGCACTGCGGCTGCAGTCATCATTTATTCATGGCTATAAACTGGAAGAATATTGAACGGCGCCGGCCTTCTGTGTAAAGCGGTGTGCACCTCCTTACTGCCCTTCTCTTCTTTAGCCAGCCTGCTTCCCCTCCCCTTTCTGGAGGAAGGATGTGATAGGAGTCCGTGTGCTCAGGGAAGCTTTGAGGAGAGCATCTAGAGCCGAGTGGCTCCACAGGCTGAGTCACAGGGGAGGAAAAAGAGTGCCAAGGGATTGTCTAGAGAGAGTGTTCAGTCTCTGCTGCCTTCCTGCCGCCCGGTGCCAGTCCTCTGCAGGGAGAGGGGAGCACAAATTAAGAAGGGAGATACTCTCTGCTCCTGTTCAGGGAGAGAAAGAGAACTGGGGGTGGGGGGACAGCATCTGTGGGGAACACCCACCCTCAGCCTTCTGATTCCATGTGCACACTGGGGCAAAGACTGCATGGTAACAGGAATCCAGGGTCACCAGCAAGAGGTTGACGCTCAAAGCAGCAAAGAAGAGGAAGTCGGAGAGGAATCAGGACTAACCTTTAATGGAGTCTGTAGGGAGGAAAGGGAAAGACAACAGTTTGGCTCACTGGCACCCTCTTCTAAGCAGGAGACGGATATTTTGTTCCCAGCCGGTGGCATAGAGCAGGGCCCAGGGCAGCCATCCACACCACACCTCCGACTGTGCATAAGAGTTATTTGAAAACTCAAAAGTAGGATCACCATGGTCCCCAAAACACAGGTTTCTTGGAACCCAAATATGACAGGCAATCCAAAGCTACCAAGGAGAAACCTCTCTGCAAACTGCAGTCATGGAGACAGATTAAAAAACACTTTTAGATTAAATCAAAAGTACAACCCTCTGAGCCCACGGGGCATGAAGCATCTTGAAAATTATAAGGGTGTTCCTTGCCCCCAGGGTCTGCTCCCAGCCCAACTCCAGCTGTGCTGAGCAAAGCCCTTGGCTGCATTGGAACTGTCACTGAAACACCCAGAAGGCAGACAGCCAGAAGTTCCTAACTTTGCCCTGTTGTTATGGTTAAGAGAAATGGCCACCTGGAGAACACAGAGTCTCCCCTCGAAAAATGTCACAGCAAGGAAGGACTGGGAAAACGCCTGAGACAAGGCATTCACTTCCGGACTGTATCCTGCCTTGAGCACCAACATGATCATCCGCCTCCTCCTCTTCCTCCCCCTCTTCCTCCTCCCCTCCTCCTCTTCCTCCTCTTCCTCTTCTTCCTCCTCCTCCTCATGCTCCAACAGAGAACAGGACCCTCTTACTCCACATAGAACCTAGAGGTGCACACCAGAGATGCCAGCCCTGCATCCATGCAGCTCCAACGGTCAGAAGCCACGCACATGCCGGTGAAAAGGGAAAAGCCCCTCAACCATGTGGTAACATTCTCAACCTAGTGTTCAGTAACTTGCCTGGATAAACTTCCCACACGGCTAGATAGCGCTTAAAGGGAAACGTCCCTAGGCCAGAGGATGTAATAATAATAATAATAATAATAATAATAATAATAATAATAATAATAATAGACTCACAGCACACTCCAATTATTTTGTACAGAAAAATAATGAAAATGGTTTTTAAATGCTCACTCTCCCTTCGTGCAACGAAAGAAGAGGTACAGTGGCTGGGGAGAATGCAACGGGTCAAAGGCAATGTTTAAAGGGGCCAGATGGGCAAGAACCTCATGTCTAAGGTATTGGAGACATCCAAAATATATTACAATTAAGACCATCATCAGACGTAGGAAGTAGAAAAAATGTACTGCTATCCATATTTTTGAGAATTCCAATGGCTTCTTCAAGTTACTATGTGTTTTCTATAGACATACTGTACTGGCTGGTTTTGTATGTCACCTTGACACAAGCTGGGATTATCACAGAGAAAGGAGCCTCCTTTGAGGAAATACCTCCATGAGATCCAGCTACAAGGCATTTCCTCGACTAGAGATCAAGGGGGAGGACCCAGCCCATTGTGGGTGGTGCCATCCCTGGGCTGGTGGTCCTGGGTTCTATAAGAGAGCAAGCTGACCAAGCCAGGGGGAGCAAGCCAGTAAGTAACATCCCTCCATGGCCTCTGCATCAGTTCCTGCTTTCTGACCTATGTGAGTTCCAGTCCTGACTTTCTTTGGTGATGAACAGCAATGTGGAAGTGTAAGCTGAATAAACCCTTTCCTCCCCAACTTGCTTCTTGGTCCTGATGTTTTGTGCAGGAACAGACACCCTGACTAATACATGAACTGTGAAAACAATAGGTGTAGATATCACCAGAGACTTCTCTCCAAATGTCTGAGACAAGGGCAAGAGGTATACTGGCCACAACTCACACTATAGTATCAGCTAAGACCTTGGCCGCCTGAGTCATTCTCTATACTACTTCCTAAAGTCCCCTTATTTTCCTGCTTCAAGGTAGCTCTTGGCTGTGTCATATATGTATGGCGAAAATGCACCAAATAAAACTATAAGGTGTAACGATTAATGCACACCTGTTACTATGGTCCTCCAGTTTACTCATCAACTACACACTGCATGTCACCTGTGGTGGCCAATGCTGAGTGCCAACTGGGCTAGGTGACAGATCACATGCTTATGGTCAAATGGAAGTCTGGACAGTGACACAAAGGTATTTTGAGATGCCACGGTGTTCAAATAAAGCAGATTATTTTCTACAATGTGAATGGCTTCGTCCAAACTTAAGTTGGCGGCCTTAAGAGCAAAGCTAGAGGCCTCCCAGAGGAGGAGGAGGAATTCTAACACCAGAACAGAAAGCCTTCCTGTGTCTCCAGGCTGCTGTTCTGTGGCATTCGGACACACAGCCGTAACAGGTCTTTCCCGAATCTCTATCCTGTCAGCCTGATCTGTGTATCTTATATAAATATCCTATCCATCCTATCGATTCTGTGTGCATGGGGGACCACTGATTATACTCTACTCTACAGACAGTGCTGTACGTGCACAGTAATAGATGAGATACGTAGGTTTAAAATGCTATAACCTTCACTTCCAGGAAATAGCATTCAATGCACATTCACCCCGTCACTCTCAGCACTAGGCTTAAGCCACAAACATGAATGAGAGATAATTGATATCTCTGAGTTCACAATTTAAGTAAGAGAGTGGTGTGTGCATGCCAACACCCGGAGAGCATTCAGGGGAGTTTATATAGAAGCAAGAGCTTCTAACCAGCAGGTTTTGGAAGAGGCTTCACTTGGGAGAGCATTAGGGCTGAGCAGCACGTTGCATCCCCAGTCATGGGAGGTGAACAGTGGCTTCGTGGAAGAGGGGCTCAGCTGACTTTCTCCTCTACTGTAAACTTCAGAATCACCTACCTAGAAATACAGCCACAGTAGGTGTGTCATCCCTCTTCAGTGGGTGTAACCATGGTAACACTTTCCAGGCGTGCCCAGAGGCTCATCTCCCAGGTGGTTCTAGGTATCAAGTTGACAGTTAACACTGACCATCATAGTCAAAGCCAAAAGGTTCGGGAAGCTATAAATTAAAGAGGAGCTCATTTTGATGGGGGCTCTGTAAAGTATCCGTGTTTACTCAAAGAATTCCTAATTGAACGACCAAGGCCAAGCCCATGGGACAATGCAAAAGACAGTGATTTTACAGCAAAATAAGCTTCAGCCCTTGATTTATAGATAAAACCACTAATCTGAAAAGCAGTCGCCTTACTCTTCCCAGAGAACCACGGTGTTCCCTCGGGGTCACCTGGCCTTTGCGACCCAGACAGTCAAGCAAAAGCAGCCCAGCTACAGGGGACTTCACAGAGTGCATGTTGAGGCCTAACGGGATCAGATTCAGTCAGCTCTCCCCACATTACCTCACTCTGATTTCAAGTTATCACTACAGCACATGCTGAGAGCGGAAAATAAAAATTGTATTCATTGCACATTGCTTCCAAAAGCAAAAAAAAAAAGGCACAATATCTTTTAGAAATATTTCCATAAGATAGAGAGGCAGCTCAGTCAGTAAAATGTGTGCTAGACAAGCGTGAGGATCTGAGTTCAATCCCTAGCACCCACGTAAGAAGTAGGGCATGATGGGAGATCACTGTGATTCTGGCACTGAAGAGATAGAGACAGATATCTGCAGCTCACAGCCTAGAGTATCAACAGGCCTCATTTTCCAGCTGAAGGTCTGTCTCGGAAAACAAAACAAGGTAGACCACTCCAAGGAACAGTGATCAAGGCTGACCTCTGATCTCTGACCTCTGGCTTCCACTTACACACACAAGCACCCACATACACTCATGGACCTACACACACACATACACACAAAGAAAAAAATATTTCCACCAAAAAGCTAAAGTTACCAGTGCTCAGGCAAGGCTAAAACCCAAAGGCCTTTGAGCCTCAGATGATTGACTGACTTTGGGGGTCAGGGAAGACACAGTCATGTGAAAGTGGGGGCAGGCAGTGAGGTTAATATACCCAGGGTTAGCCCTTTTCCTACTAGTTCCTATCCCACGGTATAAAGGGTTAACCTGGACTAGCTCTAAAATGCAAATTTTTCCCACAAACCTACATCTAGGAAGCCCTAAGATACCAGAGCCCAACCAGTCCTTAATGGTAAGAGATTTAGAACATGAGATGGGAAGGTTCCCCTTACAAACTTAACTTTCCCTTTCTGAACGGAGCACTGGGGAGTGTCAACTGCTTGACCCAGATGACGCCTTGGTTTTAGCAGCAAACACACTCTTCTTGGCAGGGCAGTCGGAATATGCAGGATCTAGCACTCCACCTGGCCCCTCAGTCAGGGGTACCATTAGAGCCATCAAGTGCATTACCTCCTCTCTCGGAGCTGGCCGGGGGCCTTCTCATTCCATCTGGCCACCTGTCCTCCCTCCACCACACAAACACTCCTTCATGCTATACCGGTGTGCCCCAGTGCCCACACCCTCGGCTTTCGCCAGTCACAGCAGAGATGGATGGGTCTTGGGGATATCAGCAAATCGCCACCCTGACCAAGACCTGGCCCCCTTCAGCTCTAAGACTGCCAAGAAGTTAACTGTCCTTCAGAGATAGACTTTACAGCAGAACCCGAAGAGTTCTTGGAATCACAGAAGAGTCTTGATTTTTGCAGAATCATCTAACTACACCAAGGTGGGAAGCACCAAGCCTGGGAACATGGGGGCAGGGATGCTGGACTCCCCGGGCTCAGCAAAACTGTTTGCCCCGGAACTGAGGTACCTTTGATTTATGTCCATATAGAAATGTTTATGGACTCGTGCGTCTTAGGGAACAGCAACAGCCTTTCATTAAAAGAAGATAACTCGGGAGCCTGGAAAGATGGCTCCATGGTTAAGAGCTTTTATTTCCCTTGCAGAGGACACAGGTTCAGTTCATCATCCACATCAGGTGACTCACAACTGCCTGTAACCGAGCTCCCTAGGAATCCTAACCTCTGCCTACGTGAGCACGCTATTCACGCGTCCATACGCACTCACGTGTACATAACTACACACTCACATAACTAAAAGAAATGAAGAAAATCTTAAAAGAAACGGTAACTCGGGAATGGGATTCAGAGTGTGGAGAGCAAAGACCAAGACACGAACACTTTCCCCTTCCAGCAAGATAGGTTTCTGCCACACTGAACTCAGCATCCTAAGGGAAGTCATGTCTGCTTATGTGTCATCCTCATCCCCTTCATTATTCCTCCACGGTGTGCTCTCTAAACAGCCTGTCATGCCTCCCTGGACATTTCCAGAAGCATGGTGACACCGTTAGCCATACTCCACACAAAAGCAAAACAGCTCTCCCAGGGCACATAGAACCCCGGTTCCTGACAGCCCTGAAATAGGAACCACCTTTGTCTCCGAGATGACCTGCTACAAGGAAACAAACTCGAACCACAAGACACGGTCACCTTTATGCTTTTAAAACTCTGCCCGCTTATTAATGGACTTGGGGTAGGGCCAGCCCTGTAGAGTAAGCGATCAAGAAGACCTGGCGGCTGATTAATTGATCAAGTCTCCACCTCACCTGTGTCCAGAGGGGCTCCCCGTGGTTCTCCTTAAAGGTTCCAGCCACCTGAGAAGGCCTGCTTCAGAAGTGCCTGCTTTAAGGTAAAGCTCACACCGAGAACAAGAAACACATGCACAGTGGGACGCCAACGGGAGGCCGGACTCAGAAAAGGCCAGAGGCATTTGAAAGCTCCATTTCACTTTTATTCAGCAACTTTCCTGTTTGGAAGATGAATCATTGATGTGGGAACAGAACTTCAACCTAGCCGGAACTGGCCGAGATCCCGTCTAGCTGCAGAATTCACGCAGTCGCCCTAAAACCATAGGGGTTTGGGTTTCATATCCCATGATGCTCTGAGGGCACTGCCGGCTCTCGTCAGCTACACTATCGGCTTCGGTTTTCCCTACACCTGTGGGCACTTCGGAAGTGAGTTCTCCCCTATAGTCCATGGTAGCAGGACACGAATGGGAAGTGACTGCCGATGAAACAAGTCCGGACTGAAAACTTAGCTGCAGATAAACTCTTTAACTAGAATGCTGGCTCCTTTCTGTCTGTTTCATTACAGCCTCAAGTATCTGGCATCTTCTTCCTCTGCCAAAACTCTTCCTAATTGGTACACCCTCCATGAATCTCTCTTGGCCCATTCTACCAGATGTGACATTTCCCAAACTCTGGCATCAGGTCACCTAGGAGCTAATTCTGGTCCTGTCCATTCTCAACCGCGGTACCTGGGAAAGCAAGCTAATCTCTACATATCCCGATCTACACATCTGCGAAAGGGGAGGACTAACGTGACCTACCTCAAAGGGCGGTGAGAACCAAACCGCCAGCCCCTGAGGAGACTAAAGGCTCTCTAGTGTGTGCCGATGCTACACGTTATCAGTGGCCACCACTGACAACTGTAAAAGAATGTGGCCTTTGAAAAGCCTGTAGCTCACTTCTGTCTACCTCTTCCTGCTATTCGTATCTGGTTAGGGAGGCCATCCATTACTCCCAGCCTGGAGGGGTTTTGCTTGGGCTCAGGAATAAAAAATTAAAGATGTACACTCTGCTGCTTACATGTCTAAACTATATATGTAAAGTATCAGTTGCTGAGGCCAAATACTGAGAAAGAAGCAACTCAGGGGAGGAAGGCGTGGCAGCAAGTCAGTCACATGACATTTGTAGTCAGGAAGCTGAGAACAGACAGGAAGTGGGGCGGGGCCATGACTGGTCACATGACACCTGTAGTCAGGAAGCAGAGAAAAGACAGGAAGTGGAGCAGGGCTATCAAGCGTCATGACACACACACACACACACACACACACACACACACACACACGTGACTCCTTTCCTCCACTGAGAGATGGGGACACAGCTTTCCAAAGCAGCAACTCCATATCTAACCGTGGACCAGAGGTTCACACACGTGACTCTGGGGGACATCACCGAGCCGAGCCAAACCAAACCACACCACGCACCTCCATATGCACTGATTGGAATACACTGCCTCTCCTTCTTGGTGGAACTAGTTTACATACATTCTAAATGGATGTTGAAATGAAGCGCAGGCAGCTTACAGAATGCCTAACATATGCTATGCTCTGGAGATAAATTTCAAGACTTTTGGTTGACAATTTTATAGCAAGAATAATAATTCAGGTGTCTGTATCAAACTCTATCTCTTTGAAAGTTCCCACACACAAGAGGAGGACCAGCCACAAAACAAACTCAAAGTTTATCCCCTGCGATCCTACCTGAGAGCACACGGAACCCTTCCCGTGCCGAACGTGCCAAGCAGATTTCTCTACCTTCCTGCCAGTGCGTTAAGGCTGCAGCGGCTGAGAGAGATATCGATCACAACAGGAGCAGTGGCCTGTCTGTGCTCGGCAGTTACTGTATTTATTCTCACTGCTATTGGCATTGTTGCTTCCAGGACCTTGGTTGCACCGTGGGATATGACTGCAAGTCTTCATCATTTGACTTGCAATATCCATTTTCAAATGTTTCTCCTCCGAAGGGGAATCACTCGTAGTAGTGGTTCTTTTAATTTTCATGTGTACTCTCTGCAGCCAGCATAAACATACATCCCTTTCTGCTTAAATCCTCTAAGAACACCTTGCTCCCTTGTTGTTTCCTCATAGCTGATTTTAAGCTGATCGGAGACAAATCTTAGGGACAGAAAAGGCAGCTCAGCAGTTAAGAGTGCTTCCTGCTCTTGCAGAGGACTCTGGATTGGCTCACAGCACCTACATGGCAATTCCCAACTGTCTGTAACTCTAGTTCCAGACGATCTATCACCTCTTCTGAAGTACCCGGGCTCATGAACATACCTAGTGCACATATATGCATCCTAGCACACACATATTAAATTTTTTAATAAAAAAATTTCTATGGGCTTCTCTGGGTGAAGAGCCCTAGAAAAGTCTGGATGTGAATGCTGCAGCAGACTGTTCCTCAAGGGTGGGAGATCCACTCACACGGCAGGTGGAATAGATAAGTAAGCAGCATAGAAAGAATGTATTTTGCCTGAATGTGTATCCGTGTACCATGTGCGAGCCTGGGGCTCACAAAAGCCAGAAGAGAGCACCAGATCCCTGGAACTGGAGTTTAGACAGTTGCAAGCTGCCGTGAGGGTGCTGGGGAATCGAACCCTGGTCCTTTGAAAGAGCAGCCAGTGTGCTTAACCGCTGAGCCAACTCTCCAGGCCCTGCTACCTCACTCTCAGTCACAAACACACGAAGGAGATTATTTTTTTCTTTTCCAATGAATAATATTTGAAATAAAAACAGCAATAAATATCGGTGAGCGACCGTCGTGCCCTGTTGGATATAGAACAGCATCTCCGCTCTTTCCTACACATCAGTAGCAACTTCAGGACTGTGTCTGACACAGAATGTTTCAACCTGCCCCAAAGTGTCTCAGTGGAGAATCATTAATTTAAACTTATGGACATATGATTAGGAAGTTCTACACAGAAACTTTTATCTTGAGCTCTTTGATCTATCAATAAAGTTTAACATCATTCTGTGTTATGTTTTTTAAACCATCTCCCGAGTTACTCAAGATAATTTTTTAGTTGGAGGTATATACCCAAGGGAAACAAATTAACTTTCACATAATTTCATGCTCCTAAAAAAAGAAACAGGTTCATTTCAAACAGGCTTTTCACAGACAGAATGGAGATGAGTTTGTGGTAAAAGCCTAGAGCTCTGGCATTTGTGAACATTAAGTAACCAATCTAAAATTGACCTCTACAGCTGTCTACACCCAGCTTGGGCCCCACAGAGAGCAACCAATGCAAGTCACCCACAAAGCCTCGACCCTTGTAGAGCTCCAGCAGGAAGTGGCCCCATCTTCCAAGTTAGTCAGTTTACTGACCACAACCCCAGTTTTCATTTTGTTTGATTGTTAATTTTAAATTTTACCTTTTTAATTCTTTATAAAAACATATATTTATCCTGGTATCACATGGCAACATTTTGACTTTGGGGACATCTTGCTCCCTTTTGCAACATCACGCATAGTGCAGGCCTTTGCTGTGTGTAGAATTAATATGCTACTTTACAAATCATATTTCCTTCAGTTGAGCTCAGATCTGTCCCTTCCTCCCATATACCAGCCTGTGGTGCAATCTTAAGTCTTCCACCCTGTGTCCAAACAAAATTAAAAAACAAAGCAAACAAAACTCTCGATCCCAGATCCTACACCTACACTGATGCCAGGGATAGATGGCCCAACGTTTTTGAAAGCTTGCTTTTCAGGTGACTGTTTCTATCTGGGAGATGAGTTTCCGTGGCTTGTGTATGATTCCTTGACTCTCCTATTATCCAACGGTTCTGCAGATCTCTCCTGGTGACAAGCAGACATCTGGCATTTTTTTTTCATTTCCTTTTTTTAATGATAGTTTAAAGCTACTTGGTTACCTACAAAATAGAAGATATTGTTTTTAAAAAATAAAAATGAGAAAAGAACCAAAGATACTTTAAGGGTCAAGGCCTGTAGTAAAAAGATGTGTGTGGAAACATCACACTTGAATTTTTGTACATGATAAAACAGGGGATCGGGAACTGACGAGTTTTAGTACAGCAAAAGCTGAAATCCTGTCATGTTAGCAGGTCATTTCCAGTATGTGGAGGTGTGTGCATATGTGTGTGTGTTATGTGTGTGTGCATGTGTGTGTGCATGTGTGTGTATGTGTGTGTGTTTGTGTGTGCATGTGTGTGTGCATGTCTCTGTGTGTGTGCATGTGTATATGTATCTGTGTATCTGTGTCTGTGTGTGTGTGTGTGTGTGTGTGTGTGTGCATGTGTAACAACAGAAGTGTGGGTCAATCTGGCACAGCTATAGGTCTAGGCTTGGCTCCTCCCCTCTCTCCCAGGCTGGGATAGAGTAAAGGGTCAGGGCTGGCAGTGGACACATTGGGACGAAAAAGTAACATGGATGCCTAAATCCAGTTGTAAGATGAGTTGCCACAGCATCCCAGGCCTTCACTGTTAGGTAAAGTTTAACCCCTGCAAAGTGGGTTACTTGGCAAAAATGGAAGGAAAACACAGGCTTCAGGTTGTGAGGCAGCGGAGGCGAGGAGGAGGCTCTGGTGCATATGGTGCTCCATTAATAGATATCACACCCCATAATAGGAACATTTTTATACAAATGTGCTCTTTGGAATCCAGCCAAGAGCGGGGCACCCTAGGAAATCACAATGCACAGCTAATGAGATATTTTTGGTGAATTTGGCGCTAGAGATTAATAGAACAAATTTGTCCCCAAAATGTTAAATCATTTAGCACTTCTCTGGAGGTGATAAGTGCATCTAGAACTTTGCAGGGCTGTCAATAAAAATTAGAGACTATTCAAAAGCCTTCGGTCTTGGCTCGCAGTCCTTTATCCTCAGATGACAGCGCTGCGGTGTGTACCTGAGGAGACTGAGCAGAGCCTGCACGCCGGGAGATTCAAGTGCTTGACTGAGCTGTAAATGTTTTCCCTTGACTGAGGAGAAAGTAAGTGCTCTTCATGGGTCACACCGACAGCCTGTGGTCTACTGCAATCACTGATGTCACCTCTCACCTTCCCCACCACGTTCTACCATCCACTAATGTCTGCTCTTCGAATATCCAGTCCCAGGCTCATGGCAGAACTTTACCTCCTTATCCAAGAATCAACCATCTTCATGCCAGCAAACCTTAGTATTTAATCTCTACCTGCTTGCAGTCCTACACTTCTGAAGTGTGTGTGTGTGTGTGTGTGTGTGTGTGTGTTATGTATTTGTGTGCAGGTGCACATGTAAGCACACACAGAGGCCAGAGATCTATGTCTGTCCTCCATCACCCTCTTCCTCATTTTTTGAGTCATTCACTGAATCTGGAATTCATCATTAAGCTGATCTTGATGGCCAGTGAGCTCCAGAGATTCACCTGTCTCTGCACCTCCTACCCCACAATAGTAGGATCGTGGATGCATGTGTTGCCACCTGGACTGCACCTGGGCTGCACCTGGACTGCACCTGGGCTGCACCTGAGCTGCACCTGGGCTGCACCTGGACTGTACCTGGGCTGCACCTGGGATGCACCTGGGCTGCACCTGGACTGCACCTGGACTGTACCTGGGCTGCACCTGAGCTGCACCTGGGCTGCACCTGGGCTGTACCTGGGCTGCACCTGGCTTTTATATGAGTTCTGGGGATCCAAACTCAGGTCCTCACACTTTCAATACAGGTACTTTGTAGAATGAGCCATCTCTCTGGCCCCAGCCCTAGGATTAAAAAAAAAATGAGTAGAGTCATGCAGAACTCCATCCCACCAGCCTCCCTCACCTTTAGGCATCCTGCATATGGATGGAAGATGAATCTTCATTAACTAACACACTCGAAAAGTTACCAACCCATTTGGAAACTTTCAATGGCTCCCTGGCCCCGTCACATCAAGCCTGGAGCTCAGCCATCTGACTGTCAAAACCCTTTACAAGATGACCCCATTCAGCCAGGATGGCCTTATTTTCCACGAGCTATCTTACCCTGTTTGGCTCAGGAGAATCATTAGCCATCGCTGAGTAAATAAATCCCTGCTACTGCTCACCCTGGAGCCCACTACAGAGAGTGAGCAAGTTACACCGAGTGGCAATGTGAGAGACAATAAAACACAGAAGGAAAGCCAGCGGTTTAGAGCGTCTGCCTGGTGAATCACAATTTAGAGCTTGGGTTTAAAGACATTATTATTGTCTTGGTCTACAGTCCACCCATCCCTGTCCCACAAAAAAGACCCCTTCCCATAAATCCAAATCTCGGCCAAGTCTATAGGATTTTTATGCTGTAGGAACAAGTGAAATCAATTTCCCTGAGACGGTCCCACACATGTCCCATGCTGTCCTCAGACATCCATGCCTGAGGACATATCTGAGTCATCACTTCTCCTTAGGGTCATTCCATCCATCCAAACCCTATTCAGGAAGTCCAGCCCTGCTTCAGGACCACCTACCCTAAAAATTCTCATTCTTCAGGATTTAGTCTCCAAATAGTGTGTGCAATCCTTCTTGTTAGTGAAAGCACTGCTCTCTCTAGCTAATCGCTTCAAATTCTCAAGCAGGGAAGGGGGAAGGTCATCATTTGAACGGGGCTGGGATGGGACTCAGTCGTAGAGTGCTTGCATGAAGCACGGGCTGGACACCCCATGCACCGCATGAAACTGGTCATGGTGGTGTACACCTATAACCCCGGCACCCAGAAGATACAGAGAGAAGGGTCAGAAAGCCAAAGTTGCCATTGGCAACGTAGCAATTTGAGAGCAGCCTGGGCTACATAAGATCCTACCTCAATAAAATAAAATAAATAAAAAATAAGCAAAAACAAACAAAAAAGCACTGCATTTCACGAACTGTTGTCATCCTAAGTTTCTAATAAATATTTAATCAACCAGTTCATTAGACTTGAAGTCTATTCCTATTATGTTCATGGTGCTGACTTTATACATAATGGTTCAAAAAATCAAATCAGTCAATGATTACACATGTTTGTGAAGCCGTTTTTAAAGTGCTCCAGGTGCCATGTTGGAATGTTCTGTCAGTCTGCCTGCTGTGACAGAAAAGGCAACCACTGTCTAAAATTCCCAGGACCCTTCTGACGTTGGAGCTGTTCGCAAGCAGCAGCAACCCTGACTCTAAAATGCGGGGGTTGGGGGGCGGGGACTATGAACCACGCCCATTCCTCCGAACCACGCCCATTCCTGCACTGTGTGGGTAAATGGCTTTATCCCTCCCCTCTCTACCTCCCCCCATTCCCAGCTGGCACAATGCCCCATGAAATTTTCTTAAGGCATTAGAAGAAGCTAGTCCAATGGGTGGAAGGGATCGAGCGCTTAAATGGCCCTGTGGAAGGCTCTTCCCTCCAGTCAGGAGTCCCTGGGTGGGACTGTTACCTATAAGAGAAGGAGGCTTTTATTGCTGTTAGCTGCTAAGGAATCCAAGATTTGTTACAACAAACCAGTCACCTACCTACTTCCGAAAGAATAAAATTACCACAGAGAAGAGGGTTTGAGATGAGAAGCAATTAAACTCTCATGCATTAATACGTGATGAGTTATCGCTGAAGGCTAATTGGCTTCCAGAGAGTGTCTCTGTACACTTAATGAGGAATCCAGGCATGTTCCACCAGCCAAAGGAAAGCCATCTTTATTGTGTTCTAGCCTACGAAAGCCCACGGTCACAAGGATTACAGGAAGAAACCTCACTTCAGCCCAAGCCACTTCCCTAAACTAGAAAGCTATATAAATAAATGTCTGGGAGATCTTCAACTGGCTATCCCAGGAACACCCTCAAGGGCTTGATCCCCAATAGCAACTTCATCTTACTCTCCCCCGAAGCTCTCCTCCCGGATACCTTATCTGTGGGTAATGGCATCTACCTGGAAATGAGTCCTCTTGCACAAGCTCAGATGCCTGTGTTCTGAGGTTCTAGAAAGAGCTCTCCCTCTACATAGGAGCCCGTGCTGCGCTCATTTTTGTATGTGCTCCAGATTATTGGCTTCTTTGGGAGGGGACTACACCCTCTTATCTGCACAGTTACCTGGTGAAAGAATAGATTAATGCAGGCATAAATACAGGCTAACCACAAGTGCTCAACTGTACTGCAAACATTTTCAGAGAGGTTGGGCAAAAAGACTGTCAGTATGAAGACATAAAATAAGGAATTTATAAATTAGACTTTATAAATATGGAGAGGGCTTTGGAGTTTAAGAGACACCGAAAAAAATCTTTAAAAAAAAAAAGGCAGGTTAAAAGATAGTTCATATCTTCATGGGTGTGGCAAATGGCAGACACATTTGTGTGTACTCCACATGCAGGTCAGGTGCAAGCATTTGCACCTGTGTGCTACACACATGTGCAAGCCTTTTGATTACTTTATTAGATAAGTGTCCTTTCTATCCTACAACTGTGATGCCCGGAAGTCAAAACGCTTGTCCAGCACCATCCAGCTGAGAAATGGCATGTCTGCTGATGCCTGAAGGGAGTGAACCGTAAGGCTCTGAGACTGGTAGGTCAAAAAATAAAAGTCTTGTGTCACCCAAAAAATCATGGGAAAGAAACAACGTCCCCGGTTGTTTGTTCCTTCCCCTTTCTGTAAGAAGGGGTAAGAAAGACTTTCACAGATCAGAGACAGAGTTCTTTCTCACCCTTCTCGCTGCATTAAGGTGTTGTTCTGTTAACGTTGGGGGAAGCTGGAGCATGAGGTGCCCTCGAAAGCCTGTCCGTCTTCATTCTACTCCAGTTGGTGGATTTAAAACCTTTTGAACACAGAAGAGAGTAATTCTTGTCAATTCCCCCACAGATGGCCAAACTAGAGCTTCCTAACTCCCTTCCACAAGCCCCAGTTGTGCCTACACATCCCCAGCCAGACAAGCAGCTTCAGCTCATTTATTTGCAAGCACACTCCTTCTCCATCCCCTGTCCCTACCATCCCCTGTCCCTACCATCCCCTGTCCTTACTATCCATGTCCTTACCATCTGTGTCCTTACCTTACCATCCTGTAAGTTTGACATGCAGAAAATATCCCTAAGAGACAGTTCATCAAAACCAATCTGTTGGACATGTCTAGACTCAAATCTACTCTAAGTCACAATTACTTTCCATCCAAGAAAAAAAAGAAGACAAAATGTGATTTTCTTTGGGTAGTAGAGAAGTGAGAGTTGGGTCTAGTTGAACCGCACATTACCGGTCAACAAGTTATGTTGTGAGGCTGACATAGATCTGAATGAGGAAATGGGATCCTCCCTTTAAAAAAAAATGAACTTGGGGCTGGGGATTTAGCTCAGTGGTAGAGCGCTTACCTAGGAAGCGCAAGGCCCTGGGTTCGGTCCCCAGATCCGAAAAAAAGAACCAAAAAAAAAAAAAAAATGAACTTGGAATTCAGCGGCCATTGATTGAAATGCTTACATTAAGACATAGCTGAAGATGAGTCAATTTGTACGCACGCCCCTTGAAACACCAGGACCTCTTCCCTCCCCTGTCCTGGCTCTTCCTGCCCTCCAGATTAAGAGTGTGAGGCAGCTCCTTGCTGCTGAGGCCAAATCAATCATTTCATTTCTTCATTACACACCTCAGACAATCGCAGCAAATGAGAAATGGAATCTGACTTGCTAATGTTTAATTATTGATGCGGTCTTTTGAAAACATATTTGGTTCTCTGAAAGTGTTTCTCAGAACGGCTCTGCTCCAGGTTGGTTCCCCATTCCGTTTGTTCTTGGCCTCTGAGTTCCTTTTCGATTTTCTGCAGGATAGCAAGTGCCGTGCCGTCTGCTTTTGAAACGTGTCTTTAGGCTTGCTTTTGTTTGACAAGGAATGCCAACGCTGAGCTGACAAAGTCTGTTTGAAAAATCTTTTCCAGGTATACAGGATCAGCTCGCCTGTTCGGTGTATACTGTGATTAGAATTCCCCTTCTGATATTTATATCAATATCTCGGTTTTAAGGAAAGATGTTTTTTGAATCTGCCTGTCACAGACATACGTAAAAAGGACAGAAGAGTCTATCACTTATGTATTCAAATGTGGAAATGCTTTTGTGGAAAAGCCTTGATATCCCTTGTCTCAAGGAAAGGAATCAGGCACTGAGCACAAATCCATCCCTCCCCCGCCCCCCAGAGGCTGGAACACACATCTGGCCCCCAGGTAAGGGCTTCAGGAGAGATTTAGGAGGTCTTAACCACAGGAGTCCATGGCTTGCAGGAATGGGAGCAGCTATGTGTAGATATAGCCCCCGAGGGGAAACGTGTTTATATAAACCTATATATTAAGAATACAACATATGACCTGCCAATAGGCATGTATACAGATCTGACTTTCTTTTTTCTCTAAGACTGTCAGGGTTCAGCCATACCCGGTATCATCAAACACATTTGAACACACAATTCATTCTACCTAAGACATTATCAAAAAGACAATCTTGGCTGCACACACAAGTCACTCCAAAATGCTGGCCGCTTGGAGTGTATGAGGTTTAGCATGTCACAAGAATGGACTTCACCTGGGTCACCAATGAGTCCCCTGGACTCCAGCAGGCAAGTTTGCCCTAACTTGCTCTAAGAAAGGCCTCTAAAGGACAGTATAGGGAAGAATTAGGATGGGGATTATAGCTGCCCAAGAGGTTAAGTAATTTTTAACTATCCTGGTACTTGAAGTATTTACATCACAGAAATTTCAGACCTGGCCTAGTGTGTTGAATTATTTACTGATGGGAGTAAGACAGTTTTTCCCCTCTTCAAAGAGCTTCCTTAATCCTCCCAAAGAGGACATTCTGTAACTTCTCACATATCTCTAGCATTCAGGCTATTAACCGATTCAGAGTGACCCGCTCCCCATTTAAATTGTACATTATGGAGCTAAGAAATGGCTCTGGTGATCCTACTTCTCATTGTTGAAGCCAAAAGTGGAATCCACCTCTAGGTGGGGGACATGATTGTCTCCTCCCATAAGTTCCGGTTTACAGACCTCTGGATTCAGACACTAAAAGGTATGAATGCAAGATATTCCACACAGAAAAGCGCAGAGTATTGGCGAGCTTTGTTTTTCCTCGTGGCAGGTGCATAGGTGGTGACGCAGTGGCAGCGCCATGCATGCGCAGCAACCCAGATTCTAAATCCTGCAGAGAAAATCGGAGGAGACGGGATGAAGGGACGCATGCCAGCATTCCACGCTGAGCATCACACCTTACTGAGGGTGAGGGCTGCGACCTCAGGTTAATGTCCCTCCCAGAAAGTGCTGGCTCCTTAGGCTGGTATTATCTTAACGTGGCGTGCTCTCTACACACATAAAAGAAGAAGTGTGTGCTCAGAGGTTATGTCGCTGGTTTTCACACCGTAGCAGCTAAAGAATGATTACCGAGTCAGTCCCGAGAGGTCTCACCAACCCTCACCCCCCAGCCCCGCCCCCAGCCACTGATGATAGAGGCCAATGATGCGCTTCTTTGTCTATTCATGGTTTGGCTCACTGGGTGCTTTTGTTTAAGCCTTCCCATATACTGAAAGGTTCGATCCATGCCAGATGCACAGTGTTGTCTTTAAACACACACACACACACACACACACACACACACACACACACACACACACACTTTTTTTTCCCCTTTTTGCAAGATTGCCTCTGTCCTTTGGGCCAGAGAATGTGTCAACATCTACTCTGATGAAGGGAGGCAGAAAGAAATCAATGTCATTCAAAGCTGGGGGAGCAACTACAGCTATCCGCTTCGTTTTGCATTTCTGCTATCTTTCGCTGGACACATTATACAGGCTGGCTCTCTTGTTTGTCTGCAGAAATTCCAGAGTCCGCTATGAATCCCCGAGATGAGAATACCTAATATACTTGGGGAGGTGTTGCTATGCTCACAAATTCAAATGATACAAACAAATAGGGCTTTGCAAAACATGTCTAAAACCAGATCCCCGTTAATGCCTGCAGTCTACCAGCTTAGGGAAAACGGCCCTAGAGAGAAGCACTTCAGAATTCCATAACTACACCACTTCAGGGTCATTTCGGGAATGGAGAGTCGATAATCATTTGTTTGGGATGCGGAGGAGGTGAGCAGGGAATTTGAAAGGTGAGGGAGGGAATGTTCTTATTGGGGATAAAATGGAAATTATTTACTCTAGTATTCCTCATTATCCTCTTGATTTCCATCCTGCTGACACTAAGAGCCCCTCTTACCTCCCACACACTCCCTTTCTGCTCTTACAATTCTCTATTCCCTTTGATTTCATGACAAAAAAAATTTGCAAGTCTGAAACGTGTATTTCACCCACAGTGTTAATAATCAAGCCCTACTAGGGAAAAAGGAAGGGGGAAGGCCCCACTCCCCCTCAGCCCTTTAGAACAAGGAAACTCTAAGAGGCAGGACCCTGTGCCCGCTTACCTAACCACACATTAGCACCACCCACCTATGCCGTTTTTTGCTGGCTTCTCCGAGGATAGTCATTTCGTGGAAAATTCTAAGTCTGTGTCAAGACAGAATGAAGAAGAACGTGTTTTAAGTTTTTCTTAGTGTGTCTGGATGGCTTGCCAGTGCACCACGTGACTGTGTGCCACGTGACTGCCCAGCGCCTAGATTGGCCAGAAGAGGGTGATGGGTGCCCTGGAGCTGGTGGTACAGAAGGTTGTGAGCTGCCATGTAGGTGCTGGAAATGAAACTTAGGTCTTCGAAAGGGGGCAGTCTTTAAATCAACTGCCGTCTCTCCAGACACAAGAAGAACATTTTTAAAGTATGCCTGATTTTGAAAGGAGGAGGAGGAAGCTGGAGTGGGGGGTGGGTACAAAAGAGGAGGAACTGCTTGCTCCGTCCATCCCCCCCCCCGGCCCCCTTTTCCTCTTATAAGTACAAATACATTTGCTCCTGGTCTTTTGTCGAGACAAACAGAAACTCTTGAAAAGGGAGCCATCTCTCAAACAAGAAATATTCTCAGGGCACGGGGAGGAAAGTCCATTAAAGAGTTTAATTCTGCTAAAATAAGATCCCTAGCTGCCCAGCGCCCGAGGCAACTCAGACAAAAGGCGCAGTTTGAAAGCCTGAGTAAGAAGGCACTGCCCACTCCCAGCACAGCAGCACCCAGCGCAGTGGTTTAACTCCCTGAAACTCTGTCCCCAGTTTAACTGCTGTGCCCCCAGTGCCTAGCTTTGCAGCAAGCTTCAGAGAATCCAGCTGACTCCTCCCCACTCGGTAAAATGTCTTAACCCTGAGATCCTCCATTGTTAAAAAACAGTACAAAAATTTAAAAAAACAAACAAAAAACCTGATTTAAAAACCTTACACAGTTGTCCAAAAACAAACAACAAAACAAAACAAAAGCCTTCCACAAAGCATTTACCGTGTCCAACACCATAACTGGCATTCAATAATTATTATCTTCCTTCTTCCCCTACCCCAAACTTATTCTCCCTTAAACTGGATCAGGGTGAGAAAAATGCTAGATAAAATAGACAGCCTTACAAGTAGGCAACTTATTGTGAGCCTATAAGCACTCAGCCAAAACGAAACACAAACGCTGCTATTTCCCAAATACGTGTGCTATCCTAATTGAAAGCAAACTACTTACCTTCAATAATTCATCCCAAAGGAGGACTGCGCTTGATGACATAAGTTTTGGGTCTAAACCAACAAGTCACTGTTGTAGGAACATTAGTTCTCCATTTGTGTAATTTGGGGGATCAACCTAAAGATGTTCCACAGAACAGTCTCGGGCAGAAATGCAGGGACTTTTGCTATGCAACTCCACATTTTCAGGGAGCACGAGGACTTTGACAAAACTGACTGTGTAACTACGGTGTGACTGTCCCCAAGCTCCCTTTATTTAGACATTCATAACAAACAAAATATGTGTCCTCATAGGATCGATTCCTTAGACAAGGAGGAGTCTGCTGGTGTCACAGAGATTGATCTCTGTGTTCTTCCCCAAACTGCAGGTTGGTAAAGGGCTAGATTAAGCATCAGGAAGAGGGGATGGCATTAGCTGAAATGCCCAACGGTGGGGAGATAGAATTGGAAGAAACCATCTCCAGTAAATAGACATGGCCCACAATTGAGGAAGGGGGTCACTCACCCATCTTCAAACTTTTTAACCCAGAATTGTTCCTGCCTAAAGGAAATGCAGGAACAAAATTGGAGCAGAGACTGAAAGAAAGGTCATCCAGTGACCAGCCCAACTTGGAGTCCATCCCATGCATACAAGCCAAATCCTGACACTATTGCTGAGGCCATATTGTGTGTGCAGACAGGAGCCTGGCATGGCTGTCCTCTGAGAGGCTCTCCCAGCAACTGACTGAGACAAATGGAGATAAGGCCAACCATTGGAGTGCCGTTGGGGACCAATATGGAAGGTTTAGAGGAAGGACTGAAGGAGCTGAAGGGGACTGTAACCCCAAAGGCAAAACAAGTGCCAACTAACCTAGACCCCTCTGAGCTCCCAGAGACTAAGCCAAAAATCTAAGGAGCACACATGGGCTGGTTCATCGCCCTGGGCACACATGTAGCAGAGGACCATTTTTATGGCCTCAGTGGGAAAGGATGTGCTTAATCCTGTGGGAACTTGATGCCCCAGGGAAGGATGCTGGTTGGGGTGGGGGTAGGAAAATGGTGGTGGGGAGCATCTTCTCAGGGACAGAGGGTACGGGGTGAAGAACTCAGGGATGGGGGGACCAGGAAAGGGAGCAACTTTTGGAATGTAAATAAATAAAAAAAATAATTTAATAAAAAAATCAGGAAGGCTCTATAGACCCTCAACCTCCAGTGACAGCCATGAAGACTACACACTTCAGTACTTTCCCCTAAATGTGGTCACGATGAACACAAACATTTAAAACCAAACCAAACCACCAAACTTCCTGACCAAAGTCACTTCACTCTTCCATGCAGAAGAGTTAGCATGTAGCTGAAGACAACTTCTACCACCCAGTCCAGCCCAAAGAGGCATGGTGTGTAGGGTGAATATTTGTGGGGTCAAGATGAGCCACAGCTTATGGCGAAGCCTGAGACCTGCTCTGAAGCTCATGTTCTACTGAAAGAAAATGTAAGAAAACAATAACGTCACCCACTACCTCAGCCAGGTTGTCCTAGTGAATAGGATGTGTCACTGCTTTATGGCATCCCTTTCTAGCAAGGTTTCTTTTCCTTCTGGGTGGAAAAACATTCTAGGTAGTTCTCCCATTCTCCCAGCAAAATAAAGTAAAACTCTTGGTCTGGCTTAAATCTCTTTATCAAAGGACCAGCCACCTAATGAAACATAAACGTGAAGTCAGTTCTTCATCAACTTGTGGTTAGCAAGGGCATTGCTACTTCACATAAAAGAAAAATTCTTCCCGGTGGATCCTGTTCATGGAGGCTGGAGCCTGATAACAAGAAGAGGAACAGGCTGGCCACAGGAGGGAGCACAATACACCCACACACCTCATCCCCAGAAAGGGTACAACACAATGACCTCTGTGACACACGAGTCCCTGGCACAATAAAGGGAGGACAACTGAGAGAGAACACCTTAGACTTTCTCAGAGGCACACTCATGGTTTGGGGTATTGTTGTCTGTAATACACACTTTCTGTACACACTTTCCAGCTTTCTCTTCTGTCTCCGTGAGCATGCAGACTGGCAGTTTAGGAACAATGTATCCTGTGACAGCAGACTGGCAGTTTGGGAACAATGTATCTGATCACAAGGACTCAAAGGCTACAGTGTAACTACTGGTTCCTTTCTCGCTCCTCTAGCAATAATATTCAACAAACTGTTGTGTCCAACCTTCTCTTGCTGGTAACTTGAACATCTCCAAGAAAAGTAGTATTGGGTTTGACAGATGTGAAATAAAAAGCATAAAAACATCTGATCATTTGTTCGGGGTACAGAGTTAATACACACATGGTAGTACCCCCTTGGAGTTGATACTCACAAACAATAGATTACCACACCACACTGTCAGTCTACTAACCACAGAATAAGAGCAAGCAGATTAATACATGAATTGAAACTCAGAGACACTCAGTCCTTAATCAATCATTCGGGCTAATAAATCACGGTGTCTCAAACATGGATGCCACAAACCAAACTCAAGTTCAAATTCTAGGCATGCTCTGGGTGCACACTTGTCAGTGTGAAGAGGGAATGCTTACCTCCCCCAAATTTACATGTTGAAATCCTCTCTTGGGATAGTGTTGGAAGGCCAGGCTTTGTGGCTCGAACCGCTGTCAGGAGCATTATTGTTTCTTTCATGTGCAGCTCTGCCACAGGTGAGCATCTGGAGGTAATGAACCTTCCTCAATCTCTCAGCTCCCCACAGCTTTCAAAGCCCACACCTGTAAGATGACTAACAGGGATTAGGTCAGCGCTGCAGCTGAGGATCACAGCAAAGCTAGTGCGCTCCCAGGGACCAAACCCTTCAACCTTGGCTTCATTATCAAGTTTCTCTAGCTGAACTAACCCAGCCCACACCACCAGGCATTCCCTTGCAAATACAAATCATTACCCAATAAGCCATAGACACAGAGAGTGTCCATAGCACATGGAGTTTGTGGGTCAGAGCAGCAAATCCTCCCAGTTTGGAGAGGGAGAGAAAACAATGGCATTAATTATATAAACCACTACTTGGAAACGGCTTTAAGGGAGCATTTTTAGATTCTCCTTTAATTAGGAGAAGTAATTGCCTCACTTTCATCTCTAGGTGAGCTCCCAAATTCTCCCACGTCTCTTTTCCAATTCCAACAAGAAACACACAAAGACCAGGGAAATAAACTAACTGTGTAGGCTTCTAAAGACATTTATCTTTCTGGATCCTGGATTCACCATCCTCAACGTTGAGGAGTTTGGATAGGGGTGTATCCAAGGCCCACTCTGGTAAATGGCCACAACACTGGGCAACAATGCTGGCTGTAATAATGGCTGTATGGTTTACTCATCTCCTGCCCTCCACTCAGAACAGCACAGCATTTGAAGAGGTAACAGCACCTGTTTCTCAATTCCAACTATTTTTCAAACACAAATACTAAGACATATCCACATATTTGTTCAGTGGTATAGGCAGACACTGGTAAGGTGCAAGCCTTCACCTTGCTCCTGTGAGAACCCTAAAAACCTCAACTTCAGGAGGAAAATGTGAAGTCAGAAGACTAGCTGGGGAGGGAAAGGAATCAGAGAAGTGGGAGGGAGGCAAGAGAAGGTGGGGGAACAGAACTGAAAAACATTAAATACATTAATGAAAAGTGTTATAGCGGATGCTAATAAAAGCATCTTTAAAGATACCCAATAACTTTAAGCATGCCATCCCCCCATTGTGAAAGAGAAAAGCCAAAACAAAATATCTGGAAACTCATTCACAGGTTAAAAGAAAGGAGAATGTCCTTGGATGGTGACAAGTTGTTTCTGAATCAGATTTCTCTGTCATCCCAGAGCTGGAGTCAATGGCGTCCCATTACAGGGAGAGAAATGCCGGGTAATGGTACAGTAAGTGACGTCCCGTCTGAGGCAGGGATTAAAATGGAAAGAAGCATTTTGTACAGCCTTACACTGACACGGGAAGCCTTCCTAGGGAGGCTACAGACCTCTTTCAGCTGGGACAGTGGCTGTGGTGAGATATTACCCTCATGTCACCTTAGAATGGTTCCTGCTTCCTCAAAGCTAATACTTTCTTATCCATGGTGAGGCATGGAGGGGCAGGTGCAGGCACCCTCCTGGGAAGGAGGAGAAAGTGGAGCTAGAGCTGGAGAGTTGCCCCAAGTCCCTTAAAGCTCCTGGGATTCTCACGAGGGAAGCTGAGAAACAAAGCAGCAGCAGGAGCAGGTATAAGCCGTGGGATCCACTGAGGTCCCCCGAGGATTCTGTGAGAAGGACCTCACCCAGTCTGCCTCCAAAGAGCAGGAGAAATGGAAGGGCCTCTGGGAGGCAAACTGGAGCCATGCACCGATTCCCACATCACCAGGTCCTCTGAAACAAAACAAAACAAAACAAAACAAAACAAAACAACAAAAACAACAAATATTTTCATGAACCCTGGGCCAGGAGGACCTGGTCATCTGGTGAATGTTTGTAACTCTGAATGCCATTCCCCTTTCCTCGATAATTGTGAATACTTGAAGGCTGACCTTCACTGACAATGCGCTGGCCTCCCCCACCCTGCCTGGGAGCTCCTTCTGTCTGATGGGCTCTCTGTCTTGTCTGTTGGAGGCAGTAAGCTGGTTTAACATGGAGGGGTTGGGTTTTTTTTTTTTTTAAGACTCTACTTTTCCTTCCCCTGAAGCTTGTTTCAGCTAACCCACTTAACTCTGCTATTTCAGTTACAATTAAAAGGACTGTTAAAGTGGAACGAGAGAAAAGGAAGAGAGTGTCCTGGGCCGTAACATGCTTCAAGACTTCTCTGCAAAGAGCATTCACTTTTTATTAGGACTGTCTTGTCCACCCCAACACCATGGTAATCACTGTGAATATATAATAGCATTTCACATAACAATTAGTAGGACATCTTCTGGAGAAGTCACTCAACAGCTGTAGCTCCCACAGTCCGATTCCCTTTACGCACGCCCTTAGCTCTTCTACATCGCTGACCTTCCAAAGTCACATAAACAGTGCTAAGCAGAGCTGGGACAGGACTGGACACCGTGGACCTGGACTTTAACCATGATGCTAAATACAAGAAGCTGCGGCAAAGAGCAGCCAGCACAGGACACTGGGGAGCAGACAGCACAGGACACTGGGGAGCAGCAAGGCTGCTCAGTGATTGGAAAGCTGGCTGTACAGAGGACGACATTGCCAACTTGTTGGTAAGATCAGTTCAAAAAACTTTTTAAATAGCATGGGGGTATGTTGGTCATGATAGAAATATAACTACAGGTGCTGCAGAAACTCTAAAATGAGGGAGGAGACACTATGGTCAACTTCATGTCAATGCATTTCAAGGCATAAATAGAATGTATAATTTTACAACAAGATCTGAATTTCTAAAGCTGAAGGTAAGAGTTTAACTCTATGGGGAGTGAAAAGAAGACAGGCAAGGAGAGACAATATTCCCCCTAAAGTACTGATTTGCTGTGGGCACTCTCCAAACTCTAAGAGACCATCATTCACATGGATTTTAAATTTAAATTACGTCCATTTTAACTGATACATAAAAACAAACATTATAGGTGTTACAGGATAATAAGATATCTCAATACACTGTATACACTGTGTCACATTTAAATAGAATTAAATATAGTTACCTCCTCAAACAATGATCATTTCCTAAATTTTTCAAAATTCTTACATTTTGAAATATACACGGCTGGTCACCTAACCCATAGAGCCACATACAGATCAAATCCCACCAGGGGGAGAGCAAAACTTGTAAACATGAATGGCTTCATGGGAAAAGAAGAGTGGCCTGGTAGGAAAAATTCCCCCATGGAAGTATGACTCTGTCTGGGGGCATGGTAGGACCCATGTGAAAATCCTTAAAGGAGGATTCTCATACATCTCAGTCAGAATCTTGAAGTGCCAACCGTGGACACATGGTCAGGTCTGGGAAAGAGCTGCAGTCTCATGACGGGAAAAGTATCTGTGGAGAAAGCCAGTTCAGGGTGAAGGGAGAAACTCCACACAAGGTCAAAAGGAAAGCTCCAACCTCAAAGCAGACCCTGTCCCTCTGTTCTAAGATGTTCTCAGAAGAATTCAGAAGCGTTAATGCACCATTCGCCCTTGTTTCCAGGAACCAAGAAAGCATAAACATTGTAACAGAGCATTCTGTGGAAAGTTACTAAGAATCAGCTCTGACTGCAGCTGGTTAGAAAGAATTTAACGCATCAGAGGATGATGGAGGATTGGCATAAATCAGAGTGTACTAGCTTGCATGCCACCAGAGCCAGCTGAAGCTAGACATTCTCTTAGAGAATGGCTCTGTGGCTTGGAGAAGAATGCTTCAAGACTCCCTCCGCCTCTCCTGATCTTGATAACAGATCATCTAACATTACCGGTAAGCAGTATCACAGAACTCCAGGGATAGCGAAGAATAAGAGCTATTGGGTTTCTCTACTGGGGACCCTCAAATGGCAAGAAGAACCATAATTTAAATTTATTAGTTTCTCTTTAGAATTCACTATTTGAAGGAAATGTGGAGTGTGTTACTTGGGGAAGCCGGGGCTGGTTTCCAGCATACAGTAACTTTATAGCCTCTTTCTTCCCTTCTACAGCAGGGTGCTTCTGTATAGGAGCACTTTAAGTAATCTCCTTTATATACATTAGCACAACCATTGATTGTAATGATTGTATTTCCATGGTTCAGTTCCACTGTTCTGTACCGTGCTGCACATTATAAAGTAAGGCTCACTCTAATGTCACTACTGACCCATAGGTTGAGGAACAGGTGTCCATATCCCATGTCAGTTTCTGGGGAGGGAGTTGCTGTATTTTCCACAAGATGAACTGTTTCTCTGATGGCCAATGAGTGTCCCACACTGACCTGTCCAGTCTTCTTGACCATCTGTTCCTTACTTCCTATTCTGCTAGTGACCCCCGCAACTCGGTGCCCGAACCCTCTTGTGGTTTGCTATTGAACTCATCACTACTTTGTTAAAGGATATTACTGCTTCTTTCTGTGTTCACCTGTCAGATATCATCCCACCTGGAGACACCATAGATTTTCTCCTCATCCATTTTATTCTTCAAGAGCCATTTATTTCACGTCCATTGTGTGATAGTTTCTGGAAATGCAGACCCCGAAGAAGAAGCTCATGGCTTCCACATGTGGCTCACATGCTCACATTCCCTGGCTCCCTTAGGATGGCAACTCTTTATCCGCCCTTCATGTTCAATGCTACAGAGATGGGGGGGGGGACAGGTAAGAGCAAGAGCACAGGGAATTCCATCAAGACCCTGTCTAAAAAAACAAACAAACAAAAAAAAAAAAACAAGAAAGGGAGAAAGAAGAGGGGGCAGGGAAGAAAGGAAAGAAGGAAGAAAGGGGAGAAAGAAAGAAGGAGGAAGGAAGGAAGCACAATAAAAACAAAGAATCCTTTCTAGTGGGCTTCAGGCAGAGAGAGACCCCTGGGTGGAGAGTACCTGAGGAACGGCAGCCTGTCCTCCAGCCTCTACACACATCCACACATATGTACACTCATGCACACATGCAGTTGCACATGCAAACATACACCTGTGCACCCAAACGCTGAGAGGAACTGAGGATGCTGAGAACAGGTCACAAGTATCTTCGGCTCTAACACTGGTGCTCTCCCCATCGTCTTAGTTTAAGCAAAAGCTTCTGGCAGCTCCGTAGGTACATCATACTCTCCCTTCCGTGTACACCCCCAGTGAGTCTTTGGGAAAGAGGAACGTAAACCCGCATGACCTTCAGAACGCTGCAGGTCTGATGCTGACGATGCTCCATCGCCTAAACCTGATGTGGAGCGGGACCCACGCATTCTCACTCAGGCTGTGAAGCTGTGCACAGAGCTCCACTAGGCCCACTTGGTGTTGGAACAGAGCGCTTGGCTCTGCTACCATTGATGCTTCAAGAGCTAACTCTAATTTCACCTCCCCTCAGGTCCCTCGAGGACGACCAGAGAAGCTGTATCCTCCCCGAAGGCCCCATTTCTGAGGGATGCGCTCGCTCACTCCAGTCCTGGATCGTCATTTGACTTTATTCTCAGCTCCCCTGCAGCACAGATCTTACAATTCCGTGAGCTCACCCCAGCTCTTAGCAGTGCCTTGTTCGTACCAAGAGCTTCATAAATGTTTCACCAGCTGATTATTTATCCATGATATGGGAAGTTTTAAAATATTTTAATACTTAGAAGAAAGCTATTTAGCTGCATTTGTTCTTGTCCTTAAGACACATCCAGAGAACAGAGAGAAACTTACAAGACAAAAAGACAGCCACATTGCCCTGCGAACAGGACAGATGTGAACTCTGGAGCTTTGCCATAGCCCCACGTGATTTCTAGTAAACACCCCCGCCCCAACACCCTGAGGAAGAAGCTTTGGGAAGAGGCTGCTTGTTCTCACCATGCCTGTTCTTAAACCACCTAAGGACAGTTATGTGTGTTCAACATGTCCAAAACGCAACAGCCCAGAAGTATGGGCGAATCAGACAGGCCAAACAGCACGGTCTCTCGAACTCTGTCATTAAAGAGGCTGAAGAGAGTGAGTTTCCAGGAGGGTATGTTGTGATGTGGAAAGAACAGGATTAGTAGTATTTAGACCCTGAAAGTAATGGCTGCTTCCCCAGAATTACCCAACACACTTTCTAGGACAAACGCCATTAAAGCAATTCTCTTTGAACCTTTCGTTCAAGTGTTAAAGCTGTAGGTAGAAATGTTTCTCCCTCCTGGGGACTCTGTCACCTGTGACACACTCTTCCTGCACTAATCCTTTCCAAGCACAGTGAGGGAGCCCAGCTTCCCCGGGACCACTCCTTCCTCCCTCGGCTTCTTGGCAGGGCCTCGTGAGGGAGACAGAGCACCTGGTTCTATCTAATTTATACTCCTTGCATGAATAATTGATGCTGCCTGGACAAGCCAAGGCCATCTCCACTGCAGGGGACACTCTCAGCTCTGTGACTGAAGCCTTGTCTGAGCGGACTGGTGCCCCTCACAAACGGGAAGCCCTGACACCTGTGCCTGCCAGGGGGCGGGCCCTTTAATATTCTATTAGGACATTGTGAGTTGGACATTAGTAATTCCCAGTTGTTTTATTTAATTCACAGCTGGCCTGCCTCAGTGTTTACGATTGAAGGCCCCTTCCTGGCGATAGAGGAGGATGCTGGTGAACACTTTGAGAATACTTACGTTTGCAGGTCTCGTGGGCCTGAACATCTCTGAGAGTGGAACAGTAACTCTGAGTGAGCTTGAAGGGGAAAGAAAGGACAGAAGGAAGGAGAGAGGAGGACAGAAGGAAGGAGAGAGAAAGAACAGAAGGAAGGAGAGAGGGAGGACAGAAGGAAAGAGAGAGAGGACAGATGGAAGGAGAGAGGAGGACAGAAGGAAGGAGAAAGGGATGACAGAAGGAAGGAGAGAGGACAGAAGGAAGGAGAGAGGACAGAAAGAAGGAGAGAGAGGACAGAAGGAAGGAGAGAGAAAGAACAGAAGGAAGGAGAGAGGGAGGACAGAAGGAAAGAGAGAGAGGACAGATGGAAGGAGAGAGAGAGGACAGAAGGAAGGAGAGAGGACAGAAGGAAGGAGAAAGGGATGACAGAAGGAAGGAGAGAGGACAGAAGGAAGGAGAGAGGACAGAAAGAAGGAGAGAGAGGACAGAAGGAAGGAGAGAGAGGACAGATGGAAGGAGAGAGAGAGGACAGATGGAAGGAGAAAGGGATGACAGAAGGGAGGAGAGAGGACAGAAGGAAGGAGAGAGGAGAGAAGGAAGGAGAGAGGGAGGACAGAAGGAAGGAGAGAGAGAGGACAGATGGAAGGAGAGAGAGAGGACAGAAGGAAGGAGAAAGGAATGACAGAAGGGAGGAGAGAGGACAGAAGGAAGGAGAGAGAGAGGACAGAAGGAAGGAGAGAGAGGACAGAAGGAAGTAGAGAGAGGACAGAAGGAAAGAGAGAGGGAGGGCAGACAGGGCAGGAAAGGGGGCATAGGAAGGGAAAGAGGGAGATTGGGCACATAGCTCAGTTGGATACGACACTTGCCTAGCATCTGCTCAGCCCTAGTTCGATCCCCAGGGCAAGGAGTGAGAGGAGAGGATGTGAGTGGACATCTGGCATTGTATATAAATGTGACTGCTCTCCAAGCTGAGCATGAACAGTCCCCATTTCAGGTTTGCTTGGCAAACCTCTTGGCAACGTGGGAAGACTGTGCATTGCACCTTAAGGAACAAACAATCCAGTCAACAGGCCACGCTCTTCTGTATCAGTTCTAGAGGCTGAACAGCAGCTCATTTAATTCCAATATTTGGACCCTATTTTCTTTACCCCTGTCTACACACCTAGGTACGTCATCTTGAGTACATGCAGGCAATAACGTGCAGACACTAGATAAGGCTATGTCTACCATGAAACAAAAATAGGGAAATGAGACAGCCGGGAACCAACAGGACCGAAAACCATTAAGACAAAAGAGACAGGTAGTGGATATCCCTGAGGCTAGACACAGCAGTGCTGTGACCCTGAGACCCAGGCATGAATCATGCCAAAGTGCATTGATAGAGCCCCAACAGGGTCAGTCAGGGGTAACAGGGGTAGAATGACCAGGAGGAACACCCAGGAGCTGTGTGGGGAGAGTTAGAATAGCAGAAGAAAACAAAGATGGCAAGGAGGACTTAATGAATTTTGTCAGATAGAAAAAATATCTGCTTGGTAGTTTGAGGTTAAAAGAAATGGAGGAAGAAGAGAAGAGAAAGGAGAAGGAGAAAAAGAAGAGGAGGAGGAAAAGGAGAAAGAAAAGGGAATAAAGAGAAGCCTGAAAAAAACCCGTGTGGCCACCCTGAGTCACACATGATGTCTTCTGCTCCCTTTAGACAGTACGTCAGTAAGCAAGGGCTACTTGTCTTCTCTCATGGAGCTGACGGGGATGTGGTGAGAAATAAAGAGGGAGGAGGGACTCTCTTGCACTCTTCCCTCTTCCCCTTTTGGCCCTTCTCTCCCCATTCTCCTCCTCCCTCTCTCTCCGTATGCTCATGGCTGCCTCTACTCCTCTACTCCTCTACTCTTCCTCTGTCTCTCTGTCTCTCTGTCTCTCCCTCTCCTTTCTCTGCCCCTACCACCCTCTAAACTCTCTTCCCCATGCCCGGGATAAACTCTATTCTATACTAGAGAGGGGAGGGGAGGAGAGAGAGAGAGAGAGAGAGAGAGAGAGAGAGAGAGAGAGAGAGAGAGAGAGAGAGAGGAGGTATGAGGTGGTACTCCCATCTCCAGCCCTAGAGAGGAGGGATGCAGCTATGGCCTATTCACCAGCATACGAATCTACTTGCCCCGGCATTGCTGAGACCTGCCCACAGCAATCTCTGACTTGATATTACCCTGTGGGATGCCATTTAGACCACTGAGACCCTGAAAGGCTCTCCCCAGCCTGTCACTGGCTCTGTGGAGCTGTCCTACCTCAACAGAGTTACTTGGAGAATGCAACGTAATGCATGACTATTGGTTTACCTGAAAAGATTTCAAATGGATTAAGTCATTGAGAAGGTAAAGGGACCAATTCAAACTCAATTTTCCAAAAACTGGAAAAGTGTGCTATGCCCAGCTTTTTGCATGTGTGTTGGTAATAATCCCAGGTCCTTGTGCCTATGTGAGCTCTCTCTCTCCAGCCCCCTGATTTTTCGTCCTGACTATTCTTTAGGGGTGGGAGTAACTGATGATTTAGACTAATCCCAAAGATTTCTATAACTGGCAATCAAGAATCCTAAAAGATATCTCTAAATAGATGAATGAATAAAGAAAATGAGAGATGTGCATGTGCACACACGCATAGACACATACATGTTTTAGATACATGCATGTGTATTTGTACACGTGTGTGTGTGTGTGTGTGCACTCATACAGAATGGAAGGAACACCAACAAAAACAATGAAATTCTGTCATTCTGGTAAGGCAGATGGAGGTAAAGAGCACCGTGTTTAGGTGAACTAGAAAGACTGAACACCCCACGATCTCTAATTCAGAGTGGACTTCACCAAATCACAGTGCAGAATGGAGATGACAAAGGCTGGGAAAGATAGAGAGATGGGCATCAGGAGAGGCTGGTCAGAGGCCATAGAGTCGTAGACAGATGGAGGGGGACACAAGAGTGTTCTTTTACACATAGGTGACTATGGTTGTCCACTGAATATTTCAAAGTAACTGGAAGAAAAGATTTTGTTAAGATTCTCATTGCTCAGAATTGCTAGAAAGTGTGTGGTGAAGATACACAACTTCCTTTGACTCTTATATAATGTATGCTGCTTTGAAACCTCACACGGTGCTCCCACAAATATGTACAGACATTATGTGTCACTTAAAAGCACAGTTTAAAACAAGAGCCCTAAATGATGCATATTTCTGCCTTATAGTGTCGCAAGGATTACAGATAGAACAATGTCATTTTAGGAGTTTGTTATTTTGTTATTGTTGTTGCTGCTGCTGTTGCTGCTGCTGTTGTTGTTGTTTGGCCTTTTTTCTCATGTGTCCCAGGCTGGCCACAAAGTCACTGTTTCATTGATCATGACCTTGAACTCCCAGTCCCTTTGCCTCTGCCTCTGCCTCTGCCTCTGCCTCTGCCTCTGCCTCTGCCTCTGCCTCTGCCTCTGCCTCTGCCTCTGCCTCTGCCTCTGCCTCTGCCTCTGCCTCTGCCTCTGCCTCTGCCTCTGCCTCGCCCCCGGCCTCTGCCTCTGCCTCTGTCTCTGCCTCGCCCCCGGCCTCTGCCTCTGCCTCTGCCTCTGCCTCTGCCTCTCTGCCTCTGCCTCGCCCCCGGCCTCTGCCTCTTCCCTCACCAGGTACCAGGATGACAGGTTTGACCCACTATCCCTGGCTATATCAGTTTAAATCCTCATGTTAACTTATGAGGTTAATTTAACATTAAAATTCCAGCAACCCCCCCCCAGTCACGTGATATTCTTTACAAATAGAACGTACCATAACAACGCTGATGAATACCCACACTCAAGAATGCACAGGAAATTTGCATGCGCATAATGATCAATTATAAACATAGTCTTTCTGGCCAGATTCTCTTTATTCACCTTCTAACTCTTAAACTTCCCAGCCCAAGGTTCACTTGCTTCTACATACTTTGGAGTTTTTGCCTGTACCATGGTGGTAACAGTACCTGATCCGTGCATGGGTCTGTAGTGTAGTTAGTAAGATGCAAAAGACATAAAAGTCCCGGGAATGCTTGCCCCTTAAAGAAATACTATGGTAGGAAACTAGGGCAAGCCTACCCCGTAACTGCCCTCATTTATCTGCCCTTCCACCTCCAGCTAACTTAAACAGTGACGAGGAGGAGGATGGCGCCCGTGGCGACGCAGCAGCAATTCCTATTTCAGAGGATGGCTTTCACTTCTTACAGACGCTCCGAGTGGTCAGGTATCATTATCCGCAGTTACAAATGAAGAAGCTAAGGGACAGCGGGGTTAACGATTCACCCAAGGTTATCCAGCTAATAGACCTGCGCTGAAAGCTCAGCCTGTCTCAGAGGTCTTACTCTTGACCCCAGCCAAACAGCTCAAGGACCAAAAGGACAAAATCAGATAGAAATCATCACCCACGGCCGGCAGAAATGCAAATTGTTTTCTCTAAGCATCCATGGCCTCAAAAAAAAAAACAAAAAAACAAAAACAAAAAAACAAAAACTTTAAAATGCTAAAGCCAAACTCTCCAACTCATAAAACTGTTAAGTGCCAAGCGAGGCGGGCGACTGCTCACATCTTCAAAGCCGAGCAACAGAAACTGCGCAGCACCGGGATAAAAGATGACGAGAAGCTAATTGTACCAGCTGAGATGCCGCCGTCAAACTCTGAGCTAACAACCACAATTAAACCATAGGCTTATTATCTACATTATGACTAGGCGCATCCTGCCAGCATCTTCAGACTTCCCCATCACATATTAAAAGAAGGAGGGAAGTAGGGTAAAGGGTTCATCTGCATTCCGGGTGCGGGAGGGAGCCTCACGCACCTGCAGACAATGGCCACGCCTCCGGTTCTCTGGAGCAAGTTTGAAGGAGGGCTGCGTTTCCTGCTGATGAGATTCAGCTACATTTCCCACTGATGAGATTCTCCGTAAAACGCCCATGTACATGCAACCTACCCTTTTCTTCTCCCACCAGAAATAGCTACCGAGGCAGACAGTGTAGACATAGACTTCTGCCAGGCTGAAAATATCCTAATCGTAACGGGAGGGAGCTGATTCCAGTCCTGCTGGCATCTGAAAGATGGCGGAGGCATCCCTTCCTTGACCGAATGCTGCTGCTTTAAGTTAGCATAGCCAGCCTCACACAGATGCCCACCATCCTGTCCTCATTCCTCTACCCTCCCCCTGGCACCACTCTCCCTTCCCCTGACATCTCTCGCCTTCCCTTGACACCCCTACCCATCCCTTGGCACCCCTTCCCTTCCCTTGACAATCCTCCCACTGGCACCTCTCCCCCTCCCCAGGTACCCCTTCCCGCTAGCACCCCTCCCCCTGGCATCCCTCCTTTTCTCCCATCCAGTGCATCCTTGTCTTAAACCTCTATTTCTCCCTCATTCTTTCCTACTGGGAGTAACAAAGAATGGAGGAATGGAGGCCATAGAATTGGCAGGGGTAGGAGTTGGGGATTTAGCTCAGTGGTAGAGCGCTTGCCTAGCAAGCGCAAGGCCCTGGGTTCGGTCCCCAGCTCCGGGGGGGAAAAAAAAAACAATAGAAATGGCAGGGGTGACTGGGACGAGTTCTCCCAAATATTCCTGAAGGTAGGGGGAAGTCTTCCACAAAACACGTTTTAAACATGCATACATTTATTTATTTATTTATTTATTTATTTATTTATTTATTTATGTGAGCAATTAAAGGGGGCGCATACGTATTTCTGAGGTCAGAGGTCAGCTTAAGGGAATCGATCCTCTCCTTCCACCATGTGGTCCTGGTGAGTGAACTCAGGGAGTCAAGATTGGCAGCAAGCTCCCTTTATCCCTAGGCCACCTTGCTGGTCCCAAAACCATGTAAATAACTTTAATAACCTGACTCCCATTTTCTCCTCCTATCTAGTCTATCCCAGAGGTGGGGCTGTTTGAAGTGGCTACCCATTGTCTTCTTAGTCATAGACCATGGCTGGATTCAAACAGGTGGCTATGACTTCACAGTCTGCTGGTGCTGCTCCTCTGTTTACTTAGTAAATCCCAGCCACTGGCAGCTACCCCTCACTTCAGGAAGGGCTGGGGCAAGAACGAAGGCTGTGACTGAACCGATCTGTGGTCTGGCTGCTCTCAAATTCTGAAAGCAGAGTGGCCTTCCAGAACGACAGAGCACACACTACGTGACAGCTTTAGATCACTGTTAGTGATTATTTAACCACTTACAGGTCAAAAGATTCTGGACATGCATGGTGAACTAACATTGGAAGAAAAGGCCACACTGAGTCACACCACGGTTGAACAATTAGAGCTGACTGTTTCAGGATAGGATGCTCCAGGTTGGGAACCTCAGCCTCCTTTTTTCCACGGTCACTTCTTGCTTTCCTCCGTGTGTGACCGTAGATCCTTAGAACTCTCAGGTAAAAGTTTTCACTGTCCATGTGGACCCCTGGCTTCCATCAGCCCCCAGCTCAGCATGTCAGACAGTGGACCTGACTTCATTTTGTCAACCTACCACGTGGTTCTACCACTGTGGTTTGGGGTTTTTTTATGTTTTGATCTATAATGTTGTTTGTTCTGTTACTCTAAATCCCATGAAACTGTTACTATGTACTTAAAGTAACAGGGACCTGTGCTGATTCATAATACCATCATCAGTCATATTTGACTCCAAAATAGACAGTAGGAATAACGTGTTCATCTGCATTGAGATGGGAGCTGTGCTTTTAATTCTTGTTGTGTTTACTGTTAGTGTGTGTGTGTGTGTGTGTGTGTGTGTGTGTATGGTATATGTACAGGTGTGTGTTCATTACCTTTTAGATGAGAGTTATGGTTTTTAATTCTTATTGTATTTACTGTTAGTATGTGTATGTGATTGTGTATGTATATAGGTGTGTGTGTGTGTGATTGTGTGTGTATAGGTATGTGTGTGATTGTATGTGTATATAGTTGTGTATGTATGTGTGATTACATGTTCATACAAGTGTTTGTGCTCACAGGTGTGTGTGTGTGTGTGTGTGACAGTATGTGTATACAGGTATATGTTCATTCCCTTTGAGATGAAAGCTATGGTTTTTAATTCTTTTTTAATATATTTATTTATTTTATGTGTATGAGTACACTGTGGCTGTCTTCAGACACACATCAGATCCCATTACAGATGGTTGTGAGCCACCATGTGGTTGCTGGGAATTGAACTCAGGACCTCTGGAAGGGCAGTCAGTGCTCTTAACCGCTGAGCCATCTTTCCAACCCCTGGTTTTTAATTCTTATTGTATATACTGTTAGTATGCGTGTGTGATTCTATGTGTATATAGGTGTGTATGTGTGGTTGTGTGTATATAGGTGTGTGTGTATATAGGTGTGGTGATGGTATATGTATATAGGTATGTGGGATTGTATGTATATATAGGTGTGTGTGTGAAAGTTATGTTTATATAGGTGTCTGTGTGTGAAAGCATGTGTATACAGGTATGTGCATGTGTATGATTCTATATGTATATAGGTATATTTGTGGTTGTGTGTATATAAAAGTGTGTGAGATTGTATGTGCATATGGGTCTGTGTGTGATTGTATATGTATATAGGTGTGTATTTGATTGCATGTGTATATAGATATGCATGTATGTGTGATTATATATGTGATTATATGTGTATACAGGTGTGTATGATTATATATGTATATAGGTGTGTGTGATTATATATGTATACAGGTGTGTGCATGATGGTATGTATATACAGCTGTGTGTATGAATATATATGTGTACAGGTATATGTGTGTGTGGTATGTTTATACAGATGTGTGTGTGATTATATGCGTTTATGTGGAGTATATGTGATTGTATGGGTATACAGAGGTGTGTGTGTATGTGTGATGGTATGTGTATACAGGTGTATGTGTGTGATTGTATATGTGTACAAATGTATATGTTCATTCCCTTTGAGATGAGAGTTGTGGTTTTTAATTTTGTTATATTTATTTTGTGTATGTTTGTGTGCTTGTATTTGTATACATGTGTGGTGTGAGTGTGAGTAAATGTGTATAAAGGTGTGTGGTTGTATGTGTATACAGGTGTGAATGTGAGTGTGAGTGTGAGTGTGTGAGTGTGAGTATATGTGTGTACAAGTCATGTGCCATGATACACACACATCCCAGAGGACAACTTTCAGAGGCTGGTTCTGTTCTTGCACCATGGGATCAAGGGACAGACCTTTGATTGTCATGTTTGTATGGAATGGGCCTTATGCACTAATCCATTTTGTCAGCTGAGTAACTGTGGTTTTGTGTTGAGGTCACAGTAAAGAAATGTTATTTATTCTGAGGGGAAGGAATGCTATTAGTGGTTTGAACAGGACAAGGAAGAAGCAAATAAAGACAAATACAGATTTCCAGCTCAGTGGATAGTGTCTTATTCATTGATGGAGCTGAAGCTAATCATCCAGTCTCTCTTGTTCCAATGAGAGGCCTGTGATGTGATATACAGTGTATCCAGTAAGAGGCCTGAGAGACACAGTGTATCCAATGAGAGGCCTGAAATACACAGTGTATCCAATGAGAGGCCTGAGATATACAGTGTATCCAATGAGAGGCCTGAGATATACAGTATATCCCATAAGAGGCCTGAGATATACAGTGTATCCAATGAGAGGCCTGAGAGACACAGTGTACCCAATAAGAGGCCTGTGATACACACTGTATCCAATGAGAGGCCTGTGATATGATATACAGCATATCCAATGAGAGGCCCGAGATACACAGTGTATACAATAAGAGACCTTAGAGGCTTAAAGGCATCATTTCTGTTTATTTCTAGCAAACTTCTGATGAGAAAAGTTCTGTGACCCTTTAACATTGTCAGGGACCCTAGAAAGCATAGGAGTTGACCCATTCAGTCATAAGGAAGTTGGTGTTGTGTGTCATGTACACACATAAACTGTCCTTTGGCATAGAGATCTTCAAAGCAAACACAAATGAAGGATAAGCAGTTGTCCACTGGGCAGGGAGCCAGCTCTTGTGGGAAGGAACAGCAAGTAATGGGTATAAGGTCAAACCAGACCTTCAGCCGACTGTCTTCACCACTGTGGTGTTTTTCAAAGGCTTCTCAGTCAGTTGTTCTCAAGATCATTGGCTTAAGGCAGTGATTCAGAGAACTCTCACCTCCACCTCTATGGGAGTACTGCTTAAATATCATCAGCTCAAGTTGGCTTGGCTTGTCGGGCTAAGGTCTAAAGGTGACAAAGCTTAACAGACAGGTGCCATAGATGTTTTATTCTGCATAGCTCCAGTCTTCTTAGTCTCCATGTGGCTCATAATGAGAATCCAGACAGCAGTGGCATCCTTGACCATCTGTTTCCCTCACCAACTTATTTGACTAGTACTACCATGCCAAGAAAATTCTGACTGGCCAAGAGAGACCTTGAGAAGAGGCAACATTGCAAAAAGAACTCCACAGCTAAAGGAGAGTTGAAAGGGACTGAGCTACAACTGGAGTGGAGGCTTTGTTCAAAATGCCAGCCAGCCTCCCTCTTGCTAATGAACAGGGTTCTCTAGAGGTATGGCTTCTAGGAGGGGTGAGGAAACATTTCAATAAGAGACACCCAAAAAGGCATGCAGGCATTGCGTCCCCTTGTGAAAGAAATGTATTTTAAGGCACTGAGTATAATTCTGCGAAATATTTTAAAAAACAATTAAGAATAGTGCGGAATCAAGAAGAAATCTTAAATGTAAAACTAAAACTTTGAAGGGTAGATGTGCTTTCTTATTAAACCCAATGACCTATAACATAAATTGTCTATTTCCTACAGATTAGTAAAATCAACATTAATCACAATCAAAATGTTGACTCTGAAGTTGCTTGTGTATCCAATGCTGATTAGAAGCTGGAAAGGCACTATTCTGTTTATGCGCTAGCATCTTCCCAGCTTTGTAAATATTGACATACAAGAGTGTCAGTAAGGCATGGCAAACAAATCTCTAAGATTTGTCAGTCTTGGGAAAATATCATTTTTGACTAGCCCCCAGGAGAAGAAAACATGTGAAAACAATTTCAAAATTCTCCATCAGTTCTTCCACAAAAAGAAATTCCTTTGTTGAAAAATATATATATATAGCAGTTTCTCTTACTCCTTTTTTCTCCTCGGGCTGAGGACTGCCCCAGTTCCTTCCCATTGCTCTGGCTTTGCTCTGTCTCATCTTCCAGGGCCATGAACAGACTCCTGAAAATCTACACTCACCCATCAAGTTACCCTTGGTGAACAGAAGCTCACAAACTACTTGGTTGAGTTTGTCGCGTGGCTCACCTTGTTCCTGTGGGTAGGAACTTTTCCTTCCTGCCATTGATTTTCTAACTGTGTGTCTACTGCCTAACCATCCCAGACTTCTTTCTGGAAGATGGTGTGCTCTTAGGATGTCCTTAGTCATGTGGAGTTCAGAAGTTTCCTCTGGCACCTGAGAGTTTATTATGTTTCATTGGTTCTATTCTATCATCCTCTCTGTCTCTTTGTCTCTTTGTCTCTGTCTCTCTCTCTGTGTCTCTCTGTCTCTCTGTCTCTCTTTCTCTCTCTCTCTCTCTCTCTCTCTCTCTCTCTCTCTCTCAGTGTATATGTATCTATTTCTCGTGTCTGTTTGCCTCTCTCTGTCTCTCTCTCTGCGTAGGTTGTATTATGAACATACTACAGGAGTGCTTTGCATGTGTCTCTGTCTCTATCTCTGTCTCTCCTCTGTCTCTGTCTCTCTCTGTGTCTGTCTCTCTCTGAGTGTGAGTGTGCCTGTCTGTCTGCCTCTGTGTGTGTGTGTGTGTCTCTCTGTCTCTGCATGGGTTGTATCATGAACATATGACAGGAGTGCTTTGCATGTGTCTGTCTCTGTTTCGGTCTGTCTCTCTGTGTGTCGCTGTCTGTCTGTTTGCCTATCTCTCTCTAAGTGTGTGTGTGTGTGTGTGTGTGTGTGTGTGTGTGTGTGTGTGTGTCTGTCTGTCTGTCTGTCTGTCTGTCTGTCTGCCTGCCTCTCTCTGTGTCTTTCTCTGCATGGGTTATATTATGAACATATGGTGGGGTGCTTTGTATGTCCCTTTCTCTGTGTGTGTGTGTCTGTCTGCCTACCTGCCTGCCTCTGCCTCTGTCTCTGTCTCTGTCTCTGTCTCTGTCTCTGTCTCTGTCTCTGTCTCTCTCTCTCTCTCTCTCTCTCACTCTCTCTGCATGGGTTGTACATATGAACATGTGGCAGGATGGTTACACATGTGACACGCATGCATGTAAGCATGCATGCACGCACGCACAGAGGAGGAGGTATGAGTTTTCCTCAACCACTCTCCAGCTTACTTTCTGGGACGGGGTCCCTCACCACAGTGACTGTTTTGGGTATGGTTAGCCAGCGAACTCTTGGGATGAGCCTGCCTGTGCACTGCCCAGTGCCGGGTTTACAGGCACATGCAGCCATGCACAGATTTTATGTGGACACTGGGGAATTAAACCCGGGTCCTTACACTTCCACAGTGAGCGCTTTTACCCACTGAGCTGTCTTCCTGCCCCTGCTCTCTGTAAGCATCAATCAAACCCATGTTAGATGTCCCTATCTGTTGTCCCTGACGTCCTTTCTTCATTTCTTCTGGTTTTTATTGTAACAAACTATACACAAACATGAAACACATCATGTTCCTTAGTTCTGTGGCACTAAATGCACCATGCTGTGCAGCCATCAGCATCCAAGTCCACAACGAAGGTTTATAACCATGAATTAATCATCCCATATCCTCAGGCCTAGCTCCTGAAATGCCATTCTACCTTCTACCTCTGTAACAGGACAACTGTCCTTCCATGTCCAGCTTGGCTGGTATACTGTCCTCAACTTCACTGATGTAGCGTGTCCCAGAATTCTCTTCCTCTGAGGCTGGATTCTGGTATCTGTACTTGCCTTTCTTCTCCTTTGTGATTGTCAATATGTCACCATAATGTGTTCACGACTCTTCCAAGACCCTACTCTCAATTCTTTGGGGTTTATGCCCAGAATTAGGATTTCTGGGTTATACGATAAATCCACTTTTAATGTTTAAACAGTTACCATATTGCACAGAGATGCATACACACTGGTAAGATTGTTTTTGAACTTTTCATTTAAATGTTTTGCTTCATGGTTTTTCTTTATAACGTATGTCTGTTTTTCCTGCATGTACATATGTGCACCAAGTGTGTGCTTGGTCCTTGAGGATGTCTGATCCCCTGGAACTGGAGTTACAGATGGTTGTGAGCCTTCGTGTGGGTGCTGGGAATCAAACCCAGGTCTTTTGAAAGAGTGGCCATTGCTCTTAACCACCTAGCCATCTCTCCAGCACCAAAAAGTGTTTTAAAAATCACTTCAAATGAATCAAAAGCCTATGCATAAAAACTAAGGCAATAAAGGAATTCTGTGCATCTCTCACTGTATTTTCAGTTACATTTGCTCCCAGGCTGATTTACTAAGGCTCACCAGCCCTGAGTTTACGTTTATCTGCTGTTTAACTTTGTACAGAGCTCTGACGACTTCCTTTTCACATGAGTGGTCCACACTGCTTGTCAAGTTTTTGTTTATTTGTTTATGACCTCCCTCTCCCCACCCTCAGAGAAAGAGCGAGTTGCCCTAAAGAAAATTGAGTCTCATCTTCCAACTTGCCTCTGAGTCCAAACTTCCGTATTTGCTATGCTTGGACTTGTAGCTGCATGATTCCTATCCCTGCCTCTGCCGTAATATGACTCTGTCTGCCTCTGCGCCGCCCTCTCTGCTTTCTAAATATAAATATCATTCGCTGGACTGAGTCCCCCTGTAATCCTGTACGACCTCGCCATCAGCACACGTAAGGTCATAATAACAGAATGGAGACTAGAACATACACACAGTGCAATGTGACCGACGTAGTTCGCTTCTTTGTTGCTGTGATAAAACCACCAAAGGTAACTGTTGGGGGATGGGGAGTGTTTATTTGTCTTACACTTCCCCATCACAGTCCATCGCTGAGGGAAATTGGGGCAGGAACTCAAGCAGAAGCAGGCACAGCCACCGTGGAAGAATGTTGCTACTGCCTTGCTTCCTCTGGTTTACTTGGTTACTTTCCCTATACAGCCCGGCCCATCTGCCTGGGCATGGCAGTGCCCACAGTGGGCTGGGCCCTCTGACATCAATTAGACATTAAGAACATGCCCTCACAGACATGCCCTCACAGACATGCCCATGGACACAGTTCCCCGGCCGAGGTGCCTCCTTCCCAGGTAACTCCAGCTTGCCTCAAGTTGACAAAAACCAGCCAGCGTTATAACATGTTGTTGGCTCCGGTGAAAGCGTTTAAGTTCCGTGACAAGGGTATCTTGGGGTCTCTGATATGCTATTTTGATTTGTGGTTTTGAATCTCAAATAGGTGTCGTTGTGTGGAACATTGCTTAACGTTGTCTGACCGCAGAACAAGGGCACTGAGCCCTTCAGTGACTGTGTGTTCTGTTCTGTAGCAGCTCCTCTCTTATTTATGTGCATATGAATGACCCGGGCCTGGTGTATAAATGCATATTTGTTAGGTCTAAAATGGAGTTCTCAGAGTCCGCATTTCACACAGATGTAAATTACCTTTTAAAACTAATAAATAAAAAGATTTTTTTAAATGTGTATTATAGAATACCTGAGCATTTCTTTTGAGCTTCCTGGAGCTGGCAGACACTGGTGGGCCTCAGACACGATGGTAGTAACCATAATGAAATCTTCATGTCCTTTTCTCTACGCCTCTTACACTTCTACCTTAGTTAATTACATCGTCTCTGTCTGTCTAGTTTCCCATTTAGAAACTTTGGTAGCAAATCTTTCCCCACTCTTCCCCTTACCACCTGTCTCGGCTGTGGTCAAACCGTACTTTTTCCCTTGGATCCAGCACACCCTCATTTCAGGACCTCAGTCAATGGCTTTAGTACCTTTCTGTGGACTAGGTGTACCCTCTTAACAATACAAGCAACCCTCTTCTTGCCTTTACATTTTGTTTTTTCAAACTCTCCCCAGTCACAGGTTTAGCCAGGTCTCCATCTGTCTTAACTGCTGTTCTATTGCTGGAAAGAGACACCATGGCCAAAGCAACTTACAGAAGAAGTATTTAATTGAGGGGCTAGTTTACACAGCCAGAGAACCAGTCCAAGGCCATCATGGCTGGGAGCCTGGTAGCAGGGCAAGCTTTGGAAACTTCAAAGCCCAGTGACAGTGACACACTTCCCCCAACAAGGACGCACCTATTTCACAAGGACACACCTCTAATCCTCTAGGGATTTGTCTGTCTCTGCCTCTCCAATGTCATCCAGGATTACAGATAAACTCTGCTCTACCCAGCTTCTTCTGTGGTGCTGGGGGTTGAATTCAGGTCCTCATGTTTATAGGTGAACACTTTGGCCATTGAACCATCTCTGCAGCCCCTGATAGCCATATATAGTTTAATGAATAATTAAACAAATTAATGTGTTGGGCGGAAAAGAATCAAATGGATGTGGGTTCTTCCCAAGTACAGAGAGAGAACAGATCGTATAATTAAAAATACAGATTCCTGGAAGTCAACCTCAGAGCCAGTTTAGGAGGAGAGAGACCAGAATTTAATACTTAGTAATAAACGTGCACGGCTCCTGATACAGAGGCACGAGAACTGCTCATTTGCAAGCAGACAGTCATGGCACCTACTCGTGTTGGACACAAGGCTAACAGGAGCATAAAGCAGTGAAGAAAGTGAAAAGTGCCCACTGCCATCCTGTACATAACATTCTATTTTCTGGGCAGTACTCGAAGGCCGACCAATATCGAATCCCATCAGAACCCACGGACCCTGCAAGCTGGGCTCCTCCCAGCACCAAGGCCCAGCCCAGGGAAGGCAAAGCTAAGTGAAAGTTAAACTTGTCACATTCTTAGCCGAGCTGCACACTTTCAGAGTTTCATAAAATTAAAAAAAAAAAAAAAGATCCACATAATTAGTTTAGCTTTACTAGGAAAAAAGTGAATGACAAGGTCAGGCTCCTGACCTTTCAGTAAATTAGAGGAGATTGCCATGAATTACACAATATAATGAAACACCAATTTGCATATTTGCTGCTATATTAAAAGGGATCAGTTTTAGCTCGCGAAGCAGAACAAACAAAAACATGCATTTTAATAACTCGAATTACTCCCAGGAAGTGACCCTCAGCAGAAAGCCTGATTATCACTACTTAATTAGAAGACTTAGAAATCTGAATCCTCCTTTGAATCCTATTCTGGGTACAGTGAAAGATGAAGCCGTGAGTTTTGTCTAAGATTCAATATTTACTCTTTACTAATATGTTTGCTGGAGAGACTTCCCAAGCATTATAAAGACATGGGAGGGGGGGAAAATTTAATATTCAAAGAAAGAGTGCGCACACCCTGCCTTGGCTTCCAGGTGCAGAGCAATTAACAAGCTGGCATTTGCAGTGCTTTTAATTAATTAATTAAAAATGCAAAGCTGGCTTTCATTTCTTTAAATGTTTGAACATTTTTACCCATCAATAATAAAGATGCACACGAGTCCGGATGAGAGCGTCTGTTGAATGAGGGATCCAGGGTCGAAGGAAGTGGGGGAGATCTAGAATCTCTCCTCCTCCCCCCCCCCACCAGCATATAAACTTAGTGTCAAGTGAGAGGGAAACGGGCTGTTGCCTGGGACGGATCGTAAAAAGCGCGAGTGACAATATTTGATGTGACATGTTAACCTTGACCAGGAACGAGAACAACAAGGCTTATTCCGATTACACTCACCATTAAGGACTTGCCGCTCTGTTTCCGGAGGGGAGCAGAGCTGTTTGGGATTGAGGCTTCGTACCTCCGCCTTGTTCATAAAGGTTAAAAACATAATTAGCAGAGGGAATTCCAATAATTTGCCAAAACGAAGTGGGTAATGGCTCCTCACGATGCTGCTGTGACTAATTTTACAGCTGGACGCTGCTCGAAGGACGACTTCACAATTCCCCACGAACCCATTCTTGGCCGGGTACATATTTAAAAACAACACCGTTAATGGACTTAATTAAAACATAAATAGTACCGCGCTACCTCGGTAGGCATCCACTCAGCTGGAACTAACTGTATTTGCTTAATCTACAATTTTAGATGTATTAGCAAAAATAAATGTTGGTGAATGTAAGCGAGGCTGATTGCAGATCTGGGGTAAATTGGTGATAATGAGTCAAGAGACTTTGTGTTCGTTCACATATATTAGAATAGGAATCATTATGAAATTAAAGCTAAGATTAATCCTGCTAATGACACCATAGAGCATTTGGGAATAAGATAACCCAGATGTCAGATCCACTGCGGCACCGCGATGGTGTTTGATAGAGTAACCCCTTGAAGTGTTCTTCTAAGGCACATGGCTGCTACCCCCCGCCCCCAGTCGCAGCACTTGAAATGCAAATGAGTGACAACATAGTCTAATAATGAGAGCAGATTCCAGCAGTAAAGAAAATGAATAAATTAAAAAAAAAAAAAACCCACTCTGCACCGCTGATAAGAACAAGCAGCAGGCACCTTGATGTCCTCAGTTAGGGTGGTGACATCTGCCGAGCGCGTCTCTGTAATAAAGCCCCCGCTCGCTATTCCAAAGCGCACGATTCTAACACTGTTAACATTTTAATGTTCTGGGCGTGCGTGGTAACATTAATTACAAGATCATTTGGATGACTTCTGAATCTCTTTCATGTCTTCAGCAGGAGAGAACACAGCGCCGAGCTTTGATATCACAAATAAAAAATGGGGGCGCCTGCCAAGCATGAAAGGTATCCCGAAGTCATCTGCATCCGCGGGGTCATCCTGATCCTCTGCAGCCAGGCAGAGGATCCTCTGGGCATTTCCGGTGGGGCAGCGGCTCCGCGTTTTACTGGGGAGCTGTGTGGCTCTCAGGGAGTCTCCTTCCTTAGGCTAAAGGTGAAGTTTCTGTTGCTGCCTTTGGCCTGGTGAGCTGAAAGCCCAGAGAATGGTCCCTAAGTATAGTTTGCCTTCCTCGTGAATATTTCAGAGCTTTGGCAAGGGTCTCTGTCCGGGCCTTCTTGCTTGCTGGCTGGGAGACAGAAGACAGTTTCTCCCATTAGTTTCCAGACTGTTGCAAAGAATTAGCTCTAAGAGGGACCTTAGGTAGACAGCAGGGCAGGACACATGGGACAGAAAGAATTTGTTGGGCTCCTACCTTATATCTGGCCCTGTATCGCCACCAAGAAGACACCATTGTGAAAACTGGGGCCCAGAGCAAGAAACCTATTCCCCGAGTTATTAAACATCTGACAAGAAACAAAAGCCAGACTCAAACCTCAGTGTCATTTTCCTCAACCCAGGCTCCCATAATGGGTGTGGTGGCTGGCAACCTGTAATCATGGGCTTCCAGTAGCCATGGTAGGAGGGTGGCAAGTTTGAAGCCAGCCTGGGCTCCATGGTGACACCCAAAACAAAATAAAAAACCCATCAACACCCCTTGACTCTTCTTCATTATGTTTGTGCTGGTCACGCTTCTAAGACGGCCTGGATCTCACCTTTGTGGGCACAGAATTATGTCTCTGAACCTTCCCTTCAAGTGAGCACAACCACTTCAACCATGAAATGCAAGCTGGTACCTGGAAGGGAATTCCGTGGCTCACCTCGCCCCCTCCAGACAATGGGGAATGTCGGTCTCTCCCTGAATCTGAGGACGACCTGGAGGAAGAAGACTTTTATTCATTGTGTTCTGGGATGTGGAGGTTGGTTCTGTCACCTAACCTCACCCATCCAGACAAATGCAGTTCTGTATACCACCAACAGCCAAGTACGAACACGTGACCTCCCCCCAACTGGCCTCAGGGACAGACTCAGGAAGGGGAGAGGGGAAGCCAGGAGAGTTGTGACTCAAATGGTGGCCTAAGAACACTCAGACTGAGAAAGAAAAAATTTTAATTTTCCTAACCCAGGTAGGTACCACTTACATCATAATACGTGAGAATGGCTCCCCCTAGAGTTTTACAGCACCACCCAGCCTGCAAGATCACAGCCAGTCAGTGTCCCTGTCATGTCCAGCCCGGCTCTCACTCCTTTGATAGATTAAACCAGATTTGCAGAAGGGGTTGGGTCATTACTGAAGCTACTAAACACGTGCTCAGCCGCAGTTCACAAAGTGCTTCTCCACTCAAAACATCAGGAAGGAACAGTTCACCGACAAATTGATTAGGTCACTTGTCCATGAATCACAATCTCTTCGGATGTGACAGATGATTATTGATAGCTCTGTGTGAAGTGATGTTACCCGGTCATAAACAAAGCTATAGTAAGCAAATGTGAAATAGAAAAGAACACATGACCCTTTGACCGTTCCATAATTGACTCAATGTGGTACTGATTTGCTGCTGATTTGGGAAGGCCAGGAGAAGAGGCAGGGCACAGAGGAACCAATGCCCTTTCTCAGTCACATCTTGTTCCCAGATCTGTTTGGTGAAATAGCCTGCTTCCTTAATGTAGTTCTCTCTAGTCAAGAGGTTATAGCTTGTTGGGATCACAGCTAAACAGTACAAAAGTCCCCAGAACCAGTCACAAGTTCCCCAGGATATCCCCCAAGTTTACAGAGCTTGTGAACCGAATAGAGAAACTGCAGATTAAATGCAATTAGTAGGACATTCTTACATAGGATCAGAGTGGGCCACAAGCCCATAACCCAGACACCACCACAGTGCCTCCCCTTCTCAGCGACCTCATGATTCATTTTCATTGCCAACCTGACTAGATTTATAATCACTATAAACACACTTGTGGGTCTGTCTGTGAGGTTGTTTCTAGAAAGGTTTAACTGAGGAGGGAAGACTTATCTTCCCTCCTCCCCCCAGGAAATTGGATGTTTTAATCTCTGATATATGTAGTTCTTTTTCAATTGGGTATTTTTTTTATTTACACTTCAAATGTTTTCCCCTTTTCCAGTTTCCCATCCGTAAACCCCCATCCCATCCCCCACCTTCTTCTATGAGGGTGTTCCCCTTCCTGCCTCCCCACCCTGACATTCCCCTACACTGAGGGTTCCAGCCTTAGCAGGACCAAGGGCTTCTCCTCCCATTGGTGCCCAACAAGGCCATCCTCGATACATATGCAGCTGGAGCCATGGCTCTGTCCATGTGTACTCTTTGGATGGTGGTTTAGTCCCTGGGAGCTCTGGATGGTTGGCATTGTTGTTCTTATGGGATTGCAAACCCCTTCAGCTCCTTCAATCCTTTCTCTAACTCCTCCAATGGGAACACCATTCTCAGTTCAATGGTTGGCTGTGAACATCCGCCTCTGTGTTTGTCATGCTCTAGCAGAGCCTCTCAGCTATATCAGCTATATCAGGCTCCTGACAGCATGCACTTCTTGGCATGAGCAATATCATCTAGTTTTGGTGGCTGTATGTATAGGTTGGATCCCCAGGTGGGGCAGGCTCTGAATGGCCAGTCCTTCAGTCTCTGCTCCAAACTTTGTCTCAGTATCCCCTCCTATGAATATTTTTGTTCCCCCTTCTAAGAAGGACTGAACCATCTGCATTTTGGTCATCCTTCTTGAGCTTCATGTGGTCTGTGGATTGTATCTTGGGTAATTCAAGCTTTTGGGCTAATATCCACTTATCAGTGAGTGCATAACATGTGTGGGTTTTTTGTGATTGGTTTACCTCACTCAGGATGATATTTTCTAGTTCTATCCATTTGTCTAAAAATTTCATGAAGTCCGACTCTAGTCAGTTAGGCCCACCAGGCACTGTATACAGCAGGCTTATAAGAGTTGCTTGCTCCTTGGTCCTGCCTAGGCTAGACCCCCAGTGAACGGGATTGTTGGGCAGAGGGTGGTAATGGGGAGAGGATGGAGAGGGGAACACCCACATAGAAGGGGAGGGGGAGAGGTTAGGGGGATGTTGGCCTGGAAACCGAGAAAGGGAATAATATTTGAAATGTAAAAATGAAATACCCAATTTAATAAATATGAAGAAAAAAAAAGAGTTCCTTGCTGAAGCTGGGTTCCACACCCATATCAAATGAGTGCTATTTTTAATTCCTAATGTGTACACAAGGAAATAGAAGCTTACAGAAGTTACATGTATCAGCAAGCCGAAACACCCTCCTACTCCCCCCAACCCCGCCTCCATTTTACCTGGACTGGAACTGAATCACAACTAGGGAAGACTTATCTTGAGTGTAGGAAGCAAAATTCCCCAGGCTGAGTCGGTTCCCAGATTGAATAGAAGAGACAGGAAGCTGAGCGCTGACATCCAGTCTCTGCTTTCTGACTACAGATGCAGTGTAAGAAACCGTCTCATCCTCCTGCCTTACTACCATGACAGACCATACCCTCAAACTGTGAGTCAGAATAATCCTCCCTTCCTTAAACTGTTTTGCTCAGGTATTCAACACAGCAAAGAGAGATGTAAAAGGCTACCTGGTGACTGGGTTGCCCAGGGAGTCCAACAGAGGGTGCTTGGTGTGTGGGCTGGCACCTCCATTTTGCAGCCCATTTCTGCATATAAAAGCACTGACTAGTGAAAAGCAGGAGCATCTAAGGGAGTCCTAGACACAATTAGAAGAGGGCTGAGGTGGAGACGGGAGGGAGGGAGGGAAGGAGAAGGAGAGACAGAGAGGGGCAAACCAGCTCTGCTACTTTCAGAATTGCAGGGCTAAGTTATGGTTACATCTGCTGACACATTGTATCCAGGTAGCTCCTTGATGAAAGCGGGAGTTACAAAGTATATGCTCAAGAAATTCATTTGGCTGTAGACTTTATCCTGTGTGTCCTATGTGCCATCTCAAAAGCCTTCCAGGAGGACAACTCTTGTGTCTGCAATTCATGTGTCTGTGTGGAGTCTGCTCAGGCCACCGACCAGAAGTAAGTGGCATCTTGCCCCATCTCTCTTTCAAAACTTTCATGTGATAATTTCGCCTGCCTTCCACGTGTACTGGATCCTGGGGATAGAGACAGTTGGTTTCCCCAGTCCCTGGAGGAGAGAAGGTCCTGGGTAATTCCTTACTAAAAACGTTGCTTGAATATTGACGGTGGGAGACGGAGTTAAGGTGCTCGCTCACACACCTTAGAAGATAAATCATGGTCTGTATTTTCTTATCAGGAGCCTAAGGACTGAATAACCCTCTTCTGACAAACAGATAACATTTTATCTCCTGTTGAAGGCTTCAGCCTTCCCCAATACTTCCCAGGCCCTTTTTCTCTGCTATAATAAGGGATCCTCAGATAAACCCCGGCCAATTAGCATTATTTCGTGCCTGGCTGCGACAAGATAAATGGAAAACCAATGACCACGACACTGAATGGCCTGAGTTCTCATGACTGAGTGGGCTCTTAGGTGTCTTTTACACAGAATAATTTATGGAAACATCCTTTAAATACAGACTTTCTGTTTGTTTCTCCTTCACTCTTGAGGGGGAAATGAAACAGAAAGATACGCAATCTGTTTCCACCTCGTATTTTTAACCTCTTCTTTTCCGGATTTGGAACTCTTGGTCCTACATCTTTCAAATGTCTCCAAATAAGGAAGACAAAATGGTATATGGCTAACGGGCTGTCTTCTGGGTGCCGGGTGTTGTGCCAGGGATTCCAAAGTGTCGGTGAACTTAGTCTAAGGAGGAAGGAGACGAAAATGACTTAAATATCAAGTTTTGAATAGAGATGGATTTGTAGAATGTAGGGGGGGGTCATTGAGGTAATATTCCTACTTAGGTACAATGAAGGGCAAAAAAGGAAGACTGGACAATGATGGGAACAAAGACAAGAAAACAAAAAGGGATCTTCAGACAGGGGACAGCTGTAACAGAGAGGGTGGTGGCTGGGTGTGAGCGAGGCCTGGGCCTGTGGAGGGTCTTGTTGGAGAGTTTTGTTCAACTCATAATTCAGGAAACACAGTATTTAGGAGAGAGCAACTTGGTTCACTTGGGCTTTAAAAGAACATTGTTCAAGAATGGTGAGTAGAAAGAAACCAAGTTCTACTCTCTCTCTCTCTCCCTCTCTCTCTCTCTCTCTCTCTCTCACACACACACACACACACACACACACACACACACACACACACACACACACACACACAGTATAAACACTTAGCCACTTTTCCATGCCGAAAACAAATGAGGGCCCAGAGTCAAGCATGAGAGAGGGCAGACAGTAGCCTACAGGTCATCATGGAGGGTTGTCTCTGAGACGTTGTGTGTAAATGGGAAAGACAGGGAGCGTGGCAGTCGAGTTTCACAAAGGTGAGTTGTAGATGTATTGTGAAGTATGAATGAGAGTTCACAGACAAAAGAAGAAAATCACTCTTGACTTTAAGAAAAGAAGAAAAGGAAAAGGAAAAAAGGAAGGTCTGGAGTGAGGCTCAGTCCCTGGGTTTTCACATCAGAACCAGACACACACACACACACACACACACACACACACACACACACACACACACACACACACACACAGTGCTACTAATAATACCTAAGTAAATTAAATAAATGCAACCTTTTAATTAAAATGATCGTTTTGTGTCTTGGAGTGTTGTAACCTTCTCATTCAATTGATTCCATTCCCATTGCTTTTGCAAGGCCTCTGGTTCTGCTACTGCTCCTCCAGAGTTTATTGGTAAGTCAACATCACCTCTATAGATGTTGCTTATCCGTCAAGAGCCCTCACCTCTTGCCTCTGTTAATCTCCTCACCCCACCTCCAGGACTATCCAATTACGAACCCCGTGTGTCGCCCCCACAGCTCTGCTTCCTCAGCCCGTCACTAGACGCTACTGCTCGTAGTAATGCTGAGTGCTGTAGCAGGACGTTTTGATCTATACATTAACACATTTCCTAAAATGACTTACCACATACGGAACTCGATTCAAGAGTCCTAGAGAAAATGTGGCCCAAGGGACCATATTAAGCCCAGCACCGCAAACCTGCACCTCTGTCTGACTTCCGCCCCGCGTGCCCGGCATTCTCTCTGAGACCCCTCTAACTCCTCTTGGCAAGCAGCCCACGCAGCAGCTCTTACTTAGCCACAGTGGCTTCTTTACCATCTCTGCTCTTTCTTTTCCCTGGTAAGCGCGCTCCTTTAATAAAAGAGTGTCTCAGAGGGAACCTCAATCCACTGCCTCCCTCTGCCGCTGCTCTTAATGCTGCCTGTTTAACACACCTTGGAGATTACTCTTAAATCCTGGGAAATCTTTAAGCAGCAACACACTGGCAACAGAAAAACACTCCCTCCCCTGAGACCTCAGGGACAGAAGAACCAGAGTCGTGTAGCCTGGGAAGGAGGCAGACCACCCCATGGATGGGACAGGACACTAACCCAGGGTGCCCTAGGGATGACTTCAATGCTCCATCTCCACACCAAACATGGGCCCTGGACAGGCAGCCCCAGAAGGGTCAGGGCTTCCACATGGAGTGAGCACAGACCCAGCATGGGACTGGAACTCTATGGCCTCCTGTTTCCACCTCAGCTGCAGTCAAGGGCTGACTAACGTCCTTTGCAAAGCGATGTGGGGGAGTTTTTCCATTCCTCTCTGCATAGACTCAGCAGCTCCGTCTCTCAGGCCTCATTGTGGAGTCAAACAGTTGGATATATTAGGAAAGATTTTCACACCCTGTTTTCTTCCTAGAAAATATTTATAAGCTTATAAATATTTACAAATAATAATAAGGTGGTGGAACACACCTTTAACCTGAGTAGTCAGGCTGAGGAAAGGAAATGCCACAAAAGGCCAACCTGGTCTACACAGTGAGTTTCAGGGCAACCTAGGCTACAGTGTGAAATCCTATCTTAAAATAAATAAGGAATAGCAAACAAACAAAATACATATAAGCCTAAAAATATATGTATAAACTTAAAGAGTATCAATCCAGGGAACAAGCCTCTGAAACATTGTTATAATTATTACATACATGGTACCTCCAAAGAATCAAGGTGCTTACACATTGTTAATGTGACCAGGCTCATTATGAGACTTTTAAAACTCTATGGTTACAAAATGAGACTTTTAAAACTCTATAGTTACAAATGGATCACTGAGTGTTGCCAGGGGTCTATTGGAATATAAACAAACATTTAAAAATTTAAAAATTAAATAGCCTTCTTTAAAGTTAGGCATGGGGTTTCATGCCCATAGTCACAACACTCTGGAGGCTGAGGAAGGAGAATTGGCATAAGCTCTAGGCCAGCTTGGGTGGCAGAGTAAGACCCTTTTGAAAGGAAAAAAAAAGGAAAGAAGGAAGGGAGGGAGAGAGGGGAAGGAAGGAAAAAAGAAAATCAAAATTATATTTTTAACAGAGGGTAGTAAATACTGACTGTAACAATTGTGCCTTAAAATATGGAGAATTTTAAAATTAATTCTATGAGTGAGTGTATTGCCTGTGTGTATTTAAGTGCAGCACACGTGTGTACTGCCCATGGAGGCCAGAAGAGGGCACTGGATCTCCTAGAACTGGAGTTACAGACTGGGACCTACCATATAAATGCTAGGAATCAAACCAGGGTCTTCTGTAGGAGGAGTCAGTGCTCTTAACTACTGAGCCATCTCCCCAACCCCAGCATAAGGAGAATTTTATAACACAAAGAAACAAACGATTTTGTTCCCTGCACTCTCCCAAGCCAGAACCCCACCTAGAGGTTTGCAAAGTATTCAGATTCTGCTCTTGCAAGGGAAACGCACAGACACGAACAAGCCAAGAATAAGCTACAAAAAAACAATTCCCTTCAAAAATCCATTTCACATTTACCTCCTGAAGGGCCAAGGCTTAGGAAAGGGCAGTTTTGATCTGAAAGAACAAAAGAAAAGCTGACAGGGATGTACTGATGGATTCTATCAGCTTACCTCTGGTGAGCGGGGAGGCGTGCCACTCCACGGCGGCTACCGCATTGGTGGCATCACTCCATTGCTAATATTCAAGGCACAGTTTACTTAGAGGTACAGTAAAGAAAGAACCCATCCCAGTGACAGTAGTGGAGAGACAGTAATAGTGTAACTATTACATTTAACTAATTAATTAAATCCATAGTGTAAATATTACACTAGCCAGTCTGAGAAGGTAAACTCTAACACTGAAAACAGAAAGGTCTTGGCTCTGCATAGTTCACTCTTTCCCGCTGGCTTTTTTAAAAGTCTGTATGAGAATGTGAGTTTTAAGACAGACTCATGTGCATCTCATCACAGATGTGAGGCGGTCCATCAGCCCCTGAGTGGCCCATGTGACCCTCCCTATGCAGTACTGATGACAAAGCTGTGTCACCATCTCACTTCCCAAGAGCAAGAGTGGCCTCAGTTTCTGCCATCAATCTACCCCAAGGGTACAGAAAACCAACTGTGTGCCCAAGCACAGGTGAGCACTGAACAGCAGAGGCTGCCTTCCTGCTTTACAAACACACAACAATGACTCAGACGCTGAACACTGATCCTGTCTCCTTAAAAGGAACACTATCACTCTCTTCCTGAGCCTGTGCTCCAGGTGACCTCTGGAAGGGATCTGGTACCTGCCTTCACAGGTACCATTAAGTCCTGAACATCCAAAGCTGCACCATATGCAGCAGGGTGCTGGTGGCTTTTTCTGAGCTCGGTATTTTCAACCAGTGATGAAAGAAACAGAGTCAGTGCAGCTTTGCTTCCTGTAGCATGGCTACTTACCCACCCCGTGATAGCCCAGGATCACCTCTCCACAGTCTGTAATCTTTACGAGCAGAATCTAATCAACTCCAGATGTGGCCATCTCTGAAGAGTGAAGTCCTTACTTACCTGATGTTTCTGATCCTTGGTTCTCCCGATACTACATCACCCCAATTCTCTGACGGCCATTAGAAATAGCATTCTTTATCAATACCCGTATCCAGGTGGAAAGTTAAAATGTAGACTATTTACTGAGGGAAAAATGAAGACCTAACCTTGTCTCCAGAGCCATTGCTCTCTGCTTGGTAAACAGAAAAGGAAGATTTTAAGGATGTTGCCTTTGTTGATTGGCTATGGTTGAAAGTGGTTGTGGAGTGATCTAAGCCTACAGCTCTTATTTCTAACAGCACTGCACAACTTGTAAATGGTTCAGAAAAAAATAATCTCAGGTGGCAAGTAGACTTGCTCCCACATCCAGTGGGACACTCTACACTGGACAGAGACTATGACACACCAGGTCACTCTACATGGGACCAGAGACTATAAAACACCAGATCATTCTACATGAGATTCCTAAAGCTAGGATCAGACAGCTACTTGACCCTTTAGATTTTGTTTTTGTTTTAGGGTCAAGCCAGGTATCTAGGTGAATCTCTCTTAACATGTTTCCAAATTAGCTTTAACACAGGGAGTACGTGCCCTAGATCATGCATTGGCTTTGCCATTAGAAGAGACTACAGAGTCTTTCCTGAGTTGACATCTTGACTCTCTACGGATCCTCTCTTTAAGCAGAAGAAGCCCCTTCTCTCCAGCGTCCTATCTTACTCAGCTTCCACGGGGAATCTCGACCTTAGCCCCTGCTTCACTGTCTGTTCAGGTAAACGTAACTACTTCCATGGTGCCTGGTGTTCTACACACCTCACACTGACACACCTCAGTGAGTATGTCTCCCCAAACACTTGGGCGAAAGGAAGGACATTTGAAGGATTCCTTGGAGAAAGCCTCCGCACATCCCTTCAAGAACTTTAAATTCTACCGCAGCTAAGCCAGGCCAGAGAGAGGACTGGGAATGTCTTGGCTGGGGTAAAATGTTTTGGCTGAACTTGCATTTTGGGCAGAAATAATTGGTCTATTCTCACGGGCTGAAGTTAGGTCACATGGTAGTGATATGACTATCTTTTCTAAGGAAACCTGAGAAACATTTATGTCATTAAACCTCGTGGCATTTAATGGGATACGAGCTGTGAAGTCAGAACGGGATTTTGCACACGGGTAATACAGTGAATGACAGTGCATCTGATATTAGTCGGGTGGCACTCAGATGGGGAAAATCGGGTTTGAAGTGCACGTGAAATAGCCAAGCGTTTAAATATAGCATGTGCTTCAATAGAGGGGCCAGAATGCTGGAGAGAGCAATGAGAAAACCCAGAGAACATCAACGGCTGAGAGACCAACATCATAAGAGGATTCGGGGGGACCATTCATACAAGAAAATCTGAATTATGCATCAACCACAATGTTAATTCTTACAATTTCTGCAACTAAGAAACCTTTTCATACTGAATGGCAGGAAACTGATCATGTGACCATTGAAACTAGATCAGCAATTTCATGGTGTTAAGAAATAAATAAAAGATTCAAGCCTGGCAGGTTAGTTATCATTAAATATAAATATTTGTATTGACTTATATGTGCCTATATATACAGCAATGAAAAGGAACAAGAGTGACTTGTTTGATCAAAGAAAAACTATAATTTCAAAGTGGGCACCTGCTGTTCAAGAAAGAATTCTGCACGGATATGTAACAAATTATTGACAGGAGGCACCTTCAAACACACAAGTTGGAAGAGACACTTCTGCAAATATGGGGGTCTTACAGCAATCGAGCGGTTTTGCTTTTACGTGGGACAGGGGTCTCATGTTGTCCAGGCTGCCCTGGAACTTACTATGTAGTCAGAACTGCCCTTGAACCTCTGACCCTCCTACCTCAACTTCCTGAGAGTTGAGATCATGCCCATAGCTGGGGATGGAGCCAGGCCTCCTGCATGCTCAGCCAGACATGCTACGAAGCAACCGTGTGCCTTTACACAGAAAGAATCAAAGGCTGCAAGAAAACAGAGTGGACACTTTCTCAGAAGTCCAAGACTCTCCCATTCTTCCTCTGCCTCTTCAACCCTCTGTGCTGGTTAAAGGGGAAAATGCTTTTGCATTTCGGTGTCTGTCAGGCCAGTAATTTCTGAGCATTTTAGGTTTAGGGGGAACACTGTGATCCCCAGGGTAACAGACTAGAGCACAGCCCATCCGCTCGCAGACTTGCCGCTTCTCCTCAGGGGATTTCTCACCAGAAATGGAAAGCAGGTTCCTGCTGGATCCACTTGCTATCACCCACAGCAGTCTTGGCCCTCTGTGCCTCCAGTCAAGCAGAAATGAAACTTTGTGTCTATTTCTGCAGCCCCTTCTGGTCCATCCCAGTGTCTCCTGAGGCCATTCCGCCCCACAGAGCTCTAAACTTACAGCTCAGCAGAGAGCCTATCTGGGCTTGAAAGGTCAGCCCCCTGGACCAAAAGGGTTTTTCTTCTTGCCCTTCAGGGGGATGCTGCTTTCGAATTTGCAGATAGGAACTTACCCCATGCCGCTCACACTGATGAACCTAATGGTTTCCTGGCGTGCCAAGATTCCCAGCCACCTGCTCAGCTGGCTGCACGCCCATATCAAAGGTGGCACATCGTGAAGGAAGAAGGGGTCTGTGGACAGCAACCATAGACAGTAGGCCCAGTAAGCACAATGAATGAAGCCTTGCTTTCTGGAAGACCCCCAAAGCTAACAAAGACCAGGCAGTGCATCTGCTAACGACTGTTGGCAAACAACATTAAGACCAGTTTCCACTGTGAATTCTCCTTTTCTCATTGGTCATCAGAGGTGGACTTAGGAATTTAGAGGAGGCAAGGCCCGACTGTGAGGACTTTTTCTGCATGACCAGGCACCAGACAGGAGAGAGTTCCATCCATGCGGAAGAACACGTAGAGATTATGAAACTTACAAGCCACCACAGAGATTGCCCAGCCTCGTAGAAGGGAATGGTGCCTTTTCATAGCCCTTTATGTATGGGCTGCATACATGAAGATGCATTGGGCGTTCTTATACTGAAAAAAAAAAAGTTACTTAACTGAGCATCCTATGTTCAATTTGCCTCATCCGGAAACCTTTTAAATCAAGCTGGAAGAAAACCAGAAGCAAGAAGCAGAGATTTGAGTTAAATGTAAGAAAGTCAACATAAATAGAATTGGGATAACTGGGGTGGCTGAAATCACCTGAAAACACCCCCTTACCTATACCTGAAGTGCCTACATTGTTGGGGAAGGCTAATACTGAAGACTTGCCTCAAAGATCAGGATAATTTCTCAAGCTTTGTCTTTCATCCTCCCTCTATGTATGTATATACACACACACACATGCATGTACACACACAGGCATACACACATGCACATACATGCATAATGAATGCACGCACATATACATGCATGTACACATGCATACACAAACACACATATACACACATTCCCATGCATGTACACATGCACACACACACATATGCATACACACACACACACACACACACACACACACCAGGACAAACATGCTCCCTTTAGATGCCCGCAATACTGTGCTGGTCACCTGTCTGTGCAGGATGGATGGATGGATGGATGGATGGATGGACGGATGGATGGATGGACGGATGGACAGTTTGATGGACGAATTGGTGGACAGATGGATGGATGCTCTCCTTCATCACCAGTACTCCGCATGGGAGACAAGGACAGCAGAGGGAAAGAAGACACAGAGAGACAGTTCACCCCAGTTCACACCAGGTCTGGATCCCAGATCTGTCACCGACCAACTGCAAGTCCTGAGACAAGTTTCTTCCTACTCGTGCAATGGCAGCTCTCCGTTTTGGCTTTCTCAACTTCATGAAGCATCCTTCTCGGTACATGGAGGTGCAATGAAAACAGAAGATGAGTCTGTACTAGGTGTATGGGGGGCAGTACCAAAATACTAGTCCTAACTACTACCGCTGTTGTCTTTACCATTATCCAAGGATAGCTGGCAAGCCCAGGAAGTGACTGTCTAAACCCCAAGCCTGGCTTTCTCTAAGTTGAGTGCATCTCTGTACCTCAGTTTACCCACCTATTCAACTGGCAAACATGTCATACCTGATTAACAGGAAATACCATGTAGATATCAGCCACTGTTATTAACTTCTGAGATAAATTTGCAACTCACCCAGACCAAACACGCCCCCACCCCATACATTTTCGGCATGCTACCAACTCAACACATTTGCTCTGACCATGTGTCTTAGATTCCCCACACTGCTTAGTATCCAACAAGAACTCACTGAGTGTTGATAAAATAATGAAAGGGAAGCAGACCCCATTTGCCAGCGATCTGAGCAAACGCAAAGAGCTGTATCCTACCCGCGAGCATGTGCAGGCAGGCAGACAGGCAGGCAGGCAGACAGACAGAGAGACAGACAGCCGACTGCCTCTGTGTATGACACCTGCTACGTGCCAGGCACTGCAGAAGGCAATGCGCAAATGAATTTTCACTTAGCGTCTTATCATCTCCGAGGATTAGCGCCCCGTGGGCTGTTTTATGGATGAGGAAACGCGAAGTTAGATAAGCTCCCCTACTTGGTACAGCCTGAAGATTCCAAGGCTCAACCTCAGACAACCTGAAGTCAGTGCCCTGTGATGTTTGACTGTGGGCAGTTACCGGAACCGGGCGTGTCTTAGTCTCTGTGGTCATCAAAGGAGAGGGTCCTAGATCCTCTTAGAACTATGGTGAGGGTTAAATAGAGTGATTGTGTGAGGCGCTTGCCCCACACTGGCATTCGGCAAGCACTAGCTGCGGATAGCAGAGCCATAGATGCTATAGTCTGCTTTTTTCCATAGTCTACAGGCCTATGACGCCAACTGAGAACAGACCCGGAAAAGCAAAAACCAAAGCTTCCACCTCACTCAACAGCCAGGAGCTTTTTGTTTCCTGTGGCACTTCTGAAGGAGACTACCCTTGAACTGTGCCTTCTGGAGCTTTGTCGCTAACTCTGGGAGATGAAATTTCCTCTAAGATGAGAATCCGGATCCTGAGCTAAGATCACGAAAACCATCGCAGAACCCTCCTCTCACTTCCGTCCGCATAGGCCCGTCCAGCTCTCCCAGCAGCCTGGCCACACCCTGTGCTGCCTTCTGCTGCACGGAGCAGTCACGTGGACCAGTCACGTGCACCAGTCACGTGCAGCAGTCACTTTCCCTGGTGATTCCTTTCCCCAGAGGGATAATGACAACTTGGGCTTTAGCTCTATGCTTTTATAATTCTCTCACTATTTCAGTTGTTGAGACATGTGGGCACAAGGTAACAGCAGCTATTCTCCAAGCTGGACTAAAGGACAAACCGAGCTTACAGTATAAAGGGACCGCAAGACGGCTCAGTGGGGAGATAAGACCTGAGTTCAGACCCTGATCCCACATGGTGGAAGGAGAAAACTGACTCCCCCAAGTTTGCCTCTGACCCTCACATGATCATGCACACAAACTAAATATTATTTTGTTTGTTTGCTTGTTTTTAAGATAGGCAAGATGTTGAGCCAGTAAGTTGGCTCAGCTGGCTAAAGGTCCTTACAATCCTTATGACCTAGGTTTAACCCTGGACCCTATATGGGAAGAAGAGAGACAGCTACCACAAGTTGTCCTCTAACCTCTACATGTGTACACCACACACATCACACACACACACACACACACACAAAATTAATTATAAGCATTGTTTTCAAAACAAAAATATAAACGCTGTTTTTTAAAAAACATTATGGAAGTGTTAGGCCCACAGGAACCATTGAAATATTTATCTTTATTTGTTCATATGTAAATCAAGTCAGCTCTAATAAATTGATAAGCAAAAATTTATTTGGTCTTAAAACCCTATGAAAGGAAGAGGCCATTTTTATGACCATTCTACAGGTAAGGACACAGGGCATAAAAAGGTGAGACACATTTCCCAAGGTGTCCTCCAGTAAACACATCAGGTGACCTCTGGTTACTTGAACTAAAGCCAGTAAGTAGGTCTGAAGAAGAAAAGATGGGTGTGTCTGCTCACACACCCCATTCACAGAATTTCTACCTTCAGACCATGTCTGGCTTTTCTGTGAAAAGCATTTCTTCCTAAATTACCTTACCCCACAATCACAGTTTTAGTTCTGTTTATAAGTCGTTGGAAACCCAGTATAACATCTCAGAAGAGTGTCATTTAGATTAGTCTTTGATAACTCAGCTAAACATAAATTAGGGGTCTGGGGAAATAATTCAGTTGATTAGGTTCTGGCGTGCAAGCATGAGGCCCCAAGTCCACCTTCAACAAAGCCACGTGCAGCAGTGCGCTCCGGTAGTCTTGGCACTGGAGATGAGCAAGTCGCTGGGGCTCACTGGCCAAACAGCCAATGAATGAATGAGCTCCGCAGTGAAGGAGAGGCTTCCAAACGGGAGGATGCAGAGCAATTGAGGAAAAAACACCAGATACCAGGTCTGGCCCCTACATGCATGTACACCATCATGCACACATCCACAAAAACACATACAAATGCCACACATGGATAAATGGATGGACAGACAGATGGTTGGATAGATGGATGGATGGATGGATGGACAGACAGTAGGATGGATGGACAGATGGGTGGTTGGATGGATGGATGGATAGTTGGACAGACGATGGACAGTTGGGTGGATAGATGGACGGATGGATGGATGGATGGATGGATGGATGGACTGAGGGACAGATGGATGGATGGATGGATGGATGGATGGATGGATGGATGGATTGATGGACTGGGACAGACAGATGGATGGATGGATGGATGGATGAACGTAAAGACAGATGGATGGACAGATGGATGGATGGACGGTTGGACAGACGATGGACACTTGGGTGGATAGACAGAAGGATGGATGGATGGATAGATGGATGGATGGTTGGATGGACGGGTGAGTGGATGGATGGTTGGATGGATGGGTGGGTGGATGGATGGATGGATGGATGGACAGACAGACAGACAAAAAGATGAATAAATGAACAAATAAATAGTGAATAAATAAAATTTTAATTGGTATATAAAAGTGTTCTTTTCAATATGATTGCCATCTAGAAAACATCCTGCCACACAAAACAAATTTATGTCAATATTTAACAAGAAAAATGAGTGGCGATCTACATACATTACACATATGGGAATTTACACATATGGGAATTTACATGTGCTATCTATGCAGGTTTGCAGCTGCCAATTTCTGCTGAGGCCACTCGAGCAATAAGCCATAGGTCAAAAAGGAAAAGCTATGTAAGTGGCCCTTTCAGGTGACACCATCCTCTCCAACCCTGGCCTTCACAGCAATGTCTCAAGAAACAAATGGTGGGGTACAGCTGATAAGCAGATGTCATAGCCTCTACGCCTCAAGTGTTATCATTGCGTCCCTGGAAACATTGTGTGCTGACAGTTTAGCTTCTTATTTGGTGCTGGTGAGAAGTGGTATAAACTTCAAGAACTTCCTTCCCTAGTGAGAGGTCTTCCCATCACCAGGGACACATCCTCGAAAGGGGTAGTGGCAACTTATCTTTCTCATGTGTCTGTGTGTCTGTCTGTCTGTGTGTCTCTGTCTCTGTTTCTCTATCTCTCTTGTCTATCAGTGTTGTCTCTGTCAGTCTGTCTGTCCATCTGTCTGTCTCCCTGGTCATGAATTAAATGACCTGCCCCACACCTCACCATGGTGTGCTGCCCATACCCTAGCCACAGCCCAAAAATAATGTGTCCACCTGACCATGGTCTAGACCTCCAGAAGTTTGAGCAGAGTTAACCATTTCTCTTTACAGCTGATTGGCCTAGGCATTTGTTACAACCACAGGGAACCACAGACACCCTGTATGTGTCCGCCACACAGTCAGCTCTTTTGAAAATAAGAAAAGTTTGCCCAACACCAACAGAATGGTGAAAACCAAGCAATGGCTTGCTCTTTTGCCCTCAAATTAAGGACTATGCTGTTTTACAGGGCCCTAAAGTCATCCAATGTGCCAGCTTCTGGGCGTGCTCTTAAGCAAACAGAAAACACCTTATCTCAGGGACCAGCTCAAAGAAAAAGCATCTCCCACAAGGCAGTGCTCCACCTGCTGCTCCTGCGACCGTCTGCAGCACGTCCGCAGGTCATGCCGAAAACAAAAGTCCCTCTCAAAATAATACAGACAGCACTAACTGTGAACTAGACGCCATTGCAGAGGTTGAGAACACAAAGAGGTCTGCTAACGCAGTAACTCTGCTCTTGTTTTATTCAGTTGCAATAATAAATAATTTAACACGGTAATGTATGTGCATTTAAAAGGCTAGGTCATAAAAGTGCTACGGTAAGCGTGGCTTTCACAAACCTGCCTTAATACCTATCTAAAAACAATTCATATTTATTAGTGGAATAAATCCCTAAAATTCCTTCCTAAAGGCTTACCAAACCAAATTGGGTCCCAGTCCAACAAATCGAATTAGAAATCCTTGTAAGACTGCTAACTGAGTTATTAAAGCGATCTACATGACTGTGCCCCTCTCGCCAGCAACCTTCTATTTGGACAGTTGGTCAAATGCTGCCCCCTAGTGAGAAAACTCTCCAAGAGTCTCCAGTAGACCCTGGGATTCAAGATTCAGGATTCCAGAAGGAAGCCAGGCAGACCCTTCAACTAGAAAAACCATTTGCTCTGGGTTAAAGGATTCTTGCCTTCTCTACCTTGGTGATAATATCTGCTTGTTCTCCCCAACATCGTGATGGAACGGGTAAAGGTATCCTGGTATAATTTTACGTATGTAACGTAATTCTGACCCTCACATCTGACAATCCGATAACACAAACTGATAATAAACTTTGAAGTGTGTTAACGAGTGATGCTGGTAAAGCAATTTTCATTAACTTGAAATGGTGAGCGGTTACTGGAGAGACAGCCTAAGCAGACAAAATGTGTGCTGAGCAAAAGTGAAGACCCTAGTTCAAATCCAAGGAAAAGCCAGGAAGAAACAAGAAGTTGGCTGGGGTTAGCCAAGAAAACAAGAGCTCCACTGGGAAACTCTACCTCACAAATCAAGACAGAGAATGACAGGGAAGGACACCCAGGGTCCTCTTCTGGCTTCTGTCTGTATGCACGTGTGTGTATCATACATACACTGACACATACATACCACACACATACACACACACACAACACACACACATGCATAAACACAAAAAAAAATAAATGTCTCCTTGCTCTCAATTTCATTAGACATTATTTTAATACTGTCTCAAACACCTTGACTAACAAAACAAAGCTTTTCTCTCTTTTAAACGTTTTGTAAGTTTGTTCTTTTAATGTATGACTATAGCCTGGGCTGATGTCGCACGTGACCATCAGTACTGGATATGTTCTTTTTTTTTAAGATGTATTTATTTATATAAGTACACTGTAGCTGTGTCTTCAGATACACCAGAAGAGGGCATCAGATCTCATTACAGATGGTTGTGAACCACCATGTGGTTGCTGGGAATTGAACTCAGGACCTCTGGAAGAGCAGTCGGTGCTCTAACCACTGAGCCATCTCTCCAACCCAGTGGAAATATTCTTGTGTGCTTGAAAACAGAGGTAGCGGCACATGTTTCTATAGTAAGTCTCAGTTTCTTCATAAAATAAATCCACGTGGCCTAAGAGACTTCACTGTCCACCATGTGTGCCTGTTCTTGTGATAGTTAAATCTTCTGAATGCCCAGAACCATGAAGACTCGTGGATTGTTGTACTCCTCCTCCACACTCCTCTTCCTCCCCTTTTCCTCCCCCTCCTCCTCTCCCTCCTCTTTATAAACCTCCTTTTGATTCAGCCTCAATTTTTTAGAATCGTGAAAAAGTGGTGGTGTTGCAACAAATGCTTTTACTCCTCCACGTTTATTTTGCTGTGAACGTGAGGACTGATAATTTCCTTAATACTGGAGTGTCACTGTTCTCCCAACCAGCTGCTGTCAACTCAGCAGGGGGAAAGGAAGGCCTCTGCTTCTAAAGTGCTTCACAGAATCTTGGTGAATTAGCAGTAACAGGTACTTAGCATGTTTTAAATTGCATGCTCAACTTTGTAAATCCTGACAGGGGAAATCTTCCCAACCAGAATATTCATTCACCCATCCAAAATCCACCAGTTTATTCACTCACACATCCACCCACTCAAAAATCTATCCACCTATATCCCCACCCACCCACCCACAATCCATCTACCCACATGTTCATCAATCCCACACATCTACCCAAAATACACCCAACTTCCCATTCATATATCCATCCACCCACCCCATCCGTCTGTCCATCCATCTGTCCATCCATCTGTCCATCCATCCATCCATCTGTCCATCCACCAGTCCATCTGTCCACCTGTCCATTCGTCCATCCACCCCATCCACCCACCCACCCATCCACCCATTTTTCCATCCATCCATCTGTCCATCCATCAGTCCATCAGTCCATCCATCTGTCCATCCATCCATCTGTCCATCCATCAATCCATCCATCCACCTGTCCATTCATCCATCCACCCCATCCACCCACCCACCCATCTTTCCATCCGTCTATCTGTCCATGCATCAGTCCATCTGTCCATCTGTCCATTCATCCATCCACCCACCCACCCATCCACCCATTTTTCCATCCATCCATCTGTCCATCCACCAGTCCATCCGTCCACCTGTCCATTCGTCCATCCACCCCATCCACCCACCCACCCATCCACCCATTTTTCCATCCATCCATCTGTCCGTCCATTTGTCCATCTGTCCATCCATCAGTCCATCAGTCCATCAGTCCATCCATCAGTCCATCCATCGATCCATTTCCTGCCTTTTGACCAACTCTAGGGCCATTTTACACTAACTCTCACAGGATGCAATGGTCAGGATTTGGACCTCTGTCAACACACATGTATCTCTCATGAGGAACTTCCAAGTGAGGAAGGCAGGCCTCCACTCGACAACTATGAAACGTGATGAATGCTAAGATGGGAACTCCTCTGTTCCAACTCCAGGAAGGCAAGAAGGCTTGGCTCCCAGGAGACAGCCAGGGCAGGGCTTCCATGAGGCTCGGTGGCCATTCAAAGTCCTCCAAGGTAATGCTAGTTGGGTAGACCACTTTCCTTCTGAAGAAGAGAGGCTGCCAAAGCCGTTCCACTGCCAGCTTCGAGCACTCTGCTGCTCACAGTTTTCAGTCCGTAGGGGGCCATAGCTGCACCCCACTACACAAGCGTCAACTACACACAGAAAAGGGATATTTACTATTTTGGTATATTTGGTTAACAGAAAAAATTTGTCCCCGGTCTTAATTTTAAACACAGCTATAAATCACTATGCCCCTCTTTTTTGAGAAATCTAAGAAAGCTAAAATTCAGGTTATTTGTCATCTGCGTTCCTCCCGTGAGCTGGTATAGCCACCACCATCCTAAATCTCTACTCAGGCCCTTTAATCCCAGGAGCTCCAAGAGTCCAAATACAGTGTAACATATAAAATCTCCCTCCACTTGAGAGTGTTGTGCTCACCGTGGACTGTGACGAACCCTGGACTTCCCACGTTCTAGTCAGCCACACAGTACGGAGAGAAAAAAAAATCTGCATGAGCGAGATTCCATCTCATCCTTCCTGGTTTTCAATCATTAAAAATGAAAAAGAAATCGGAGTTTTCAAAGAAAAGTATAGTTATCTCTTAGCTATAAATAAAAATGTCAGCACTACATCAAAGACATACTTATTAAAAAAAAACCCATAGATAAGTTTGGAAAACTCACTGTGAGAAACCTATTCCTTTTCTTGAATGCTTTCTCTAAACAAACACGAACGAGGAAAAGTTGGAGGATGTGTTTGTCATCTGTTGACGGGGAGACTTGGGATGTGACTGTGTGACTCTTGCCTGAGACACACAGAGCTCTAGATTTAATCACTGGGATCACAGTGTGTGAGGGTTGGGAGGGGCATTCTTGACAATTACCTTAAATTTAACTTGAATGAAAAACACTAATCTCAAAACAGAGCCCCCAACTAGCTACTGAGGGAACTAACTGCACAGTATTTCCAACTTAGATTATGTGTGAGTTCAATTTCACTTTTACACGTTATTTCAAAGCTTGACAGACAGGAATATTCATAGAACTGGGACAAGATTCTTATGAGCAGAATTAGAAGCCTGAGTTCTCTGTGGGGGTGTAAGAAAAGTCGACCACCTCCCATCACCTTGGTGTTTGGATTCGCACTAAGCGTCAGTGACTTTAACCATGGATCCCATAGGCACATCTTTTTGAATGCGCACTGAAAACCAAGACTCGTTGGCAGCATCTGGAACACCGACCAGGAGAGAGAATGTTCACCGAGATATGAAAATGCTACACTCAGAATGAATCACAGTCTTGGGTGGAGCTCAGTCAGTAAGGTGGCTCATCTGAGATGTAGGAGCCTTGGGTTCTATCCCCAGCACAGCATCAGTGGGTGAGCGGCTGGAATAATCCAATCTAATCCAGTACTCAGGGGTGAAGGCAAGAGTGTCAGAAGTTTAAGGCCACACAAGAGTTTTACATCAGCCTGGGATGGAGACTGCCTCAAAAAAATTTTTTTAAATGATTAACCTGTGGATATACATGAATACATATATTCACATGGAGATTAAGTGAATGACCTGTGGATATACGTGGATACATATGTGCACATGAGAATGTGGATTTAAAAAATAACCATGAGTGAAAGCTGCAAGCTAGGGCTGGAGAGACGCTGCCCAGTTAAAAGCCCTCACTGCTCTCCGGAGGACCTGGGTTCCGATCTCAGCACCCAGACAGTGGCTCACAGCCTTCAGAATTCCAACTCCAGAATCTGACACCTTCCCTGGCCTCTGCAGGCCTCCTCAGGCATGCAAATGGTACACAGACATATATAGAGACAAAACACCAATACACATAAAATAAAAACTTTTTAAAAAAGTACAGAATGATACGCCATTGATTTACTTAAATTTTTAAAGTAACCAAAAGAACATTATATGTCATTTAAAGATTTCGTAGAGAAAGAAATATATAAATATATGTGTGTAAGAGAGACTAAAATTGTAACTATTTCTCAAGAGAGGGAAAGAAACAAAATAAGGGGCTAGTGGGGATCTCAGCAGATTCTGAAATTAGGAGACTACTACAGATACAGCAAAGTGTTAATCGCTAGTTCTGGGTTCTGTGGATGGAGTGCCCCTTACCCTTTGGGGGATTCTATTTTAAATCATATCCCTTAGACTTCTTCTCAACTCGTTTTCAACTAACGAAATAAAAACTGCTGGGGGGAGGGGTTTGGAGAGATGGCTCAGAGGTTAAGAGCACTGACTGCTCTTCCAGAGGTCCTGAGTTCAATTCCCAGCAACCACATGGTGGCTCACAACCGTCTGTCATGGGATCTGATGCCCTCTTCTGGTGTGTCTGAAGACAGCTTATATATAAAATAAATAACCCTTGAAAATCAAGCAAGCAAGCTCTAGAGAGTGAAGCATGTGGTTAAAACAGCTGGGGCTTGAGAACAACAGGGCAGTCCTTGTTCTACAATCTCTTGTGACACTCAGCATGGGATACTGCCTGCCACCACTTAACAGGGTCAGGCAGGTCACCCCAGCGCTGGACCTGCAGTGTGACAGCATCGCACTCTGAGAGAATGTTCTCCAGTCAACAGACTCAACTCAGGTCGCCTGAACCTTTAAGCTCAACTTCAGAGTTTCTCCCCCAGTCTCTGTGTTCACCATCAGAACTTTTACAACGTTTTAAAAAGAGAGGTGAGCCAATACATTTTCATAGCATTCCTGTCCAAACACTGAAGAAACTGGACCAAAACCCCCAGTTTCAAGTACCAGCTCTACAAGCCCGTGATCCCAACCCAGAAGGTACAGAGTTTGACTTATTTGGTACAAAGTAATTGGAGATATAAACAAACTTTGCAGAAAATGAAAGCCAAGTAGTTGTTAAGCGTATTCCCAAACGTTCCACTGGGCTACGGCAGAAATGGGATTTGAAACCGCTCTGACATGTTCTCCTTTTTAACCCGTTGGATGACTGAGGTCTTGCGGCTTGAAAAGGCCCATTAGTGATGAGCAGGTTGTTGGGGACTCAGGCCTCCAGCACCGGAGGGAACGTCAATCAGTATGCCCCTGTGGAAACTAACAGAGCGTCTCCATCAAGTATCCAAGTTCACTTCCGTTGGCCAGCAGCTACACCCCTAGGACTTTATCCTTCAGACTTTCTGGCACATGTGTGATGTATGAGGCATCTCATGGTATTCATTTGTTTAAGGTCTCACTGTTGCCCAGGTTGGCACTGAACTTGTAGTCTTGTGACTTTAACCTCCAGATTAGTGGGATCATTGGCCTGTGCCACCAGACCCAGCGTCTCACTGTCATCCTTGATACACAGTTTTAAATAGCAAAGTATTAGAAACTTCAAATCACCACTGAAGTTGATGGGTAAATTAATTATATCACACTCAAAACATAAACAATGCTGCCACTCAAAAAAAAAAAAAAAGCAGGGAACAGTAATGATTTGATGTGGAAACCTTTAGGCTCTATTATTATAAATGAAGAGTAGTGAGGGCCAGGGACAAAGCCTAGTGGCATTAGCCAAGGCCACGTAAGAACCTCAGTTCTATCCCAGGAACTGACATAAAAAAGCAGGGTAGGGTTGGGGATTTAGCTCAGTGGTAGAGAGCTTGCCTAGGAAGCGCAAGGCCCTTGGTTCGGTCCCCAGCTCCGAAAAAAAAAAAAAGCAGGGTAGACCTGTAACTCCAGCACTCTTCAGGCAAGATGGGAGGCAGAGGCAGGAGAGTGGCTCAGACACTGTCTGGCCAGCTGTCCAGAGTATGCGTATAGCACAAGAGACCAGATGGACATGAGAACTGATTCCCATTGACAGCTGACCACATGTGCACTGTGTCCTAAGCACGCCCTCTCCCCAGTAATAATAAATGTAATTAATTAAATAAAACACAAAGTGTGAGAGAATATCACTAACAATCATGAGAAAGGGAAAAATAATAAAAGAAAAGTAATCTTTCCTTTTATGGAAAATAGTTTCTTTTCTCATACAGTGTATTGGAGAAGAGAAAGTTCTGCTTCCCAGGGTCTGTGGGGGCAGCGTCGGAAGCAGGACAGAAAGGACAACTCTCTTCTTCTGTGCTATTTTGAATTTTGAACTGTGTGAATTTTAAAAAGTAGGTTGAAAGTTAATTAATTTTACCTAAGTGGTGAGGGACCAGTGGTAGGTTTCCTAAGTTCCAGCAGGTGACTCAGACTGTAAAGGAGACACCCCACTTCACCCAAACATAAAACATGAACGGGAGAATCGCCTGTCACAAAGCTCTCAGGGGGCAGACGTTCTCATTTTATCTACTCAAACAATTCCACCCCTCCTGAAGACACCATACCAAACCCATACCAGAGTGTCTTAAAATCAAGTCCAATTTAGGACTCTATCAAATCTCTACTACAGGAAGTCCCGATTCAAACTCGTTAACAGTAAAAAGTCCAAGGTTTCTTTCTTTTCTTTTCTTTCCAGAACTGGGGACCGAACCCAGGGCCTTGAGCTTGCTAGGCAAGTGCTCTACCACTGAACTACATCCCCCAACGCCCCCAAGGTTTCTTTCTTGACCCGATCTTCAACTTGTGTGAAACCCTCAGGGTATTAAAACAAACAAACAAACAAACAAACAAAAAAAAAATCAGATATTTTTAAAGCAAAAAAAAATCTGTCTTTTGGCTCTAAACTGTACCGACCGAGTCACGTAAAACCAACAGGCGAATCCGAAGTGTGAGCAGCACGTTTTAAATCCTTTGAATCCCCCACGTACAAGCGTACAAGCGGAAGCCTGATGGTTGAGTCATGGACACACCCTCCAGGGACGCTCACCTCAGGAAATAGACACAGCTCATTTGTATCCGCTTCTTGCTTTGTACTTTATCTTAGCCCATTAGCAAAGAGAGTCCTCCGTGCAACAACAACAACAAAAAACAAAAAACGAAACAAAACAAAAAAACAAAACGTAAACCCAAAACCTCAAAGTGGGTACTTCTGGCTTTTAGTATTAGATCTAACCGGGGTCTTAGACAGGAATTCCTAAATACACAGATGAATCTTCCGTTTGCTCTTGTTACCACTGCAGTTTTCTGTGTCCACGGATGCGTTACCACCCATCAGCGTGTCTACTGCCCACCCACACATCCTGAGCATGGCCTCCTGGGCCTTCTCTCTGCAGCAGGTCTACCATCGCTCGGCACAAGCGTCTTAGCTGGATCTGGGCAACGAGGTTTGGTTTAGATCTCTGCTGTGACGTTTAAGTCCATGTTTATTTCTCTTATGAAAAAAATCCCTACTAAAATTCCCGGTATCCTGCTGAGATGTGGTAGAAAGCCAGCATGTTATCCCTTAGATAAATCTGCATTGGCCTGACGCACTGAACTTCAGGAGAGAACGAAGCTGCCATCGGCGTGGAGCTGAAGACCGAAGGAGAAAAAGAAGAGAAGGAGACACTCCCAAGTGAGTAGTCAGTGGATGTTGTTTCTGGAAACAAGAAAATGTACTATCTTGGGCATGGGACAATTCCCCACCTGGGCATTCCTTATAAAGAGATGGAAAGACTAAAAACACCTGCCGCGTGGATATCGCACCTACCACAGAAGTCCCCAGAGCTGGCTTTGCAGCAAGCTTTACGGCTTCCGGTCAGTACAAAAACATTATTCCATTTCTGCTGCATCCCCACCCTGCAGGACTTTAGAAATGCGTTTTTAGAATCTGTCTTTGCCATAAGCTCCAACCCCACTGCTTCCTCTCTGACGTGCCCCTGACTGATGCCGCTGGCAACCTAGAGCCGCCTATGGTAATAACTGTGACAGTCACTTTTCTTCTCAAGTTGTGGATTCATTAAAAAGAAAACATTGTATCTTCCCAGGAAAAAGAGTCAATCCCACACTGAATGTTTCCATTCCTTGGTTACAGAGGATAAACATGAGTAGTTCTAACCATACACGCCCCCCCCTCCCTGCCATGCGCGCACGCGCGCGCGCACACACACACACACACACACACACACACACACACACACACGCCCTTCTGCAATGTCTATCTCCGAATGCCCAGTAACTATACATCACCTACTATACACAGTGTGCATTTTAAAAGGTTCTTAAAGAGAAAAACTCTTCCTCCCGTGTTTTAGCTCTATTTGTAACTTTGATTTTCCTTCTCTAGAAATCCCTTCCTGCCCACCTCGTCATTTATACTTTTCTTCAACGCTGTTTCCCTGTTTTGAAACAAGCTTGAGCTCTGGGTAGCAAATTTTGCTCCAAACTTGTCATCCCTCCTTTGCTACGTGGTGAGGTTAAAAATGTCCTAACTCACTTTTAATTTAGATAGATAGGTAAATAAATAAATAAATAAATAAATAAATAAATAAATAAAACGTCTCCAGGTTAAGACCCTGCATTCCAAGTTTCAGCCCAGAGTGAATTTGTATGGCCAAGTTATAAACCCCTGAAAATAGGAAACTAATGCCACAAGGATTTAAAATAATAGAAAATGTTTCACATAATATAAATCCAAAAGCAGTGTATTATATTTAAGTCTTAATATCTACATACATGGCTTATCTATATCTTGACAATCACACAAAGTAATCTCACTCCCTCTCCCCTCTTCCTTTGACTCTGGCTTTTCTTCCTACGTATTAACAATGCTCTGGGCCATAAAATACTGTATTAATATTAGTTTGTCACAGCAGACTAAATTTAGAACAACTCATTAATACAAGAGCGTTAGAGGCAGTCAGCCAAGAGTAGCAGGGACCATAATCTCTTAAGGCTGTAAGTTATGCAGGCATTGCCACTTGAACTGGAGAGGCAGCCATTCTCTTTGTTCCTAATAAGAGATTCTATTCGTTCTAAGATGATTCTAATTCTAATTAAGAAATGGGAGGAAAGGCAATTTGGCCGTTGTGTGTACAGTTGTGTGACTGGAGTCAACCTTGCATCATCCCGCTTAGCTTCCCGGTCAGATAAGATTAGTGGCCTCTGCATGGATGAAGATTCCTCCTGTCATCTACATGGAAAACAATGGCCTCCCTGTGTGATCGGAATTGATGCTCCTGGAAGACGGTGGATAATCAATGGTTTTTCAAATCATCCCAGTTAAGACAAAAAGTTTTGACTTTTTTACAAATAAAAAAAAAGAAGTCTTTCAGATGGATACTTCTGGACCTGTTACAACTTTCTTTGGGTTTGTCAAATATTAATTTTTTTTTAAATTTAGTCCCTTGCTAAGCTACAAATATTCATGTTTAACACAAGTAGCAAGCAGTTCAGGGCCGATGACTCGGTATGTACCTTTTGAATGATGCATGGAAAGCAGCAGTTAGCACAAAGAAAAGCCACCAGATTGGTCTCAGGGAAACCCAGTGTCTGAATTTTTCATGACTCCTCCAGCACTTAAAGAATAAAAAAAATAAATAAATAAATAAAAGAAAGGAAGAAAGAAAGAAAAAAAAAGAAAGAAAGAAAGAACGAACGAAACCTGGCTACAAGTGTTGGAAGGGCCAGAATCAGGAAGGTGAGCGCTGGAAATATTCAAGAGAATTCAGCTTTGCCTGGGGAAAGCGAAAGGGGGTTTAAGCTGTTTAGGAGATTGAGGGGGGGATTCTTTTGCTTTGTTTTGGTATTTATAAACGCTAGAGGAGCAAAACCAAAATCATAAAAATGTACACAGTCACGAGTCCCCGAGGACCCTTCTTTTTGAGTCCCTAAGGACTCTCCAAACTTGCCTTTCCTTTGGGGTCCCGAGGCTTATTGCTAAACTTCCTTCAACCGCGCCTTTCCTGGCCTGCTTGTTCATGCTTACGGGTTCTCCCTCCAGAGGAAATAAGAAAAGCAGAGGAAGTAAAAAGGAATCATTTGTTTCCCTGGCTGCATCCTCAGACCTCTTCGTGGAATGAGGGCGAGGGGGCGGGGCGCGGGGAGGGAGGTGACGTCTTAATTACATAGACGCCCAGTGACGCCAGACTGAGTGAAGGGTGTTTCCGGTGTGATGAACTTAGCTGCATTGTACAGTAGTTTATTAGAAAATATCAATTGTATCCAGGGAAACAAATGGAGTAACAATAAGAAAGGCAGAAAATACAGCGTTTAAGCAACTGATGGCTTCACCTGCCGCCTTCTCGTTAAGCTCTTAATGAGTTCCTTTCTATTCTTGATCATATCTGATTTTTTTTTTTTTTTTTTTTTGGTATAAGTCCCTTTGAACAGCTGGGAGCAAGAACTGCCTTTGATCACAGAATTCTTCTGATTTTCACTCAAAACGAGGCCATTTTCATTCTGACTCGGGGTATTTTTATGAGTTTTATTTCCCCCAAGAACATTCCTGGGCATAGCTCTTCCAGGCCAGGAAGAACCTGAACAATTAATGTATACATTTTTACATAAATGTTTATAAATTTAACAAAGGGAGAGAGCCTTGCCACAAGAAGCCCTACTCTTTTGAAGGTGGTTTTCTAATGATGACCCTTGGCGTGTTGAACCACATGGGATTCCTCGGAGAAGAGTCGGATGAAAATTAGTCTATTCTCATTTCAAACAGAATTTCGCTGAAGTCCTGATCAGAGCATCAGCATGCAGTCCAGGGAGACAACACGCGCTACTCATTCACTGGGTTGCCTCCCTCTCCTGGTAATTGTTGCAGGAGCGCACAGTGACAAGACTCCGGGATGTGAGCGGCCTGGATGTACTCCGGCTGTTACGCTCTGTTTAAAGATTTAAACCATCGGGGTATGATAAGGCTTTTTGATGTTCATTGAACATGGAGCTTGGGTACAGAAGAAGGGGAAAGGGCTTCACCAGAAGGCAATCATCTTTCAGAGCTGCAGTCAGACAGGGAGCGGTGGGGAAATCTCAGCCTCGGTGTAGCTTCCCAACAAAGCGAGATGAAAGACGCAGGGTGAGGCGGAGGCCAGGTCTGGCTGTGAGGCAGAACTCTCCGGATGAGAGTTCGATGCCTTCAAATGCAGCAAAAACATTTAGTGTTCCTCTTTCATTAAAACCCACTCAGGCATAGCACGGAAGGCAGGGGCGGCGGCAGGCGTAAATCTGAGGGGGCTTCAGTTGACCCTGGACTTGAAAGACCCTCCCGTGACTTTTTTTTTTTTTTTTGAAATTCCTTAATGAGTATTTACCTGCACTCAGATGAATGCGGTTTCAGACTCACAGCCCCAAACCTGGGAGAAGACAATCCTTAAAGTACACTCCTCAAGATCTTCACTCCGTCTTCCCCTGAAGGTAGAAGGTGGATATTTGTCTTGAAGAATATATGATCATCCATGAAAGAGTAAGAGCCCCTCAAGAACCCAACCCAGTGTCTTCAGTGTCTCTGCTTTGGCGAGAAAACAGCTTTTCCACACTGCTCGCAGCATATCGTCCGGACCTTGTCTCTAACGCCGCGCACCGTATGAGTTAAACAAAAACCAAGTCGTCGGCGGCGTTGCCTCACCAGCCGCAAGATGGCGGGCAGCAGAAGCCAAAGGCTTTAACAAATGTTTGTTGAGTGAACGAATGAATGAATGAATGGCCCCAGGAAATGACAGGGCACATTTCCACACATTTTTCTGTGATTCCATCTAAAGGGGTTAGGCGGTGCTAGAGAGATAGCTTAGCAGGCAAACGCTTTTGCACTGAGCTCAATAACCTGACTTCCATGCCCAGCACCTACTGAAAAACCTGGGCCTCCCGGCAAACGTCTGAAATCCTGACACCAGGAAGGAGGAAACAGAAGGGATCCTGGGGTTTGAAGACATCCTGTCTAACCAGTTGTTGAGCTCCAGAGCAGTGAGAGAGCCTGCCTCAACAAATATGGAGAGACACCTGACCTCAAACCTTAACCTAAACACACAAGAAAGAAAAAAAATCAGAGGTGTGGCTTTCTCACCACACTGCACCGGGTGAGATGTAGAGGTCCGTCCTGGACCCGAGGACTGCTTGGCCACTTACCAGAGGATTCTGGGACACTTTGGTCACTTACCCTTCTCCTCCTCCAGACTAAAGTCCACGTGGTAATTAATACGGTCGTTCACAAACATTCACTTTACAGGAGAAAAAGAAAAAAAGAAAAAGAAGAAGAAAAACTCTTGCTAACATTCTTGCCAATTTTGGTATTTCTCTCTGAGGTACTTCAACATGACAGAGAGGAGTTTGGGCATACATAGTCACCAACACCATTTAAAAGTGAGTCTTGGACTGGAGAGATGGCTCAGTGGTTAAGAGCACTGGCTGCTAAAGACCCGGGTTCAATTCCCAGCAACCACATGGCAGCTCACAACTGCCTGTAACTCCAGTTTCAGGGGATTTAACACCTTTAAACAGACACACGTGCAGATGAAACACCGATGCACATGAAATAAAGATAAATTTAAAAAGAAAAAGGAGTGAGTTTTATGGTGGGTAATGTAGCTAGCTCTGTTGGGAGATTGCTTGCCACTTACCCCTGGTTACATCCTCTGGTTACATCACCAGCACTGAATAGCATAATGCTTCAAAAATGGAGGCAGGGGGATCAGAAGTTCACTGTTACCATCAAATACACAGAAGTCGATCTGCAATGCATGGGGGTCCTGACTCCGACAAACAAATCAGGGGAGACTCCCTACTTCCTAGTGACACGAGTAATATGCACTGTGACCTCCCAACTTGTCCTGGTCTCACCATGAGCTGTTGATCCCTCCCCCCCCACAATCATCCTTTCCTTAGAAGTGAGACCCCATCCTCTCAGAGTTCTTCAGAGGAACTAGGAATGGGCTCATGTGGGCAGCCAGAGTAGGTGCTTCCCATTCTAGCCCAGAAAACAGGTCCACCAACCCAACATTCCACAAGGCGATGGCCCAGCGGTGTCCAGGACCCCCCCACAGCAGCCCAACCCCAGGAGATGACAAGCACCAGCCGTCAGTATTTAATCACATGTACCCTAAGCCAGGGGCTCTCATATGGCCCTCCTAGCAAACCTGTAAGAAAGGAGTGGCTTGTGGGTGACAAGCATAAAGTATAAAAAAGTTGAAACCCACCAGAACTTTTATGTGCTTTGCTTTTCACTGTCTTCCCAGTAATCCCTGGACTGGATTGAATACAGTGTCCATTTCTCTGAGACTATACCCACTCGGCTGCTCTGGGTCTCATGGCTCCTACCATTAGTGTCATCGGTGAGGGAAGTGAAGTGTGGTCCACTTTTTCCAAGGGCTAAGAGTCCTGCTAGCACCTGCTGCTGATCCTGAAGTCTCTGTGAGAAACCATAGACCTGCCATTTCCCCCATCCTTCCCTCTCCTGGTCCTGGAGCCTGTTAGCCATCACCCGTTAACACAAGAGTCCATTTAGTGCAACTTAAATCCAGAAAACTCAATGACCAAATGACTTGCCCCATGACTGGGACACAAAGGACCCCTCCTTTCTCTTCCCTCTCACTGCCCAACGCACTCAAGAAAAGGCTCGGCCTCTGAAATCAAATTGACGGTTGCTACAACTAGACCTCTTCGTGAGATTTCCAGCGTCAGAATCAACCTGCTGCAAACACAGCCACCCAAGGCTGAGGAAAAGCAAGATTGTACCGGTTGCCTTTCTTTTTTGCCCTTCTGGGGACGCTAAAGAAAAAAAAACTCTCTTCAGAAAATCAATAAGGCAGATTGTGCCCAGCAGTCCCCCATTACAGAATTAAATCCGTGTGCCAACACGAAAACAATGGTGAGGCCCAACTAGCAAGGGACCCGTCTGCTTTGTTTGACTTTAGCTGCCAGGGAATAAGACCACAAGACTGGATATAATTTAATGCAAACCTTGGCCTATCCTGGTCGTGCATGTGACTGACCCTCGGGGCACGACCATCAATTTTCTATTAAAGATCAGAGATTTGACATATCAAAGTCAACACGTAGCTGAGTAACTCCGGTAACTTGATAATACTCCTTTTCTGGATTTCACAGTGGCTTTTCGCTAAAGTATCAGAAAGGTAGACGATTGGAATCCTGACCTACCAAGATCTGAATATGAAATGAAGGATTTCAGCTTGATCTCCCCGAGATGTGAGGATGAACGCCCTGGTAAATGTTATCTTAGTGCTCTGAATAGCTCGGTAATAGATGGGTTTAGGCGGTAATAGGTTTAAAATGTCAACTTATTGAATAATAATTTCATGTTGTACAAATACTATGTGTAAGGAGGGATTTGTTTTGCAAATTTTGAAATAAATGAATGGATTTATGATGCCCTTGACTGTCTCGCTGCTCCGAAAATAATCTAACAGAAGAATGAAGATTCGGGTGTCCTTTCTCCGGGCTTGTTTTTCTGCATTTGTTTCCATGTAGTTTCCATAATTACAGGGCCTTTCTGAATCCTGGTCCTTAATTGAGTTCTCCCCTACCTTGGTCCCCAAAGCCAGGATGATGGCTTTCTTTTCTAGTAAAAATAAAAACTCAATTATCCTTGTCTATAAAATGTTTCATGACACCAATACCATCAAAACCTTGCACCAACCCAGCTGTAAAATGTTCAACTGTTCAAAACACAGGAACTGGAGGGAAAGTCAGCCTCCGTAACTGAACTCAGCCCTTCAGTCCAATTACAAGATGGCAGCTCTACAAATCCTAGAGGAACACACGTGTGGGAAAAACCAAATTGTGATGAGGGCCTGGGACAAACACCTGAGCCACGGGTCCCTGGATCCTGTAGCTGGATCCCCCGGATGCACAGACCACATTTCCCACCATCCTGGCTGAAATAACTATGCCTTGTTGGGGAACCATCAGTGAGTTGGCTGAATGTTTCAGATCAGGTGTTTTTCTCCTCTGTGGCCCTGAAATCTCAGGGGGTTGGGGGAAGCCCTCACACTGGGCAGGCCAAGTAACTCTTGGTCTCTGAGAAAACAGGTACCTACGCCTCCTGTTGGTGCAGAGACGCTCACATCTGGTGACATCTACATGAACTGGTCCCGGCCAGATCCACTCCACTGAGCTCACCCACTCTTGCAACATAGTCCATAAAGTAGCCACAAAATAAGAAGTGATGCTAGTTGTTAACCTGGAAGAAGGAAACATTAGTTGGAGAGTAAGCTGGTGGGTGTATGGGAGGGCTGGGGACCGCAGCCTGCGAAGAAGGCAGTGTCAAGCCGGTTATCACTGTGGGTAGCAGGAACTTGGTTCCTCTTGGGACACCCTGACTCAGTACAGACCTCCATTAAGCAGGGTTTTAGGGGTTTTCCTTAGCACTGTAACCAAATACCTGACAAGAAACAATTTAAGGAGGTTGGGTTTGACTCCCTGTTGGGGTACAGAGGTCATCATATTGCGGGAGGCCTGTTTTCAGGAAAGGCTCTCTACTGTGACCACAGAACTTCCTTACATCTTGGGAGATCAGAAAGCTAAGGAAAGGGAACATAGGCACCAAGCTACTCTCCGCTTTTTCTCTTTTTATTCAGACATGGAAGAGTAATCACCACAGAGTAAGGGATCCAACGATGTAACTCTTACTGTCATTAGTAGAAGTTGACTCTCGGGGACAGTAATTCCTTGGTACTTCTGGCCCAGTGTATGGGTGAGCAGGGGCTTCAGGAGCCTGAGGAGATTGTCAGACAGGAATCACTGCTGGAAGTTGGAAGCCAGGTACCATGCACTGAAGTGCAGACAGGGAGAAGGGTGCTGGCCAACAGCCTGTGCTGTAGACCTGACCCCTCTGACACTTTCCTGTTGGTTTTGAACTTATGAAAGTAATGTGGCCTAGGTAAAGCACTGATAAGTTTAAGCAGTAGGCATGAGTAGATCTTTCTTCCTTTTTACCTTCCTTTCTTTCGTCCTTCCTTTCTTCCTTCCTTTCTTATTTAAAAGACTTTCTTCCTCCTAGCTATTCAATTTTATTCTCCAAAGTAACCACTGTTTAGCTGCTTCTGACTCTCTTTGTAAACCTTATGTACACACACACACACACACACACACATACACATGCGTATACACACATACATGAACACACACATGCACACATACACGCACATGCACACACACATGCACATGCACATGCACTCGCACGTTATGTGACCATCTTTTCATTGCCAAGCAAGATGAGGTCCTACTTGACAGAATTTCCTGAAATGTGTTTCTCTTACGTAATGTGTCTTGCATATATCAGCATAGCAATGCCACTATATTTCTCAAATGCTTCAGTAGATGCTAATTTGAACATTCCATGATTTAACCTATTCCCACCTGTCAGCACTTCAGTATTTTTCTAACTTTTGCCATCACATAGAATATTATCGCCCTGCAACGTATACACGTTGTGCAAACAATGTGAACAGCTTATATGTACATGTGTACCTCTGAGTGTGTGTGTGTGTGTGTGTGTGTGTGTGTGTGTGTGTGTATAGGGAAGAATTCATTCTGTTATAACTGGAATTACTCAAATAATAAGTACTTTTCAGTACTTGAGAAATCATGTCAAAATGATTTCTGAACATTTTATGAAATTATATTTCTCCCGATGATGCATGTGCATTTAATAATGTCCTACCCTAGAAAAGGTTGAGCTCCTTAAGACCTCGGTCAAATAACAAATTAAAATGGCATCTCACTGTGGTGATGCATACTGTGTCCCTTCTGACTTACCTGTGAAGGGTCTCACCTGTGTTTGTTTCTTCATGTCCACCTTCTTTTCCTTAGCATTTTGAAATCACCCTTCCTGAGAAAATGGCCTTCTATTTCTGCACTCTTATTGCTTGTGGCCTTTTTTCTCACTGTGTAAAAGTATTAACTATCTATGATGACATTTAATAACATTTTGTGATTTCTGTTTTATCTCATTTAATCAAATTATATTTTTCTAGGATATTTTTATGGTATCATTTTATTTTAAGTCTTCAACCTCTCTACTCCAGTGTAGTATGGGGTACAAAATATAAATTTGATTAAAAAGTATTGTTTCCAGGGCCAGTAAAATGATTTAGCTCATGAAATATTTTCAACACAAGTCCAACGACCTGAGTTCTGTCACCCAAGAAACCTACAAAAAGACATAAGGAGAAAAATCAATTTTACAAAGTTGTTCTCTGATCTCCACACATATACCATGGCATGATCATAAGCACACATAATAAAATTTTTTAATTAAAAATTGATAGAACTATAGAGGGGGCTCACTGGCTAAGAGTGAACAATGCTCTTGCACAGGACACGAGCTGAATTCTCAGCACTCACATCAGCCGTCTCAGCGATCTGTAACTCCAGCTCCAGAGAACCTGATGCCTGTGGCTTCCCCAGGCACCTACACAGCACACACACACACAGACACACATATAAACACAGACTGACACATAAACACACCAAATACTTTCACATACACATAAACACAGACACACATACAAACACACACACTCACACACACACATGCTGACACACAGTCTCTCACACATTCACACACTCACACACATTGACACACTCTCTCTCACACACTCACACATACACACACAAATACACAAACACAGACACACACAAACACACCAAACACCATGTGCACACTCATTCACACACACACATTGATACACACTGTCACACACACATTCACTCAAATACACTCACACATTGACACACACTCACACATACACACACAAACACAGACGTACACACAAACACACCAAACCATTAACTATATGTATGCATAATTTCTCAAATTATACTTTAAAATATTGTTTCTAAATTTCTCCTTAGCTGCCTCCAACTGGCATTTTATTTTTCTTGTATTGGTTGGAAATCTTTTCATCAATAATTGGCTCCCAAGTGAATTATATTTCTGACTTGTGTGTTGTGTTTTAAATGGCTGTGTTACCATAGAGAATCTGTCCTCTGTGTTCATCACTGGAACACTCCACATTCATCTTCCCCAGTGAATAATATTGTGGCTCAACCTGGAGCAGAGCAAAGTAGGTGTTTTCATGGAAATTACCTGAAAATCCAGGTTAATTTAGGGAAAACTAACATGTTTGCAATATTTATTCTCACTAGAAATGAAAGATAGGTTTCCGCTTATTGCTCCTCATTTTCTGTCTTTCAGAAAATGTTTGTTTGCCTAAGTCGTGACGCTCATGCCTGAGGTAAAGTTAAGGAGACCATTTTCAGTTGTAACAAACGACTACCATGTTCTCCCAAGGAGAGAGAGAAACTCATTGCCTTTGTTCTGCCCCTTCCCCCTTCCGTTTACTTCTACGTGATCACGTTTACAGCTTTGATGGACCACATGCTCTGCCACTTTATATTTCTTAACTTTTTTAATTTGTGTATAAAATAATTAATGGGTTTCACTATGTTATCTTCAAATAAGTATATCATGCTCAAAAATCACACAACACATGTCCTAGTTAGGGTTCCTGTGAACAGACACCAGGGCCAAAAATACTCTTATAAGGACAACATTTAATTGGGGCTGGCTTACAGGTGCAGAGGTTCAGTCCATTAACATCGAGGTGGGAGCATAGCAGACATGGTGCATGAGGAGCTGAGAGTTCCGCATTTTGTTCTGAAGGCAAACAGGAGAAGGCTGGCTCCCATGGGGGCTAGGATGAGGGTCTTAAAGTCCACAGCCACAGGGACACAACTACTCCAACAAGGCTACATCTCCTAATAGTGCCACTCCCTGGGCCAAGCATATACCAACCATCACAATGCACATACACACACACACTGACACACACATTGACACACACATTCTCACTCACACACATACACATTGACACATGCGCACACACTCAGTCACATATACATACAGACACACTCTCACACTCACATACACTCTCACACACTCACACACTTTCACACACACATTGACACACTCTCACACACTCACACACTTTCACACACATTGACACACTCACACACTTTCACACATACATTGACACACTCTCACACACTCTCACACTTTCACACACATTGACACACACTCGCACACATTGACACACACACACACACAGATACACACACCCATCTTCCCACCACCTTTGTCCCTCCAACTGACTACCTTCTTCCCTTTGTTTTTCATTTTTGAGATTATAACACAAACACAACCTCTACCCTTTCCTTTCTTCCATCCAAACCCTCCCATATACTCTTCAGTCCCCTTCAGATTCACGGCCTCTTTTCTCATTGTTAATGCGTACATCTATATATGTCTACACACATATATTCCTAAATATACCCTGCCCAGTCTGTGTAATGTTACATGTATTATGTTCTCAGGTCCATGTGGCACTGGACAATTGACCGGTATGGTCTTCCCTAGGAAAGACCACCTTTCCCGCTCCCAGCATTCCTTGGTTGCCTGTCGCTCTTTGTGTACGGTTACGTCCTCATGGCTTTTTCCTCTGACCACCTTAGCGTGTCCATTGGTGTCATCCTTCTTCAGCCTGTGTCTTGGCAGTCATGCTGGTGAGACCGCTTGGTGTAGCTTCTGACATTACGAGGACACACAATCTCACAGCAAACCCCCTAATCCTTTGGCTCTTACGTTCTCAATGGCCCCGCTTCTGAAGTGTTCCCTGAGTCATAGGTGTTGAAGTGTTTTGTAGATGTGTCCATTGAGACTGGGCTTCCCTAACTGCATTTTAATCGGTTGTGGTTTTCTGTCACGGCCTCTGTCTGTTACATGAAGAAGTTTCCTCAATCAGGGGTGAAGACTAAAGACAGATATTTAAGGGTTGTTGTTAGATATGCTAGTTTAATATCTAACAACATGCTAGTTTAATAAGGTAGCGGTTAAAGAGTCTTCTCCAGTGCCCATGGCTTTAACTAGCCCTGGGAAGTTGGCTGGGTTTCCAGTACCAACCATGGTTTCCCTCTTGTTGGGTGGGTCTTAAGCCCAGTAGAGAACAGTTGGTTACCACCAAGGTATGTGCGCCACCATTGCAGCTCTAGGGCTATCATGACTGTTGATCATATGTGGTTCGTAGGCGGCATAGATCATAGGTTGGTTGACTCCCTCCTTTGGGATCATGCACAGTGCCCTCTAGTACCATGAAAGCTGGCTCTCAGGGTCTCCCTCCCTTCCTTGCTGTTTCTTTATTAGCTTCATCTTTCATTTATTACATACCTAACGTCCCTGGAAATTTTTAATTGCCACTAAAGATTTCCCTCCCCAGGTGATTTCATCATGTTTCAGAGATAAAAGACATCAAGTAAAAATAACGACTTTTAGACATCTATTTAAGGCTTGGCAAGAAGACTCTGTAAGACCGTGTGCTACCAGTTTCAATCCCCAAGACGTACACGGCAGAAGAAGTAAAGGGTCTCTCACAAGTTACCTTCTGACCTCCACGCTTGCATGGTGGCATGTGTACATACGATGATGATGATGATGATGATGATGATGATGATGATGATGATGATGATGATAATGATAATGACGACGATGATGACGACGATGATGATGATTTAAAACAACACCACCTTTACTCTACACTTGATGATAAGATCCTATTACTGAAGACACCACACACATTGTCCACAGCATGTGAAAAAAAAATCAAGATGGTATTGCCAGGAAGCCCTCTCCCATATGGCTAGCTCTCATAGTAGTGGGAGGTGCTCTGAAGGCTGCTGAGGGGAATAAGTCACCAGTCGTCATATACAACTGTGAGCTCGAGAACGGCAATAATGACTAACCTAGCAACATACATCCATCGATGCAACTGTGGCATGAATGTTACAGGGGAAAGCCAAGCACTCTCTGATTAGATTTAAGGACAGATTAAGATCAGACTTGCCAACATCTGGTTAGATTTCCACAGAAGGAAACACAGGCATTTACTACCAATCTAGTCAATAACTCATGGCTGGGAAACTCAAACAGCCCCAAGGATGAACCTACTGTTAAATGGAACGCCCTCCTTTACCTCTCATTGCTGAGCTGAAATATAATCAACTTGGAGGAGGAAGAGTTTGTGTGGCCTTCACTGCCAACTCACAGTCCATCACTGAGGGAAAAGCCACCCTTAACTGACGCAGAAACCATGGAGGGCTACTGCTCATGGCTTGTTTCCCCTGGCTTGCTCAGTCCCCTTGTTTATTATACAGCCCAGTCTCACCTGTTAGGGATACTGTCACTCACAGTGGGCTGGGCCCTCCTACATCATCAGCAATCCATGCAATGAAGGCAGTCCCCATGGCCTTGCCGACAGGCCTGACCAATAGAGGTAATTCCTCAACAGGGGTTCCTTCTTCCATGTAATCCTAGGCTTGTGTCGAGTTGGCAAAAGCTAACCAGCATGCAGACTGCATCAGTCTGTCTCTCAGTTCAGACCTATCAACCTACAGATTAGTGCAGCTCCTGGGCCTGTCAGAGAAGTCTCTTTGCACAGTGGACGAGGACGTACAGGAACTCACAACCAGTCGGAGTGCGGAGAAGAGGTATACCTGGAGCGCTAAGACACAATGGAACATCTGTATCACCCTGCATGCAAGGTGCAGGGACTGTAAGGGTAGGACAGGAAGATAGTAAGAGCCAGAGGTCAGAGGTTAAGGAGGACTGGAGTGAAGCAGTGTTGTCTGGATGGCTGGACTACGGCATCCATGAACACACCGTAACCATAGTTCCTAAACAAGATTGAAGCAGTTAGTACTACAGTATGGAGTAGAAGGGGCTCAAGCTCCACCCTCAACTGAAGAGCTATGGACACTTATTGGCCTCTCGGGGAGGGAGAGTTTTCTTTACAGACATGGGCCTCTTAAGTCAACCATGGATGCCCCCACGCCTGGTCAGTACAGATTGAATGGATAACTTATTTTTTAAAGAAGTGGGAAGTGAGGGGAGAAGGAGGAATCAGGATAATCTCAAGAAGGCTGTGGGCCTGCTACCCTGGGCATACCCTGGGCATGAGAGACAGTGGTCAAACAAGGTAGAAAATGAGGACCAGTGCCCAAGGTTGCCCTCCACACGTGCCGTGTTGTGCATATGCCTGCACTCACACACAGAGATATGCGTGCACACGTGTACATAGCATAATTGAAATCCTCTCCCGAGAGGAAGCCACGTCATTTCTTCTCACGTTTCACTGGCCAGAGCAGGCCACCTCGGTGTCAGGCGTGGTAGAGGAATGTGATCCCACACAAGAGACGAAGGAGGAGGAGATCCTGAACATGGATGCCATACCAGGGCATCACCATACCCTGCCTCCTCTCACCCCGGGAGCTGACCCATTATGACCCCAGCTTTGCTCCTTTAAAAAATGGCTTCTTCTCCTCCAGATGTTTTCCCAGCATTCCTGTCAAGACTTCCTGGGCATCACATCTGGATAGACCGTCTGTCCCGTGTGCCCCAGCTAATCTGGCCAACTGATGACACAGTCACATCGGGTTGCAGTCACCTGATTCTTTTCTAGCCAGTGCTAACCCACTTGCTAAGTCCAGCCTGGATAAAGTCTTATCGGAATGTGGCATGTCCGTTTATTTCCATAGTCTGTGACACCTTTGGTGGTACAGCAGGGAGTTGTCACAGAGCCTCTATGGACTCCAGAGGGTAAGGAATTTACCACGGGATCCTTTGAGAGAATGTTTGTTTGGGCTAGCGAGACAACTCCACCTAAAATGTACTTGCAGTACAGGCACCAGGGACTGAATTCTGGTCCTCAGAATCCACATTAAAAAAAAAAAAAAAAAAAAAAGCCAGGCATGGTGGCACAGTCCTGTAATCCCAGTGCATGGGAGGTGAGGATAGAAACACTCCTAGGGCTTGCTGGCCAGCCAGCCTCGACTATCTGTTGAGGTACAGCCAGCAAGAGACAAGTTATCTTAAGGAGAAAAGAAGTAGACATGGCACTTGAGAAAAAAGGAAAACAAGGTTAAAGTCTAGCTTCCACACACATGCGTGATGCTCAAACACAACACACAATGAATGCATGCAGGCATCCACACAAACACAAAGCAAAATTAAGAGGGCTGCTAAGTCTGACGTACACCACAAACTCTCGGGAGCCACCAGTTTCATCCCAACATGTTGCGTGTCCCAGCACTTCACAGAGCTCACGTGCCTGTCCCTGTGTGCTTTCTACTCCTGGGACTAAATATCGTGACCAAGAGCAACATGGGAGAAAAGGCTTTGTTTGCCTTACACATCCTATCACAGAGCATCACTGAGGGAAGCCAGGGCAGGAACTAAAGCAAAGACTGTGGAGGAGCGCTGTTCTCCTGCTTGCACACCAAGGCCTCATTCAGCTACCTCTCTTATACCTCAGAACCACCTGCTGGGGAGACACCGCCCACAGCGGGCTGGGCCCTCCCCCATCAACCGTCAATCAAGAAAACAGCTCACAGACTTGCCTGCAGGCCAATCGGAGGGAGGCCTTCATTTACTCCTCCCGGATGACTTGCTTGAGTCAGTTTGGTGAAAACCTAACCAACACAATGGGGTGATTGGTAAATACATGCCGAAAAAAGCGAGAGAGAAGGCTCACGGGTTTCCCAGACTTGAATAGTCAAGGAAAATGGACAAAGAATCAGGATGTAGAGTCTCAGAATATCAAATGTCACTACAGGTGTCTCTCCGTACCACAAATTATCACCTCATCATCATCATAATCCTCCTCCCCTCCCCCTCCCCCTCCCCTTTCTTCCCTCCCTCTCCCTCTCTCCCTCCCCCTCCTCCTCTTCCCCCCTCCCCCCTCCCCCCTCCTCCTCCTCCTCCTTTCTCCTCCTCCTCCTCCTCCTCCTCCTCCTCCTCCTCCTCCTCCTCCTCCTCCTCCTCCTCCTTCTTCTTCTTCTTCTTCTTCTTCTTCTTCTTCTTCTTCTTCTTCTTCTTCTTCGTCTTCTTCTTCCTCTCTCTCTCTCTCTCTCTCTCTCTCTCTCTCTCTGTCAACGGTAGAAATCAACCTTGATTCTCTAAGTGTTCAGGCAACTAGAATTTTCCACACCCTAGTTAGAAGGAATTAAGCAGCTCTGACACTTATTAAATGTTTTTTTAAAAAAATTACAAAATTACTAAATCCACATCCATTTGCTCTGAAGAATACATCATTCTCTTTGATTAATAAATCTGACTGAAATGAGGTATGGACGCTTCCACGCGGTATTGTACAGCCCTCACAAGCTCCTGAACCGGTGTGGACGGCCCCTGCACTGGGTAGTCTAGAAAATACCTCAGCCGGCTTGCTCAGAACGCCCACAGGTCTTTGCACAAGGACCAGGGCCCCGGTGAGTTTACAACGTGGGGAAAGACTCAAATCACAGGCGAACCTTGCAAGCGCGGCATCCTGGCTTGCTTATAACAGCAATTTCAGCTCGCACAGACCCACAATTTATTTGCAAACAGATTAATTAATGTTACAGCAGCTGTTTGCAGCCAGTCTGTGATCTCGAGGAGCACAGATGACACTTTGCCGTCGTCTACTCCGTAGGGGCAATTCCAGCAAGGCTCAGATTAGGTCTGTGCTGCAGAGACCCGCAGGATGAAATAAGTCGAGTCCTGAAACCACCGAGCTGGCTTTCCAGGATCCCCAGGCCACCAGCTCTCTAGTGGTGTCCCTCTGCCCCACTTTCTGGGCTTCCTTCTAATTATGGCCCCAAAAAAGCTTTGGTTTGCGAACAGATTGTGAAAAGAAAGCCAGGCACTGTTTTTGTTTTCGTTTTATTTATTTAAAACAAAATGGTTATTTTCTTGTGCTTCCGGGTCCCTCTGGGTTGGTGTTCAGCGGTGTAAACCACTGGGTGTAATAAAAGAAAACGCTTGAATATTTTTCAGTAACCTGACAGAATAAACAAATGGCTGAATGGAGGAGCCGCCAAGCAACGTTCTGCGTACACGCGGTGGACGGCTCCTGACTACGCAATGCAGCTCTTCCGATTGTGTTTCTCTTTCAGACCAGGGGTAAAAGCGAAACAGAAGACAAGACAAAATCCCCAAAGCCTCACTCGGCTAAATTTCCTTCCTTTCCTTTGAACAGACTACACAGATTTTGTTGACTAATTGGGATCAATCCCAGTTGTAACTCGCCTAGCTATCCAGCAGCTTTAATTAAGCTACCAGAGGGAGCTGTTTATCAATTAACACTTGTTACAAATTATTAGTAATTATATGGACTTTGTATGTATACTACAGCCTGCAAGACCAAAACTGCCTTCCCCGGTTGTTAGGAAAGCAAACGAGATAGTAAGTGGGCTCGTTGGAGGAAGGTACCAGTCCCACCAGTACTTACACAATCCAGTCATTGGCGGGAATGTTGGGCTATGCCCCAGTGCCAGGGACACGGCCATCAAGCAGACGCCGTGAACGATGAGCTCACGTTTTGTGAGAGCTTGGTGTTGACTGGCAGGCAGTCTAATGTGGACTCTGGGTCTCTATTTACTTTTTGAGTAACAAGCATAAATGGATATGGGAATTCTATGTGAAAGTTGGTAATATATTCAAGCATTAAAACTACTCTCCGTATGCACTTGGTTCTGTGATAATTTTAATTGGCTTAATTGAGATGCACAAACCTGATTAATGTTTAATTCCTTTATATTAAAAAAAAGAGTCAAGTAGTTCGACATTTCTTCAATTATGTTAGATCTTTCTAGACTTCAAAGGAACGTTACGTTAGACAGCTAGATACGGGGCGAACTGATTAAAGAATAAAGACTGCTCATTATAATCTGAGTACAAAATTGGTTTGTGTAGCCTTTGAAAGTCAAAATTATGAGCTAAAACTTGAGCTACAGTAATTAACCCAATTTATAGTCATTTTTGCTTATCTGTTTGCTTATGATTAGTAATTTAAAATGATCCATGGGATTGATTTACACATCTAAAGCCCATTCTGGGACCCAAAATGGTTTGTCCATGATTCCTAAAACACTGGAGGAATGTAGTTACTGATGTCAGTAAATACATACCAATCAATGGAAGATACGGGTATTAAAAAAGGCTTGGTTGTGAACCGAAGGACGCTAGATGCATAAATAGGAAGGTGTTGGTGTCCTGCAATCCACCTGCAAACATTTAAAACCTAACTTGCATTGTCCATGGTCCTCTAGAACATTAAAAGAGAAGCGTAGGTGAAACGCACGGGTCACAGGGACATTTCACTGCGTGCGGCCCTAGCAAAGGCCTCACAAACGCGTTCTGCCCTTCACTCCAGGGAGCAGAGTCAGATGACATCTGGCAGGGAACCACCAGGGAGTCAGAGATACTCAAGATGTGTCTGCCAGCAGTAAGTATTCAGAGCTGAGAAGAGGGCTCAGCTAGCAAAGGGCTCGTCGTGCAAGTATGAAGACCTGGACTCCAGCTCCAGAACTCACATCACACAGACAAAAGCAAACAGACAAGCCTAGCGTGGTGGCACAGTTTATAATCCCAGTGCTGAGACAGTAGAGACTGGGGGATCCCTGGCACACTGGCAAGCCTAGCCTACTTGGTGAATCTTAGGTCTATGAGAGATCCTGTCTTAAAACACGAGGTGGGCAATGCTGAGAAGTGGTACCTGATGCTGTTCTTTGTCTTCTGTGTTCACACAAATGCAAACACACCTGCACTCATGGGTGTGCACACATACACACACACACATGTGCACACATGCACACAAACATATATTCAGAGTGATTATACATTTGCTTAATTTTGAAGGTTCGTTTTTATGTGTGCGTGTGTGTGTGTGTGTGCGCGCGCGCGCGTGTAAGTATGTTTACATTAGTACAAGTGCCTACAGAGATCAGAGACATCAGATCCTCCTGCAGGTAGAGTTAAAGGTGGCTGTGAGCCACCTATTGTGGGTGTTGGGACGCAAATTCAGATCTTCTGAAAGAGCGGTGTACACTCTTAACCACTGAGGCAGTTTTCCAGACCCTATTTGCTAAGTCATAAATTTTCCAAGATTTCAGTGATAAAGAAAGAAAAGATCATCTGTGACCTTCCTAAGCCTGGGGTGATGCTGTTTGCCACCCTCGAGGAGCAAGGGAACAGAAGTGGGGGAGGGGGCAGAGTTCAGAAGGCATGAATAGCAACAGATTGACTTCCAGGATCGATTTCAGTGAAACAGCTCGACTTTACTTGAGGTGAAGAAGAGCTATGTAGATCTTGTATGGGGAGTGGGTAGGGGTTTCAAAGGTGGGTGTACATTATTGGCTAGAGGGGAGGCCTGGGAATGTTCCATTTACATAAAAAGGAATTCCAAAGTTGAACCTGTAATTTGGTCATAGACTACAAGACTGCTCTGGGGGCGAGGCATAACAGTCACGCACGGAGCTTGGAGCTCGGAGCTCGCCGGCTGAGAGCTGGGAGAGAGCTGGCCTTACTACTGCAGTTCTCTGGATGAGATTTGGGGGGTTCTGGGCATATCTCAATCTCACTTTTGTTCTAGGCCAGCCCCCCCCACCCCGATCCTGGCCCCACCCCCACCCTGGTCGCAAGTGCCCACGGTCATTCGATGAGAAACAACAGAAAGCTTAGAACAGTACGAAATGGGGCCAAGAAAGAAACCAGGCGCCCGGTTCAGATCAAATGTTCTGCAACTTGTATGACCACGCAGCTATGCTAACTAATTACCATGTGAGGAAGGGGTTGGAGTGACTTCCCTCAACATTGGTCCATACAATGAATTTGATGTAGATGTTCCCTAGCAAGGGAATTCCACGGACAAACAACTTGAAAAACTTTGCACTGTATTCTCTTTCTGAAGAATCATTATAGTCATTCAAATATTAAACATTCTACAAATTTTATTAGAGAATCTTTCTGTGAAATGCCAGCTAACACCGTACAATAGCTTTAGGCTGCAGTAGGGAATACTTGAATAGAAATGAGACGTCCGCACTCATTACCCCAGAGCCGTGGTGATCACATCTGCCCACAGGAATGCTTCCTACTCACCTTACCAATGCGGGACGAGTGCACATGCGCAGTGAGAGCACAGCCTTACCGACACACTCTTCTTCAAAAGGCGGTGCAGCATTGGGAAGGCATTAGTTCTGTGACTGCTTCTGGCTCACTCCGCATTGCTGCATGCTTGATTTTTCTGCAAAGCACTTACGCTAGAATTCCTACTTTGAAAGAGATGGGACGGTGGGAATGACCAAACACATACACACCTGCCACCAGCCTCACAACCTGCGTGGGATCCTACGTGGATCCCAACAACCCATGTGGTAGACGGAGAAAGCAGTCCTCAGAGGTGTTTAACCTACACACACACACACACACACACACACACAGCATACCCATATACACACATATGCAGAAACACACACTCACATAAATACACAGATATATATAACCACACTCATACATACAATCACACACACATATGCACATATGCATAAACATACATTCACATAAATACACAGACAGGCAAACACACATACTTATATACACACACTAATACACATAATCATATACATATACACACACTCATATACATATACCCACATACATACACACAGAGATGAACACACACATGCACACACATATATACATATGTACATAGGCAGACAGATATGCACACTACTCATATACACACAGACATTATACATACATATGCACAGAGACACACATATACACATATAGACACACACATATAAACATATACATACACACATACATATATATACACACATATACACGCATACATACAGATACACATATATTCATATACATATACACATAGGTACACACATACACATATGCACTCATATACATATATACATATGCACAAACACACACACATATACACACATACAAATAAATAAATAATCTTAAAAAGAAATGAGAGAAACGTGTTCCAGAATCAAAGAAGAAATTAGCCATCTTAAACTTGAAAGTATGAGTCCTGGACATTTTCTTAAGATACTATTTCTTAAAATTCCCATTACCCTATGGGAACAAGCAAAACTTTTACTTCCATGGATACATATGTAAATTATAGAGAGGGGTGTGTGTGTGTGTGTGTGTGTGTGTGTGTGTGTGTGTGTGTGTATTCTGACTTCAGCCAATGAGAAGGACTAGAAATATGGGCACCTCGGGACTGAATAGCACAGTCAGCACCCATATCTTAGATCCTAAAAAGTGTAGTGGTGCACACATTTAATTCCAGCAGGAGGAGGCAGAGCTAAGTGAACCTCTGGGAGTTCAAGACCAGCCTGGTCTACATAGTGAGCTCCAGGACAGCCAGAGCTACATTTGTAAATGTCTTCCTATTTTCCTGTTGTAATTGTCCTCTCTGTGACTTACTGCCTCTCTCTAGCTTCCACATAATCTAATCTAGGCCTAGAATGTTTCCTACCTCTGAGACTTACTGCTGAATAAGCTCACCCTTTCTAGTTCTTTCTGAACTCTGGCTGGCTGGTTCAGCTCAGCTGTTTTGGCTCAAACCCCTCTCCACACTAACTAATTCAATCTAGCTTCTCCACTTCTCCTGAATCATTTTTGCTTGGCCTCAAACTAGCTCTAGCAATCTGTTCTAGTCTTCCGACTCCTTCTCCTTCTCTGGCTCATTCTGTCTTCACCTGTGTCTAGCTTGTTCTCTCTTCAAACTGCCTCTATAAAACTCTCCCAGTAAAGCTGCCTCCTTCCTTTCTCTCTGCACTGCTCTCTTAAGCAGCCTCTCTTTCCTCTCTTTCCTCATGAGAGTTGGGCATCTTCTACTCTGTCAAATCTTTCTCTGATTCTTCATTTTGTCTGCCACTCAATTAGACATCACTTTCAAACGCGAGTGCTTCCTTTCACAAACTAACTTGCCTTCATTGGCATTAAAGATGTGTACTAAGGGTGTGCTTGTATCCCAGCCAGAGGCTGAAAAGGTATGTGCTAAGGCTGAGCCGCACCACAACTAGAAACAGCTTTTTTTTTTCAGTAAATAACACAATCTCAAGGTTCACAGTGTGATCAAATATCCTATAACACTACATAATAAAATTCTGTCTCAAAAAAAAATCTGAGCACTCATTGTTTTAATTAGGGTTCCTGTTGCAGGAATGCAAAGCAGGAATCTAGAGGAAGGAGCTGAAGCAGAAGCAATCAAGGGGAGAGTGCTGCTTATTGGTCTGCTCCCCATGTCTTACTCAGCCAGCATCACCTTTGTAAGGTTAGCATAGTCCACAGTGGGTTGGACCCTCCCATGTCAATCATTAATCAAGAAAATGTCCCATGGGCCTGCCCACAAGCCCATCTAGGGAGAGCATTTTCTCAACTGAGGTTTCTTCTTCCCAAATAGCTTGGGTCACGTTGACATAAAATTAACCAACATGCTCACTAAAGGAAAGCAGGGCTGCAAGATGAAAGGACTGGTTCCAGGGCTGGGGTAGGACATGTACCAGATGAGCTTTGATCCTAGAACATCTTTCTGTACCACAAGGTAAGGAAATTACGTATTCAGGGACAGATGGGACATGCCAGACAGAAACAAAAAGCAACTTCAAAAGTATAAATGTTAATCATGTATGAAAAAAGTCATTATGGAATAGCAACAATCGTAACATATCTTTGGGAACCCATGCAGATAGGAAAGAATGTTAGGAAGATGGATACATGGAAGGAAGGTAAGAAGGATTAAAGGAGGTAAAGAGAAAAGCTATAGTAAAATGCCCACTGGTAAGTACAGAAGGAAGGACCCAATCAAAACGATCACTTGACAGTCACTACGGGAGTTACTGCTCCAGACAAGACATCATTACAAGATACAGAAAGTATTAGGTATGCTTTGATAAGTAAGCCATTTGGTCTCCAGGTATCTCTCTACGAAATGTGTATTAGTCACCAGAGGTAAAATTCTAGTAGAGAAATTTGCACAGACCCCATTGGTTGGGGTTCAAAGGCTTCTGACTGTTAATGAGGTGCGTTTATAGCAGGCCTCTCCTGATGTGACTCGCTGACGTTGCCTCCACAGTCTGAATGTAATAAATGCAAACTGAGGGACTCCGCAAAGGCAACTGGCCAGAACTTCTCAAAGATATGGAGGTCATCCCTAAGAAAACTGAGGGACCATGCAAGGAGGCTGAGAAGACAGGACAGGTGAACGTTGGACTAACTCGAAGAACCCCTAGACTGGATTTTTAATACAACTTGTATTTAGTCTTTGAAAATCACATACAAGCATACAATTTTGGTTCTATTTACTCCAAAATCTGCTCCCAGCTTCTCCCAGCTTCACTCTCCATGTCTCTGCCACCACCCAACACAACTCCATATCCTGGGTTTGTCTTAATTTATAACCACGGAGTCCAGTGAATGCTGTTTAAGTACTCTGTGTGTAGTGCTATTCGCTGGAGCATGGTCACCCTACCAGGGGCTGAACCCTAAAGAAAAGCAACTCATCCTCCCCTGGAAGGCATCATCTCAAACGTAAATCATTTTTCTTCTTTGCCCTGAAGGACAATAAAGAAAACTGGCAAAACAGATTAGACAACAACTCTGTATCCATAGTAGCTTCTTGATTTAGATAGTTAGACTGTAACTCTGTATCCGTATTAGCTTCTCCATTTAGATCATTAGGCTGTAACTCTGTATCCGTATTAGCTTCTCCATTTAGATCATTAGACTGTAACTCTGTATCCATATTAGCTTCTCCAATTAGATCATTAGGCTGTAACTATGCAAGACAATGTCATTGCTTACAGAGATACATACCTAGGGCTAGAGTAGCAAAGAGCGCTTGCTGCTCTTGCAAGGACCCGAGCTGGGTTCCCAGCACCCTTGTTCTGTGACTCACATGAGGGATCTGCCATCCTCTTTTAGCTTCCAAGGATACTTCATGCACACACTCACACACACAAATACACACACACACACAAATACACACACACACACACACACACACACAAATACATATAGCTTAAAATAAATCAGATACATATACACATACCTACACTCCATCCAGGAATAAAAGTACATATCTACAACTGTTCTTGAGGAGTCAGAAAGGCATTTACATGTGGATATTTGTGTGCATGGATTTGGAGGGGGAATAATAAACCATATATGGTAACATGTGTATAAATGTGATATGGATAGATAAACATTTAGATTATCCAGATGAAGGATCAGTAAAAATATGTGATTTTCCATTTTTTTATCTCTGGAATTACTTCAGATTTTAAAATAAGATAAAGAAGGAGAGGCTGGGTCAAGGAGGAAATTGCCTGGGAAGAAGATCTGAGATGGACTTAGCTGGTTTTCCACAGGATTTTACAGTTAAGATTCCCCAGGGACCTGTCACCTTCAACTCCCTCAAAGGCAATCTCGGCTGCTTGAGCATGAAAGTCATATTCTTCTTTCCTTGGAAACAGGAGAGCCTGAGTTTCATCCCCAGAACCTACGCAAAAGGCCAAGTGTAGTGGGATGTTATCATTCCAATGATGGGGCAAACACAGGAAGATCCCTGGGGCTCACTGGCAAGTTACACACACACATACATACATACACACACACACACACTCACATACTCACATACACTCACACATTCACTCACATACACTCACACTCTCACACACACTCACACACACTCACATACTCATACACTCACATTCACTCACACACTCACAAACACTCACACACTCACATACTCACTAACTCACACATTTACTCACATACACTCACATACTCATACTCACACATACTCACACAGTCACTCACACATTCACTCAGACTCACACACATTCACTCAGACTCACACACTCATACTCACTCACATACACACTCACATACACTCGCACACATTATAGTCACACACTCACACATTCAGATACACTTACATACTCATACTTGCACTCACATGGTCAGACACTCACACATTCACTCACAAACACTCACACACTCATACACACTCACACGCAGTGAGCACAGGGATAATGGCAGTGTATGGAAAGAGATGATTCTTGACAGAGATTAGCAGATGTGAGAATTCACCCATGAGTCAGATGTTGTATGGGATGAAATAAGAGGCCTTTGAATCTCTGTTCAGAAATCTTGTACGTATCCTGAAGGAACGAGGAGGGTGTGAATAGTTTTAGCAGGATAGTAACAGTCATTCATGTATTTAAATCATGACTCTGACAATGACCAACCTCTGGCCATATTCCAAAGATCCATCTCAGTGCTGGAGAAATGGCAGCCATTGTGATCAAGGGCAGTCATAGCACTGTTGCATATGGAAAATTGTATAGAGACACAAGCGGAGAAGAAAGACCGGTTACCTGGGCACTGCTGAAATCCTAGTAAGTCTCCTCCCCTGTCTGCTTCTCCCCCTTGGGTTAGCCAGGCCCATAGCACAGCACCAGGCTATACTGAAGGAGCTTAGCCAGCAAGGGTGGGTGCAGGCAGGATCTTGGTCATTGGTGAATACAGGGGTAGTGGGGGGTGGGGGGGACAAAGAACACACACCTGGGAACAGCTTTGGAGAACTGATTCAGTTTAATGAGGGAGAAAGGGGTACTTATGTCCCTGTGGAGATGGGCCAGGGTCTCTGGAGTAAGGTTTGTGTGGCGGTGCACCATTAGCCAGGTCAGGGGTTTGGGGAGATATTTCATCTGCATACTCAGGGAGGGGGTACAGTGGAGGGGGAAACCTTATAAGATCAAACAAAGAGTGAAGCTTGGTAACTCTCAGGGGAGTAAATTCTTACTAGGGTTAACAATACCAGATTGGGAGAAAGGGAAATAGCCAACATCCTGTGTCCAGGTTTTTGGGGTTGAAGCTTATTCGACCCTTGATGACCCTGGGTCATTAAACAATCCTGTAGGCAAGGACTAACAATAGCGTGGGCCAGGCTGGTGACCTTAAAGAAGGCTGACAGACTTCCAAAGGCCCTGGTACTGTAGCAAGGTGGAAGGGGGCTGGGTGCATTCAGCACAATTCATGCCTCACCTTCGGGGAGCACAGACTCTGGAAAACCTCTGAGGCTTCTTCAGATGACTCCTCAGACATGGAGCAAAGCACGCAGTGCTGTTGTAGGCTCTCCCTCTTCTCCTGAACAAACCACCATTAAAATAACAAGAATCCTAAATAGGAGGGGAACAAGGTCAGCACCGGTGGGCATGCCAACATGGACGGGGAAAAGCCCAGGAGGCCTCAACTACAGAAAGAGCTACAGGCAACTGAGTAAAGCTGGGGCAGAAGAGGTGGTCTTCTCCAGGGAGGAACACACCAAATGCTTGCCCTGTGCCAAACAGTCAGCGCTGAAAACATGCATACAAACTACGCAGGTTGTACTTAGAAATATATATATGAATACAGGCATGTTGTGTATGCAATAGCAATTTTTTAAAGGCCTTGAATTTGAAGGAGAGAGACAAGGGGGATATGGGAAGATAAGGAGCAGGGGCGGGGGGGAGGGAGGGGGATGGGAGAAAGGTTATGATTAAGTTATCATTTCAAAATTAAAATAAAGCAAATACCAGAAGGGGGACAAGTACAGGAAGTCACAAAGGAAATTACTCTACCTGTGCGCTCAGCCTCTGTGCCTGCACAAAAGCAAACACGGCTGGGAAGGTCAACAGAACCTTTTTCTAAGTCACCAGAAAGAGTGTTGGCAGCGGCTCGTGACAACTCCTTTCATTACATTCCGGTGATGACGACTGCTCCCTCAGGATGATTTAGCCTGCCGCAGACAAAATGCTTATTGCTCCTTGACTCGTGTAGAACACAAACACAAACCTAATATCCAGGCTTGAGAGCTAGCCTAGCAGACCAGCGGCTTTCTATGGGGAACGTGACTGAACGGGAACGCATGTCTCGGAGCGATTCACCAGCGCACTGCATTCTATGTGGGAGGCCCGCCCATCTGGGCTTGATCGTGACACACAGAATCTAGAAGCCAAGGGAACATCTTCCACGCTCCATCACTTCCTCAGACAGGACTGAGCAGCCAACGTACACTGTTCTACCTGGGGCCATCGTGAACATCTTAAAGAATACATAGCTGCAGAAGGCCCGGCTGCAGAGGAGGGGAGGGAATAGTGGGTAGGGTATGATGCTCCAGAATGGGGGGGGGGGGGGAGATGATGACTGAAGCCATGTACTCGTTGACAGTCCTCAGGGATGGTGGACCAGGACTCTGTCTCTAAAAGCCCCAAGAGGGGTGCAATGTGCAGCTAGGTACGTCAGCTCTTTAGGGGATGACCTGAATGGAACTCATCAAAGCAAACTTAACTGTGAAACTTGCGGAAACAACAGTGCCTTGCTTGGGACTTCCACAAGCAGCGAATCACGCAGGCTCTCGCCTCTGGCTCGGTGTAAATTGTGCACTCCGTCTCTGGTTCCACCTGTGAGGCCTTCAGCAAGCTCACTTCTGAGCCTCAGCCTCCTGACCAGGTTGTGGTAAGAGCCACCTAATTTAAGACCTGACACATCAGTGTTAGACATTGGTAACTTACCTATCCAACATCCCCCTTCTTGCCGGGCTGTTTCCCCCTGTGTGCTTTGAATCTGCATCTCCAGCTTCTGGCCTGTCCCTTGCTTTCAGGTTCACATGGTGCCCAGCCGGTACCCCGTAGAGCCACGCCAACACCCTTTAGTTTCGCAAGGAAAACACGGGAAGCCATAGCGCGATTCACAGCAGGGTGGACAAGAAAGCAAAGGCTCACAGTACCAGAGCCCAAGTAATTTATTCCACCCAAGCTCCCAGCCCATAGGATGATGTCATTCAAATCCAAGATGGGCCGTTCCCGCCCAGTTAATCCTCTCTGGAAACTCGAGGCCAAACACTTCTAAACACGTGTTTCACTGTGTCCTGGGTGACTTTTAATCCAGCGAAGTCGATAATGAAGGCTAACCACCCTGGTGGCACACACACATTATCAACTGTAACTATTTATTCCATTAACATGTATCCAGGAGCCACCGGGTCCATGGTACTGGACCATGACGATGAAGTACGCAAGGTCTATGCCTATCAGCATAGGTTCAGAGTCTCATAAAAAGGTGATTATGAAGTAAGTGGTAAATGTGACAGTAGGATTTCCGTAACGCACCAAGGGAAAACCTTGCAGGGACCGCAGAGGGCTTCTTGACATGGACAGAAAACAGGTCAATCCAGGCTAAGCCAACCCCACAATTAGCCAAGGAAGTAAAATGAAGGGCGCAGACAAGAAGGTAAAGAAGAGCCCAAGACGTCTGCTAGACTCGAATTGAATAGCAGCCCCTTTTCCCGATATAAGAAACTTGGAAATAATGAATGAATAAATAAAAATAAACCCCACTTCCAACACTACTGGGCTAAGGTTCCCAGGGTACCCAGGAGGAGCTACCCAATAGGCGGCTGGATGGCGGGGTTCCTGGAGCTCTGGAGATTGAGCACGCATGCAGCGGTGGGTTTAGAAGTCATTATCATGTAGATGATACTTAAAAGCATTACACAGAGTGAATAAGCCAATGCTGGTGCAGGCAGGAGAAGGAGGCTACAAAAGGCTTTGAATCGCACTCTTTCTGCTTTCACGTAAACCCTTGTCTATCAAATTCCCAACCCTTTCTTTTTGCTTCTCATACCCCCTACTTACTCTTCCTCACAGGCATTAAAATATGTTTCTCTACCATATAAAATGTAGTCATATCTTTTGACAGCCCCATAACTCTCCAGCAGGCCTGGTAGGTACTCCCTCCTCTTCAGAGCTGAGCCCCATAAAATGGAGCTGTACAGCTGGGCCCTCTCCCTTTGCCTCAGCGGGCTGTGTCTCTCCATCCAAATGCTCGCGTCAAGATCATTCACTGGGTTGGAGAGATGGTTCAGAGGTTAAGAGCACTGACTGCTCTTCCAGAGGTCCTGAGTTCAATTCTGAGCAACCACATTGTGGCTCACAACCATCCGTAATGGGATCTGATGCCCTCTTCTGGTGTGTCTGAAGACAGCGACAGTGTACTCACATACACAAATAAATCTTTAACAAAATACAGAAAGGAAGGAAGGAAAGAAGGAAGGAAGGAAGGGAGGGAGGGAGGAAGGAAGGAAGGAAGGGAGAAAGATCGTTCACTGCCTTATTTGCTGCTCTCTACTTCTACAATTGAGAGACTGGAACAGAGAGACCAGAATGGACAGCTCTCACTCTTACTTGAAGTACATCCTGCCTTGCCTTCTCTAGCTTCCTCCTCTCCACTGCCCCGCCTCCTGCTCCTCTCACTGACCCATCCCCTGTAAGGCCTTTTTTATCATTTCCATCTTCCAAGCCCACCCAAGTTATTAACTGGAGATAGACAGACGCCCAATGGTCCATTACATTGGATAGAAGAAGGAATGTATGAAAACAGTACCCAGTGTCCTTTGATTACAGGAAGTTGATGAAGTATCAATCTAATAGCTTGTATTTCCTCTACAACAGTGACTTCTCAACCTTCCTAGTGCTGGGACCCTTTAATACAGCTCCTCGTGTTGTGGTGACGCCGAACCACAAAATTCTTTTTGTTGTTACTTTATAACTGTAGGTGTGCTACTGCTATGAGTTATAATATAAATATCTGTGTTTTCTGATGATCTTAGGTGACCCCATGGGAAAGGGTTGTCATCAATCTACAAGGTCATGTCAAGGCCATCTGCTGTGCAAGCTGTAGAAGAGACAGATGTCCTGGGAAGGAAGAGCTCTAATCAGTCACCACAGAAGACCTGAAAAAGCATTAAGTACAGAAATACAAAAGTCTTACTAAGAAATATTCGGTCATCTTGGGAATGGTGGTTTTTAACTGTTGCCAATCTTCCTGTCTTTTTTTCTAGCAGTCCAAATACAAATACAGAGACAGCACAAATGGCTTAGTCTAAAGTGGGGTTTCCCACATAAAACTGAAAGGACAATAAAGGAGTACACAAACTGAAAATAACTGCAAGATCTGGCCAGAATGTGTTCCTCAGAGCTCCGGGCTTTTAAGCTTTAAGCAGGGATGGTCTGTGAAGGGAAGTTGTGGTAAGCTCCAAGGAGCTCCAGCAGCTTTCGTAACTCAGTAAACTGGGATGACTAGAGGATCATGAGGAAGGAGCTCAAAGACTGTGTAGTCACTTGGTACAGTCCAGGTGATGAGAAAAGCCAGGGGACAGCATGGTAGGGATGGAGTAGAAGTACAGCCAATGGGAGTCAAATGAGTTCACACAATGGAAAGGGCACATTCCAAACGCGACATCTGCAAATTCCTGGTCCCCAGGAGAGAAGTGAAACAGTAGTCCTCTGTGGTCTTTCCAAGGAAACTGCTATCAGCACCCTGCATTCCAATAAGCCAGGAAGAGCTTTTCTTATGACTACTCAACTGTGATGTGATGGTCAGGGAGCCGCATCACATCCCACTCTTCCCACTGGATCCTACACAGGACAGTGAGCACACAGGACACAGGACAGTGAGCACAGGACAGTGAGCACACAGGACACAGGACAGTGAGCAAGGACACAGTTCAGTGAGCACACGGGACACAGGACAGTGAGCACACAGGACAGTGAGCACACAGGACAGTGAGCACACAGGACACAGGACAGTGAGCACACAGGACACAGGACAGTGAGCACACAAGCCACAGGACAGTGAGAACAAGACAGTGAGCACACAGGACACAGGACAGTGAGCACACAGGACACAGGACAGTGAGCACACAAGACACAGGACAGTAAGCACAGGACAATGAGCACACGGGACACAGGACAGTGAAGACACAGGAGAGTGAGCACACAGGAGAGTGAGCACGCAAGACACAGGACAGTGAGCACACAGGACAATGAGCACACAGGACAGTGAGCACGGGACAGTGAGCACACGGGACACAGGACAGTGAGCACACAGGACAGTGAGCACACAGGACAGTGAGCACACAGGAAACAGGACAGTGAGCACACGGGACAGTGAGCACACAGGACACAGGACAGTGAGCACAGGACAGTGAGCACACAGGACAGTGAGCACACAGGACAGTGAGCACACGGAACAGTGAGCACACAGGACAGTGAGAACACAGGACAGTGAACACACAGGACACAGGACAGTGAGCACACAAAACAGTGAGCACAAAGGACACAGGACAGTGAGCACACAGGACAGTGAGCACAAAGAACAGAGGACAGTGAGTACACAGGACAGTGAACACACAGGACATTGAGCACAGGACAGTGAGAAAAGGACAGTGAGCACAAGGACACAGGACAGTGAGCACACATGACAGTGAATACACAGGACACAGGACAGTGAGCACACAGGACACAAGACAGTGAGCACACAGGACAGTGAGCACAGGAGAGTGAGCACAAGACAGTGAGCACACAAGACACAGGACACTGAGCACACAGGACAGTGAGCACACAGGACATGGGACAGTGAGCACACAGGACACAGGACAGTGAGCACAGGACACTGAGCACAGGAGACAGGACAGTGAACACACAGGACAGTGAGCACACAGGACAGTGAGCACACAGGACAGTGAGCACACAGGACACAGGACAGTGAGCACACAGGACAGTGAGCACACAGGACAATGAGCACAGGACAGTGACACACAGGACAGTGAGCAACAGGACAGTGAGCACACAGGAGAGTGAGCACACTGAACAGTGAGCACACGGAACAGTGAGCACACGGGACAGTGAGCACCAGGACAGTGAGCACACAGGACAGTGAGCACACAGGACAGTGAGCACACAGGACAGTGAGCACACAGGAAACAGGACAGTGAGCACACGGGACAGTGAGCACACAGGACACAGGACAGTGAGCACAGGACAGTGAGCACACAGGACAGTGAGCACACAGGACAGTGAGCACACGGAACAGTGAGCACACGGGACAGTGAGCACACAGGACAGTGAGCACACAGGACAGTGAGCACACAGGACAGTGAGCACACAGGAAACAGGACAGTGAGCACACGGGACAGTGAGCACACAGGACACAGGACAGTGAGCACACAGGACAGTGAGCACACAGGACAGTGAGCACACAGGACAGTGAGCACACGGAACAGTGAGCACACGGGACAGTGAGAACACAGGACAGTGAGCACACAGGACACAAGACAGTGAGCACACAAAACAGTGAGCACAAAGGACACAGGACAGTGACCACACAGGACAGTGAGCACAAAGAACAGAGGACAGGGAGCACACAGGACAGTGAACACACAGGACATTGAGCACAGGACAGTGAGAAAAGGACAGTGAGCAAAAGGACACAGGACAGTGAGCACACATGACAGTGAATACACAGGACACAGGACAGTGAGCACACAGGACACAAGACAGTGAGCACACAGGACAGTGAGCACAGGACAGTGAGCACAAGACAGTGAGCACACAGGACACAGGACACTGAGCACACAGGACAGTGAGCACACAGGACATGGGACAGTGAGCACACAGGACACAGGACAGTGAGCACAGGACACTGAGCACAGGAGACAGGACAGTGAACACACAGGACAGTGAGCACACAGGACAGTGAGCACACAGGACAGTGAGCACACAGGACACAGGACAGTGAGCACACAGGACAGTGAGCACACAGGACAATGAGCACAGGACAGTGACACACAGGACAGTGAGCAACAGGACAGTGAGCACACAGGACAATGAGCACAAGACAGAGGACAGTGAGCACACAGGACAGTGAGCACACAGGACAGTGAGCACACAGGACAGTGAACACAAGACACGGGACAGTGAGCACACAGGACAGTGAGGACAAAGGACAGTGAGCACACAGGACAGTGAGCACACAGGACAGTGAGCACACAGGACAGTGAGCACACAGGAGAGTGAGCACACAGGAAAAGGACAGTGAGAACACAGGACAGTGAGCACACAGGACAGTGAGCACACAGGACAGTGAGTACACAGGACACAGGACAGTGAGCACACAGGACACAGGAGAGTGAGCACACAGAACAGTGAGCACAGGACAGTGAGCACAGGACAGTGAGCACACAGGACAGTGAACACACAGGACAGTAAGCACACAGGACATTGAGCACACAAGACACAGGATAGTGAGCAAACAGGACAGTGAGCACACAGGACACAGGACAGTGAGCACAGGACAGTGAGCACACAGGACAGTGAGCACACAGGACAGTAAGCACACGGAACAGTGAGCACATGGGACAGTGAGCACACAGGACGGTGAGCACACAGGACAGTGAGCACACAGGACAGTGAGCACACAGGACAGTGAACACAAGACACAGGACAGTGAGCACACAGGACTGTGAGGACAAAGGACAGTGAGCACACAGGACAGTGAGCAAACAGGACAGTGAGCACACAGGACAGTGAGCACACAAAACAAGGACAGTGAGCACACAGGAAAAGGACAGTGAGAACACAGGACAGTGAGCACACAGGACAGTGAGCACACAGGACACAGGACAGTGAGCACACAGGACACAGGACAGTGAGCACACAGGACACAGGACAGAGAGCACACAGGACAGTGAGCAAAGAGAACAGTGAGCACAGGACAGTGAGCACACAAGACAGTGAACACACAGGACAGTAAGCACACAGGACATTGAGCACACAAGAAACAGGATAGTGAGCAAACAGGACAGTGAGCACACAGGACACAGGACAGTGAGCACAGGACAGTGAGCACACAGGACAGTGAGCACGCAGGACAGTAAGCACACGGAACAGTGAGCACACGGGACAGTAGGCACACAGGACAGTGAAAACACAGGACAGTAAGCACACGGAACAGTGAGCACTCGGGACAGTGAATACACAGGACACAGGACAGTGAGCACACAGGACACAAGACAGTGAGCACACAGGACAGTGAGCACAAGACAGTAAGCACACAGGACACAGGACAGTGAGCACACAGGACAGTGAGCACACAGGACATGGAGCAGTGAGCACACAGGACACAGGACAGTGAGCACACAGGACAGTGAGCACACAGGACACGGGAAAGAGAGCACACAGGACAGTGAGCACACAGGACAGTGAGCACACAGGACAGTGAGCACACAGGACAATGAGCACACAGGACAGTGAGCACACAGGACAGTGAGCACACAGGACATTGAGCACAAGACACAGGACAGTGAGGACACAGGACAGTGAGGACAAAGGACAGTGAGCACACAGGACAGTGAGCCCACAGGACAGTGAGCACACAGGACAGTGAGCACACAGGACACGGGAAAGAGAGCACACAGGACAGTGAGCACACAGGACAGTGAGGACACAGGACAGTGAGCACACAGGACAATGAGCACACAGTACAGTGAGCACACAGGACAGTGAGCACACAGGACATTGAGCACAAGACACAGGACAGTGAGGACACAGGACAGTGAGGACAAAGGACAGTGAGCACACAGGACAGTGAGCACACAGGACAGTGAACACACAGGACAGTGAGCACACAGGACAAGGACAGTGAGAACACAGGACAGTGAGCACACAGGACAGTGAGCACACAGGACAGTGAGCACACAGGACATTGTGCACAAGACACTGGACAGTGAGGACAGAGGACAGTGAGGACAAAGGACAGTGAGCACACAGGACAGTCAGCACACAGGACAGTCAGCACACAGGACAGTCAGCACACAGGACAAGGACAGTGAGAACACAGGACAGTGAGCATGCGGGAAAGTGAGCACAGGACAGTGAGTACAACGGGCAGTGAGCACAAGACATTGGAAACTGAGCACACAGGACAGTGAGCACACAGGACAGTGAGCACACAGAACAGTGAGCACGCAGGACAGTGAGCACACAGGACAGTGAGCACACAGGACAGTGAGCACAAGACACCGGACACTGAGCATACAGGACAGTGAGCACACAGTACAGTGAGTACACAGGACAGTGAGGACACGGTACAGTGAGCACACGGGACAGGGAGCGCATAGGACAGTGAGCACACAGGACAGTAAGCACACAAGACAATGAGCACACCGGACAGTGAGCACACAGTACAGTGAGCACACAGGACAGTGAGTACACAGGACAGTGAGCACACAGGACACAGGACACTGAGCACACAGGAGAGTGAGCACACAAGACACTGGACAGTGATCACAGGACTGGGAGCACAGGAGAGTGAGCCCACAGGACACGGGACAGTGAGCACACAGTACACTGAGCACACAGGACATGGGACAGTGAGCACAAGGGACAGTGAGCACACAGGACACAGGACAGTGAGCACAGGAGAGTGAGCACACGACACAGGACAGTGAACACACAGGACAGTAAGCACACAGGACAGTGAGCCCAGAGGACAGTGAGCACACAGGACACAGGACAGTGAGCACACAGGACAGTGAGCACACAGGACACGGGAAAGAGAGCACACAGGACAGTGAGCACACAGGACAGTGAGCACACAGGACAGTGAGCACACAGGACAATGAGCACACAGTACAGTGAGCACACAGGACAGTGAGCACACAGGACATTGAGCACAAGACACAGGACAGTGAGGACACAGGACAGAGTGGACAAAGGACAGTGAGCACACAGGACAGTGAGCACACAGGACAGTGAACACACAGGACAGTGAGCACACAGGACAAGGACAGTGAGAACACAGGACAGTGAGCACACAGGACAGTGAGCACACAGGACAGTGAGTACAACGGGCAGTGAGCACAAGATACAGGACTGTGAACACACAGGACAGTGAGCACACAGGACATTGTGCACAAGACACTGGACAGAGAGGACAGAGGACAGTGAGGACAAAGGACAGTGAGCACACAGGACAGTCAGCACACAGGACAGTCAGCACACAGGAAAAGGACAGTGAGAACCCAGGACAGTGAGCACGCAGGACAGTGAGCACAGGACAGTGAGTACAACGGGCAGTGAGCACAAGACACTGGAAACTGAGCACACAGGACAGTGAGCACACAGGACAGTGAGCACTCAGAACAGTGAGCACGCAAAACAGTGAGCACACAGGACAGTGTGCACACAGGACAGTGAGCACAAGACACCGGACACTGAGCATACAGGACAGTGAGCACACAGTACAGTGAGTACACAGGACAGTGAGGACACGGTACAGTGAGCACACGGGACAGGGAGCACATAGGACAGTGAGCACACAGGACAGTAAGCACACAGGACAATGAGCACACCGGACAGTGAGCACACAGTACAGTGAGCACACAGGACAGTGAGTACACAGGACAGTGAGCACACAGGACACAGGACACTGAGCACACAGGAGAGTGAGCACACAAGACACTGGACAGTGATCACAGGACTGTGAGCACAGGACAGTGAGCCCACAGGACACGGGACAGTGAGCACACAGTACAGTGAGCACACAGGACATGGGACAGTGAGCACAAAAGACAGTGAGCACACAGGACACAGGACAGTGAGCACAGGAGAGTGAGCACACGACACAGGACAGTGAACACACAGGACAGTAAGCACACAGGACAGTGAGCCCACAGGACAGTGAGCACACAGGACAGTGAGCACACAGGACACAGGAAAGAGAGCACACAGGACAGTGAGCACACAGGACAGTGAGCACACAGGACAGTGAGCACACAGGACAATGAGCACACAGGACAGTGAGCACACAGAACAGTGAGCACACAGGACATTGAGCACAAGACACAGGACAGTGAGGACACAGGACAGTGAGGACAAAGGACAGTGAGCACACAGGACAGTGAGCACACAGGACAGTGAACACACAGGACAGTGAGCACACAGGACAAGGACAGTGAGAACACAGGACAGTGAGCACACAGGACAGTGAGCACACAGGACAGTGAGTACAACGGGCAGTGAGCACAAGATACAGGACAGTGAGCACACAGGACAGTGAGCACACAGGACATTGTGTACAAGACACTGGACAGTGAGGACAGAGGACAGTGAGGACAAAGGACAGTGAGCACACAGGACAGTCAGCACACACGACAGTGAGCACACAGTACAGTGAGCACACAGGACAGTGAGTAAACAGGACAGTGAGCACACAGGACACAGGACACTGAGCACACAGGAGAGTGAGCACACAAGACACTGGACAGTGATCACAGGACTGTGAGCACAGGACAGTGAGCCCACAGGACACGGGACAGTGAGCACACAGTACAGTGAGCCCACAGGACACGGGAAAGAGAGCACACAGGACAGTGAGCACACAGGACAGTGAGCACACAGGACACAGGACACTGAGCACACAGGAGAGTGAGCACACAAGACACTGGACAGTGATCACAGGACTGTGAGCACAGGACAGTGAGCCCACAGGACACGGGACAGTGAGCACACAGTACAGTGAGCACACAGGACATGGGACAGTGAGCACAAGGGACAGTGAGCACACAGGACAGTGAGCACACAGGACAGTGAGCACACAGGACAATGAGCACACAGTACAGTGAGCACACAGGACAGTGAGCACACAGGACATTGAGCACAAGACACAGGACAGTGAGGACACAGGACAGTGAGGACAAAGGACAGTGAGGACAAAGGACAGTGAGCACACAGGACAGTGAGCACACAGGACAGTGAACACACAGGACAGTGAGTCCAACGGGCAGTGAGCACAAGATACAGGACTGTGAGCACACAGGACAGTGAGCCCACAGGACAGTGAGCACACAGGACACAGGACAGTGAGCACACAGGACAGTGAGCACACAGGACACGGGAAAGAGAGCACACAGGACAGTGAGCACACAGGACAGTGAGCACACAGGACAGTGAGCACACAGGACAATGAGCACAGAGTACAGTGAGCACACAGGACAGTGAGCACACAGGACATTGAGCACAAGACACAGGACAGTGAGGACACAGGACAGTGAGGACAAAGGACAGTGAGCACACAGGACAGTGAGCACACAGGACAGTGAACACACAGGACAGTGAGCACACAGGACAAGGACAGTGAGAACACAGGACAGTGAGCACACAGTACAGTGAGCACACAGGACAGTGAGTCCAAAGGGCAGTGAGCACAAGATACAGGACTGTGAGCACACAGGACAGTGAGCACACAGGACATTGTGCACAAGACACTGGACAGAGAGGACAGAGGACAGTGAGGACAAAGGACAGTGAGCACACAGGACAGTCAGCACACAGGACAGTCAGCACACAGGACAGTCAGCACACAGGACAAGGACAGTGAGAACACAGGACAGTGAGCACGCAGGACAGTGAGCACAGGACAGTGAGTACAACGGGCAGTGAGCACAAGACACTGGAAACTGAGAACACAGGACAGTGAGCACACAGGACAGTGAGCACACAGAACAGTGAGCACGCAGGACAGTGAGCACACAGGACAGTGAGCACACAGGACAGTGAGCACAAGACACCGGACACTGAGCATACAGGACAGTGAGCACACATTACAGTGAGTACTCAGGACAGTGAGGACACGGTACAGTGAGCACACGGGACAGGGAGCGCACAGGAGAGTGAGCACACAGGACAGTAAGCACACAGGACAATGAGCACACAGGACAGTGAGCACACAGTACAGTGAGCACACAGGACAGTGAGTACACAGGACAGTGAGCACACAGGACACAGGACACTGAGCACACAGGAGAGTGAGCACACAAGACACTGGACAGTGATCACAGGACTGTGAGCACAGGACAGTGAGCACACAGGACACGGGACAGTGAGCACACAGGACAGTGAGCACACAGGACAGTGAGCACACAGGACAGTGAGCACACAGTACAGTGAGCACGCAGGACAAAGGACAGTGAGCACACAGGACAGTGAGCACACAGGACAGTGAGCACAGGACAGTGAGCACACAGGACAGTGAGAACACAGGACAGTGAGCACACAGGACACAGGACAATGAGCACACCGGACAGTGAGCACACAGGACACAGGACAGTGAGCACACAGAACAGTGAGCACAGAACGGTGAGCACAGGACAGTGAGCACACAGGACAGTGAGCACACAGGACAGTGAGCACACAAGACACAGGATAGTGAGCAAACAGGACAGTGAGCACACAGGACACCGGAGAGTGGAGCAGGACAGTGAGCACACAGGACAGAGAGCACACATGAGAATAAGCACTTGGGACAGTGAGCACACGAGACAGTGAGCACACAGGACAGTGAGCAAACAGGACACAGTACAGTGAGCACCTGACAGTGAGCACATGACACAGGACAGTGAACACACAGGACAGGAAGCACACAGGACACGGGACAGTAAGCACACAAGATAGTGAGCACACAGGACATGGGACAGTGAGCACACAGGACACAGGACAGTAAGCACAGGACAGTGAATACACTAGACACAGGACAGTGAGCACACAGGACACAGGACACTGAGCACACAGGACAGTGAGCACACAAACACGGGACAGTGAGCACAGATGAGTGAGCACTGGAGACAGGACAGAGAACACACCGGACAGTGAGCACAAAGGACAGTGAGCACACAGGACAGTGAGCACGCAGGACAGTGCGCACAAGACACAGGACAGTGAGCACACAGGACAGTGAGCACACAGGACAGTGAGCACACAGGACAGTGAGCACACAGGACAGTGAGAACCCAGGGCATTGAGCACAAGACACAGGACAGTGAGGACAAAGGACAGTGAGCACACAGGACAGTGAGCACACAGGACATTGAGCACACAGGACAAGGACAGTGAGCACACAGGACAAGGACAGTGAGCACACAGGACAGTGAGCACACAGGACAGTGAGTACAACGGGCAGTGAGCACAAGACACAGGACAGTGAGCACACAGGACAGGGAGAAAACAGGACAGTGAGCACACAGGACAGTGAGCACACAGGACAGTGAGTACAAGACGCAGGACAATGAGCATACAGGACAGTGAGCACACTGTACAGTGAGCACACAGGACAGTGAGCACACGGGACAGTGAGCACACGGGAGAGTAAGCACACAGAACAGTGAGCACACAGGACAGTGAGCACACAGGACAGTGAGCACACAGGTCAGTGAGCACACAGTACAGTGAGCACACAGGACACAGGACACTGAGCACACAGGACAGTGAGCACACAGGACACAGGACAGTGATCACAGGACAGTGAGCACAGGACAGTGGGCACACAGAACATGGGACAGTGAGCACACAGGACATTGAGCACACAGGACATGGGACAGTGCGCACACGGTACAGTGAGCACACAGGACACAGGACAGTGAGCACAGGACAGTGAGCACACGACACAGGACAGAGAACACACAGGCAGTAAACACACAGGACAGTGAGCACACAGGACAGTGAGCACACAGGACACAGGACAGTGAGCACACAGGACAGTGAGCACACAGGACAGTGAGCACAGGAAAGTGAGCACAAAGGACAGTGCGAACACAGGACAGTGAGCACACAGGACAGTGAGCACACAGGACACAGGACAGTGAGCACACAGGACAGTGAGCACACAGGACACAGGACAGTGAGCACAGGACAGTGAGCACACAGGACACGGGACAGTGAGCACACAGGACTTTGAGCACACAGGACACAGGACAGTGAGCACACAGGACAGTGAGCACACAGGACAGTGAGCACAGACAGTGAGCACAGGACAGTGAGCACACGGGACAGTGAGCACAGGGGACACAGGACAGTGAGCACACATGACAGTGAGCACACAGGACAGTGAGCACAGGAGAGTGGGCACAGGACTGTGAATACACGCGACAGTGAACACACAGGACGGTGAGCACACAGGACACAGGACAGTGAGCACACAGGACAGTGAGGACACAGGACACAGGACAGTGAGCACACATAACACGGTACAGTGAGCACACAGGACAGTGAGCACACAGGACATGGGACAGTGAGCACACAGGACATGGGACAGTGAGCACACGGGACAGTGAGCACACAGAACACAGGACAGTGAGCACACAGGACAGTCAGCACACAGGACAGTCAGCACACAGGACAAGGACAGTGAGAACCCAGGACAGTGAGCACGCAGGACAGTGAGCACAGGACAGTGAGTACAACGGGCAGTGAGCACAAGACACTGGAAACTGAGCACACAGGACAGTGAGCACACAGGACAGTGAGCACTCAGAACAGTGAGCAAGCAAAACAGTGAGCACACTGGACAGTGTGCACACAGGACAGTGAGCACAAGACACCGGACACTGAGCATACAGGACAGTGAGCACACAGTACAGTGAGTACACAGGACAGTGAGGACACGGTACAGTGAGCACACGGGACAGGGAGCACATAGGACAGTGAGCACACAGGACAGTAAGCACACAGGACAATGAGCACACCGGACAGTGAGCACACAGTACAGTGAGCACACAGGACAGTGAGTACACAGGACAGTGAGCACACAGGACACAGGACACTGAGCACACAGGAGAGTGAGCACACAAGACACTGGACAGTGATCACAGGACTGTGAGCACAGGACAGTGAGCCCACAGGACACGGGACAGTGAGCACACAGTACAGTGAGCACACAGGACATGGGACAGTGAGCACAAAAGACAGTGAGCACACAGGACACAGGACAGTGAGCACAGGAGAGTGAGCACACGACACAGGACAGTGAACACACAGGACAGTAAGCACACAGGACAGTGAGCCCACAGGACAGTGAGCACACAGGACAGTGAGCACACAGGACACGGGAAAGAGAGCACACAGGACAGTGAGCACACAGGACAGTGAGCACACAGGACAGTGAGCACACAGGACAATGAGCACACAGGACAGTGAGCACACAGGATAGTGAGCACACAGGACATTGAGCACAAGACACAGGACAGTGAGGACACAGGACAGTGAGGACAAAGGACAGTGAGCACACAGGACAGTGAGCACACAGGACAGTGAACACACAGGACAGTGAGCACACAGGACAAGGACAGTGAGAACACAGGACAGTGAGCACACAGGACAGTGAGCACACAGGACAGTGAGTACAACGGGCAGTGAGCACAAGATACAGGACAGTGAGCACACAGGACAGTGAGCACACAGGACATTGTGTACAAGACACTGGAAAGTGAGGACAGAGGACAGTGAGGACAAAGGACAGTGAGCACACAGGACAGTCAGCACACACGACAGTGAGCACACAGTACAGTGAGCACACAGGACAGTGAGTAAACAGGACAGTGAGCACACAGGACACAGGACACTGAGCACACAGGAGAGTGAGCACACAAGACACTGGACAGTGATCACAGGACTGTGAGCACAGGACAGTGAGCCCACAGGACACGGGACAGTGAGCACACAGTACAGTGAGCACACAGGACATGGGACAGTGAGCACAAGGGACAGTGAGCACACAGGACAGTGAGCACACAGGACAGTGAGCACACAAGACACAGGATAGTGAGCAAACAGGACAGTGAGCACACAGGACACCGGAGAGTGGAGCAGGACAGTGAGCACACAGGACAGAGAGCACACATGAGAATAAGCACTTGGGACAGTGAGCACACGAGACAGTGAGCACACAGGACAGTGAGCAAACAGGACACAGTACAGTGAGCACCTGACAGTGAGCACATGACACAGGACAGTGAACACACAGGACAGGAAGCACACAGGACACGGGACAGTAAGCACACAAGATAGTGAGCACACAGGACATGGGACAGTGAGCACACAGGACACAGGACAGTAAGCACTGGACAGTGAATACACTAGACACAGGACAGTGAGCACACAGGACACAGGACACTGAGCACACAGGACAGTGAGCACACAAACACGGGACAGTGAGCACAGATGAGTGAGCACTGGAGACAGGACAGAGAACACACCGGACAGTGAGCACAAAGGACAGTGAGCACACAGGACAGTGAGCACGCAGGACAGTGCGCACAAGACACAGGACAGTGAGCACACAGGACAGTGAGCACACAGGACAGTGAGCACACAGGACAGTGAGCACACAGGACAGTGAGAACACAGGGCATTGAGCACAAGACACAGGACAGTGAGGACAAAGGACAGTGAGCACACAGGACAGTGAGCACACAGGACATTGAGCACACAGGACAAGGACAGTGAGCACACAGGACAAGGACAGTGAGCACACAGGACAGTGAGCACACAGGACAGTGAGCACACAGGACAGTGAGTACAACGGGCAGTGAGCACAAGACACAGGACAGTGAGCACACAGGACAGGGAGAAAACAGGACAGTGAGCACACAGGACAGTGAGCACACAGGACAGTGAGTACAAGACGCAGGACAATGAGCATACAGGACAGTGAGCACACTGTACAGTGAGCACACAGGACAGTGAGCACACGGGACAGTGAGCACACGGGAGAGTAAGCACACAGAACAGTGAGCACACAGGACAGTGAGCACACAGGACAGTGAGCACACAGGTCAGTGAGCACACAGTACAGTGAGCACACAGGACACAGGACAGTGAGCACACAGGACAGTGAGCACACAGGACACAGGACACTGAGCACACAGGACAGTGAGCACACAGGACACAGGACAGTGATCACAGGACAGTGAGCACAGGACAGTGGGCACACAGAACATGGGACAGTGAGCACACAGGACATTGAGCACACAGGACATGGGACAGTGCGCACACGGTACAGTGAGCACACAGGACACAGGACAGTGAGCACAGGACAGTGAGCACACGACACAGGACAGAGAACACACAGGCAGTAAACACACAGGACAGTGAGCACACAGGACAGTGAGCACACAGGACACAGGACAGTGAGCACACAGGACAGTGAGCACACAGGACAGTGAGCACAGGAAAGTGAGCACAAAGGACAGTGCGAACACAGGACAGTGAGCACACAGGACAGTGAGCACACAGGACACAGGACAGTGAGCACACAGGACAGTGAGCACACAGGACACAGGACAGTGAGCACAGGACAGTGAGCACACAGGACACGGGACAGTGAGCACACAGGACTTTGAGCACACAGGACACAGGACAGTGAGCACACAGGACAGTGAGCACACAGGACAGTGAGCACAGACAGTGAGCACAGGACAGTGAGCACACGGGACAGTGAGCACAGGGGACACAGGACAGTGAGCACACATGACAGTGAGCACACAGGACAGTGAGCACAGGAGAGTGGGCACAGGACTGTGAATACACGCGACAGTGAACACACAGGACGGTGAGCACACAGGACACAGGACAGTGAGCACACAGGACAGTGAGGACACAGGACACAGGACAGTGAGCACACATAACACGGTACAGTGAGCACACAGGACAGTGAGCACACAGGACATGGGACAGTGAGCACACAGGACATGGGACAGTGAGCACACGGGACAGTGAGCACACAGAACACAGGACAGTGAGCACACAGGACAGTCAGCACACAGGACAGTCAGCACACAGGACAAGGACAGTGAGAACCCAGGACAGTGAGCACGCAGGACAGTGAGCACAGGACAGTGAGTACAACGGGCAGTGAGCACAAGACACTGGAAACTGAGCACACAGGACAGTGAGCACACAGGACAGTGAGCACTCAGAACAGTGAGCAAGCAAAACAGTGAGCACACTGGACAGTGTGCACACAGGACAGTGAGCACAAGACACCGGACACTGAGCATACAGGACAGTGAGCACACAGTACAGTGAGTACACAGGACAGTGAGGACACGGTACAGTGAGCACACGGGACAGGGAGCACATAGGACAGTGAGCACACAGGACAGTAAGCACACAGGACAATGAGCACACCGGACAGTGAGCACACAGTACAGTGAGCACACAGGACAGTGAGTACACAGGACAGTGAGCACACAGGACACAGGACACTGAGCACACAGGAGAGTGAGCACACAAGACACTGGACAGTGATCACAGGACTGTGAGCACAGGACAGTGAGCCCACAGGACACGGGACAGTGAGCACACAGTACAGTGAGCACACAGGACATGGGACAGTGAGCACAAAAGACAGTGAGCACACAGGACACAGGACAGTGAGCACAGGAGAGTGAGCACACGACACAGGACAGTGAACACACAGGACAGTAAGCACACAGGACAGTGAGCCCACAGGACAGTGAGCACACAGGACAGTGAGCACACAGGACACGGGAAAGAGAGCACACAGGACAGTGAGCACACAGGACAGTGAGCACACAGGACAGAGAGCACACAGGACAATGAGCACACAGGACAGTGAGCACACAGGATAGTGAGCACACAGGACATTGAGCACAAGACACAGGACAGTGAGGACACAGGACAGTGAGGACAAAGGACAGTGAGCACACAGGACAGTGAGCACACAGGACAGTGAACACACAGGACAGTGAGCACACAGGACAAGGACAGTGAGAACACAGGACAGTGAGCACACAGGACAGTGAGCACACAGGACAGTGAGTACAACGGGCAGTGAGCACAAGATACAGGACAGTGAGCACACAGGACAGTGAGCACACAGGACATTGTGTACAAGACACTGGACAGTGAGGACAGAGGACAGTGAGGACAAAGGACAGTGAGCACACAGGACAGTCAGCACACACGACAGTGAGCACACAGTACAGTGAGCACACAGGACAGTGAGTAAACAGGACAGTGAGCACACAGGACACAGGACACTGAGCACACAGGAGAGTGAGCACACAAGACACTGGACAGTGATCACAGGACTGTGAGCACAGGACAGTGAGCCCACAGGACACGGGACAGTGAGCACACAGTACAGTGAGCACACAGGACATGGGACAGTGAGCACAAGGGACAGTGAGCACACAGGACAGTGAGCACACAGGACAGTGAGCACACAGGACAATGAGCACACAGTACAGTGAGCACACAGGACAGTGAGCACACAGGACATTGAGCACAAGACACAGGACAGTGAGGACACAGGACAGTGAGGACAAAGGACAGTGAGGAAAAAGGACAGTGAGCACACAGGACAGTGAGCACACAGGACAGTGAACACACAGGACAGTGAGTCCAACGGGCAGTGAGCACAAGATACAGGACTGTGAGCACACAGGACAGTGAGCCCACAGGACAGTGAGCACACAGGACACAGGACAGTGAGCACACAGGACACGGGAAAGAGAGCACACAGGACAGTGAGCACACAGGACAGTGAGCACACAGGACAGTGAGCACACAGGACAATGAGCACACAGGACAGTGAGCACACAGGACAGTGAGCACACAGGACATTGAGCACAAGACACAGGACAGTGAGGACACAGGACAGTGAGGACAAAGGACAGTGAGCACACAGGACAGTGAGCACACAGGACAGTGAACACACAGGACAGTGAGCACACAGGACAAGGACAGTGAGAACACAGGACAGTGAGCACACAGTACAGTGAGCACACAGGACAGTGAGTCCAAAGGGCAGTGAGCACAAGATACAGGACTGTGAGCACACAGGACAGTGAGCACACAGGACATTGTGCACAAGACACTGGACAGAGAGGACAGAGGACAGTGAGGACAAAGGACAGTGAGCACACAGGACAGTCAGCACACAGGACAGTCAGCACACAGGACAGTCAGCACACAGGACAAGGACAGTGAGAACACAGGACAGTGAGCACGCAGGACAGTGAGCACAGGACAGTGAGTACAACGGGCAGTGAGCACAAGACACTGGAAACTGAGAACACAGGACAGTGAGCACACAGGACAGTGAGCACGCAGAACAGTGAGCACGCAGGACAGTGAGCACACAGGACAGTGAGCACACAGGACAGTGAGCACAAGACACCGGACACTGAGCATACAGGACAGTGAGCACACATTACAGTGAGTACTCAGGACAGTGAGGACACGGTACAGTGAGCACACGGGACAGGGAGCGCACAGGAGAGTGAGCACACAGGACAGTAAGCACACAGGACAATGAGCACACAGGACAGTGAGCACACAGTACAGTGAGCACACAGGACAGTGAGTACACAGGACAGTGAGCACACAGGACACAGGACACTGAGCACACAGGAGAGTGAGCACACAAGACACTGGACAGTGATCACAGGACTGTGAGCACAGGACAGTGAGCACACAGGACACGGGACAGTGAGCACACAGGACAGTGAGCACACAGGACAGTGAGCACACAGGACAGTGAGCACACAGTACAGTGAGCACGCAGGACAAAGGACAGTGAGCACACAGGACAGTGAGCACACAGGACAGTGAGCACAGGACAGTGAGCACACAGGACAGTGAGAACACAGGACAGTGAGCACACAGGACACAGGACAATGAGCACACCGGACAGTGAGCACACAGGACACAGGACAGTGAGCACACAGAACAGTGAGCACAGACGGTGAGCACAGGACAGTGAGCACACAGGACAGTGAGCACACAGGACAGTGAGCACACAAGACACAGGATAGTGAGCAAACAGGACAGTGAGCACACAGGACACCGGAGAGTGGAGCAGGACAGTGAGCACACAGGACAGAGAGCACACATGAGAATAAGCACTTGGGACAGTGAGCACACGAGACAGTGAGCACACAGGACAGTGAGCAAACAGGACACAGTACAGTGAGCACCTGACAGTGAGCACATGACACAGGACAGTGAACACACAGGACAGGAAGCACACAGGACACGGGACAGTAAGCACACAAGATAGTGAGCACACAGGACATGGGACAGTGAGCACACAGGACACAGGACAGTAAGCACAGGACAGTGAATACACTAGACACAGGACAGTGAGCACACAGGACACAGGACACTGAGCACACAGGACAGTGAGCACACAAACACGGGACAGTGAGCACAGATGAGTGAGCACTGGAGACAGGACAGAGAACACACCGGACAGTGAGCACAAAGGACAGTGAGCACACAGGACAGTGAGCACGCAGGACAGTGCGCACAAGACACAGGACAGTGAGCACACAGGACAGTGAGCACACAGGACAGTGAGCACACAGGACAGTGAGCACACAGGACAGTGAGAACACAGGGCATTGAGCACAAGACACAGGACAGTGAGGACAAAGTACAGTGAGCACACAGGACAGTGAGCACACAGGACATTGAGCACAAAGGACAAGGACAGTGAGCACACAGGACAAGGACAGTGAGCACACAGGACAGTGAGCACACAGGACAGTGAGCACACAGGACAGTGAGTACAACGGGCAGTGAGCACAAGACACAGGACAGTGAGCACACAGGACAGGGAGAAAACAGGACAGTGAGCACACAGGACAGTGAGCACACAGGACAGTGAGTACAAGACGCAGGACAATGAGCATACAGGACAGTGAGCACACTGTACAGTGAGCACACAGGACAGTGAGCACACGGGACAGTGAGCACACGGGAGAGTAAGCACACAGAACAGTGAGCACACAGGACAGTGAGCACACAGGACAGTGAGCACACAGGTCAGTGAGCACACAGTACAGTGAGCACACAGGACACAGGACAGTGAGCACACAGGACAGTGAGCACACAGGACACAGGACACTGAGCACACAGGACAGTGAGCACACAGGACACAGGACAGTGATCACAGGACAGTGAGCACAGGACAGTGGGCACACAGAACATGGGACAGTGAGCACACAGGACATTGAGCACACAGGACATGGGACAGTGCGCACACGGTACAGTGAGCACACAGGACACAGGACAGTGAGCACAGGACAGTGAGCACACGACACAGGACAGAGAACACACAGGCAGTAAACACACAGGACAGTGAGCACACAGGACAGTGAGCACACAGGACACAGGACAGTGAGCACACAGGACAGTGAGCACACAGGACAGTGAGCACAGGAAAGTGAGCACAAAGGACAGTGCGAACACAGGACAGTGAGCACACAGGACAGTGAGCACACAGGACACAGGACAGTGAGCACACAGGACAGTGAGCACACAGGACACAGGACAGTGAGCACAGGACAGTGAGCACACAGGACATGGGACAGTGAGCACACAGGACTTTGAGCACACAGGACACAGGACAGTGAGCACACAGGACAGTGAGCACACAGGACAGTGAGCACAGACAGTGAGCACAGGACAGTGAGCACACGGGACAGTGAGCACAGGGGACACAGGACAGTGAGCACACATGACAGTGAGCACACAGGACAGTGAGCACAGGAGAGTGGGCACAGGACTGTGAATACACGCGACAGTGAACACACAGGACGGTGAGCACACAGGACACAGGACAGTGAGCACACAGGACAGTGAGGACACAGGACACAGGACAGTGAGCACACATAACACGGTACAGTGAGCACACAGGACAGTGAGCACACAGGACATGGGACAGTGAGCACACAGGACATGGGACAGTGAGCACACGGGACAGTGAGCACACAGAACACAGGACAGTGAGCACACAGGACAGTCAGCACACAGGACAGTGAGCAAAAAGGACAGTGAGCACACAGGACACAGGACAGTGAGCACAGGACAGTGAGCACACGAAACAGGACAGTGAACACACAGGACATTAAGCACACAGGACAGTGAGCACACAGGACAGTGAGCACACAGGACAGTGAGCACACAGGACACAGGACAGTGAGCACACAGGACAGTGAGCACACAGGACAGTGAGCACACAGGACACAGGACAGTGAGCACACTGGACAGTGAGCACACAGGACACTGAGCACAAAGGAGAGTAAGCACACAGGACACTGGACAGTGATCACAGGACAGTGAGCACAGGACAGGGAGCACACAGGACACGGGACAGTGAGCACACAGGACAGTGAGCACACAACACAGGACACAGGACAGTGAGCACACTACACAGGACAGTGAACACACAGGACAGTAAGCACACAGGACAGTGAGCACTCAGGACAGTGTGCACACAGGACAGTGGGCACACAGGACACAGGACAGTGAGCACCCAGGACAGTGAGCACACAGGACAGTGAGAACACAGTTCAGTGAGCACACAGGACAGTAAGCACACAGGACAGTGAGCACACAGGACAGTGAGCACACAGGATACAGGACAGTGTGCACACAGGACAGTGAGCACACAGGACACAGAACAGTGAGCACACAGAACAGTGAGCACAGAACAGTGAGCACAGGACAGTGAGCACACAGGACAGTGAGCACACAGGACAGTGAGCACACAGGACAGTAAGCACACAAGACACAGGATAGTGAGCAAACAGGACAGTGAGCACACAGGACAATGAGCACACAGGACATTAAGCACTCGGGACAGTGAGCACACGAGACAGTGAGCACACAGGACAGTGAGCACACAGGACAGTGAGCACACAGGACAGTGAGCACACAGGACAGTAAGCACACAGGACACAGGACATTGAACACACAGGACACAGGACAGTGACCACACAGGACACAGGACAGTGACCACAAGGACAGTGAGCACACAGGACACAGGACAGTGAGCACACTGGACAGTGAGCACACAGGACAGTGAGAACACAGGACAGTGAGCACACAGGACACAGGACAGTGAGCACACAGGACAGTGAGCACAGGACAGTGAGCACACAGGACAGTGAGCACACAGGACTGTGGGCACACAGGACACAGGACAGTGAGAACACAGGACAGTGAGCACACAGGACACAGGGGAGTGAGCGCACAGGACACCGTACAGGTGAGCACACAGGACAGTGAGAACAGGACAGAGAGCACACAGGACAATGAGCACACAGGACTCGGGACAGTGAGCACACAGGACAGTGAGCACACATGACAGTGAGCACACAGGACAATGAGTACAACGGGCAGTGAGCACAAGACAAAGGACAGTGAGCACACAGGACAGTGAGCACACAGGACAGTGAGAACACGGGACAGTGAGCACATAGGACAGTGAGCACAAGACAGAGGACAGTGAGCACACAGGACAGTGAGCACAAAGGACAGTGAGCACAGAGGACAGTGAGCACACAGGACAGTGAGCACACAGGACAGTGAGCACAAGACACAGGACAGTGAGCACACAGGACAGTGAGCACACAGGAAACTGAGCACACGGGATGGTGAGCACACGGGACAGTGAGCATAAGGACAGTGAGCACACAGGACAGTGAGCTCACAGGACAGTGAGCTCACAGGACAGTGAGCACACAGGACAGTGAGCACACAGGACAGTGAGAACACAGGACCGTGAGCACACAGGACACAGGACAGTGAGCACACAGGACAGTGAGCACACAGGTCAGTGAGCACACAGGACAGTGAGCACACAGGACACAGGACAGTGAGCACACAGGACAGTGAGCACACAGGACACAGGACACTGAGCACACAGGACAGTGAGCACACAGGACACAGGACAGTGATCACAGGACAGTGAGCACAGGACAGTGGGCACACAGAACACGGGACAGTGAGCACACAGGACATTGAGCACACAGGACATGGGACAGTGCGCACACGGGACAGTGAGCACACAGGACACAGGACAGTGAGCACAGGACAGTGAGCACACGACACAGGACAGTGAACACACAGGCAGTAAAAACACAGGACAGTGAGCACACAGGACAGTGAGCACACACAACAGTGAGCACACAGGACAGTGAGCACACAGGACAGTGAGCACAGGACACAGGACACTGAGCATACAGGACAGTGAGCACACAGGACAGTGAGCACACAGGACAGTGAGCCCACGGGACAGTGAGCACACAGGACAGAAAGCACACAGGACACAGGACAGTGAGCACACAGGACAGTGAGCACACAGGACACAGGACACTGAGCACACAGGACAGTGAGCACACAGGACACAGGACAGTGACCATAGGACAGTGCGCATAGGACAGTGAGCACACAGGACACGGGACAGTGAGCACACAGGACAGTGGGCACACAGGACATGGGACAGTGAGCACACGGGACAGTGAGCAAACAGGACACAGTACAGTGAGCACCTGACAGTGAGCACACGACACAGGACAGTGAACACACAGGACAGGAAGCACACAGGACACGGGACAGTAGGCACACAAGATAGTGAGCACACAGGACATGGGACAGTGAGCACACAGGACACAGGACAGTAAGCACAGGACAGTGAATACACTAGACACAGGACAGTGAGCACACAGGACACAGGACACTGAGCACACAGGACAGTGAGCACACAAACACGGGACAGTGAGCACAGGTGAGTGAGCACAGGAGACAGGACAGAGAACACACCGGACAGTGAGCACAAAGGACAGTGAGCACACAGAACAGTGAGCACGCAGGACAGTGTGCACAAGACACCGGACAGTGAGCACACAGGACAGTGAGCACACAGTACAGTGAGCACACAGGACAGTGAGCACACAGGACAGTGAGAACACAGGGCATTGAGCACAAGACACAGGACAGTGAGGACAAAGGACAGTGAGAACACAGGACAGTGAGCACACAGGACATTGAGCACACAGGACAAGGACAGTGAGCACACAGGACAAGGACAGTGAGCACACAGGACAGTGAGCCCACAGGACATGGGACAGTGAGCACACGGGACAGTGAGCAAACAGGACACAGTACAGTGAGCACCTGACAGTGAGCACACGACACAGGACAGTGAACACACAGGACAGGAAGCACACAGGACACGGGACAGTAGGCACACAAGATAGTGAGCACACAGGACATGGGACAGTGAGCACACAGGACACAGGACAGTAAGCACAGGACAGTGAATACACTAGACACAGGACAGTGAGCACACAGGACACAGGACACTGAGCACACAGGACAGTGAGCACACAAACACGGGACAGTGAGCACAGGTGAGTGAGCACAGGAGACAGGACAGAGAACACACCGGACAGTGAGCACAAAGGACAGTGAGCAAACAGGACAGTGAGCACGCAGGACAGTGCGCACAAGACACAGGACAGTGAGCACACAGGACAGTGAGCACATAGGACAGTGAGCACACAGGACAGTGAGCACACAGGACAGTGAGAACACAGGGCATTGAGCACAAGACACAGGACAGTGAGGACAAAGGACAGTGAGCACACAGGACAGTGAGCACACAGGACATTGAGCACACAGGACAAGGACAATGAGCACACAGGACAAGGACAGTGAGCACACAGGACAGTGAGCACACAGGACAGTGAGCACACAGGACAGTGAGTACAACGGGCAGTGAGCACAGGACACAGGACAGTGAGTACACAGGACAGGGAGCAAACAGGACAGTGAGCACACAGGACAGTGAGAACACAGGACAGTGAGTACAAGACGCAGGACACTGAGCATACAAGACAGTGAGCACACATGACAGTGAGCACACAGGACAGTGAGCACAGGAGAGTGGGCACAGGACAGTGAATACACGCGACAGTGAACACACAGGACGATGAGCACACAGGACACAGGACAGTGAGAACACAGGACAGTGAGGACACAGGACACAGGACAGTGAGCACACATGACACGGTACAGTGAGCACACAGGACAGTGAGCACACAGGACATGGGACAGTGAGCACACAGGACATGGGACAGTGAGCACACGGGACAGTGAGCACACAGAACACAAGACAGTGAGCACACAGGACAGTGAGCACACAGGACAGTGAGAAAAAAGGACAGTGAGCACACAGGACACAGGACAGTGAGCACAGGACAGTGAGCACACGAAACAGGACAGTGAACACACAGGACATTAAGCACACAGGACAGTGAGCACACAGGAGAGTGAGCACACAGGACAGTGAGCACACAGGACACAGGACAGTGAGCACACAGGACAGTGAGCACACAGGACAGTGAGCACACAGGACACAGGACAGTGAGCACACTGGACAGTGAGCACACAGGACACTGAGCACAAAGGAGAGTAAGCACACAGGACACTGGACAGTGATCACAGGACAGTGAGCACAGGACAGGGAGCACACAGGACACGGGACAGTGAGCACACAGGACAGTGAGCACACAGGACACAGGACAGTGAGCACAGGACAGTGAGCACACGACACAGGACAGTGAACACACAGGACAGTAAGCACACAGGACAGTGAGCACTCAGGACAGTGTGCACACAGGACAGTGGGCTCACAGGACACAGGACAGTGAGCACCCAGGACAGTGAGCACACAGGACAGTGAGAACACAGTTCAGTGAGCACACAGGACAGTGAGCACACAGGACAGTGAGCACACAGGATACAGGACAGTGAGCACACAGGACAGTGAGCACACAGGACACAGAACAGTGAGCACACAGAAGAGTGAGCACAGAACAGTGAGCACAGGACAGTGAGCACACAGGACAGTGAGCACACAGGACAGTGAGCACACAGGACATTGAGCACACAAGACACAGGATAGTGAGCAAACAGGACAGTGAGCACACAGGACAATGAGCACACAGGACATTAAGCACTCGGGACAGTGAGCACACGGGACAGTGAGCACACAGGACAGTGAGCACACAGGACACAGGACATTGACCACACAAGACACAGGACAGTGACCACACAGGACACAGGACAGTGACCACAAGGACAGTGAGCACACAGGACACAGGACAGTGAGCACACTGGACAGTGAGCACACAGGACAGTGAGCACACAGGACAGTGAGCACACAGGACACAGGACAGTGAGCACACTGGACAGTGAGCACAGGACAGTGAGCACACAGGACAGTGAGCACACAGGACTGTGGGCACACAGGACACAGGACAGTGAGAACACAGGACAGTGAGCACACAAGACACAGGGGAGTGAGCGCACAGGACACCGTACAGTGAGCACACAGGACAGTGAGAACAGGACAGAGAGCACACAGGACAATGAGCACACAGGACTCCGGACAGTGAGCAACACAGGACAGTGAGCACACAGGACATGGGACAGTGAGAACACAGGACACGGGACAGTGAGCTCATGGGAAAGTGAACACACAGAACACAGGACAGAGAGCACACAGGACAGTGAGCACACAGGACAGTGAGCACAGGACAGTGAGCACACAGGACAGTATGCACACAGGACAATGAGTACAACGGTCAGTGAGCACAAGACAAAGGACAGTGAGCTCACAGGACAGTGAGCACACAGGACAGTGAGAACACAGGACAGTGAGCACATAGGACAGTGAGCACAAGACACAGGACAGTGAGCACACAGGACAGTGAGCACAAAGGACAGTGAGCACACAGGACACAGGACACTGAGCACACAGGACAGTGAGCACACAGGACAGTGAGCACAAGACACAGGACAGTGAGCACACAGGACAGTGAGCACACAGGACAGTGAGCACACGGGACAGTGAGCATAAGGACAGTGAGCACACAGGACAGTGAGTATACAGGACAGTGAGCTCACAGGACAGTGAGCACACAGGACAGTGAGCACACAGGACAGTGAGCACACAGGACACAGGACAGTGAGCAAAGGACAGTGAGCACACAGTACACATGACAGTGAGCACAGGATACAGGACAGTGAGCACACAGGACAGTGAATACACTGGACACAGGACAGGGAGCACACAGGACACAGGACAGTAAGCAAACAGGACAGTGAGCACATAGGACATGGGACAGTGAGCACATAGGACATGGGACAGTGAGCACACAGGACACCGGACAGTGAGCACAGGACAGTGAGCACAGGAGACAGGACAGTGAACACACAAGACAGTGAGCGCAAAGGACAGTGAGCACACAGGACAGTGAGCACCCAGGACAGTGAGTACATAGGACAGTTAGCACAAGACACAGGACAGTGAGCACACAGGACAGTGAGCACAAAGGACAGTGAGCACAGAGGACAGTGAGCACACAGGCCAGTGAGCACACAGGGCAGTGAGCACACGGGACAGTGAGCACAGGAGAGTGGGCACAGGACAGTGAAAACACGCGACTGTGAACACAGAGGACGGTGAGTACACAGGACACAGGACAGTGAGCACACAGGACAGTGAGGACAAAGGACACAGGACAGTGAGCACACATGACACGGTACAGTGAGCACACAGGACAGTGAGCACACAGGACAGTGAGCACAGAGGACAGTGAGCACACAGGACAGTGAGCACACAGGACAGTGAGCACAAGACACAGGACAGTGAGCACACAGGACAGTGAGCACACAGGACACTGAGCACACGGGACAGTGAGCACACGGGACAGTGAGCATAAGGACAGTGAGCACACAGGACAGTGAGCTCACAGGACAGTGAGCACATGGGACAGTGAGCACACGGGACAGTGAGCACAAAGGACAGTGAGCACACAGGACAGTGAGCACACAGGTCACTGAGCACACAGGACAGTGAGCACACAGGACACAGGACAGTGAGCACACAGGACAGTGAGCACACAGGACACAGGACACTGAGCACACAGGACAGTGAGCACACAGGACACAGGACAGTGATCACAGGACAGTGAGCACAGGACAGTGGGCACACAGAATACGGGACAGTGAGCACACAGGACATTGAGCACACAGGACATGGGACAGTGCGCACACGGGACAGTGAGCACACAGGACACAGGACAGTGAGCACAGGACAGTGAGCACACGACACAGGACAGTGAACACACAGGCAGTAAACACACAGGACAGTGAGCACACAGGACAGTGAGCACACACAACAGTGAGCACACAGGACAGTGAGCACACAGGACAGTGAGCACAAGACACAGGACACTGAGCATACAGGACAGTGAGCACACAGGACAGTGAGCACACAGGACAGTGAGCACACGGGACAGTGAGCACACAGGACAGAAAGCAAACAGGACACAGGACAGTGAGCACACAGGACAGTGAGCACACAGGACACAGGACACTGAGCACACAGGACAGTGAGCACACAGGACAAAGGACAGTGACCATAGGACAGTGAGCACAGGACAGTGAGCACACAAGACACGGGACAGTGAGCACACAGGACAGTGAGCCCACAGGACATTGGACAGTGAGCACACGGGACAGTGAGCAAACAGGACACAGTACAATGAGCACCTGACAGTGAGCACAGGACACAGGACAGGAAAGACACAGGACAGGAAGCACACAGGACACGGGACAGTAGGCACACAAGATAGTGAGCACACAGGACATGGGACAGTGAGCACACAGGTCACCGGACAGTGAGCACAGGACAGTGAATACACTAGACACAGGACAGTGAGCACACAGGACACAGGACACTGAGCACACAGTAGAGTGAGCACACAGGACACGGGACAGTGAGCACAGAGGACAGTGAGCACACAGGACATGGGAAAGTGAGCACACAGGACACAGGACAGTTAGCACAGGAGAGTGAGCACAGGAGACAGGACAGAGAACACACAGGACTATGAGCACAAAGGACAGTGAGCACACAGGACAGTGAGCACAAAGGAGAGTGAGCACACAGGACACCGGACAGTGAGCACACAGGACAGTGAGCACACAGGACAGTGAGCACACAGGACAGTGCGCACAAGACACAGGACAGTGAGCACACAGGACAGTGAGCTCACAGGACAGTGAGTACAAGACACAGGACACTGAGCATACAGGAAAGAGAGCACACTGTACAGTGAGCACAGAGGACAGTAAGCACACGGGAGAGTAAGCACACAGAACAGTTCACACAGGACAGTGAGCACACAGGACAGTGAGCACACAGGGGAGTGAGCACACAGGACAAGGACAGTGAGCACACAGGACAGTGAGCACACAGGACAGTGAGCACACAGGACAGTGAGTACAACGGGCAGTGAGCACAAGACACAGGACAGTGAGCACACAGGACAGGGAGCAAACAGGACAGTGAGCACACAGGACAGTGAGCTCACAGGACAGTGAGTACAAGACACAGGACACTGAGCATACAGGACAGAGAGCACACTGTACAGTGAGCACAGAGGACAGTGAGCACACGGGAGAGTAAGCACACAGAACAGTTCACACAGGACAGTGAGCAAACAGGACAGTGAGCACACAGGTCAGTGAGCACACAGGACAGTGAGCACACAGGACAGTGAGCACACAGGACACAGGACACTGAGCACACAGGACAGAGAGCACACAGGACACAGGACAGTGATCCCAGGACAGTGAGCACAGGACAGTGGGCACACAGAACACGGGACAGTGAGCACACAGGACATTGAGCACACAGGACATGGGACAGTGCGCACACGGTACATTGAGCACACAGGACACAGGACAGTGAGCACAGGACAGTGAGCACACGACACAGGACAGTGAACACACAGGCAGTAAACACACAGGACAGTGAGCACACAGGACAGTGAGCACACAGGACAGTGAGCACACAGGACAATGAGCACAGGACAGGGAGCACACAGGACAGTGCAAACACAGGACATTGAGCACACAGGAGAGTGAGCACACAGGACACAGGACAGTGAGCACACAGGACAGTGAGCACACAGGACACAGGACAGTGAGCACAGGACAGTGAGCACACAGGACACGGGACAGTGAGCACACAGGACTTTGAGCACACAGGACACAGGATAGTGAGCACACAGGACAGTGAGCACACAGGACAGTGAGCAAAGGACAGTGAGCACAGGACAGTGAGCACACGGGACAGTGAGCACACAGGACACAGGACAGTGAGCACACATGACAGTGAGCACACAGGACAGTGAGTACAGGAGAGTGGGAACAGGACAGTGAATACACGCGACAGTGAACACACAGGACTGTGAGCACACAGGACACAGGACAGGGAGCACACAAGACAGTGAGGACACAGGACACAGGACAGTGAGCACACATGACACGGTACAGTGAGCACACAGGACAGTGAGCACACAGGACATGGGACAGTGAGCACACAGGACATGGGACAGTCAGCACACTGGACAGTGAGCACACAGAACACAGGACAGTGAGCACACAGGACAGTGAGCACACAGGACAGTGAGCAAAAAGGACAGTGAGCACACAGAAGAGTAAGGACACAGAACACAGTACAGTGAGCACACAGGACAGTGAGCACACAGGACAGTGAGCACACAGGACACAGGACAGTGAGCACAGGACAGTGAGCACACGAAACAGGACAGTGAACACACAGGACATTAAGCACACAGGACACTGAGCACACAGGACAGTGAGCACACAGGACAGTGAGCACACAGGACACAGGACAGTGAGCACACAGGACAGTGAGCACACAGGACGCAGGACAGTGAGCACACTGGACAGTGAGCAAACAGGACACTGAGCACACAGGAGAGTGAGCACACAGGACACTGGACAGTGATCACAGGACAGTGAGCACAGGACAGTGAGCACACGACACAGGACAGTGAACACACAGGACAGTAAGCACACAGTACAGTGAGCACACAGGACAGTGAGCACAGGACCGTGAGCACACAGGACAGTGAGAACACAGGACAGTGAGCACACAGGACAGTGAGCACACAGGACAGTGAGCACACAGGACAGTGAGCACACAGGACACAGGACAGTGAGCACACAGGACAGTGAGCACACAGGACACAGGACAGTGAGGACACAGAACAGTGAGCACAGAACAGTGAGCACAGGACAGTGAGCACACAGGACAGTGAGCACACAGGACAGTGAGCACACAGGACAGTGAGCACACAAGACACAGGATAGTGAGCAAACAGGACATGAGCACACAGGACAGTGAGCACACAGGACAGTAAGCACTTGGGACAGTGAGCACACGAGACAGTGAGCACACAGGACAGTGAGCACACAGGAGAGTGAGCACACAGGACAGTGAGCACACAGGACACAGGACATTGACCACACAGGACACAGGACAGTGACCACACAGGACACAGGACAGTGACCACAAGGACAGTGAGCTCACAGGACACAGGACAGTGAGCACACTGGACAGTGAGCACACAGGACACTGAGCACACAGGACAGTGAGCACAGGACACAGGACAGTGTGCCCACAGGACAGTGGGCACACAGGACAATGAGTACAACGGGCAGTGAGCACAAGACAAAGGACAGTGAGCTCACAGGACAGTGAGCACACAGGACAGTGAGAACACAAAACAGTGAGCACATAGGACAGTGAGCACAAGACACAGGACAGTGAGCACACAGGACAGTGAGAACACAGGACACGGAACAGTGAGCACACAGGACAGTGAGCACACAGGACATGGGACAGTGAGCACACAGGACACAGGACAGTGAGCACAGGAGAGTGAACACAGGAGACAGGACAGAGAACACACAGGACTATGAGCACAAAAGACAGTGAGCACACAGAACAGTGAGCACACAGGAGAGTGAGCACACAGGACACCGGACAGTGAGCACACAGGACAGTGAGCACACAGGACAGTGAGCACACAGGACAGTGAGCACACAGGACAGTGAGCACACAGGACAGTGAGAACACAGGGCATTGAGCACAAGACACAGGACAGTGAGGACAAAGGACAGTGAGCACACAGGACAGTGAGCACACAGGACTGTGAGCACACAGGACAAGGACAGTGAGCACACAGGACAGTGAGTACAACGGGCAGTGAGCACAAGACACAGGACAGTGAGCACACAGGACAGTGAGCACACAGGAGAGTGAGTACAAGACACAGGACACTGAGCATACAGGACAGTGAGCACACTGTACAGTGAGCACACAGGACAGTGAGCACACGGGACAGTGAGCACACGGGATAGTAAGCACACAGAACAGTGAGCACACAGGACAGAGAGCACACAGGACATAGGACACTGAGCAAAGGACAGTGAGCACACAGGACACAGGACAGTGATCACAGGACAGTGAGCACAGGACAGTGGGCACACAGAACACGGGACAGTGAGCACACAGGACAGTGAGCACACAGGTCAGTGAGCACACAGGACAGTGAACACAGGACAGTGAGCACACAGGACACAGGACACTGAGCACACAGGACTGTGAGCACACAGGCACAGGACAGTGATCACAGGACAGTGAGCACAGGACAGTGGGCACACAGAACACGGGACAGTGAGCTCACAGGACATTGAGCACACAGGACATGGGACAGTGCGCACACGGTACAGTGAGCACACAGGACACAGGACAGTGAGCACAGGACAGTGAGCACACGACACAGGACAGTGAACACACAGGCAGTAAACACACAGGACAGTTAGCACACAGGACAGTGAGCACACAGGACAGTGAGCACACAGGACACAGGACAGTGAGCACACAGGACAGTGAGCACACTGGACAGTGAGCACACAGGACAGTGAGCACAGGACAGTGAGCACACAGGACAGTGCGAACACAGGACAGTGAGCACACAGGAGAGTGAGCACACAGGAAACAGGACAGTGAGCACACAGGACTTTGAGCACACAGGACACAGGACAGTGAGCACACAGGACAGTGAGCACACAGGACAGTGAGCACAGGACAGTGAACACAGGACAGTGAGCACACGGGACAGTGAGCACACAGGACACAGGACAGTGAGCACACAGGAATTTGAGCACACAGGACACAGGACAGTGAGCACACAGGACAGTGAGCACACAGGACAGTGAGCACAGGACAGTGAGCACAGGACAGTGAGCACATGGGACAGTGGGCACACAGGACACAGGACAGTGGGCACACATGACAGTGAGCACACAGGACAGTGAGCACAGGAGAGTGGGCACAGGACAGTGAATACACGCGACAGTGAACACACAGGACGGTGAGCACACAGGACAGTGCGAACACAGGACAGTGAGCACACAGGAGAGTGAGCACACAGGACACAGGACAGTGAGCACACAGGACTTTGAGCACACAGGACACAGGACAGTGAGCACACAGGACAGTGAGCACACAGGACAGTGAGCACAGGACAGTGAGCACAGGACCGTGAGCACACGGGACAGTGAGCACACAGGACACTGGACAGTGATCACAGGACAGTGAGCACAGGACAGTGAGCACACGAAACAGGACAGTGAACACACAGGACAGTAAGCACACAGGACAGTGAGCACTCAGGACAGTGTGCACACAGGACAGTGGGCACACAGGACAGTGGGCACACAGGACACAGGACAGTGAGCACACAGGACAGTGAGCACAGGACAGTGAGCACACAGGACAGTGAGCACACAGGACAGTGAGCACACAGGACAGTGAGCACACAGGACACAGGACAGTGAGCACAGGACAGTGAGCACACAAAACAGGACAGTGAACACACTGGACATTAAGCACACAGGACAGTGAGCACACAGGACAGTGAGCACACAGGACAGTGAGCACACAGGACACAGGACAGTGAGCACACAGGACAGTGAGCACACAGGACACAGGACAGTGAGCACACTGGACAGTGATCACACAGGACACTGAGCACACAGGAGAGTGAGCACACAGGACACTGGACAGTGATCACAGGACAGTGAGCACTGGACAGTGAGCACACGACACAGGACAGTGAACACACAGGACAGTAAGCACACAGGACAGTGAGCACACAGGACAGTGAGCACAGGACAGTGAGCACACAGGACAGTGAGAACACAGGACAGTGAGCACACAGGACAGTGAGCACACAGGACAGTGAGCACACAGGACACAGGACAGTGAGCACACAGGACAGTGAGCACACAGGACACAGGACAGTGAGGACACAGAACAGTGAGCACAGAACAGTGAGCACAGGACAGTGAGCACACAGGACAGTGAGCACACAGGACAGTGAGCACACAGGACAGTGAGCACACAAGACACAGGATAGTGAGCAAACAGGACATGAGCACACAGGACAGTGAGCACACAGGACAGTAAGCACTCGGGACAGTGAGCACACGAGACAGTGAGCACACAGGACAGTGAGCACACAGGAGAGTGAGCACACAGGACAGTGAGCACACAGGACACAGGACATTGACCACACAGGACACAGGACAGTGACCACACAGGACACAGGACAATGACCACAAGGACAGTGAGCACACAGGACACAGGACAGTGAGCACACTGGACAGTGAGCACACAGGACAGTGAGCACACAGGACAGTGAGCACAGGACACAGGACAGTGTGCACACAGGACAGTGGGCACACAGGACAATGAGTACAACGGGCAGTGAGCACAAGACAAAGGACAGGGAGCTCACAGGACAGTGAGCACACAGGACAGTGAGAACACAGGACAGTGAGCACATAGGACAGTGAGCACAAGACACAGGACAGTGAGCACACAGGACAGTGAGAACACAGGAAACGGAAGAGTGAGCACACAGGACAGTGAGCACACAGGACATGGGACAGTGAGCACACAGGACACAGGACAGTGAGCACAGGAGAGTGAGCACAGGAGACAGGACAGAGAACACACAGGACTATGAGCACAAAGGACAGTGAGCACACAGGACAGTGAGCACACAGGAGAGTGAGGACAAAGGACACCGGACAGTGAGCACAAAGGACAGTGAGCACACAGGACAGTGCGCACAAGACACAGGACAGTGAGCACACAGGACAGTGAGCACACAGGACAGTGAGAACACAGGACAGTGAGCACACAGGACAGTGAGAACACAGGGCATTGAGCACAAGACACAGGACAGTGAGGACAAAGGACAGTGAGCACACAGGACAGTGAGCACACAGGACAGTGAGCACACAGGACAAGGACAGTGAGCACACAGGACAGTGAGCACACAGGAGAGTGAGCACACAGGACAGTGAGTACAACGGGCAGTGAGCACAAGACACAGGACAGTGAGCACACAGGACAGTGAGCACACAGGAGAGTGAGTACAAGACACAGGACACTGAGCATACAGGACAGTGAGCACACTGTACAGTGAGCACACAGGACAGTGAGCACACGGGACAGTGAGCACACGGGAGAGTAAGCACACAAAACAGTGAGCACACAGGACAGTGAGCACACAGGACAGTGAGCACACAGGTCAGTGAGCACACAGGACAGTGAGCACACAGGACAGTGAGCACACAGGACAAAGGACACTGAGCACACAGGACAGTGAGCACACAGGACACAGGACAGTGATCACAGGACAGTGAGCACAGGACAGTGGGCACACAGAACACGGGACAGTGAGCACACAGGACATTGAGCACACAGGACATGGGACAGTGCGCACACGGTACAGTGAGCATACAGGACACAGGACAGTGAGCACAGGACAGTGAGCACACGACACAGGACAGTGAACACACAGGCAGTAAACACACAGGACAGTGAGCACACAGGACAGTGAGCACACAGGACAGTGAGCACAGAGGACACAGGACAGTGAGCACACAGGACAGTGAGCACACAGGACAGTGAGCACACAGGACAGTGAGCACACAGGACAGTGAGCACAGGACAGTGAGCACACAGGACAGTGCGAACACAGGACAGTGAGCACACAGGAGAGTGAGCACACAGGACACAGGACAGTGAGCACACAGGACTTTGAGCACACAGGACAAAGGACAGTGAGCACACAGGACAGTGAGCACAGGACAGTGAGCACACAGGACACAGGACAGTGAGCACACAGGACTTTGAGCACACAGGACAAAGGACAGTGAGCACACAGGACAGTGAGCACACAGGACACAGGACAGTGAGCACACAGGATTTGAGCACACAGGACACAGGACAGTGAGCACACAGGACAGTGAGCACACAGGACAGTGAGCACAGGACAGTGAGCACATGGGACAGTGAGCACACAGGACACAGGACAGTGAGGACACATGACAGTGAGCACACAGGACAGTGAGCACAGGAGAGTGGGCACAGGACAGTGAATACACACGACAGTGAACACGCAGGACGGGGAGCACACAGGACAGTGCGAACACAGGACAGTGAGCACACAGGAGAGTGAGCACACAGGACACAGGACCGTGAGCACACAGGACTTTGAGCACACAGGACACAGGACAGTGAGCACACAGGACAGTGAGAACACAGGACAGTGAGCACAGGACAGTGAGCACAGGACAGTGAGCACACGGGACAGTGAGCACACAGGACACAGGACAGTGAGCACACAGGAATTTGAGCACACAGGACACAGGACAGTGAGCACACAGGAGAGTGAGCACACAGGACAGTGAGCACACAGGACAGTGAGCACAGGACAGTGAGCACACAGGACAGTGCGAACACAGGACAGTGAGCACACAGGAGAGTGAGCACACAGGACACAGGACAGTGAGCACACAGGACTTTGAGCACACAGGGCAAAGGACAGTGAGCACAAAGGACAGTGAGCACAGGACAGTGAGCACACAGGACACAGGACAGTGAGCACACAGGACTTTGAGCACACAGGACAAAGGACAGTGAGCACACAGGACAGTGAGCACACAGGACACAGGACAGTGAGCACATAGGATTTGAGCACACAGGACACAGGACAGTGAGCACACAGGACAGTGAGCACAGGACAGTGAGCACATGGGACAGTGAGCACACAGGACACAGGACAGTGAGGACACATGACAGTGAGCACACAGGACAGTGAGCACAGGAGAGTGGGCACAGGACAGTGAATACACACGACAGTGAACACACAGGACGGGGAGCACACAGGACAGTGCGAACACTGGACAGTGAGCACACAGGAGAGTGAGCACACAGGACACAGGACCGTGAGCACACAAGACTTTGAGCACACAGGACACAGGACAGTGAGCACACAGGACAGTGAGAACACAGGACAGTGAGCACAGGACAGTGAGCACAGGACAGTGAGCACACGGGACAGTGAGCACACAGGACACAGGACAGTGAGCACACAGGACTTTGAGCACACAGGACACAGGACAGTGAGCACACAGGACAGTGAGCACACAGGACAGTGAGCACAGGACAGTGAGCACAGGACAGTGAGCACATGGGACAGTGAGCACACAGGACACAGGACAGTGAGCACACATGACAGTGAGCACACAGGACAGTGAGCACAGGAGAGTGGGCACAGGACCGTGAATACACGCGACAGTGAACACACAGGACGTTGACCACACAGGACACAGGACATTGAGCACACAGGACAGTGAGGACACAGGACACAGGACAGTGAGCACACATGACACGGTACAGTGAGCACACAGGACAGTGAGCACACAGGACATGGGACAGTGAGCACACAGGACATGGGACAGTCAGCACACGGGACAGTGAGCACACAGAACACAGGACAGTGAGCACACAGGACAGTGAGCACACAGGACAGTGAGCGAAAAGGACAGTGAGCTCACAGAAGAGTAAGGACACAAAACACAGTACAGTGAGCACACAGGACAGTGAGCACACAGGACAGTGAGCACACAGGACACAGGACAGTGAGCAGAGGACAGTGAGCACACGAAACAGGACAGTGAACACACAGGACATTAAGCACACTGGACAGTGAGCACACAGGACATTGAGCACACAGGACACAGGACAGTGAGCACACTGGACAGTGAGCACACAGGACACTGAGCACACAGGAGAGTGAGCACACAGGACACTGGACAGTGATCACAGGACAATGAGCACAGGACAGTGAGCACACGACACAGGACAGTGAACACACAGGACAGTAAGCACACAGGACAGTGAGCACTCAGGACAGTGTGCACACAGAACAGTGGGCACACAGGACACAGGACAGTGAGCAAACAGGACAGTGAGCACAGGACAGTGAGCACACAGGACAGTGAAAACACAGGACAGTGAGCACACAGGACAGTGAGCACACAGGAGAGTGAGCACACAGGACACAGGACAGTGAGCACACAGGACAGTGAGTACACAGGACACAGGACAGTGAGCACACAGAACAGTGAGCACAGGACAGTGAGCACACAGGACAGTGAGCACACAGGACAGTGAGCACACAGGACAGTGAGCACACAAGACACAGGATAGTGAGCAAACAGGACAGTGAGCACACAGGACAGTGAGCACACAGGACAGTAAGCACTCGGGACAGTGACCTCACGAGACAGTGAGCACACAGGACAGTGAGCACACAGGACAGTGAGCACACAAGTCACAGGATAGTGAGCAAACAGGACAGTGAGCACACAGTACAGTGAGCACACAGGACAGTAAGCACTGGGGACAGTGAGCTCACGAGACATTGAGCACACAGGACAATGAGCACACAGAACAGTGAGCACACAGGACAGTGAGCACACAGGACACAGGACATTGACCACACAGGACACAGGACAGTGACCACACAGGACACAACAGTGACCACAAGGACAGTGAGCACACAGGACACAGGACAGTGAGCACACTGGACAGTGAGCACACAGGACAGTGAGCACACAGGACAGTGAGCACAGGACACAGGACAGTGTGCACACAGGACAGTGGGCACACAGGACAATGAGTACAACGGGCAGTGAGCACAAGACAAAGGACAGTGAGCTCACAGGACAGTGAGCTAGAGGACAGTGAGAACACAGGACAGTGAGCACATAGGACAATGAGCACAAGACACAGGACAGTGAGCACACAGGACAGTGAGCACAAAGGACAGTGAGCACACAGGACAGTGAGCACACAAGACAGTGAGCACACAAGACAGTGAGCACAAGACACAGGACAGTGAGCACACAGGACAGTGAGCACACAGGACAATGAGCACAGGGGACAGTGAGCACACGGGACAGTGAGCATAAGGACAATGAGCACACAGGACAGTGAGTATACAGGACAGTGAGCTCACAGGACAGTGAGCACACAGGACTGTGAACACACAGGACAGTGAGCACAGGACACAGGACAGTGTGCACACAGGACAGTGGGCACACAGGACAATGAGTACAACGGGCAGTGAGCACAAGACAAAGGACAGTGAGCTCACAGGACAGTGAGCTAGAGGACAGTGAGAACACAGGACAGTGAGCACATAGGACAGTGAGCACAAGACACAGGACAGTGAGCACACAGGACAGTGAGCACAAAGGACAGTGAGCACAGAGGACAGTGAGCACACAGGACAGTGAGCACACAGGACAGTGAGCACACAAGACAGTGAGCACAAGACACAGGACAGTGAGCACACAGGACAGTGAGCACACAGGACAGTGAGCACACGGGACAGTGAGCAAACGGGACAGTGAGCATAAGGACAATGAGCACACAGGACAGTGAGTATACAGGACAGTGAGCTCACAGGACAGTGAGCACACAGGACAGTGAGCACACAGGACAGTGAGCACACAGGACACAGGACAGTGAGCAAAGGACAGTGGGCACACAGTACACAGGACAGTGAGCACAGGACACAGGACAGTGAGCACACAGGACAGTGAATACACAGGACACAGGACAGGGAGCACACAGGACACAGGACAGTGAGCACACAGGACATGGGACAGTGAGCACACAGGACACAGGACAGTGAGCACAGGACAGTGAGCACAGGAGACAGGACAGTGAACACACAGGACAGTGAGCAAAAAGGACAGTGACCACACAGGACAGTGAGTACATAGGACAGTGGGCACAGAGGACAGTGAGCACACAGGACAGTGAGCACACAGGACAGTGAGCACAGGATACAGGACAGTGAGCACACAGGACAGTGAATACACAGGACACATAACAGGTAGCACACAGGACACAGGACAGTGAGCACACAGGACAGTGAGCACACAGGACATGGGACAGAAGGCACACAGGACACAGGACAGTGAGCACAGGACAGTGAGCACAGGAGACAGGACAGTGAACACACAGGACAGTGAGCACAAAGGACAGTGAGCACACAGAACAGTAAGGACACAGAACACAGTACAGTGAGCACACAGGACAGTGAGCACACAGGACAGTGAGCACACAGGACAGTGAGAACACAGGGCATTGAGCACAAGACACAGGACTGTGAGGACAAAGGACAGTGAGCACACAGGACAGTGAGCACACAGGACATTGAGCACACAGGACAAGGACCGTGAGCACACAGGACAGTGAGCACACAGGACAGTGAGCACACAGGACAGTGAGCACAGAGGACAGTGAGTACAACGGGCAGTGAGCACAAGACACAGGACAGTGAGCACACAGGACAGGGAGCAAACAGGACTTTGAGCACACAGGACAGTGAGCACACAGGACAGTGAGTACAAGACGCAGGACACTGAGCATACAGGACAGTGAGCACACTGTACAGTGAGCACACAGGACAGTGAGCACACGGGACAGTGAGCACACGGGAGAGTAAGCACACAGAACAGTGAGCACACAGGACAGTGAGCACACAGGACAGTGAGCACACAGGTCAGTGAGCACACAGGACAGTGAGCACACAGGACACAGGACAGTGAGCACACAGGACAGTGAGCACACAGGACACAGGACAGTGAGCACACAGGACAGTGAGCACACAGGACAGTGAGCAGAGGACAGTGAGCACACAGGACAGTGCGAACACAGGACAGTGAGCACACAGGACAGTGAGCACACAGGACACAGGACAGTGAGCACACAGGACAGTGAGCACACAGGACACAGGACAGTGAGCACAGGACAGTGAGCACACAGGACACGGGACAGTGAGCACACAGGACGTTGAGCACACAGGACACAGGACAGTGAGCACACAAGACAGTGAGCACACAGGACAGTGAGCACAGGACAGTGAGCACAGGTCAGTGAGCACACGGGACAGTGAGCACACAGGACACAGGACAGTGAGCACTCATGACAGTGAGCACACAGGACAGTGAGCACAGGAGAGTGGGCACAGGACAGTGAATACACGCGACAGTGAACACACAGGACGGTGAGCACACAGGACACAGGACAGTGAGCACACAGGACAGTGAGGACACAGGACACAGGACAGTGAGCACACATGACACGGTACAGTGAGCACACAGGACAGTGAGCACACAGGACATGGGACAGTGAGCACACAGCACATGGGACAGTCAGCACACGGGACAGTGACACACAGAACACAGTACAGTGAGCACACAGGACAGTGAGCACAGGACAGTGAGCACACGAAACAGGACAGTGAACACACAGGACATTAAGCACACTGGACAGTGAGCACACAGGACAGTGAGCACTCAGGACAGTGAGCACACAGGACACAGGACAGTGAGCACACAGGACAGTGAGCACACAGGACACAGGACAGTGAGCACACTGGACAGTGAGCACACAGGACACTGAGCACACAGGAGAGTGAGCACACAGGACACTGGACAGTGATCTCAGGACAGTGAGCACAGGACAGTGAGCACACGACACAGGACTGTGAACACACAGGACAGTAAGCACACAGGACAGTGAGCACTCAGGACAGTGTGCACACAGGACAGTGGGCACATAACACTGGACAGTGAGCACACAGGACAGTGAGCACAGAACAGTGAGCACACAGGACAGTGAGAACACAGGACAGTGAGCACACAGGACAGTGAGCACACAGGACAGTGAGCACACAGGACACAGGACAGTGAGCACACAGGACAGTGAGCACACAGGACAGTGAGCACACGGGACAGTGAGCACACGGGATAGTAAGCACACAGAACAGTGAGCACACATGACAGTGAGCACACAGGACACAGGACACTGAGCAAAGGACAGTGAGCACACAGGACACAGGACAGTGATCACAGGACAGTGAGCACAGGACAGTGGGCACACAGAACACGGGACAGTGAGCACACAGGACAGTGAGCACACAGGTCAGTGAGCACACAGGACAGTGAGCACACAGGACAGTGAGCACACAGGACACAGGACACTGAGCACACAGGACAGTGAGCACACAGGACACAGGACAGTGATCCCAGGACAGTGAGCACAGGACAGTGGGCACACACAACACGGGACAGTGAGCTCACAGGACATTGAGCACACAGGACATGGGACAGTGCGCACACGGTACAGTGAGCACACAGGACACAGGACAGTGAGCACAGGACAGTGAGCACACGACACAGGACAGTGAACACACAGGCAGTAAACACACAGGACAGTGAGCACACAGGACAGTGAGCACACAGGACAGTGAGCACACAGGACACAGGACAGTGAGCACACAGGACAGTGAGCACACTGGACAGTGAGCACACAGGAGAGTGAGCACAGGACAGTGAGCACACAGGACAGTGCGAACACAGGACAGTGAGCACACAGGAGAGTGAGCACACAGGACACAGGACAGTGAGCACACAGGACTTTGAGCACACAGGACACAGGACACTGAGCACACACGACAGTGAGCACACAGGACAGTGAGCACAGGACAGTGAACACAGGACAGTGAGCACACGGGACAGTGAGCACACAGGACACAGGACAGTGAGCACACAGGAATTTGAGCACACAGGACACAGGACAGTGAGCACACAGGACAGTGAGCACACAGGACAGTGAGCACAGGACAGTGAGCACAGGACAGTGAGCACATGGGACAGTGAGCACACAGGACACAGGACAGTAGGCACACATGACAGTGAGCACACAGGACAGTGAGCACAGGAGAGTGTGCACAGGACAGTGAATACACGCGACAGTGAACACACAGGACGGTGAGCACCCAGGACAGTGCGAACACAGGACAGTGAGCACACAGGAGAGTGAGCACACAGGACGCAGTACAGTGAGCACACAGGACTTTGAGCACACAGGACACAGGACAGTGAGCACACAGGACAGTGAGCACACAGGACAGTGAGCACAGGACAGTGAGCACAGGACAGTGAGCAGACGGGACAGTGAGCACACAGGACACAGGACAGTGAGCACACAGGACTTTGAGCACACAGGACACAGGACAGTGAGCACACAGGACAGTGAGCACACAGGACAGTGAGCACAGTACAGTGAGCCCAGGACAGTGAGCACAGGACAGTGAGCACACGGGACAGTGAGCACACAGGACACAGGACAGTGAGCACACATGATTGTGAGCACACAGGACAGTGAGCACAGGAGAGTGGGCACAGGACAGTGAATACACGCGACAGTGAACACACAGGACGGTGAGCACACAGGACACAGGACAGTGAGCACACAGGACAGTGAGGACACAGGACACAGGACAGTGAGCACACATGACACGGTACAGTGAGCACACAGGACAGTGAGCACACAGGACATGGGACAGTGAGCACACAGGACATGGGACAGTCATCACACGGGACAGTGAGCACACAGAACACAGGAGAGTGAGCACACAGGACAGTGAGCACACAGGACAGTGAGCAAAAAGGACAGTGAGCACACAAAAGAGTAAGGACACAGAACACAGTACAGTGAGCACACAGGACAGTGAGCACACAGGACAGTGAGCACACAGGACACAGGACAGTGAGCACAGGACAGTGAGCACACGAAACAGGACAGTGAACATACAGGACATTAAGCACACTGGACAGTGAGCACACAGGACAGTGAGCACACAGGACAGTGAGCACACAGGACAGTGAGCACACAGGACACAGGACAGTGAGCACACTGGACAGTGAGCACACAGGACACTGAGCACACAGGAGAGTGAGCACACAGGACACTGGACAGTGATCACAGGACAGTGAGCACAGGACAGTGAGCACACGAAACAGGACAGTGAACACACAGGACAGTAAGCACACAGGACCGTGAGCACTCAGGACAGTGTGCACACAGGTCAGTGGGCACACAGGACACAGGACAGTGAGCACACAGGACAGTGAGCACAGGACAGTGAGCACACAGGACAGTGAGCACACAGGACAGTGAGCACACAGGACAGTGAGCACACAGGACACTGGACAGTGAGCACAGGACAGTGAGCACACGAAACAGGACAGTGAACACACAGGACATTAAGCACACAAGACAGTGAGCACACAGGACAGTGAGCACACAGGACAGTGAGCACACAGGACACAGGACAGTGAGCACACAGGACAGTGAGCACACAGGACACAGGACAGTGAGCACACTGGACAGTGAGCACACAGGACACTGAGCACACAGGAGAGTGAGCACACAGGACACTGGACAGTGATCACAGGACAGTGAGCACTGGACAGTGAGCACACGACACAGGACAGTGAAGACACAGGACAGTAAGCACACAGGACAGTGAGCACACAGGACAGTGAGCACAGGACAGTGAGCACACAGGACAGTGAGAACACAGGACAGTGAGCACACAGGACAGTGAGCTCACAGGACAGTGAGCACACAGGACACAGGACAGTGAGCACACAGGACAGTGAGCACACAGGACACAGGACAGTGAGGACACAGAACAGTGAGCACAGAACAGTGAGCACAGGACAGTGAGCACACAGGACAGTGAGCACACAGGACAGTGAGCACACAGGACAGTGAGCACAGAAGACACAGGATAGTGAGCAAACAGGACATGAGCACACAGGACAGTGAGCACACAGGACAGTAAGCACTCGGGACAGTGAGCACACGAGACAGTGAGCACACAGGACAGTGAGCACACAGGACAGTGAGCACACAGGACAGTGAGCACACAGGACACAGGACATTGACCACACAGGACACAGGACAGTGACCACACAGGACACAGGACAGTGACCACAAGGACAGTGAGCCCACAGGACACAGGACAGTGAGCACACTGGACAGTGAGCACACAGGACAGTGAGCACACAGGACAGTGAACACAGGACACAGGACAGTGTGCACACAGGACAGTGGGCACACAGGACAATGAGTAAAACGGGCAGTGAGCACAAGACAAAGGACAGGGAGCTCACAGGACAGTGAGCACACAGGACAGTGAGAACACAGGACAGTGAGCACATAGGACAGTGAGCACAAGACACAGGACAGTGAGCACACAGGACAGTGAGAACACAGGACACGGAACAGTGAGCACACAGGACAGTGAGCACACAGGACATGGGACAGTGAGCACACAGGACACAGGACAGTGAGCACAGGAGAGTGAGCACAGGAGACAGGACAGAGAACACACAGGACTATGAGCACAAAGGACAGTGAGCACACAGGACAGTGAGCACACAGGAGAGTGAGCACACAGGACAGTGAGCACAGAGGACAGTGAGCACACAGGACAGTGAGCACACAGGACAGTGAGCACACAAGACAGTGAGCACAAGACACAGGACAGTGAGCACACAGGACAGTGAGCACACAGGACAGTGAGCACACGGGACAGTGAGCAAACGGGACAGTGAGCATAAGGACAATGAGCACACAGGACAGTGAGTATACAGGACAGTGAGCTCACAGGACAGTGAGCACACAGGACAGTGAGCACACAGGACAGTGAGCACACAGGACACAGGACAGTGAGCAAAGGACAGTGGGCACACAGTACACAGGACAGTGAGCACAGGACACAGGACAGTGAGCACACAGGACAGTGAATACACAGGACACAGGACAGGGAGCACACAGGACACAGGACAGTGAGCACACAGGACATGGGACAGTGAGCACACAGGACACAGGACAGTGAGCACAGGACAGTGAGCACAGGAGACAGGACAGTGAACACACAGGACAGTGAGCAAAAAGGACAGTGACCACACAGGACAGTGAGTACATAGGACAGTGGGCACAGAGGACAGTGAGCACACAGGACAGTGAGCACACAGGACAGTGAGCACAGGATACAGGACAGTGAGCACACAGGACAGTGAATACACAGGACACATAACAGGGAGCACACAGGACACAGGACAGTGAGCACACAGGACAGTGAGCACACAGGACATGGGACAGAAGGCACACAGGACACAGGACAGTGAGCACAGGACAGTGAGCACAGGAGACAGGACAGTGAACACACAGGACAGTGAGCACAAAGGACAGTGAGCACACAGAACAGTAAGGACACAGAACACAGTACAGTGAGCACACAGGACAGTGAGCACACAGGACAGTGAGCACACAGGACAGTGAGAACACAGGGCATTGAGCACAAGACACAGGACTGTGAGGACAAAGGACAGTGAGCACACAGGACAGTGAGCACACAGGACATTGAGCACACAGGACAAGGACCGTGAGCACACAGGACAGTGAGCACACAGGACAGTGAGCACACAGGACAGTGAGCACAGAGGACAGTGAGTACAACGGGCAGTGAGCACAAGACACAGGACAGTGAGCACACAGGACAGGGAGCAAACAGGACTTTGAGCACACAGGACAGTGAGCACACAGGACAGTGAGTACAAGACGCAGGACACTGAGCATACAGGACAGTGAGCACACTGTACAGTGAGCACACAGGACAGTGAGCACACGGGACAGTGAGCACACGGGAGAGTAAGCACACAGAACAGTGAGCACACAGGACAGTGAGCACACAGGACAGTGAGCACACAGGTCAGTGAGCACACAGGACAGTGAGCACACAGGACACAGGACAGTGAGCACACAGGACAGTGAGCACACAGGACACAGGACAGTGAGCACACAGGACAGTGAGCACACAGGACAGTGAGCAGAGGACAGTGAGCACACAGGACAGTGCGAACACAGGACAGTGAGCACACAGGACAGTGAGCACACAGGACACAGGACAGTGAGCACACAGGACAGTGAGCACACAGGACACAGGACAGTGAGCACAGGACAGTGAGCACACAGGACACGGGACAGTGAGCACACAGGACTTTGAGCACACAGGACACAGGACAGTGAGCACACAAGACAGTGAGCACACAGGACAGTGAGCACAGGACAGTGAGCACAGGTCAGTGAGCACACGGGACAGTGAGCACACAGGACACAGGACAGTGAGCACACATGACAGTGAGCACACAGGACAGTGAGCACAGGAGAGTGGGCACAGGACAGTGAATACACGCGACAGTGAACACACAGGACGGTGAGCACACAGGACACAGGACAGTGAGCACACAGGACAGTGAGGACACAGGACACAGGACAGTGAGCACACATGACACGGTACAGTGAGCACACAGGACAGTGAGCACACAGGACATGGGACAGTGAGCACACAGCACATGGGACAGTCAGCACACGAGACAGTGACACACAGAACACAGTACAGTGAGCACACAGGACAGTGAGCACAGGACAGTGAGCACACGAAACAGGACAGTGAACACACAGGACATTAAGCACACTGGACAGTGAGCACACAGGACAGTGAGCACTCAGGACAGTGAGCACACAGGACACAGGACAGTGAGCACACAGGACAGTGAGCACACAGGACACAGGACAGTGAGCACACTGGACAGTGAGCACACAGGACACTGAGCACACAGGAGAGTGAGCACACAGGACACTGGACAGTGATCTCAGGACAGTGAGCACAGGACAGTGAGCACACGACACAGGACTGTGAACACACAGGACAGTAAGCACACAGGACAGTGAGCACTCAGGACAGTGTGCACACAGGACAGTGGGCACATAACACTGGACAGTGAGCACACAGGACAGTGAGCACAGAACAGTGAGCACACAGGACAGTGAGAACACAGGACAGTGAGCACACAGGACAGTGAGCACACAGGACAGTGAGCACACAGGACACAGGACAGTGAGCACACAGGACAGTGAGCACACAGGACAGTGAGCACACGGGACAGTGAGCACACGGGATAGTAAGCACACAGAACAGTGAGCACACATGACAGTGAGCACACAGGACACAGGACACTGAGCAAAGGACAGTGAGCACACAGGACACAGGACAGTGATCACAGGACAGTGAGCACAGGACAGTGGGCACACAGAACACGGGACAGTGAGCACACAGGACAGTGAGCACACAGGTCAGTGAGCACACAGGACAGTGAGCACACAGGACAGTGAGCACACAGGACACAGGACACTGAGCACACAGGACAGTGAGCACACAGGACACAGGACAGTGATCCCAGGACAGTGAGCACAGGACAGTGGGCACACACAACACGGGACAGTGAGCTCACAGGACATTGAGCACACAGGACATGGGACAGTGCGCACACGGTACAGTGAGCACACAGGACACAGGACAGTGAGCACAGGACAGTGAGCACACGACACAGGACAGTGAACACACAGGCAGTAAACACACAGGACAGTGAGCACACAGGACAGTGAGCACACAGGACAGTGAGCACACAGGACACAGGACAGTGAGCACACAGGACAGTGAGCACACTGGACAGTGAGCACACAGGAGAGTGAGCACAGGACAGTGAGCACACAGGACAGTGCGAACACAGGACAGTGAGCACACAGGAGAGTGAGCACACAGGACACAGGACAGTGAGCACACAGGACTTTGAGCACACAGGACACAGGACACTGAGCACACACGACAGTGAGCACACAGGACAGTGAGCACAGGACAGTGAACACAGGACAGTGAGCACACGGGACAGTGAGCACACAGGACACAGGACAGTGAGCACACAGGAATTTGAGCACACAGGACACAGGACAGTGAGCACACAGGACAGTGAGCACACAGGACAGTGAGCACAGGACAGTGAGCACAGGACAGTGAGCACATGGGACAGTGAGCACACAGGACACAGGACAGTAGGCACACATGACAGTGAGCACACAGGACAGTGAGCACAGGAGAGTGTGCACAGGACAGTGAATACACGCGACAGTGAACACACAGGACGGTGAGCACCCAGGACAGTGCGAACACAGGACAGTGAGCACACAGGAGAGTGAGCACACAGGACGCAGTACAGTGAGCACACAGGACTTTGAGCACACAGGACACAGGACAGTGAGCACACAGGACAGTGAGCACACAGGACAGTGAGCACAGGACAGTGAGCACAGGACAGTGAGCAGACGGGACAGTGAGCACACAGGACACAGGACAGTGAGCACACAGGACTTTGAGCACACAGGACACAGGACAGTGAGCACACAGGACAGTGAGCACACAGGACAGTGAGCACAGTACAGTGAGCCCAGGACAGTGAGCACAGGACAGTGAGCACACGGGACAGTGAGCACACAGGACACAGGACAGTGAGCACACATGATTGTGAGCACACAGGACAGTGAGCACAGGAGAGTGGGCACAGGACAGTGAATACACGCGACAGTGAACACACAGGACGGTGAGCACACAGGACACAGGACAGTGAGCACACAGGACAGTGAGGACACAGGACACAGGACAGTGAGCACACATGACACGGTACAGTGAGCACACAGGACAGTGAGCACACAGGACATGGGACAGTGAGCACACAGGACATGGGACAGTCATCACACGGGACAGTGAGCACACAGAACACAGGAGAGTGAGCACACAGGACAGTGAGCACACAGGACAGTGAGCAAAAAGGACAGTGAGCACACAAAAGAGTAAGGACACAGAACACAGTACAGTGAGCACACAGGACAGTGAGCACACAGGACAGTGAGCACACAGGACACAGGACAGTGAGCACAGGACAGTGAGCACACGAAACAGGACAGTGAACATACAGGACATTAAGCACACTGGACAGTGAGCACACAGGACAGTGAGCACACAGGACAGTGAGCACACAGGACAGTGAGCACACAGGACACAGGACAGTGAGCACACTGGACAGTGAGCACACAGGACACTGAGCACACAGGAGAGTGAGCACACAGGACACTGGACAGTGATCACAGGACAGTGAGCACAGGACAGTGAGCACACGAAACAGGACAGTGAACACACAGGACAGTAAGCACACAGGACCGTGAGCACTCAGGACAGTGTGCACACAGGTCAGTGGGCACACAGGACACAGGACAGTGAGCACACAGGACAGTTAGCACAGGACAGTGAGCACACAGGACAGTGAGCACACAGGACAGTGAGCACACAGGACAGTGAGCACACAGGACACTGGACAGTGAGCACAGGACAGTGAGCACACGAAACAGGACAGTGAACACACAGGACATTAAGCACACAAGACAGTGAGCACACAGGACAGTGAGCACACAGGACAGTGAGCACACAGGACACAGGACAGTGAGCACACAGGACAGTGAGCACACAGGACACAGGACAGTGAGCACACTGGACAGTGAGCACACAGGACACTGAGCACACAGGAGAGTGAGCACACAGGACACTGGACAGTGATCACAGGACAGTGAGCACTGGACAGTGAGCACACGACACAGGACAGTGAACACACAGGACAGTAAGCACACAGGACAGAGAGCACACAGGACAGTGAGCACAGGACAGTGAGCACACAGGACAGTGAGAACACAGGACAGTGAGCACACAGGACAGTGAGCTCACAGGACAGTGAGCACACAGGACACAGGACAGTGAGCACACAGGACAGTGAGCACACAGGACACAGGACAGTGAGGACACAGAACAGTGAGCACAGGACAGTGAGCACACAGGACAGTGAGCACACAGGACAGTGAGCACACAGGACAGTGAGCACAGAAGACACAGGATAGTGAGCAAACAGGACATGAGCACACAGGACAGTGAGCACACAGGACAGTAAGCACTCGGGACAGTGAGCACACGAGACAGTGAGCACACAGGACAGTGAGCACACAGGACAGTGAGCACACAGGACAGTGAGCACACAGGACACAGGACATTGACCACACAGGACACAGGACAGTGACCACACAGGACACAGGACAGTGACCACAAGGACAGTGAGCCCACAGGACACAGGACAGTGAGCACACTGGACAGTGAGCACACAGGACAGTGAGCACACAGGACAGTGAACACAGGACACAGGACAGTGTGCACACAGGACAGTGGGCACACAGGACAATGAGTAAAACGGGCAGTGAGCACAAGACAAAGGACAGTGAGCTCACAGGACAGTGAGCACACAGGACAGTGAGAACACAGGACAGTGAGCACATAGGACAGTGAGCACAAGACACAGGACAGTGAGCACACAGGACAGTGAGAACACAGGACACGGAACAGTGAGCACACAGGACAGTGAGCACACAGGACATGGGACAGTGAGCACACAGGACACAGGACAGTGAGCACAGGAGAGTGAGCACAGGAGACAGGACAGAGAACACACAGGACTATGAGCACAAACGACAGTGAGCACACATGACAGTGAGCACACAGGAGAGTGAGCACACAGGACACCGGACAGTGAGCACAAAGGACAGTGAGCACACAGGACAGTGAGAACACAGGACAGTGCGCACAAGACACAGGACTTTGAGCACACAGGACAGTGAGCACACAGGACAGTGAGCACACAGGACAAGGACAGTGAGCACACAGGACAGTGAGCACACAGGAGAGTGAGCACACAGGACAGTGAGTACAACGGGCAGTGAGCACAAGACACAGGACAGTGAGCACACAGGACAGTGAGCACACAGGAGAGTGAGTACAAGACACAGGAAACTGAGCATACAGGACAGTGAGCACACTGTACAGTGACCACACAGGACAGTGAGCACACGGGACAGTGAGCACACGGGAGAGTAAGCACACAAAACAGTGAGCACACAGGACAGTGAGCACACAGGACAGTGAGCACACAGGTCAGTGAGCACACAGGACAGTGAGCACACAGGACAAAGGACACTGAGCACACAGGACAGTGAGCACACAGGACACAGGACAGTGATCACAGGACATTGAGCACAGGACAGTGGGCACACAGAACACGGGACAGTGAGCACACAGGACATTGAGCACACAGGACATGGGACAGTGCGCACACGGTACAGTGAGCACACAAGACACAGGACAGTGAGCACAGGACAGTGAGCACACGACACAGGACAGTGAACACACAGGCAGTAAACACACAGGACAGTGAGCACACAGGACAGTGAGCACACAGGACAGTGAGCACAGAGGACACAGGACAGTGAGCACACAGGACAGTGAGCACAGGACAGTGAGCACACAGGACAGTGCGAACACAGAACAGTGAGCACACAGGAGAGTGAGCACACAGGACACAGGACAGTGAGCACACAGGACTTTGAGCACACAGGACAAAGGACAGTGAGCACACAGGACAGTGAGCACACAGGACAGTGAGCACAGGACAGTGAGCACAGGACAGTGAGCACACGGGACAGTGAGCACACAGGACACAGGACAGTGAGCACACAGGATTTGAGCACACAGGACACAGGACAGTGAGCACACAGGACAGTGAGCACACAGGACAGTGAGCACACAGGACAGTGAGCACACAGGACATGGGACAGTGAGCACACAGGACACAGGACAGTGAGCACAGGAGAGTGAGCACAGGAGACAGGACAGAGAACACACAGGACTATGGGCACAAAGGACAGTGAGCACACAGGACAGTGAGCACACAGGACACAGGACAGTGAGCACACAGGACAGTGAGCACACAGGACACAGGACAGTGAGCACACTGGACAGTGAGCACACAGGACACTGAGCACACAGGAGAGTGAGCACACAGGACACTGGACAGTGATCACAGGACAGTGAGCACAGGACAGTGAGCACACGACACAGGACTGTGAACACACAGGACAGTAAGCACACAGGACAGTGAGCACTCAGGACAGTGTGCACACAGGGCAGTGGGCACATAGGACACAGGACAGTGAGCACACAGGACAGTGAGAACACAGGACAGTGAGCACACAGGACAGTGAGCACACAGGACAGTGAGCACACAGGACAGTGAGCACACAGGACACAGGACAGTGAGCACACAGGACAGTGAGCACACAGGACAGTGAGCACACGGGACAGTGAGCACACGGGATAGTAAGCACACAGAACAGTGAGCACACATGACAGTGAGCACACAGGACACAGGACACTGAGCAAAGGACAGTGAGCACACAGGACACAGGTCAGTGATCACAGGACAGTGAGCACAGGACAGTGGGCACACAGAACACGGGACAGTGAGCACACAGGACAGTGAGCACACAGGTCAGTGAGCACACAGGACAGTGAGCACACAGGACAGTGAGCACACAGGACACAGGACAGTGAGCACACAGGAGAGTGAGCACACAGGACAGTGAGTACAACGGGCAGTGAGCACAAGACACAGGACAGTGAGCACACAGGACAGTGAGCACACAGGAGAGTGAGTACAAGACACAGGAAACTGAGCATACAGGACAGTGAGCACACTGTACAGTGACCACACAGGACAGTGAGCACACGGGACAGTGAGCACACGGGAGAGTAAGCACACAAAACAGTGAGCACACAGGACAGTGAGCACACAGGACAGTGAGCACACAGGTCAGTGAGCACACAGGACAGTGAGCACACAGGACAAAGGACACTGAGCACACAGGACAGTGAGCACACAGGACACAGGACAGTGATCACAGGACAGTGAGCACAGGACAGTGGGCACACAGAACACGGGACAGTGAGCACACAGGACATTGAGCACACAGGACATGGGACAGTACGCACACGGTACAGTGAGCACACAAGACACAGGACAGTGAGCACAGGACAGTGAGCACACGACACAGGACAGTGAACACACAGGCAGTAAACACACAGGACAGTGAGCACACAGGACAGTGAGCACACAGGACAGTGAGCACAGAGGACACAGGACAGTGAGCACACAGGACAGTGAGCAAACAGGACAGTGAGCACACAGGACAGTGAGCACAGGACAGTGAGCACACAGGACAGTGCGAACACAGGACAGTGAGCACACAGGAGAGTGAGCACACAGCACACAGGACAGTGAGCACAAAGGACTTTGAGCACACAGGACAAAGGACAGTGAGCACACAGGACAGTGAGCACACAGGACAATGAGCACAGGACAGTGAGCACAGGACAGCGAGCACACGGGACAGTGAGCACACAGGACACAGGACAGTGAGCACACAGGATTTGAGCACACAGGACACAGGACAGTGAGCACACAGGACAGTGTGCACACAGGACAGTGAGCACACAGGACAGTGAGCACACAGGACATGGGACAGTGAGCACACAGGACACAGGACAGTGAGCACAGGAGAGTGAGCACAGGAGACAGGACAGAGAACACACAGGACTATGAGCACAAAGGACAGTGAGCACACAGGACAGTGAGCTCACAGGAGAGTGAGCACACAGGACACCGGACAGTGAGCACACAAGACAGTGAGCACACAGGACAGTGAGCACACAGGACAGTGCGCACAAGACACAGGACTGTGAGCACACAGGACAGTGAGCACACAGGACAAGGACAGTGAGCACACAGGACAGGGAGCACACAGGAGAGTGAGCACACAGGACAGTGAGTACAACGGGCAGTGAGCACAAGACACAGGACAGTGAGCACACAGGACAGTGAGCACACAGGAGAGTGAGTACAAGACACAGGAAACTGAGCATACAGGACAGTGAGCACACTGTACAGTGACCACACAGGACAGTGAGCACACGGGACAGTGAGCACACGGGAGAGTAAGCACACAAAACAGTGAGCACACAGGACAGTGAGCACACAGGACAGTGAGCACACAGGTCAGTGAGCACACAGGACAGTGAGCACACAGGACAAAGGACACTGAGCACACAGGACAGTGAGCACACAGGACACAGGACAGTGATCACAGGACAGTGAGCACAGGACAGTGGGCACACAGAACACGGGACAGTGAGCACACAGGACATTGAGCACACAGGATATGGGACAGTGCGCACACGGTACAGTGAGCACACAGGACACAGGACAGTGAGCACAGGACAGTGAGCACACGACACAGGACAGTGAACACACAGGCAGTAAACACACAGGACAGTGAGCACACAGGACAGTGAGCACACAGGACAGTGAGCACAGAGGACACAGGACAGTGAGCACACAGGACAGTGAGCACAAAGGACAGTGAGCACACAGGACAGTGAGCACAGGACAGTGAGCACACAGGACAGTGCGAACACAGGACAGTGAGCACACAGGAGAGTGAGCACACAGGACACAGGACAGTGAGCACAGAGGACTTTGAGCACACAGGACAAAGGACAGTGAGCACACAGGACAGTGAGCACACAGGACAGTGAGCACAGGACAGTGAGCACAGGACAGTGAGCACACGGGAGAGTGAGCACACAGGACACAGGACAGTGAGCACACAGGATTTGAGCACACAGGACACAGGACAGTGAGCACACAGGACAGTGTGCACACAGGACAGTGAGCACACAGGACAGTGAGCACACAGGACATGGGACAGTGAGCACACAGGACACAGGACAGTGAGCACAGGAGAGTGAGCACAGGAGACAGGACAGAGAACACACAGGACTATGAGCACAAAGGACAGTGAGCACACAGGACAGTGAGCACACAGGAGAGTGAGCACACAGGACACCGGACAGTGAGCACACAGGACAGTGAGCACACAGGACAGTGAGCACACAGGACAGTGCGCACAAGACACAGGAATGTGAGCACACAGGACAGTGAGCACACAGGACAGTGAGCACACAGGACAAGGACAGTGAGCACACAGGACAGGGAGCACACAGGAGAGTGAGCACACAGGACAGTGAGTACAACGGGCAGTGAGCACAAGACACAGGGCAGTGAGCACACAGGACAGTGAGCACACAGGAGAGTGAGTACAAGACACAGGAAACTGAGCATACAGGACAGTGAGCACACTGTACAGTGACCACACAGGACAGTGAGCACACGGGACAGTGAGCACACGGGAGAGTAAGCACACAAAACAGTGAGCACACAGGACAGTGAGCACACAGGACAGTGAGCACACAGGTCAGTGAGCACACAGGACAGTGAGCACACAGGACAAAGGACACTGAGCACACAGGACAGTGAGCACACAGGACACAGGACAGTGATCACAGGACAGTGAGCACAGGACAGTGGGCACACAGAACACGGGACAGGGAGCACACAGGACATTGAGCACACAGGACATGGGACAGTGCGCACACGGTACAGTGAGCACACAAGACACAGGACAGTGAGCAAAGGACAGTGAGCACACGACACAGGACAGTGAACACACAGGCAGTAAACACACAGGACAGTGAGCACACAGGACAGTGAGCACACAGGACAGTGAGCACACAGGACACAGGACAGTGAGCACACAGGACAGTGAGCACACTGGACAGTGAGCACACAGGACAGTGAGCACAGGACAGTGAGCACACAGGACAGTGAGCACACAGGACAGTGAGCACAGAGGACACAGGACAGTGAGCACACAGGACAGTGAGCACACAGGACAGTGAGCACACAGGACAGTGAGCACAGGACAGTGAGCACACAGGACAGTGCGAACAAAGGACAGTGAGCACACAGGAGAGTGAGCACACAGGACACAGGACAGTGAGCACACAGGACTTTGAGCACACAGGACAAAGGACAGTGAGCACACAGGACAGTGAGCACAGGACAGTGAGCACAGGACAGTGAGCACACGGGACAGTGAGCACACAGGACACAGGACAGTGAGCACACAGGATTTGAGCACACAGGACACAGGACAGTGAGCAAACAGGACAGTGAGCACACAGGACAGTGAGCACAGGACAGTGAGCACAGGACAGTGAGCACATGGGACAGTGAGCACACAGGACACAGGACAGTGAGGACACATGACAGTGAGCACACAGGACAGTGAGCACAGAGGACACAGGACAGTGAGCACACAGGACAGTGAGCACACAGGACAGTGAGCACACAGGACAGTGAGCACACAGGACAGTGCGAACACAGGACAGTGAGCACACAGGAGAGTGAGCACACAGGACACAGGACCGTGAGCACACAAGACTTTGAGCACACAGGACACAGGACAGTGAGCACACAGGACAGTGAGAACACAGGACAGTGAGCACAGGACAGTGAGCACAGGACAGTGAGCACACGGGACAGTGAGAACACAGGACACAGGACAGTGAGCACACAGGACTTTGAGCACACAGGACACAGGAAGGTGAGCACACAGGACAGTGAGCACACAGGACAGTGAGCACAGGACAGGGAGCACAGGACAGTGAGCACATGGGACAGTGAGCACACAGGACACAGGACAGTGAATACACGCGACAGTGAACACACAGGACGGTGAGCACACAGGACACAGGACAGTGAGCACACAGGACAGTGAGGACACAGGACACAGGACAGTGAGCACACATGACACGGTACAGTGAGCTCACAGGACAGTGAGCACACAGGACATGGGACAGTGAGCACACAGGACATGGGACAGTCAGCACACGGGACAGTGAGCACACAGAACACAGGACAGTGAGCACACAGGACAGTGAGCACACAGGACAGTGAGCGAAAAGGACAGTGAGCTCACAGAAGAGTAAGGACACAGAACACAGTACAGTGAGCACACAGGACAGTGAGCACACAGGACAGAGAGCACACAGGACACAGGACAGTGAGCAGAGGACAGTGAGCACACGAAACAGGACAGTGAACACACAGGACATTAAGCACACTGGACAGTGAGCACACAGGACAGTGAGCACACAGGACAGTGAGCACACAGGACACAGAACAGTGAGCACACAGGACAGTGAGCACACAGGACACAGGACAGTGAGCACACTGGACAGTGAGCACACAGGACACTGAGCACACAGGAGAGTGAGCACACAGGACACTGGACAGTGATCACAGGACAATGAGCACAGGACAGTGAGCACACGACACAGGACAGTGAACACACAGGACAGTAAGCACACAGGACAGTGAGCACTCAGGACAGTGTGCACACAGGACAGTGGGCACACAGGACACAGGACAGTGAGCAAACAGGACAGTGAGCACAGGACAGTGAGCACACAGGACAGTGAGAACACAGGACAGTGAGCACACAGGACAGTGAGCATACAGGACAGTGAGCACACAGGACACAGGACAGTGAGCACACAGGACAGTGAGCACACAGGACACAGGACAGTGAGCACACAGAATAGTGAGCACAGAACAGTGAGCACAGGACAGTGAGCACACAGGACAGTGAGCACACAGGACAGTGAGCACACAGGACAGTGAGCACACAAGACACAGGATAGTGAGCAAACAGGACAGTGAGCACACAGGACAGTGAGCACACAGGACAGTAAGCACTCGGGACAGTGAGCTCACGAGACAGTGAGCACACAGGACAGTGAGCACACAGGACAGTGAGCACAAAAGTCACAGGATAGTGAGCAAACAGGACAGTGAGCACACAGGACAGTGAGCACACAGGACAGTAAGCACTGGGGACAGTGAGCTCACGAGACAGTGAGCACACGGGACAGTGAGCACACAGGACACAGGACATTGAACACAGAGGACACAGGACAGTGACCACACAGGACAGTGACCACAAGGACAGTGAGCACACAGGACACAGGACAGTGAGCACACTGGACAGTGAGCACACAGGACAGTGAGCACACAGGACAGTGAGCACAGGACACAGGACAGTGTGCACACAGGACAGTGGGCACACAGGACAATGAGTACAACGGGCAGTGAGCACAAGACAAAGGACAGTGAGCTCACAGGACAGTGAGCTAGAGGACAGTGAGAACACAGGACAGTGAGCACATAGGACAGTGAGCACAAGACACAGGACAGTGAGTACACAGGACAGTGAGCCCAAAGGACAGTGAGCACAGAGGACAGTGAGCACACAGGACAGTGAGCACACAAGACAGTGAGCACACAAGACAGTGAGCACACAAGACAGTGAGCACACAAGACAGTGAGCACAAGACACAGGACAGTGAGCACACAGGACAGTGAGCACACAGGACAGTGAGCACACGGGACAGTGAGCACACGGGACAGTGAGCATAAGGATAATGAGCACACAGGACAGTGAGTATACAGGACAGTGAGTTCACAGGACAGTGAGCACACAGGACAGTGAGCACACAGGACTGTGAACACACAGGACAGTGAGCACAGGACACAGGACAGTGTGCACACAGGACAGTGGGCACACAGGACAATGAGTACAACGGGCAGTGAGCACAAGACAAAGGACAGTGAGCTCACAGGACAGTGAGCTAGAGGACAGTGAGAACACAGGACAGTGAGCACATAGGACAGTGAGCACAAGACACAGGACAGTGAGCACACAGGACAGTGAGCACAAAGGACAGTGAGCACAGATGACAGTGAGCACACAGGACAGTGAGCACACAAGACACTGAGCACACAAGACAGTGAGCACAAGACACAGGACAGTGAGCACACAAGACAGTGAGCACACAGGACAGTGAGCACACGGGACAGTGAGCACACGGGACAGTGAGCATAAGGACAATGAGCACACAGGACAGTGAGTATACAGGACAGTGAGCTCACAGGACAGTGAGCACACAGGACAGTGAGCACACAGGACAGTGAGCACACAGGACACAGGACAGTGAGCAAAGGACAGTGAGCACACAGTACACAGGACAGTGAGCACAGGACACAGGACAGTGAGCACACAGGAGAGTGAATACACAGGACACAGGACAGGGAGCACACAGGACACAGGACAGTGAGCACACAGGACAGTGAGCACACAGGACATGGGACAGTGAGCACACAGGACACAGGACAGTGAGCACAGGACAGTGAGCACAGGAGACAGGACAGTGAACACACAGGACAGTGAGCACAAAGGACAGTGAGCACACAGGACAGTGAGCACACAGGACACTGAGTACATAGGACAGTGAGCACAAGACACAGGACAGTGAGCACACAGGACAGTGAGAAAAAGGACAGTGAGCACACAGGACATTGAGCACACAGGACAGTGAGCGCACAGGACAGTGAGCACAGGACACAGGACAGTGAGCACACAGGACAGTGAATACACAGGACACAAGACAGGGAGCACACAGGACACAGGACAGTGAGCACACAGGACAGTGAGCACACAGGACATGGGACAGTGAGCACACAGGACACAGGACAGTGAGCACAGGACAGTGAGCACAGGAGACAGGACAGTGAACACACAGGACAGTGAGCACAAAAGACAGTGAGCACACAGAACAGTAAGGACACAGAACACAGTACAGTGAGCACACAGGACAGTGAGCACACAGGACAGTGAGCACACAGGACAGTGAGCACACAAGACACAGGATAGTGAGCAAACCGGACAGTGAGCACACAGGACAGTGAGCACACAGGACAGTAAGCACTCGGGACAGTGAGCACACAGGACACAGGACATTGACCACACAGGACACAGGACAGTGACCACACAGGACACAGGACAGTGACCACAAGGACAGTGAGCACACAGGACACAGAACAGTGAGCACACTGGACAGTGAGCACACAGGACAGTGAGCACACAGGACAGTGAGCACAGGACACAGAACAGTGCGCACACAGGACAGTGGGCACACAGAACAATGAGTACAACGGGCAGTGAGCACAAGACAAAGGAGAGTGAGCTCACAGGACAGTGAGCACAAGGACAGTGAGAACACAGGACAGTGAGCACAGGACACAGGACAGTGAGCACACAGGACAGTGAGCACAAAGAACAGTGAGCACAGAGGACAGTGAGCACACAGGACAGTGAGCACACAGGACAGTGAGCACAAGACACAGGACAGTGAGCACACAGGACAGTGAGCACACAGGACAGTGAGCACACGGGACAGTGAGCACACGGGACAGTGAGCATAAGGACAGTGAGCACACAGGACAGTGAGTATACAAGACAGTGAGCTCACAGGACAGTGAGCACACAGGACAGTGAGCACACAGTACACAGGACAGTGAGCACAGGACACAGGTCAGTGAGCACACAGGAGAGTGAATACACAGGACACAGGACAGGGAGCACACAGGACACAGGACAGTGAGCACACAGGACAGTGAGCACACAGGACATGGGACAGTGAGCACACAGGACACAGGACAGTGAGCACAGGACAGTGAGCACAGGAGACAGGACAGTGAACACACAGGACAGTGAGCACATAGGACAGTGAGCACACAGGACAGTGAGCACACAGGACAGTGAATACATAGGACAGTGAGCACAGAGGACAGTGAGCACACAGGACAGTGAGCACACAGGACAGTGAGCACAGGACACAGGACAGTGAGCACACAGGACAGTGAATACACAGGACACAGAACAGGGAGCACACAGGACACAGGACAGTGAGCACACAGGACAGTGAGCACACAGGACATGGGACAGTGAGCACACAGGACACAGGACAGTGAGCACAGGACAGTGAGCACAGGAGACAGGACAGTGAACACACAGGACAGTGAGCACAAAGGACAGTGAGCACACAGAACAGTAAGGACACAGAACACAGTACAGTGAGCACACAGGACAGTGAGCACACAGGAGAGTGAGCACACAGGACAGTGAGAACACAGGGCATTGAGCACAAGACACAGGACTATGAGGACAAAGGACAGTGAGCACACAGGACAGTGAGCACACAGGACATTGAGCACACAGGACAAGGACCGTGAGCACACAGGACAGTGAGCACACAGGACAGTGAGCACACAGGACAGTGAGTACAACGGGCAGTGAGCACAAGACACAGGACAGTGAGCACACAGGACAGGGAGCAAACAGGACTTTGAGCACACAGGACAGTGAGCACACAGGACAGTGAGTAAAGACGCAGGACACTGAGCATACAGGACAGTGAGCACACTGTACAGTGAGCACACAGGACAGTGAGCACACGGGACAGTGAGCACACAGGACAGTGAGCACACAGGTCAGTGAGCACACAGGACAGTGAGCACACAGGACACAGGACAGTGAGCACACAGGACAGTGAGCACACAGGACACAGGACAGTGAGCACACAGGACAGTGAGCACACAGGACAGTGAGAAGAGGACAGTGAGCACACAGGACAGTGCGAACACAGGACAGTGAGCACACAGGACAGTGAGCACACAGGACACAGGACAGTGAGCACACAGGACAGTGAGCACACAGGACACAGGACAGTGAGCACAGGACAGTGAGCACACAGGACACGGGACAGTGAGCACACAGGACTTTGAGCACACAGGACACAGGACAGTGAGCACACAAGACAGTGAGCACAAAGGACAGTGAGCACAGGACAGTGAGCACAGGACAGTGAGCACACGGGACAGTGAGCACACAGGACACAGGACAGTGAGCACACATGACAGTGAGCACACAGGACAGTGAGGACAGGACAGTGAGCACAGGACAGTGAGCACACAGGACACAGGACAGTGAGCACACATAACAGTGAGCACATAGGACAGTGAGCACAGGAGAGTGGGCACAGGACAGTGAATACACGCGACAGTGAACACACAGGACGGTGAGCACACAGGACACAAGAGAGTGAGCACACAGGACAGTGAGGACACAGGACACAGGACAGTGAGCACACATGACACGGTACAGTGAGCACACAGGACAGTGAGCACACAGGACATGGGACAGTGAGCACACAGGACATGGGACAGTCAGCACACGGGACATTGAGCACACAGAACACAGGACAGTGAGCACACAGGACAGTGAGCACACAGGACAGTGAGCAAAAAGGACAGTGAGCACACAGAAGAGTAAGGACACAGAACACAGTACAGTGAGCACACAGGACAGTGAGCACACAGGACAGTGAGCACACAGGACACAGGACAGTGAGCACAGGACAGTGAGCACACGAAACCGGACAGTGAACACACAGGACATTAAGCACACTGGACAGTGAGCACACAGGACAGTGAGCACTCAGGACAGTGAGCACACAGGACACAGGACAGTGAGCACACAGGACAGTGAGCACACAGGACACAGGACAGTGAGCACACTGGACAGTGAGCACACAGGACACTGAGCACACAGGAGAGTGAGCACACAGGACACTGGACAGTGATCACAAGACAGTGAGCACAGGACAGTGAGCACACGACACAGGACTGTGAACACACAGGACAGTAAGCACACAGGACAGTGAGCACTCAGGACAGTGTGCACACAGGACAGTGGGCACATAGGACACAGGACAGTGAGCACACAGGACAGTGAGCACGGGACAGTGAGCACACAGGACAGTGAGAACACAGGACAGTGAGCACACAGGACAGTGAGCACACAGGACAGTGAGCACACAGGACACAGGACAGTGAGCACACAGGACAGTGAGCACACAGGACACAGGACAGTGAGCACACAGAACAGTGAGCACAGAACAGTGAGCACAGGACAGTGAGCACACAGGACAGTGAGCACACAGGACAGTGAGCACACAGGACAGTGAGCACACAAGACACAGGATAGTGAGCAAACAGGACATGAGCACACAGGACAGTGAGCACACAGGACAGTAAGCACTCGGGACAGTGAGCACACGAGACAGTGAGCACACAGGACAGTGAGCACACAGGACAGTGAGCACACAGGACAGTGAGCACACAGGACACAGGACATTGACCACACAGGACACAGGACAGTGACCACACAGGACACAGGACAGTGACCACAAGGACAGTGAGCACACAGGACACAGGACAGTGAGCACACTGGACAGTGAGCACACAGGACAGTGAGCACACAGGACAGTGAGCACAGGACCCAGACAGTGTGCACACAGGACAGTGGGCACACAGGACAATGAGTACAAAGGGCAGTGAGCACAAGACAAAGGACAGTGAGCTCACAGGACAGTGAGCACAGAGGACAGTGAGAACACAGGACACAGGACAGTGAGCACACAGGATTTGAGCACACAGGACACAGGACATTGAGCACACAGGACAGTGAGCACACAGGACAGTGAGCACACAGGACAGTGCGCACACAGGACATGGGACAGTGAGCACACAGGACACAGGACAGTGAGCACAGGAGAGTGAGCACAGGAGACAGGACAGAGAACACACAGGACTATGAGCACAAAGGACAGTGAGCACACAGGACAGTGATCACACAGGAGAGTGAGCACACAGGACACCGGACAGTGAGCACACAGGACAGTGAGCACACAGGACAGTGAGCACACAGGACAGTGCGCACAAGACACAGGACTGTGAGCACACAAGACAGTGAGCACACAGGACAGTGAGCACACAGGACAAGGACAGTGAGCACACAGGACAGTGAGCACACAGGAGAGTGAGCACACAGGACAGTGAGTACAACGGGCAGTGAGCACAAGACACAGGACAGTGAGCACACAGGACAGTGAGCACACAGGAGAGTGAGTACAAGACACAGGAAACTGAGCATACAGGACAGTGAGCACACTGTACAGTGACCACACAGGACAGTGAGCACACGGGACAGTGAACACACGGGAGAGTAAGCACACAAAACAGTGAGCACACAGGACAGTGAGCACACAGGACAGTGAGCACACAGGTCAGTGAGCACACAGGACAGTGAGCACACAGGACAAAGGACACTGAGCACACAGGACAGTGAGCACACAGGACACAGGACAGTGTTCACAGGACAGTGAGCACAGGACAGTGGGCACACAGAACACGGGACAGTGAGCACACAGGACATTGAGCACACAGGACATGGGACAGTGCGCACACGGTACAGTGAGCACACAAGACACAGGACAGTGAGCACAGGACAGTGAGCACACGACACAGGACAGTGAACACACAGGCAGTAAACACACAGGACAGTGAGCACACAGGACAGTGAGCACACAGGACAGTGAGCACAGAGGACACAGGACAGTGAGCACACAGGACAGTGAGCACACAGGACAGTGAGCACACAGGACAGTGAGCACAGGACAGTGAGCCCACAGGACAGTGCGAACACAGGACAGTGAGCACACAGGAGAGTGAGCACACAGGACACAGGACAGTGAGTACACAGGACTTTGAGCACACAGGACAAAGGAAAGTGAGCACACAGGACAGTGAGCACACAGGACAGTGAGCATAGGACAGTGAGCACAGGACAGTGAGCACACGGGACAGTGAGCACACAGGACACAGGACAGTGAGCACACAGGATTTGAGCACACAGGACACAGGACAGTGAGCACACAGGACAGTGAGCACACAGGACAGTGAGCACAGGACAGTGAGCACAGGACAGTGAGCACATGGGACAGTGAGCACACAGGACACAGGACAGTGAGGACACATGACAGTGAGCACACAGGACAGTGAGCACAGGAGAGTGGGCACAGGACAGTGAATACACGCGACAGTGAACACACAGGACGGTGAGCACACAGGACAGTGTGAACACAGGACAGTGAGCACACAGGAGAGTGAGCACACAGGACACAGGACCGTGAGCACACAGGACTTTGAGCACACAGGACACAGGACAGTGAGCACACAGGACAGTGAGAACACAGGACAGTGAGCACAGGACAGTGAACACAGGACAGTGAGCACACGGGACAGTGAGCACAGGGGACACAGGACAGTGAGCACACAGGACTTTGAGCACACAGGACACAGGACAGTGAGCACACAGGACAGTGAGCACACAGGACAGTGAGCACAGGACAGTGAGCTAGGACAGTGAGCACATGGGACAGTGAGCACACAGGACACAGGACAGTGAATACACGCGACAGTGAACACACAGGACGGTGAGCACACAGGACACAGGACAGTGAGCACACAGGACAGTGAGGACACAGGACACAGGACAGTGAGCACACAGGACAGTGAGCACACAGGACAGTGAGCTCACAGAAGAGTAAGGACACAGAACACAGTACAGTGAGCACACAGGACAGTGAGCACACAGGACAGAGAGCACACAGGACACAGGACAGTGAGCAGAGGACAGTGAGCACACGAAACAGGACAGTGAACACACAGGACATTAAGCACACTGGACAGTGAGCACACAGGACAGTGAGCACACAGGACAGTGAGCACACAGGACACAGGACAGTGAGCACACAGGACAGTGAGCACACAGGACACAGGACAGTGAGCACACTGGACAGTGAGCACACAGGACACTGAGCACACAGGAGAGTGAGCACACAGGACACTGGACAGTGATCACAGGACAATGAGCACAGGACAGTGAGCACACGACACAGGACAGTGAACACACAGGACAGTAAGCACACAGGACAGTGAGCACTCAGGACAGTGTGCACACAGGACAGTGGGCACACAGGACACAGGACAGTGAGCAAACAGGACAGTGAGCACACAGGACAGTGAGAACACAGGACAGTGAGCACACAGGACAGTGAGCATACAGGACAGTGAGCACACAGGACACAGGACAGTGAGCACACAGGACAGTGAGCACACAGGACACAGGACAGTGAGCACACAGAACAGTGAGCACAGAACAGTGAGCACAGGACAGTGAGCACACAGGACAGTGAGCACACAGGACAGTGAGCACACAGGACAGTGAGCACACAAGACACAGGATAGTGAGCAAACAGGACAGTGAGCACACAGGACAGTGAGCACACAGGACAGTAAGCACTCGGGACAGTGAGCTCACGAGACAGTGAGCACACAGGACAGTGAGCACACAGGACAGTGAGCACAAAAGTCACAGGATAGTGAGCAAACAGGACAGTGAGCACACAGGACAGTGAGCACACAGGACAGTAAGCACTGGGGAGAGTGAGCTCACGAGACAGTGAGCACACAGGACAGTGAGCACACAGGACAGTGAGCACACAGGACACAGGACATTGACCACACAGGACACAGGACAGTGACCACACAGGACACAGGACAGTGACCACAAGGACAGTGAGCACACAGGACACAGGACAGTGAGCACACTGGACAGTGAGCACACAGGACAGTGAGCACACAGGAGAGTGAGCACAGGACACAGGACAGTGTGCACACAGGACAGTGGGCACACAGGACAATGAGTACAACGGGCAGTGAGCACAAGACAAAGGACAGTGAGCTCACAGGACAGTGAGCTAGAGGACAGTGAGAACACAGGACAGTGAGCACATAGGACAGTGAGCACAAGACACAGGACAGTGAGCACACAGGACAGTGAGCCCAAAGGACAGTGAGCACAGAGGACAGTGAGCACACAGGACAGTGAGCACACAAGACAGTAAGCACACAAGACAGTGAGCACAAGACACAGGACAGTGAGCACACAGGACAGTGAGCACACAGGACAGTGAGCACACGGGACAGTGAGCACACGGGACAGTGAGCATAAGGACAATGAGCACACAGGACAGTGAGTATACAGGACAGTGAGCTCACAGGACAGTGAGCACACAGGACACAGGACAGTGACCACAAGGACAGTGAGCACACAGGACACAGGACAGTGAGCACACTGGACAGTGAGCACACAGGACAGTGAGCACACAGGAGAGTGAGCACAGGACACAGGACAGTGTGCACACAGGACAGTGGGCACACAGGACAATGAGTACAACGGGCAGTGAGCACAAGACAAAGGACAGTGAGCTCACAGGACAGTGAGCTAGAGGACAGTGAGAACACAGGACAGTGAGCACATAGGACAGTGAGCACAAGACACAGGACAGTGAGCACACAGGACAGTGAGCCCCAAGGACAGTGAGCACAGAGGACAGTGAGCACACAGGACAGTGAGCACACAAGACAGTGAGCACACAAGACAGTGAGCACAAGACACAGGACAGTGAGCACACAGGACAGTGAGCACACAGGACAGTGAGCACACGGGACAGTGAGCACACGGGACAGTGAGCATAAGGACAATGAGCACACAGGACAGTGAGTATACAGGACAGTGAGCTCACAGGACAGTGAGCACACAGGACAGTGAGCACACAGGACAGTGAGCACACAGGACACAGGACAGTGAGCACAGGACACAGGACAGTGAGCACACAGGAGAGTGAATACACAGGACACAGGACAGGGAGCACACAGGACACAGGACACAGGACAGTGAGCACACAGGACAGTGAGCACACAGGACATGGGACAGTGAGCACACAGGACACAGGACAGTGAGCACAGGACAGTGAGCCCAGGAGACAGGACAGTGAACACACAGGACAGTGAGCAAAAAGGACAGTGAGCACACAGGACAGTGAGCACACAGGACACTGAGTACATAGGACAGTGAGCACAAGACACAGGACAGTGAGCACACAGGACAGTGAGAAAAAGGACAGTGAGCACACAGGACATTGAGCACACAGGACAGTGAGCGCACAGGACAGTGAGCACAGGACACAGGACAGTGAGCACACAGGACAGAGAATACACAGGACACAGGACAGGGAGCACACAGGACACAGGACAGTGAGCACACAGGACAGTGAGCACACAGGACTTGGGACAGTGAGCACACAGGACACAGGACAGTGAGCACAGGACAGTGAGCACAGGAGACAGGACAGTGAACACACAGGACAGTGAGCACAAAGGACAGTGAGCACACAGAACAGTAAAGACACAGAACACAGTACAGTGAGCACACAGGACAGTGAGCACACAAGACAGTGAGCACACAGGACAGTGAGCAAACAAGACACAAGATAGTGAGCAAACCGGACAGTGAGCACACAGGACAGTGAGCACACAGGACAGTAAGCACTCGGGACAGTGAGCTCACGAGAAAGTGAGCACACAGGACAGTGAGCACACAGGACAGTGAGCACACAGGACACAGGACATTGACCACACAGGACACAGGACAGTGACCACACAGGACACAGGACAGTGACCACAAGGACAGTGAGCACACAGGACACAGAACAGTGAGCACACTGGACAGTGAGCACACAGGACAGTGAGCACACAGGACAGTGAGCACAGGACACAGAACAGTGTGCACACAGGAGAGTGGGCACACAGAACAATGAGTACAACGGGCAGTGAGCACAAGACAAAGGACAGTGAGCTCACAGGACAGTGAGCACACAGGACAGTGAGAACACAGGACAGTGAGCACAGGACACAGGACAGTGAGCACACAGGACAGTGAGCACAAAGAACAGTGAGCACAGAGGACAGTGAGCACACAGCACAGTGAGCACACAGGACAGTGAGCAACAGACACAGGACAGTGAGCACACAGGACAGTGAGCACACAGGACAGTGAGCACACGGGACAGTGAGCACATGGGACAGTGAGCATAAGGACAGTGAGCACACAGGACAGTGAGTATACAAGACAGTGAGCTCACAGGACAGTGAGCACACAGGACAGTGAGCACACAGGACAGTGAGCACACAGTACACAGGACAGTGAGCACAGGACACAGGTCAGTGAGCACACAGGAGAGTGAATACACAGGACACAGGACAGGGAGCACACAGGACACAGGACAGTGAGCACACAGGACAGTGAGCACACAGGACATGGGACAGTGAGCACACAGGACACAGGACAGTGAGCACAGGACAGTGAGCACAGGAGACAGGACAGTGAACACACAGGACAGTGAGCACATAGGACAGTGAGCACACAGGACAGTGAGCACACAGGACAGTGAGTACATAGGACAGTGAGCATAGAGGACAGTGAGCACACAGGACAGTGAGCACACAGGACAGTGAGCACAGGACACAGGACAGTGAGCACACAGGACAGTGAATACACAGGACACAGAACAGGGAGCACACAGGACACAGGACAGTGAGCACACAGGACTGTGAGCACACAGGACATGGGACAGTGAGCACACAGGACACAGGACAGTGAGCACAGGACAGTGAGCACAGGAGACAGGACAGTAAACACACAGGACAGTGAGCACAAAGGACAGTGAGCACACAGAACAGTAAGGACACAGAACACAGTACAGTGAGCACACAGGACAGTGAGCACACAGGACAGTGAGCACACAGGACAGTGAGAACACAGGGCATTGAGCACAAGACACAGGACTGTGAGGACAAAGGACAGTGAGCACACAGGACAGTGAGCACACAGGACATTGAGCACACAGGACAAGGACCGTGAGCACACAGGACAGTGAGCACACAGGACAGTGATCACACAGGACAGTGAGTACAACGGGCAGTGAGCACAAGACACAGGACAGTGAGCACACAGGACAGGGAGCAAACAGGACTTTGAGCACACAGGACAGTGAGCACACAGGACAGTGAGTACAAGACGCAGGACACTGAGCTTACAGGACAGTGAGCAAACTGTACAGTGAGCACACAGGACAGTGAGCACACGGGACAGTGAGCACACGGGAGAGTAAGCACACAGAACAGTGAGCACACAGGACAGTGAGCACACAGGACAGTGAGCACACAGGTCAGTGAGCACACAGGACAGTGAGCACACA